>NW_028120823.1:612500-1212500 GCF_965178545.1 Coloeus monedula | reverse complement strand
AAAGAAGAAAAAGTTGATTACTTTTTTTAAAAGTTACTCTAAGTTAGTAAAACCAAACCAGCCTTTGCTCTTGATTTTGGCTCACTGATGCACACACACACACACAAGAAGCCAATGGTCACACAGGGCCCCCTTGCAGAATTCCTGATCCAAACCCTCGCCTTTCCTGCCCAGCACTGAGGGAAATCTGACAGAGGATTCATAAAGAGCCCTCGCTGAGAGCAGTCATCGCCCCAGGCCTTCAGGCTTGGCAAGATCCTGAAGTGAACGGACCCAAATTCAATTCCTAAATCTGAATCTCTGACAAGTCCTGTTAGAAAAACAGCGGACAGTCCATCAGAACACAGAATTAAAAGGCTGCACAAGGAATAACAGAAGCTTTTCCAGGAATAGCACAAGTTCCTTCTCTCCCTCACCGGTCCGGGACCGTGAGACCGAACCTTGGGCCCCAGGAGACAGGAGAGCTGCTATCAACACCCGAACCTCCCAAGCGTTGTTATTGCTCAGAGAGCTGCGCCGGCACTGAGCTACTCCCATGCGCCTGCAGGGCTCTGGGGAGGGGCAAGACGACCTCCCACTCCTGCCTGGAGAAATTTCAACGCCCTAAAAAGTCATTTCCCTTCTCTCTCTCTGAGCCACGGCCAAAGCAGCTGTGTAGAACAACCCGGGGGATTTATGGGAGGGCTGATTCTCTCAGGAAAGACCCCAGACCCTGAGGAAACAAAACCACCCCAAATTTCCAGCTGAAAACACGCTGCCTCCTGAACGGGAGCGCACAAAACTCTCTAGAGCCAGACAGGAGGTGACAGACCGGAAAAAGCCAAAAGATGTGCTCTGCTTGCATGCACTCTCTGACTGGTAATTCCACAGGAAATTCCCCACGGATCGTCAGCAGTCGCCTACAACTTGTCCTCTGCAATCATGACTGCCTTGGCTTTCTGTGGAAGCGTTTCAAACATCCAGGGAGGGTTCAGGGCCTCGGCTGGCTCGTTTATGGCTCTTCCTGACAGGCCCAGGCCAAACCCAAGCACCCCCCTCACTGCTCCAGCCCCAGGTTCAGGGAAATATTGATACGGCTTAGAAATACTCTCCTTCCCTGAAACTCAGTCCCTCCCTGCGCATCCCCGGAGAGGATTTACTCCGTCCTTTGTTCCCGACAGCACCTCTCCAGCACAAGTCCCACTTCACACAGACACTGACTAAGCAGACCTAAGGCAATGGTTCCAGCAGCAGCTGCAATCCCGAGCTCCCTGTCTCCTGCACAGCTCATCCAAGCACTCCCAGCAATCTCACCTCGGCCCAGACACCCTCTGTCCTCAGAGGGAAACGCAACCCGATGGCACGCAGCTCTGGCACCACATTCCCTCTTCCCTTCTCCCTTTTTCCAGCACACCAGGCTGCTGGCAATGGCATTCCCATGGCAGTTCATCCCAGCACAGAGAAGAGGAGCCTGTGACTTACCCACACCATGGGCAGGACAAGGGGGGCCCTAGCTGACAGGGACGGGTTCTTCTAGCACAGAGGTTTCTGAGCCCAGAAAGGAGCCTTGCTTTGGCTTCCCTGACTTATTCAGCAGCCCTCTGGAAACACGTGGCAGGGAGGGAAGCTGCTTTTCCTGACACCATTCAGCTGCCAAAACCAGTAACCCCTCCACAGTGCTCCTGCAGCCTTGCCTGGCCCTGGGGCCATAGAGCAGGAGCCTTGTGGGCATGAACCTGCCCCTGATTCATCCCCTGAGCAAAACCCGCTAGTGAAAGGTGGTGAGAGCAACCAGGGCAGGGGTGGTAAGCAAATCTGGGACCCCTTAGGAGAGGCCTGTGCCACCAGAAATGTAGAATGGTGTCTTTCAGTTGAAGGGGACATACAGTGTTCATCTAACCCAGTTGCCTCACCAAACACGCTATCTGACATACAAAATAATAAGCAGAAACCTTATTTCTGATATTTCCTCACTTCTAAGTCGCAGAACTTGCAACTAAACCTACTCCATCTGAAAATCTGCGAATGTCATTTATTAGATTATTTGTAATCGTCCTCGCTGCTGAAGGGTTAACATGGTGTCCTTACATCCTGATGCTTATCAATAATTAAGGACACAGCAGAATTCTTCACTAAAATCTACTGTAGTCTTTTCCAGAACTGATTTCTAATCCTTTCCAAGACAGCTGCACAATTTATTATTAAAAAAAAAAGTGCTGAACCATATTTCACAACTTGCCAGCTGCCTGCCAGGGCAGAGGGGTGCATGGCTCTGGCAGGGAGGGCACAGCCTCAGCACCAGCCTGCTTGGAGAACCTAGCTCTGCTCAGTGCCTCAAGCAGCAGTGCCTCAGGAAGGACCCTTTCCCAGCCCATCCAAAAGGACATAGGCACTTACTGGTCTGGCCACAGGGAGGGGGTGAGTGCTGCAACGGGGAGGCTCCTGCACAAGTTTGGAGTGGGCAAAGAAGGCACAACTGAGAAGGAATGGCCACCTCAGCCCCTCTCCTTCATTACAGCTCTGCACCTTCCCCTACCTGTAGGTCATAGGGAGAGGTGACAATGGGCACTGAGGGAATTAGTTGGCTGAGCAAGCTGGTGGGCAGAAGGTCCAAGAAGCTGACTTGCAAAAAAACCCCAAAACCTAGAACAGTTCATCGTGATTAACCACATATCAGAAATGCCTTCCTCTCTAATGGTAAAGCCACTGACACACTTCTTCTTCTCTTGCTTTGTCATTTATCTCGTAAATCAACCCATCTGCTTTCAAACCAAACGTGCCAAGTAAATATGAAGATTATTAGGAAGCCTTTTTATTTCCCTAGAGCAAATTAAACAGCTGGAGGTTACATTTTTTTTAACATTGCCAAGCTGTTACCAGGCGTAACAAAAGGCAGTTGGCTGCACACACAGCCCCGCAATGTTTCACTGGGCTGATGCAGCAAAATCAAGGAACTTGTGCCTTGCACCCAGCTGCAAATGCCAGAGACGCACCGCTGATTTTATGGCAACTGTCACACCAGGAGAGCTGATCCTCCCAGACAGTGGAAGTACACAATTAGGTCACATTAAACATCGAGAAAATGCCACAGCAGTTCCACATGCCCACTACAAGGGAGTGACACTGGAAAACAGTTCCTAGCTGGCAAGAGCCATCCCAGCATCAGTGCATAATAAACTGCTAAAAGTTTACAGATGAAGTCTGAGGGTGCAGAAGCGTGAGCAATCACCCAAACAGAGGGATTCGTAACATTTTCCCACAAGGCAGAGAAGTAAGACAGGCAAGCACCAAAGCCTGGTTTATTCCCCCTGGGAAGCCACCGCTACCTCCTGTTCACAGAAACAGAGGGGCTGGGTACAGCATTCCTTCAGGAGGGTTTCCTTTAGGGCCAGAATAACAAGATGAAGCAGTGGTGCTCACAGCAGAAGCTTCAGACTTGTGTAGGCTTTTTTTCCATGTACAACACCAAGCTCCTAGCCCTACCACAGGAGCAAAAGTGTTTGCAGTGTCCTGACCATTGCACCCACACACTACAGAGTACGTCCTTGGCCAGAGGTGGACTAGCGAGAAAAGCACAGCCCACTCTGCTTACAGAAAGCCTTTTGCATCCTGTCAGCACCACCTACGTTCAGCTTAGTCCAGTCTTGCACACCTGAAATCAAAGGTAGTTACGAAAGGCAGCTGTTGTCACAGATAACAGACATTCTGTTGCACAATTATTTGGTGCTCGCCACAAATTGCACCGAAACAACTTCTATGCCATTGCCACAACAGTGGTAATTCTTTAAAACATGAATAAAAGGGCTCTGTACAGGAGGGCAATGCTGCATGGGGAGAGAACACACCACACCATGTAAACTTCAACACTGTGAGAAGTGTCAGTCTATGTCTTTTTACTCCCATATACTCCCATGTATCTTGAAACTACTTGTGGAGTCTACTGATTACAAAAGCATGCTTAATTTTGCCTGTGATCAAAGACACGGCCATGATGCAGCAGCAAGCAGTGCACCTCAGGGAAACGTCACACAGTTTTTGGGATGGTAAGTGGGCAGCACAGCTTTCTCAGCACATGAATTAACACCTCAATTCTTTAAAAGTTTCCATTTTACCAGTTTCTTCACCAGCACTAGTTGTCGTGATCAGCAGTCCTGTTGCAATATCTCCTCTGCATGCATCCTCACAGAGCATCCCCATGGTTCGCTCCCCAACACAAGAGCAAGGCTATTCTTTACACTTTTAGGTCAGCCCTTTAGCACAGGCCAAGAGCAGCAGCTCATCCCAAAAGCAGCTGTCAGAAAGGCACAGGCAGATACGCATGCAGGAAGTAACCTCCTGAGGTACTGCTGCTGCACTGCCCGTGACCAGGTCTGAGAGCAAAGCCACGCACCAGCACATGCTAAGAACCAAGCTGAGGGCTTAGAGGAAACAACCAACCTCCAGGATATTTTGAATTGTGAAACTTAATTTAAGCTACAGCCCAGAACAAAGAAGTTATGACACCCTCATAAACCAGATTTAGTCTGCTCTGTCATGGCACAAGATTACAATGTCACACTTTCACAGAATGGTTAAAGATTGGAAAGGGACCACTGGAGGTCACCTAGTTCCCAGACATGCAAGGGTCCCCCAAAGCAGCTTATTGAGGATTGTGTCCAGATACCTTCTGAATACCTCCAAAGAGGGAGACTCCACAACTTCTCTAGGCAATCTGTTCCAGTGCTTGGGCATCCACACAGTGAAGCTCTTGCTCATGTACATCAGTTTCTGCCCGCTGCCTTTTGTACTATCGTTGGGCAAAACCCAACCAGAGCCTGGCTCCATCCTCTTGGCACTCTCCCTTCAGATACTGATAGACTTTGATGAGGTTCCCTCTCTGTCGTCTCTTCTCGAGGCTGACCAGGGCCAGCACCCTCTGCCTTTCCTCACACATGAGATTCTCCTTAATCATCTTTGTCACTCTAAGCCGGACCCTCTCCAGAGGCTCCATGTCTCTCCTGTCCTGAGGAGCCCAGAACTGCACACAGCACTCCAGATGCGGCCTCAGCAGGGCCGAGCGAAGGCGCGGGGTCCGTCCCTCCCGGGGAGGCTCCGGCAGCCTGTGTGAGGGCCGGGCAGGAGCGGGGCGCGCCGGCCGCTCCCTCTCGCGGCCGCGGGGCCGCGCTGGGCTCGCAGCGCTGCGGCTGCCGGGCCCTCGCTCCCGGCAGGGCCCGGCCTGGGCCCCACCGCCCGTGCGGGAGCACCGGCCGCCGGACCCGCCTCCCGGGACACAGCCCCGCTCCCGCCCGACCCCGGCCCCGCTTACAGCACCTCGAGCCCTAAGTGACAGCTGGGCTTCGCAGGACCGAGCGCCATGGAAAAAGGGAATCCAGCCGAAATACGCACGCCTCACACTCCCAAGCTGTAGGGTGGGCTCTGATGAGAGCAAGAGCTCATCAAGACAGGCCCAGCCTAACCTGGGGGAGACCTGGGACAGAGGAGCTTGAATGTCCCATACCTGGGAAAGCAACAAAAAGCCTTAACCCAAAATTATTTAAGTAGTTCATATTCAGCATAAGTTTTCCTCCCTAATTCCCCATGCCCTCCCCACGACCCCAGCCAGCCTGGGTTTTGTAGAGTAATTTTAGGGCTCCGTGTTTCTGACCAGATCTCATCTACTGTGACATGTGACAGAGCCCAGCGAGTGGAAGGCTCCAGCCCACAGATCCCCAAGAAAATCTAAGATTTCCTTGCTGCTCATGCAGTTTTCTCAGACTGTTTGTCAAAAGTTATTGGTGGCTATTTTTTAAATGAAAGGAGTAGAGAGAAAATAGCTTTGAGGCATATTGGGCTAGCATATTGTTCAGACTCTGTACAGGAACAATAAAGCTTTTAGGATCCTTTGATTGACATATATAATGAAGGTAGCTGTCAAACCTTTGTGCAGCAATTTTATTTTGTATTGACAAGCTATTTCACTGGCCAGGGTTTTGCATAAAAGGAATCATTCACATTGTTGTGGTGCTGCTATTTACAGAGCCTAGAGGACAGTGGCATCACTACAATATAAAGATTAATATTCAAATTTCTTTTGAAATACATAACTCTGTATGCAACCTATCCTACGTGCACATCTTCATACAGGGAGAAAGGCATTGTTCTGCAGAGAGAAGGGGGCCTGGAGCTGCTGGGGGTTGTTGTTCATTCACTGATTCATCATGTAGCTTTTGAAAAGCCACTTAGTCACTCTGCAGTTGAATGTTTCTCTCTGGGGAGCAGAGAACAAAGCCTCAACACAAACTGCCATCACTGTTACCAGTCAGTGGCAGAGCTCACAGAGCCAGCATGGGGTCAAGGGGCTGCTCTGAGCAGCCCTTGTGTGCACAAAGCCCAGGACAGCTGTGCTCCTCCCAAAGAAGCTTCTTTCTCCTGCCAAAGCAGTGGCAGGGTCAGCTTGGGCTACCTAAGACAGCAGTTGCTGCTTGCCCACTACCTTTCTTTGATTATGAACAATAACTTGCCAAGAAATCACTAGCCTCAGAGAAAACAGGCAGAAAGCAAACGAGAGGGCAAAGCAAAACATAAAGGAGAGGGGGGAAAAAAAATCCACATAAGCAAGGATGACTCTCACACTATTTGCTATGCAGTCAAGCCCACAAGTGGGTTGTGTATCTGAAGGTGGAAATACAAAGACGTGTCCTGTTCCCTGGGGAAAGGTAAGCAACTTCTCAAATGATCTTTAGAGGCTATTATCAGTCTCGCACTAGCACTGACATACCCTGTGCCCAAAGCCACAGCATGCACACACTGTATCCATAAAAAGAGATATTCATAGCTCTGCAGCTCATAGAAGTGCTGTGCCCGTGCTCTGGTACCAGTTTCATTTAAAACAAAACAAAACAAAAAAAAGTTTGAGTTGCAAGTGAGGGCATGGAAGAACTTGCACGGCAAGAATTTGGAAAGAGCATGGTAATCCAGCTTGGTCAATGGGCACACAATTTTTTAAGAGTGTACCACGTTTGTTTGTTCAGTCATTCCTATATTCATTTTCAAGTCCAGAGACAGCAGCTTCATGTCTAGCCCCAAAATAACAGCACTGTCTGAGACAAAACCAGCTTGGTCAGGGGTACCAGAGCTTTTCCCAGCCCGTTTATGTAATAAAGCATTATATACAACTGTTAGAAAACATACCAGTTTAAAAATCTTTTATCTATGACTTTAGCCAGGTTTGCTCATCTTTGCCCCAGGGGAAGGGAACTGAAGCTTCTTTCCAGGGCATTGTTTCTCTAGGTGAGGCCTGATGGGCTTAGCATTTCAACAGACTGGGAGTAGCCCCAACAAGATAAAGCCATCGATGGAACATCAACAGAACCAACAGAACCTCAGTGGCCATCTAGGAACATCTACCCCAGACTCTGCCTCCGGCAAAGACTGATAAGAAATTCAAGCAATGAAGATCTAATTAACATCAGAAGCGAAGAAATCCGGATCTAATAGGAGAGCAGATACTAGGAACTACACAACTTGAGACCAATGAACACTGACCCAATTCGTTTCTGTGAGTTTTGACTGCAAAAAAGATCTGAAAATTCTAGTAAAGATCATGTGTCATGGAATGATTCTCTCTGCACACCCGGGCTATGTGCGGATGAGATGATTTCTGTGGTACATCCTGGCCAGAGAAGAAAGTAGTGCCTTGACTCTCTAACATTAAAAATGTTGTTGGAGGGCTTTTTGTTTTTCCTGCAGTTTCAGTGACACAACCAGGAAGCAGAACAGGAGCTATATGTCCCTGTTACTTGGGTCCTAAAATACAGAGAAAGAAGACAGGGCAGAAAGCAAAGAAGAAAAACAGCTTTGTCCTCATTCACATGATAGCCCTGTAAGGCTTTAACCCAAAAGATGTAACTGTATAGTGAAACATCTATGGGGGACTCTCTTGCCTGGCACAGAGGGGTTCTGCAGATAGACTTCCAGGGTGGGGAAAGAGTACCAAGTCGGCAACACAAATTACTTCAGGCCAAACTCCAATACATAACTAGAGATTCCATAGATACATCCAGCCTTAAGCCCAGGAGCAATACAGGTGGAGAGAACGGAGCCTGGGTGATTAAAACTACCTATTTAAGCAGTTCAAGGCAGCTGGAAGCAGCACTGGTGCCTCTGGGTTTCTCTGTTCATTATTTAAGGTGAACATAAAAACACAGAGTGCAGGAGCCCAAGGATGTTCCTCACTGGCTTCAAGCTGGCAGTTTGCTAAAAGCAGCGCTCCTTGGTTTCCTTGGTTTGCCGACCAGCAGTGCCACCTCCCCTCCCTGCTGCCACGGTGCTCAGCCTTCCCCAGGGTTAACAAAAGGGCACGTTACTCTGCTTCACCAGATTTCAGCTCTGAGAATTTCATTCTGAACAGTTCAGCATCTGCTTTAGCCAAAACAGTTCCGCTATTTCCAGGAATATTATTAAAGGAAAAATATACTGCTTGGCACACGCTACCTAAATTCAGGCAACCTTTTACATGAGGATCTCTAGCTCCGGAAGGGAAATTTTGGAATCTGGCAGAGAGGTGACCTTTGTGGTAGAAATGTGTCTATCCCTATCAAAACCTACCTACCTTTGGCCAGATTACAGAGCAGGGAAATACTGCAGTTAAGGGCACGGTAACGAGTTCTGAGAACTGCAGTTACTTGCTGTTTCTGCTGTGGGCAAGAGGTCCCTGATCTCCTGCAGAGCTGCAGCTTGTGCTCACCCACTGCCTTGGCCAGTTACGGCTGCACAGGTCCTCCATGGCTGGATGACGAAATTACAGAGCCAAGGGTGAGCGGAGAGACCAGCATTCCATCTGACGCCTACATACATTCCCGTAACTTTCGGATACGGGACAGCCCCATCTGCCACACAGCCCAGGGTCAACGTCAGCATCACGAGTGCTGCGCAGGCACGAGGGCACTGCAGGAAACAAACTGCGACCAAAAAACCCAGGGCCATTACAATACATCGATGCACAGCTGGAAGAATTAATGTCAAGCAGACAATGGCATTGCAGACGTCCCCTAATAACGAAGGCTTGAATCTGCTGTCTCAGTAAAACTCTCTAAACGAGGTTTGTGTGCAGCTTATGGGGAGTTTCTGAAAGAAATATAAATATAGGCCATCATTCTGCAAAGCTTCACAAACCCAAACCCTTGCATTCAGGTGCCATCTCTCGGACTTTGCTGCAAAATCAAGGCCATTCACGTTAAAAGCACAGACAAGAACATCTGCTCAAACTGATGTGTTTTAACTGTATTAGTTAATTATCCAGACAACTCTTCTTATGTCATGGAAATGCAGTTTGAACACTGGCAGATAAATGCTCTTGCATTAAAAAGGGAGAAATCAGTATTTGCTGTTGGATGTAAGCAGCCATTAGAAGAAACAGTCCCACCTTTCACCCAAGCATACCTTCTCCCCATCTTCAGCACATTATGCAGTCCTTCTGTGTATCCGTGTGTGGGATCTCAGGACTCATATCCATATACCGAGAACTGGCATGTCATCATCATCCTGGAGAATGATTTCAGTTCATTAAGTGCTGCTAGGAAAAAGATATAATTCCTCTCACCAAAAGCCTCAACAGGCTACAAAGGAAGAGTACAAGGAAAAGTTAACTTCTTTCTTCATTATATGTATGCCCTTTCCTCATGCATAAAGCAGGAGCAACACAGAACTTCTATACATATAAAGAAGTTCTATAGATAGATAGATTATATACTTCAGTACATATATGTACGTAGATAGATATAGATCTATGTATTATTATGTACATACTTCAGGTCTGGTTAAAGCACAGTGGCGAGCAGAGGGGGTCTGTGGTGCTTTCATTCCGTGAGAGAAGAAAACCGTACCTCCTGCAGAAGGCAAACTGTCCGTGCAGACTGCAGAAGGCACTCAACAAACAATTTTGGTTTGTCACTCAAGTGCTTGGTTAATGATTCACCCTGAACAACCAGGCAAGGAAGAAGCGAGCTTGTCCTCCTTCAGTGCACTGGCTGCATTAAGAAGAAAGAGCTCAATGTGGAGCCAGTGCAAGAGAGAAACTTCCCACCTGCACTGCTGCAGGAAACTCTTCCCAGGAGTATGAACTGGGATTATGTATCACAACAGCAGGTATGGCTGGAACTATGGAACCAACCCAGCCACACACGGACCTTGTGATATATTTTTCATTAGCACAACCCAGATCCTTTACGCAGTAGTTGCCTCCCAAATGTGGAAACTGCAAGATAAAAAGCACATTTGGGTGACTTCTTGATGGGTGACTGCAGAGCCACAGGCTCATCTCAGATCTCCCACAGACCCAGCCTTGGAGTGCCTGCAAATTCCTTTTTTCCTCTTATGCTTCTGAATGGTTAAAGGCAGCGTGGCGAGCCATTTTACGGGGGATTTCAAGAAAATGACACGCTTGATGTTTACATGTTTTTGCCCATGAGACAACTTTGATATGCCTTGTGAAACACATGCTTTCACAGAAATCTGAGGAGGAAAACGACATCACCAAGAACAGTAAAATCTTGTTCTGTTTGGAACAGACAATTTTAACAAGACTGTTTTAACGGGAATAGCATTTGGTAGATATTTTTAAATGTTGGCAGCAGGTTTTGCTAGACAAAATTTTATGATATCATTCCTTGGATAGATTGCTAATCTGCAAAAACCCATCATTTGAGACCCATTCTAACATTACAGAAGTCCCTTGATTTCCATGTACACAAGGTCAGGCCATTTATGAGTGTAAAGTGTCCCCAGTACTTAATTTTTCCAGGTGACACCCGGTGCCACTTGGCTGTTTGAAAGACAATTTGAGCCAGTACACTTCCACATAGGACTGCACAGAATGGCCATGTTCTTCTTCCCTTCTAAGAGTTGCATAAGCAGATATAAATGTTTCTGTGTTCAATAACTAAAATTAAGATTCCCTTTGCTTGTAGCCTTCTTCGAGAATGTCACTATTCTGTTTGAGAAACCACATCCTGCTCTGCATCCTATGTGGATTCATTCTGTCAATCCAGGGAGATCAAGTTTAATAATCTCCTGAAAGTCCACAGTAAACATTTCTTTACACACTGGATCAGATCTGATGAACTATACAACTTCACACCAGCCAGGAAAGTGTGTGGGACTGACTTTTTAACCAATGCAGACGTGGGGGTACACTTACAGGCCAACTATAATTTTCCCTAGAGAATGCTGAGCATATATTTTTTCCACTCAGAGCTATTGTTCCATGTTTTCCCAGGACTTCAGAGTATGTCCAGCAGTGACTGGAACCCCCATGCAGTAAACCCACTCAGGCTTACCAGGAAGCTTCTGTGGGAGCCTCAAGTTTCGGTGCAGCTCAGAAGCTGCACGCGCCTAAAGCATCTCCACGGGAACACGAAGCTTCCCTCGTGCATTTCATTTCTTTATCCGAAATATTCTTCCCACTCAGCCACAACCTAGAAAGGAAAAAAAAGGAAAAGAAGGAAGATCAATTAATTTTGACATAAGGAGTCTTGACTATCGCGACACACTGCCAGGTGAAAAAACATCCCTGCCCCTCTAACAAATCCCCCTGATACTGTCTCCATCAAGTATCAATTATTTAAACGCTGTATTAAGGAGAGTAAAGACACAATGCTTGGAATTCTCAACAACGGCTCAGCTTGGCTACTCCAAGCACTTTCCCACCTGGGGAGCTGAGCAGTTCCAGATTTAAACACCACATTTAATACAAATCTGACAGCAATTTGATTTGATTTGGCTGCCAGCATCGGAGCTGCTTCCACACAGACACACGAGGCTGCTCCGAGCTGCCATTTCATCGGCGCCTGGGGACAGGAACAGCACCCGCACCGGCCACCTGGCTCAGCCCGGGCTCCATCCAGCACCCACCGAGAGCCGCTGCGAGCTGAAATCCTCCCGGCCCCTCCTGCCGGGGAAAGCCTGCCTCCGGCTCCGGCTGCCCCCAGCTCCCACCTCCCGGGGAAAGCCTGCCTCCGGCTCCGGCTGCCCCCAGCTCTCACCTGCCGGGGAAAGCCTGCCTCCGGCTCCGGCTGCCCCCAGCTCCCACCTCCCGGGGAAAGCCTGCCTCCGGCTCCGGCTGCCCCCAGCTCTCACCTCCCGGCAAACAGCAGCTCCATCCTTGGTGCCTGCTCCCGGCTGCGGGCAGCCGCCGCCCTTCGGGCAAGCCGATGGCTCGGGCAGCTCCGGTGCCCGCTCTTCCTCGATGCTTTTGCGTTTTCCTGCAGCTCCCCGGGCCGGAGGGAGCGGGGGGCGGCGGCGGCGCGGGGGGGGGGGACGAGAGCCCGGCACGGCACCGCGGGGCGCGGGGACCTCTCGTGGGAGAGGCGCGGCGCGCGCGGCACGGAGGTGTCCCCGCCGATGCCTGCTGGCCGGCGCCCACGCGCCTCCCGCCCGCCCCCGACGCCGCTGACCCCACAGCCCGCAGCAGCCCCAGGTGTGAGCGGCCAGGATGAGGAGGGGGCGGCTCCTGCCAGAGGCCGCTCTCCGAGGGTTCCCCGGGCACAGCTGTGCAGGGAGCTGCTGGTCCAGAGGGGCAATGGGGGCATCCCGAGTGTCCCTCCAGGGACAATGGTCGGAGCATCCGGCAGCAGCTGGGGAGCAGCCGGAGGCACCTGGGCACAGAGCACTGCTCCCAGAAAATGCCCAGGGAAAACCCCTCGTGCCAAGGGGCAGCACCTGAGCAGGCAGGGCAGCATGTGGGGTCCCAGGGAAACATTCCACTTTCCCCTTTCATCTTGGCAGCCCTTCCCCAGTGCCCCCAGAAAAAAAGGGGCATTATGAGGAGAAAAGGGATTTAAACGGAGGGAAAAAAACTTCCTTTTCCATAATTGTCTGTGTTTAAATTGAGGGGGAATCCCCTTCCTCTGCAATTTTAAGGGCATCAGTTGGAGAAAACCCTGCCTTTTCCATGCTCTTAGGGGTATCACTTGACAGGGAATCCCCATTTTCCATTATTCTCCGGTTTAAATAGAAGGGGAAAACCTTGACAATGCTATTTTATTGATTGGAATTGAGCATAACTCCCCCATTTTCATCATCCCAAGGTTTAAATTGAGGGGAAAGCCCGGTTGTCCCTCCTTTATAAGGGTGTGAATTGAGGGAGAAATCCCCCTTTTTCCATCACTGGAGAGACCTGAAGTAAGGAAAACCCCTCTTTTTCCAGTATTTTAGGGGATTCAGAGGAGAGAACCCATTTATTGCTATGGCATCTATTTAAGTAGAGACAAACACTCCCTAGTGTCTCATTTTAAGGGGTTCAATTGAAGGAAGCTCCCCCTTTTTCAGCATTTTAAGAATTTAAATCTGTACTTCAGGGCACTTCTAGCTGGGTACTGGCACCTAATCTCTCACAAGGGAGCAAGCCCAGCACTCACAAAACCTTCCTGCTGCCAGAGAGCCCATTATTTTTTCAGTTTTATTTATAATGAATACATCCCTAATTAGAGACCCCAACAGGAGTTACACCATGTATATTATTACTATTCTTCTCCACCCTCCATAGTCCTGTGACTCAATAGCCACCAATGAACAATTACAGAACTTAACAAGGAATCATGCAACTCATGTGTCTACGCTGCCAAAACAAGAAGCTTTTTTACCCTTTCAGTGGATGCAGCTGTAGTAAAACAGAAGGCATCTACAGAGCCCTTTAGTCACCTAGAATTTAAGGCAGAGCAGCCAAACAGCTGCAGCTCCTCCCAGTGCTTTTATCCCTTATGGTAAAATTGCCTCCTCCCTTTTCCCGGGCATTGTGGGAACGAGAGGCGGGCCCGGCCAGGGGTATATTAACCCCAGCCCTGGGTAAAAAGAGGCTCATTCTTTCTGTGGGGTTAGTTGGGTTGAGGGTGTCTTCTTATTTCCATGAAGGGGGGGGTGGTCATTCAGGTTTTCTCAGTTTTCTTTCAGCAGGTGCTTTTGGCATCTAAAGCAATAGAGGCTTTGAAGACACTGTGAAGAAGATAGCATTGAGTGCATAGTTCGTGATTTTTGGATCGAGTGTTCAAGGTTGTTAAGGTGCTTGGTGCTTTTTGTATTTTTTTTTTCCTTTGCCTTGTTTTTCTTAGAAGCACTGCAATTTCCTGAAATTCCAGATTGTGTCAGTATTACACTCCAAATGTTTCAGCAGGTTCATTGTGCTGCAAGAGGGAGCTACCCTGGGTCAGAGATGACATTGGAGATGGAGGCTTCTGATAGGTAAGTTAAAGACTGCAAGTATGAGTGGGAGTGGGAGCAGGGTCCCAGTTAGTAGCTGACTTGTTGGGATTTGGCTTGTATGCCACTACACTGGTGCATTGATTTTGGTTTTCTTTGTCATAGCTGACTAAGAGGCCAACCTGGTGATCCCAGTGCCTTTGGAGATGGCTGAGGTGGACTCCTTTGCATCCAGTGTGGATTCTCATCACCGGTCATCTGAAAGCTAAGTTGGGGGCCAGGGCCCGGAGAAGGGATGATAGCAGGATAGTGGGTTGGAAATTGCTGGGAGAGATTTAAAAAGTAGTGTAGGGGAAAGGGATGCTCTCCAAGGGGCTTCTTAGGTAAGCTAAAGGGAGTAGCCCTACTTTTGACTGCACCTGTAGGGTGTGCAGCGCAGAGCAGTTCCAGTGTGTGTTGTCTTGTCCGGTGTGTGTTCTGTGTCTTTGGCTTCCCTTGGATCAGATCTCTCTGCCTTTTACCCTTAAGGGGCTCATCATAAGCATTGGCCATCATCTCTAGCTTCTTGATCTTTCGTACTTCTCGGTAGGATGCCAATATCACTTGTTCTTTTACCAGTGGGCTTGGCCACATCTTGGAATCACATCTTGAAAGCATTGAGTCGGATCTCTTCTGAGGCCTTGTTCCCGGCTGTACTGCCATCCATCCTTTCCAGCCTTGAGCTGTAATGTCCTGGGGCTTGTAAGATTGTCAGGATATGGGAGCATTCTAAATGTGGCCTTGTCTCTCACAGCCATCTTGATCATTGTGACTGACAGTTCTTAGAACAGGTCACTGTTCCAGTCTTTTCTTCTGCTCCTTAGAGCCTCTTTCATCCACCATTGCCATACCATCAGTTATCTTTTTTGGCGTCGTCCCTGTCCTTGCTATCGTTCTTCTTGCCGAGAGCTTTTTTTATCATCCTCATGTCACACTGCTTGTAGTATAATGTGTTGTTTGAGTTTGTGTCTAGCCTGGAATTGCTCTGCTCTGTAGAGTAGTCTTGGGGGGGGGGGGGTTAGGTGGAGAAGAAAGGAGACTTTACAGGGAGCCTTTTGCTTTGCTCAGCCACCTGAGCCACGCCTCGGATGGAGTGACTGTGGCCAGTCTGTGTGGTGTTCAGTGGAGATGTGGGAGTGGTGCAGTGGTGTCTTGCAGTTTCATAGTAGTTTGTCCTAAGGCCGACTACTGTGGGATCCTAGGCAGTTTGCTTTGAGGAATGAGAACTTGGGAAAGGCTAAGCTTTCCCTGTCTGTCTGGGTAACTTTGACAAATAATTCTTTTGCAGAGGGAGAGCATGTAAACCTGATATGAATGGAGGAGACCAGAGGAGCACAGCAGCGAGGTGGGTCAGTGCCTGAAGTCCAAGCTACGGCCTGACTTTGGGCTCTATGTTTACCTCACTGTTGGGATTTTCATTTTGAAGATGCAAAGCACTTGGCACAGCAGGGTATTGGCACTGGGGGGACCATGAGCTGGATGAGTATTGATTCCAGCACAGAACTGGATGCTACTGGAGTTGTTGTATTAGTGATGAAACTATAAGTAGCCTTTGATTTTTTTTTTTTTTGCGTTTTACAGGTGGTCTGCAGCATTCAAATTGCTACTCCAACATGACAGACACCCTTGCAGAAAGAGGTCACAGTCAAGCACTTTCAGGTGGAACCTATCTCGGCAATGCAACCCTTTTGGACACTACATGGGCATGTGCCTTTCCATTTTGTTTTGCCCCTTCTCCCCTGGGAAGGTTGGTCATCATTCAGCTTTTCAGGGGTGGTGTTTCATTTTGGTTATGTTGCAGGGCTGTTCTTTGTCTTTATTTTTAGGAAGTAAACCTGGATATCAGCAGTCAAGGTCAAGTGAGTGAGGTAAGCAGTGACCAGTGGATGCAACCAGTTATTGCTCGGGTGCCAAATTCTGGGGCAGCTCAAAGCATGCATTGTCTGAGCATCCATTTGTGTGTTTTAGGTGGCCCACTTGTATTATGCCTACAGGGGCTGAACCCCCTCATGGACCAGCTGATGGAGCCAGTTTATCACCCTTGAGCTGCCCCTGTGAGCCTTCCAGAAGTATTACAGGGCTCTGCGATGAAGCCTGTACCTTTTCTGTTTGAAGGTGCCATCTGGGCAGCCTTTGGCAATGGCTGAGGAGTTGTGGAGAGTTGGGGAGGGAGGGAGGAGCGAGGGTCCCCTCAAGTTTCAGCAATGCCACATCACCTTGTCTCCCCTTAACTCAGGGATACCCTGCGACGTCGGCCTCGGAGTGTGGCCACAGAGTATGAGCCAAGGACCGGGGCGTTCTCAGGAGCCGGTGAGTAGTGGAATTGTTGGGTTTTGGCTGATGTGCTGCTGAGTTCAGGCACTGATGTTTGATTTTCTTTATTGTAGTAGACTGAGAGAGAACAGCCCTCTGAGGGCAGGAACTTCCCAGATGATGAGGTGGCCTTGTTTTGCACCTGATGAGGATTTGCATCCCTGGATATCTGAGAGCTAAGTCAAGGGCTACACCTCAGGGAGGGGGATGAGAGTGGGGTGCTGGGTCAGGACTTGGTGGGAGGGATCTTTGAATTAGCTTTGGAGATGGGGATGTCCACGAGAGGGACCCTTAGGCCACGTAAAGGCAAAGTCTCGCTGTTGATCGCAATGCTGAGGTGTGCAGGGCAGAGCAGTCCCGGTGCGTGTTGTGTCACTTGTCTATTGTGTGTTCTGTGTCTCTATTGTGGGCATCTTGTGTCACATGTCTTTTGCCTTACCCCTTTGAGGGGCTTATCAGAAATGCTGGGCATCATCCTCAGCAGCTCCTTTGTGTTCCTTGGCCCGACGCTGGTACCCTTGAACCTTTGACTTGCAAGCTCGGACATGCATGGGAATCGCATCTCTCTTTAGCACTATTGAGTCAGACACCTTTTACAGTCTTGTTCTGAGCTGTATTGACAGCTGTGCATGGCAACGGTCCCTTATAACAGATTAGGACTTGGGAGAATGTGAGGATAGGTAGAGGATTCCAACCGTACGATTCTCGGGCATCCATCTTTGCGGTTCTTGGCATAAGTCCTTCTGTTAAGGTCTTTTCCTGCCAGAGTTCTTTGAGCCTCATCTAGGTCATGTCATTGGTAATTCTTCTTGCTGAGATTTTCCTCTCCTTGTTGCATCCCCTTGTTTGTCATCTCCTGTGTCACAGGTGTCTGTGTGTTTGGCCTGGGGCTGCTTTGCCCTGCTACATAGTCTGGGTGTAGGTGTAATAGGATAAGTCCTAGGGACTTGACATTTGTAATGTAGGGATTAGTTGGACTCAAGATGGTATTTCTAGATTAACACAAAGTGTCTGGAGCTGCTAAGTTATGATGCAGTACTTTGACTTTTGTCATCACTTTCTTTCAGATGCAGATGGATTGAATCTGTGGCAGAGTGCCCCATACCAGGTGAGGTGGTTCCCACAGGAAGGTCAGTCACCGTTTGTCTTTGCAGGGCAAGTGTAAATGGTGAGTGTGTTACAGCTTTGTTCTTCATCTTTATTTGTAGGAAGTAATGCTGAAGATCAGTGGTCGAGGTTGATGGAGCGAGGTGAGCGGTGACTGGTGGCCAGAATGAGTTGTTACTGCTTGGGTATCAGTTTCTGGTGCAGCTCTAAGCATCCGTTTTTGTTTGTGCATTTTAGGTGGTCCACTGGGAAGGTGTCCTGGCCCTGGGATGCTGGAGGCCAGGTGGGTGCAAGCTTAAGCTATAGGTGTGGTGTACTTGAGTTGGAGCGGGGAGGCTGTGGTTTCAGTCTCTCAGCATGTTTTTTTGCTTTGCTTCTCTGCAGGTGCTGCTGCTGCCCTGGGCATGCCAAGGGACAGAGGCGAGCAGGTGAGTTGGCATTTAGGTGGGGCGACTGATAGGTGAGAGGTACGTGGCAGCATGCGAAGCGTGTCCCTTTTCGCTTTGCGGGTATCGTCCGGGCCACCTCCGGAGTCGGATGGAGATTTGAGGTGAGCCTGGGCCAGTGGTGCAGAGGGAGCCCAGCCCGTGCATTTATTCTTCTGGAGGGCAATAGTCGCAGTTTCTGTTTTGTTGTCTTAGGTACCACAAGTAGGTGCAGAGCCTAAGTTTGGAAACGGCCGGTGAGCGATGAGCCTCAGCAGTTATGAGGGAGAGAGGCATTGTGCAAGGGGTCACTTCTGGGATGTGTCATCACAGTCTGAATTTTGTCATTATTCTCCATCTTTTGCAGCCACCCAAGTGGGCTGTGGGCCATGTGTTGACATCCACAGTGCTGAAGCATTCTTTTCTGTTGAGGATGGATTTCGTCTGCTGGTCTTCAGAGAGCTAAGTGTGGGGACTGTTGGTTGGGAGAAGGCAAAAACCTTTGGAATCACAGGAGGCAATTTGAAGTTAGCTGAGAGGAGAGGGCTGTAGTGGGCCAGGCCCCTTGGAGGTTAAGGGAGAGAGGGTTTCTCTTCAGCGTCACTCGAGCCTTTGCCGGGCCGGGCAGTTCCAACCCATCTCCATGTTCTCGTGAGCTTTGCATCATTGGATTTTGAGTCTCGATGTCATTGTCCATCTTTTCACCCGTGGAGCCTGCCTTCGGGTCTGGCACGATTGCCACGGTCTAAATTTTGCCTACTCTTCAGTGTAGCCACGCTTTTGAGCACTTTTGAGCATAGCAAGCACGTGGACATCTTGCATCTTGGCCATTTGTGGGTCGGTCATGTTTTGTGATGTCACTTCTGCCTTTGGCGGCAGAATCCTTCTCTAGGGATCCCTTTGTATCAGCTGGCAGTGGTTGCCTCCTTCTCTAGGCCTACTGCACTTCTTGAGCATCCTCTTACCAGCTTTGGCACTAACTTCTCATAAGGAGTTTACCTTTCACTGTCACGTACTACTGCCGTAGAGCCTTCTTTCCTTCGGCATCATCGGCCTCTGGCTTATCTTGCACTAGCAATCTTGGGTCCATCAGGTAAAACTGCTGGGCAGTTTCAGTTTGTGTCTATGTTATGTGGTCTGTGGCCGTTGTCTTCAGTGTCATAGGGCTTTGTGATGTCTCAGTGCTTTACAGGCATCGTTATGGGCCATATTGACAGCAGGAGCACTTGCATACTTTCCTGGATCGGGCTTATTCTGGCATCTTTCTGGTTTTGCTTTTTGAGACCAGAAGAAGTACACAAGGTGTTCCTATCCATCTTCCTTCTCAGTTTTGGTAGTATCTTTTTTTTCATGTGCCGTTCCCTTGGACTTCTGTATGAAGTGTACTAGACCCTCCTCACTGCAGTAGTTTTGTAGCTTCTGTCGCCTCAAAGCATCCTGGTCTCAAAAATTTATCTTCTGAAGCGTTATCTCGAGTCTTCATGTCATCTTTGCTTATATTTGATGCACTGTGTATCCATGTGCCACTTATGCTTGGAGCTGCCCTGCCCTGGCACATTCAGTCCTGGCTAGTTTGAACAGTTTTAGAACTCTCCTCTCCTGTCTATGGGCTTTTGGGTAGAAAGTTTATGGGCCTGGTGTGGGGATAACTCCTAGCTGTCAGCTACTTTGCAGACTGCCTCATGCTGTCTTGCAGGTCCCTAAGGCAAATTTTGATCCCTATGGTCACTGATGCTACCAATTTTCCCAGGATCTACTGTTCCACATCAAGGAGCAGCAGATGGAAGAAGATGTTAAAGCATCTTCTTTAGGGGGGAGTGTTTCTAGTAAGGGCTGCAGTCAGCGTGTAAGCTGAAGAAGGGGTGTCTGAGAGTGTGTCTGTCTGTGTGTGTTGACTGGCTCTAACCTTATATGTGTGTTGTTTTTTGCCTTTCAGGTTCTTCAGTTCATTTTAAAATTTAGAATACGAAGAACCCAGCTGGTCCTGCCCATGCTGTGGGGTCAGTCAGAGGGACACAGGGTTCCTCTTCTCCTTTGTGCTGGGATGAACTGCCTAGGGAATACCATTTCTGACAGCCCAGTCCTACCTGTGTCCTTTGGAAAAGGGCAGAGGTGAAGAGGCGACTGCCAGAGTTCCTTGGGGATGATGGAGTTGTGGTGTTTGGCTGTGCCCAGAGGGGCAGGTTGGGCATTATTTGTGTGTCTGAGGACTGGGGAGCCGAGCTCTCAGTGCATTCCCAGCTCTCCCAGGGGTGGGAGCTGGTGCAGGGCTGGGTGACAGCCTCTGGTTGGCCTTGGGGCGGGCCCTGGCCCCGGCACAGACACGCTGGGGTGCTTTGGGGACACTTGGGGAGCAATGGGAGGAAAATGAGGGATGGTGCTGGGCGGAGCGATCGGCCTGTGCTCGTGTCAGCGCAGCCGTGCAGGGTGCTGGGATCTGGGTAAAACTCCAGCTCTCCTGGTGTTCAGGGATGCAAGGTCTGAGGGACTGGATTTACTTGGGCTTTCCAGGAACAAGGGGAAATGTGGTGCCAGAGCTGTGCCCTATCAGGTTGTGTTTCCCTTTGGGGACAGGGAGTCTCTGGGCTGAGGTGAGATTGCTGTGTGAGTGGCAGGGAACAGGGAGCTCAGAATTGCAGGCACTGATGGAATAATTGTCTTAGGTCTGTTTGGTTTGTGCTGGTGAAAACTGGGATTTGGGCTGGAGAGGTGCTCTTGGGAACAATGGATAGAGTACATTTGCTCCATGGATGTGTCAGGAAGGACAGAGAAGGGGGGAGTATTTATAACCTGTTCTCAGTATTTCATGCAAATTTGGGGTGGAGCAGCAATGCAGGTGGGTGGGTTTGGCCTGGGCCTGTCAGGACTAACCACAAAGAATCCAGCCAAGCCCCTGACCCCTCAAGGCATCTGTGAAACACTTCCACAGCAACCCAAGTCAGAAATCCAGTGATTAGGGAGGTAAAATTATAGGTAATTGCCTATGATCTGTGGGGAATTTCCTTTGGAATTATCAATCAAGGCAGGGCCTATCTTTCAGCTCTTTTCCTGGTGTGCGGTTTGCTCTCTGGTTTAAATGAGTTTGTGTGCTCCTGTTAACAAGCAGTGTGTTTTCACCCTGAAATTTGGGGTGATAGGCCTTCTTTAGCGTTTTTCCCACAACTGAATCATCCCTTCCATGAGTAGTCCATGTTGTTCTACACAGCTGCTTTGGCCGTGGGTCAGAGAGAGAGAAGGGAAATGACTTTTTAGGGCATTGAAATTTCTCCAGGCAGGAGTGGGAGGTCGTCTTCCCCCTCCCCAGAGCCCTGCAGGCGCATGGGAGTAGCTCAGTGCCAGCGCAGCTCTCTGAGCAATAACAACGCTTGGGAGGTTTGAGTGTTGATAGCAGCTCTCCTGTCTCCTGGTAGCAGTCCTAGGCGGAGGAGGGGAAAAAAGGAACTTGTGTTATTCATGGAAAACTTTCTGCTGTTTCTTGTGCAGTGTTTTAGATCTTTGTATGATTTACTATCCAGTGTCTGTAGGTAGAGAATGACTTATTGGAGGTAAAAATTGAGATAATCACTAATGGAAATGGTAGGGAAAACTTTTGAAGTGAACTTGAGGTGACCTGTAATGGAGAGCATGAAGATTTTGAAGTAAACTATAGCAATCAGTTGTGCACAGGTAGGGAAACCTTTGGGGGTAAAATACAAGGTCACCTCTAGGTGAGGGAATGAACACTTGTTGAGGTAAACTGAGTGAATCAGTTGTGGAAGTATTAGTAAATTCTGGGGGTGAAACTTGATGTAACCTCCATGGTAGAAAATAAATGAATCTTTTGAGGTAAAAAGGAAGTAATCAGTGTTGGAGAGGCAGGGAGATTGAGAGTAAACTTGAGTCTGTAGTCCAGAGAATGAACATACTGAAGTTAAATGGAGGTAGTAACTTGCAGACAGGGAAAAAATGTGGGGGTCAAGTCTGAGGTAATCTCTAGGGGAGACAACATTTTTGAGGTAAACTGAAGCAGTCACTAGGTGACAGGTTGGCAAAGTTTTGGGGGGTAGAAATTAAAATGACCTGTTGGGCAGAGAATGGACATACTGAGGTGAATATCAGGTAATAAGTAGTGGACAAGTAGCAATAATTTTGGAGGTGAAAGCTGGGGTGATGTGTGGCAGGGAGAGCGTACATCCTGAGGTAAAGTGAGACAGTACTGGAAAGATAGTGAAATATTTCAGGGTAAAACTTGATGAAATCTCCAGGATAGAAAGAGAATATTTATAGGTCAAAAAGAGTAAATAGTTAGTGGGCAGGTAGGGAAAATACTGGGGGTAAAACCTGAGGTTATCTCTAGGGGGAGAGAATGAACATAGTGAGGTAAAAATCAGGCAATGACTAGTGAATGTTAGGGCAATTTTGGGGGGGTAAAACTGGAGCTAATCTCCAGAGTAGTGAATGAATACTTTCTTGTAAAAAAGAAGAAATCAGAAGTGCACAGGCAGGGACAGCTTGGAGGGAAAATCTGAAGCAATCCCCAGGGAAGAGAATGAACAGCATGAGGTAAACTGAGGTAGTCACTTGCAGAGACACAGTGAAAATTTTGGGGATAGACACTGAGACATTCTGGAGGACAGAGAAAATTACTTTTGGGGGTAAAAATGGGATGATGGGTAGGGCAAAGCTTGTGGGAAAAACTTGAAATAATCTGTAGGAAAGAGCATGAGCATTTTGATGGAAAAATGAGATATTTATTCTTTGCTTCCCTTTGGGATAACTTAATCTGCACCCTTCCATGAGCAATTCCTTGGCTTCTCCTGGAGAAAACCCCCATGGCAGAGGCAGTGTGCAAAGGAGCCCAGAGCTGTGCTTGGAGCAGAGAGTGCTGAGAGCTGCGTGTGCCTCTGCTGCCCCAGGCTGGCAATATCCCCATGGAACAGACTGGGCAAATGGGATTAGAGGGAGCACAATCCCTTCCTGGAAGAGGTTTTCTCCTGTGCAGATCAGGCACAGGGCAGGAAGGGAACTTTGGAGATCAGCTGCTTTCCCCCAGAAAGCATCACTCACACCAGCATGGATGACATGACCTGTGCCCACTGCTCACCATGCACCTGGCCAGAATCAAGAGCAAAGGTGGGTTTGGGTGTGAGCACTTGAAATAACTTTGAAAGAGAAGCAATCACCTTTTGCTGCTTCTTTCTTTCTTGCAGATGCTGGGATTGCCTCTGGGCACATGTGCTGAGCTCTCCCTGCAGGGAACTGTCAGCCCTGAATGCCTGTGCAATAACTGCAGCTGCCCAGGCAGACACAGGAAACTATTCCACACATGAAATTGCCATGACCCAAGGCACTCCTGGAGAGAGAGTGTAGAGAGTTAGAGCACTGATCCTGCTCCCTGCTTTCCCAGTAGTGCATGAACATGATTTCATCCTGATCCTGAGAGCTCCAAGGACAGTAACAACTGAGGTGCCACTGATGCTGCCACTTTTCTGATGGGCCTGGCCCAGAACCATAGCCCAGCAGGGGTCTGTGGGAGCAGTTCAGTTCCCCCTCCCTTCCTGCACTCTGGGCAGTTCCAGGAGCCATCTGATCCCTTTCCTAGGTTGCCACCACAGCCTAAGCTCCCCCCCCCACTGGGCCATGATGGCATCTGCGTTCCCAGAGCCAGCGAACGGCTCCGGCCCTCGCACCACTGCCGCACATCAGGCCGGGCCAGGGGAGCTGAAATAAAGCCTGGAACTCTCAAGGGTAACCTGGCACCACAACCACAAACCTCCCTCACTTGAGAGTAAAGAGGTGTCCCTGTATTTACACATGTCCAGGAACAATACTCCTCTAGAGCAGGCGTGGATTTACTTTTTTATCAGTTGAACTGGCACTGCTGCCCCCTGATGCCATTAAATTCTCCATCCCCACAATCCCTGGTTACCCTTGGCTGTGGGGTTTTTGCTGTCCCACAGTGAGTTAGGAGGGATCTCTGGCCAGCCTTGTTTCCCAAGAGCATTCAAAATCCTAATCCTCACTTCTCTGACTACTGAATACCTTAAACGCCACTCTGCGTTGTGCAAAAAAGTGCCTTGGGCCCACTGGGAACTGCACATCTCTAACAGCTGTTCTCAGTTATTCCAACTGAGTAAAATAATTATTAAGGAAAAGAGGAACCAGTTAAACCTAACAGCTTTTGCCTGATGTTTTCCTCAGGAATGAGTTAGGAGCTCAGTAGCAAGGCCTTCAGACAGGCACAGTGTCTGATATAAACTATATCTGGGCACACATAAAAAATAGGTTATATATAAATAGATAGCTATATGCCCTAATATATAATACATATTTATATTACAGAGTTATGTAAGGCATAAATATCTGCCCTACACATAACCAAAAATATTTATCACCAACTACCTCTAAATTACCCCCTGACCCCTGATGCTAGGAATGTAACATTTTTAGGGATCCTAAAATCAAACAGATGCAGGAAAATAAACCACGATTTTATGCCATTAATTCCAAGATGTTTTCCTGGATGTGTGCTGCTGCGTCTGTTTTTCTGTAAGATCTTGTGCCTTATCCCTGAAGTGCACTCAGAATTGTCAGGATCATGAAATCCATTTGGGATTTTACTGTTGCTGCAGTATCCAGTGAGATGAGTTTTTTCAAAATTATTTCTCTTGGACGGAGCACATCTCCTCAAGTTCCTTCTCACTTTCTGCATCCTGGAAATGCAAAAAGGGAAAAGATCAATGTACAGCTCAAGTGAAACAAATAAAAAGCATCATTTCCCTTCTTTCTCTCCAACCCCAAATCAGTTTTTAAGCATATCATGGAATCCTGGAATGGTTTGGGTTGGAAGGAGTCTTGAAGCTCATCCAGTTCCACTCGCTTCCACTGGGCCAGGCTGCTCCAAGCCCCGTCCAAGCGTGAGTCTGAAAAACCCCAAACAAGTCCCAGATCTAGACAGCCCACTGGCAGAAAACCCAAAATTAATTAGAGCAGCAGAGCCTGGCTTCAGTCTGGCACTTCTCCTTGACAGCACACAGAGCTGAACGGAGTGGTCAGGGCACACTCGAGGGCAAACTGGGAGAAATCACGGCGGGCTCTGGACAATGTCCTGGCTGGGCGGGATCTGCCCTGGGATGGAGACCCAGCGCCGTCCCGCTCGCCCCCCCTCCGGCCCCAGGGTGGGTCGGTCCCCGCAGCGCGCGCCCCTTCGGCCGGGCTCGCCCACTCTCCGTGAAGAGGGGCGGGAGAGGGGGCTAAGCAGAAGCTGCGGAGACAGGATCCCCTCATGCCGCTTCTCACCGTTGAAGTCCCCGGTGTCGCCACCACCGTGGTGTGGTGCTTGAGCTGGTCCAGCGCCGACTCCACCTTCTGCCGCTTCACGGGGGACACCGACACGTCCGCGGCTCCGGGGGACTCGCGCGCCCAGGAGGGACGGTACGTGCCCGAAGGGCACCGGCCCGCGCGCTCCCGCCGCCCGCCGCCAATCCCAGCCTGGCTGGGCGGCAGCGGCCAATCAGGAGCGCGGACAGGAGACGGACGAGGCCGCGGGAGGGAGAGCGATTCTGATTGGCTGGTTCGTGAGGGCCGGGCGGGGGTTCGCCTTGGCGACCGTGACGCCGCCATCGTCCCCGACGGAGCGTATCGGGGGAGTCTCCTGGCCCCGAGATCTCTCGGGCCCGGAACCTCCTGTCCCCGGAGTCTCCGTGTCGCCAGAACCCCCGGCAGTCTTCCCCGCGGCCGGTACGGCGCCCGACCCGCCCCTGAGCCACCCGTCCCTCGTGGCCGCGCGGGGCCCGGGCGCGGCCGGTGCCGCAAGGTGGCGGCGGGCAGCCCCTGAGGGAGGCGGCCGTGAGGGAAGGCTCGGGGCCGCGTCGGTGGTGCCCCGCTGCAGGAGCTGAGCGCTCTGGGCTCCCTTCCCCGCCGTTGTGGCAAGGTTCGAAATGGTTTATCGAGTGCAGCTCCAGGCGCTGAGAGAGCCCTCGGCCCAGTAAGGCAGGTGTTTTGGGCTCGTGGTTCGCCTGAACTTTATTTAGGCTGTAAAAGAGGTGATCTTGTTAGTGTGGGCCCACTTGGAAATTGTACTCTCCAAAACATCTACAGAAGGAATTACCAGTTATTTCAGCTGGGTAATTTAATTGTTAAGGAAAAGAGAAGACAAACTTTTGCTTCTGGAAACAGGATGGCTCTTGGCTGGAAATGTTGGAGAATCCGTGTAACAGGCTCCTAGTCATGGGGTTATGCTGTTCCCTCTTTCTGTATGGTTCCACTTGGGACAGCTGCCACAGTCGTTCCCCTTCCAGAGAGGCAAGAATGTGCTTTTGTGCAGCCTTCTCATGCTTTGCCCCTATTCTTAAGACACAGCTATCCAGGCCGTAACATCCTTCCTGTTGAATGTCAGTCCCCAAACCCAAAAGGAAATGTGTGGTTTCAGACATTCTGCTGAGTTTCTGAGACTCTCAGTGACAAAGCATTATGAAAACCCAGTGAAAGAGACGGAGATGGAGTTATAACTTAACTATTTTAATAAATCTTGTACAGTGCATGGTTATATCATTGTCTCCTTCGCTCAGTTACATCAATGTACAGTACTTTATAGCAGTGTCTGCAGGCAGTACAAACAGAACAGATGCACAGCTCAGTCGCGTGGAAATTTGTAAAAGTGGCCTCTGCAATAAGGTCTACTGAGCTATTTGTTTTAGGAAGTGCTCTTGTGGCTCCCGGCTTTACAGAGCTGTCATGTACACTCCTGTTAAAATCCCAGATAACCGTAATTCCCTGTGATTTGCTTTCCTCTACACCCCAGGACTAGAAGATGGTGTGTTTCCTAGCTCAACATTCGTTTTTATTTTCATTTTAGAAACTTTTTCGCCTCCCGTGCTTGCCATCCTGCCTCCCATCTCCACCCTAATCCGGAGCCAGGGCTTCTCAGGAGGATTGTCCTCTTCATCCCTCCCTGACAAGGTGAGTGCCCTTCTCAGATCCTAGCAGGGCTGTGACTAAACCCAGGATCCTCCCCTGCCTGCACCCTAATTCTGCTGGTGAGAGCAGTGTCCTGTTTCAAATGAAGAAAACAGATTATCCATTGGAGACGCTTAAGAATGAAGCCAAAACTAAGGTGCACTGGTGTTCTCAGTTTTAGACATGAGCTCCCCAGATGCTGTTTTAAAGCTTTTTCCATTAAATGTGCAATGACAGGCACAAATTTGGACAAAGACTCAGCATGTGCTGAGAGAGAAAATCCAGCTGTCCCTGGGCTGTGGGCAGCTCTGGAGCTCTGTGTGCTTCACTGCTTTGCAATCAGATTGGTCTGTCAGTCAAACAGAGCTAGAAATGCAATGTGCCAAACTTGCTGTGGACAGGAACTACGCTGCTTGCTTGAGTTTTGAAATGGTGAGTAAATTTTGGAAGCATAATCACTTAATTCTGCTTCTAGGGAGAGGGATTTTCCTCACCCCTATTTACAGATTGCTATATACAAATGCACATAACTTTATGAAGGAAAACGGGAAGTAAAGAGCAACACCCTGTGCTAAATTAGAGGGGGTTTTTTTCTTGTGGCCATTTAATTTGTGTTAAACCTGCCTTTCCCAGTGTGCTTTGGGGTTTCAGCTATTTGGGAATCATTTCAGCTGACTTTTTGCAGTGAAAACGTGAAGATGGGGACAAGTGACCAACACCCTGGGAAGGGCTGTGGGTGTGCCTGGGTCGGGAGCAAACGGTCAGGGCTTATCTTCTCCTGGTTTGAGGCCCGGTTTGGCAACACCACCACAACATTCCAGTGCAGGATCCGTGCCCCAGGGAAGGGCTGCACAGCTGCCCCGAGCCCCAGCCTCTGCATCAGCAGCGGTGGGCGGGTGGAACTCACCTATTTCCAGATTCAAATCCCTTTGTTTGTCACTCCTCATTTCTAGGCACTGAAAGCTCATTTCAGCTGTTCAGAGATAGCACTAGCTGGTCCATGGATTTAAGGAAGCAGCCAGACTTTGGGAATGTGTGTTGCCATTCTAGCCTTGTCCAACGAGGGGGCACAGGGGGACAGGACAAGGACAGGCAGTTGTCACCGGCCCTGTGCTCGTGGGCTGCAGGGGACACCTGCACTGAGGAGGAAATGGAAATGGAAATAGAAAGGGTTAGGTTGCCCAGAGAGGTCATGACTCACCATTCCTGGAAGTGTCCGAGGCCAGGTTGGACAAGATTTGGAACAACTTGGGCTTGTGACAGGCATTCCTGCCCATGGCAGGGGGGTGGAATGGGATGAGCTTTAATGTCCTTTCCTTAAACCCAAACCATTGCAGGGTTCTAAAGCCTTATTCCTCTGGTCCAGGCTCCAAGCCTTGAGGCTGGCCTCTCTTGTGCTGTGTGCCACGCCTGCTCTGCCAGGGGAGAGTGGGGAGCAGGGGACAGCCCTCGGAGAAAAGCTTTGGGGGTCTTTTTTTGCTTGAAGCCAGCCCTTGTACATCCAGCCCCGTGTGAATCCTGCTCTGATCGCATGCACGGAAAATTTCAGTATAAAATATATAGTTATAAAAAAAATACTTCATGCAAAATTAAAACACCTTTCCCAGTGGGACATGGTCTTATTGTCAACCCTTCCCAACAGTGTTCAAGGAATTGTCACTCTGATGGCAGCTGGACCCCAAGGGGAGCTCTGCTGCATCTGGCCTGGGCCAGGAATCATTGCTTTCATTCCCTTTTTTTCTGCACTACTTAGGGCTAAGAGCTGAAATAAAGCAGAGAGACTTTAATTTGCAGAATCAATCCTTTCCTGGCGGCGCTTCGTGATTTCTTGGAGCTCCGACTCCCCTCTGCTTTTCTGGAATGGAAACAAAACAGGCAGTTTGGATTTGAACTTCAAGCTGCAGTTAAGTGACAGTATTTAATTAATGCTGTAAAAGTAGAGCTAGTTTCAAAGAGATAAGTGATATCAGTAAAAAGCAGATTAATTAGTGGAAACAGGGGGATCTTACAGATTTGCTCAAAAGACACTTCGGAATTTTTACGTGTGTTTTATTGCTGGTGTAGGTTTGGTTGCATTTTTTTCCCCCACAATTGTATTTTTTAAAATGCCTGTTTAATGAGCTATCTGACGCTGCTGGTACAGCCCCCATTCCAGCAGGAATTATCCAGAAAAATGCTTACCTCCAGCTGGTTTTTCTCCACTGTGATCTTGCTGTAGACTCTGTTTCCCTCATCACCGCACACCTTCTTCAGCTCCTCTCTGTTGAGGGAGAAGAGCTGAGCTCCGGTGAGGATGCCCAGGTGTTCCACGGTCCTGGGGAGACACAAAGTAGGGAGGTGACGATTGTGCTGCACGTGGCCTCGTGCCAGAGGTGAGGAGTTGGAGATGGGAGGCCAGGAGCTGCAGTGGGACCATATCACGGGGCCCTGGGGCTGTTCCAAGGTGGCAGCTGCAATTCCAGTAGCATTTCAGGCCTTGGATTTAGTTAGTTAACTGTTTATCTCCAAGAAAATATTTATACCAGAGAAAGGGAGTGACTTTGGGCTCTGAACATTCTGGTTATAGAGCCTGGATTGAACAGGGTTGAAATCTAATTTGCAACACAGGCTCTGTAAGTAAATCCAAGTGGCTTGTCCCAGGTGAGATGGTGCCGGTGGCCTCCCCCGCTCCTTCTCCAGGGAAGGACGAGCATTGCACGTGGCAATAGGGCAAATCTTACTCTTTGCTGAATGACTTGGCCTCCAGCCAGGCTTTGACTTCTTCAGTGCTGGATTCAAAGGTGAGGGGCACGAAAACTTGCTGAGGCTTTTCCACTTTGAAATTCCTGTGGGGAGGCTGAATTTTATTGTTTGTGATCTTCTTTAGCAGCTCGTCGTTCAGCTCATCCGTTTGGTGAATAAGTTCTGTAGAAACAAGTAGGGAATGAAAGCAAGTCTTCAGTCAAAAATGCCATTAAATGTTTGTGAGGAAACTGTAAGGCAAATGGGGATGTGGCTCAACATTCTTATTTAAATTCAGCCCAGAAAAGTGATTCCCATTTTCCTGTGCCCCTGTGTTGCCATTTATTTTGCTCCCATCACCCCTTGGCTGTTGCCTGATGTGGAAGCACAGTTCTGTGAGAATCTACAATTGGAGGTTTGGAATTGAGACCTTTTCAGTCCTCTCTGCTGCTTCTAGTCACTAATTTGCTGATCGCAGAGCTCCAGGTTTTGCTCCGCAACAGAACGGAAGCGGCAGGAAGCACAAACTGGGAATGAGCAACACACTCATGATGGGATGAGCTTGAAGGTCCCTTCCAGCCCAGGGCATCCTGTGCTTCTGTGAAAACTCCAGTGACTCTTCATCCAGTATCGCTTTCCCCATGAAACTCCTGAAGACTGTGGAGAATAACTCAGTGATACGAACAGATTTGTGTCCTTGTATTGTGGGGCTTCCTGTCGTCCCAGAAGGGCTCCTGCTTCCAGGAGTGGACAGGGTGGGATAAGGGGTGAGGTGAGCAGGGCCCCTGATCTCTCTCCTGCTCTGTGAGCCCCACAGCACGTGCAGGGTGAGGGAGTGATGCGGATCTCCTGTTTGGCCGGGAATTCTGTGGAACCACATGAAGGAAGCGGCCAGGCGGGCACTGTGTGTGTGCCGGGAGATGAGCAAAAGGAAGTGAGAGAAAGGGATTGGCCTGAGCTGTTCCTTAGACACACTTAAACATTTTGGAAGAGAAAGGAAACTCTCTCCTTGGGAGGAGGAGGAGGAAGTTAGAACTGGAGGAAGGAGGCATGGGGTGATCACTTATTGCCCTGCTCGGCCCGGGCCGCCCGAGAGCCCCGGCGGTGTCACAAGCCCCAGGGCTGCTCTCTTGGCTCTTGTCCTGCCTGGAATGGCCTCCAGACACAGTGCTGCTCCATTGCTGTGATCAGTAAAAGGTGCAGGGGAGCCCCTTGGGCAGGTCTGGTCCCCCGAGCGCCCAAACCCAGGGGAGCCCAGAGTGGGACACACACGTGCGTTCTTTGGCGTCCTGTGCAGAGTGGCGCGACAACATCTCACTGCCCCACTTATCCCCGGCGTAGCTGGCAGGCAGCTTGTGGGTTGGGCTGGATGGGCCATGGCCCCTGGGGCTCAGGTCTCCTTTGTACCTCTGGTTAGACTGGTTAGAAAGGGAAAGAAAAGTAAGAATTTTTTTTGGTCGTTTTTAATTTTCTTAAGCTTTCTGCCTCACACCCACGGAGGGACAAACTGCCGTGTTCTCCTTGTGCTGATGTGGGGCTGGGGAGACCTCAGGTGGAGCTGCATGGAAGAAGTTAATTTCTGGGAATGAAGAACCCAAAGCAAAGTCTGAAGTTTGCGCAAGGGAATTCCTAGTTGTGCCAAACGTGTTCGATCTCATTGGAAGGCAGAGCCTCACTGCTCCGTAGCTGGGATGTGAAGCGGGACCACTGCCAAGGGCCTGGAGCGGACTGGAAAGTTTTTTGACGTTTTGATTAAACTAGCAGGGATTTATCCAGAAGCCTGCTGGGCCGCCTTAGGCTTTGCCCAAACGCTGCAATACCAAAATGGGGAAGCAATTCCATGCTTCCCTAGGGTGTTTAGAACACTCCAGCTCCACATTTCTGCAGTGCAAGTTGCAGTATTCAGTTAATTCTCACTTAGATGGTGTTTCCATCTGCCTCCACTCCAGTAACGTGTTCCTGGTGCTGAACTGAACTGGCTGAGGGAAGTGTCCATCTTTAATTTAACCCCCAAGAAAAATCTTGATGTGGAAAAATATGGAAAGCAGGAGGCTGGTGCACAAATAGGAAGGATAGGCCTTATTTGGGAAGACGATCGTAGCAAAATGTGAATTTTATCATAGGAGACTCAGGAATCTCCTGGCTTTGTCTGCTTCTGAAGGTCTGTCCTGATTGGTGCATAGTATCCTAAGAAATCAGGGAGGTCTAATGCCAACATTATTCCCAGAGGCAGATTGTGCCCTGCAGCTGATACCAGTCAGGTATTACCTAACTACAGACCTGTTTGAGCTCTTCCAGTTTCACCACATCCAGGATATTGTACGGAACAGAACCGGCCTGCCCACTCCGGTTGAGCAACTTCCACCACTGCTTATTATCTTCCAACACCTGAGAGAGGGACAAAAATAAATCTGCTGTGGGAAAATGGGATTTCAGGCATAAACAACCAGGATATAGCGGGGCCGAACCATCCGAAAGGTGAAGTTGCCAGAAGGACATCACTGAGGCCAGGAGCTCTAATCAGATCTGTTGCTCTCAGATGCAATCCAGGACTGAAACTTCTCCTGGAAAGCATCAGAATGTATCGTAAGGATGAACAGGAGAGCACCTCTGCGTGCTGAAGAACTCATAGTTCCTACATAATGTCCCTGTTTCTCCAGACCTTTTTTTCCTAATGACTGAGTTTCTGATGTCTTTTTGCATTAAAATAAATAATTAAATAAATAAAAAGCCACATTTTGCAGAGAAACCTTTTCCTCAGGTCACAGATCAGTGTCAGCCCAAGTCACGTCCCACCTTGTCCAGCTGCCAACAGTGCTGCAGTAAGAGAAAGGTTATGAGAAAGGTGCTTTTCAGAGAAAACAAATCCTCGTGGAGGAGGAAGTGGTGATAAGGAACCGACCCAGCGGGGGATGAGCAGGGCTCTAGAGCGAGTTGTTGTCCTCCCTCCTCACTGTGGTTAAAATGGGACCGATGTCTTTGAGCTGAGGAAATGACACGACACAGCACAGGCAGCCTGCTCCAGCTTTGGGTTTGAGCAAAGCTTTGTGTCACTGCTGAGATACCACCAGGGAAAATGGAGTTGGTGCTTGTTGCTATCCCGAGCTCTCTCCTGCCCCTGGGGGACACACCTTTTCCAGGAGCGGTCACGTACCTCCAGGATTTCATCCTTCAGCACCGAGAGCTCATTGGCGTTTCGCGCGGTGAAATCGTAGCGGATTTTGGCAAATCTCTTGGGCACAGCCACCCCCTGGGCCTCGAAATTCCTGCAGAAGAGAAGTGTCCTGAAGTTCATTAACCTGAGCTAGACTGTTGGAAGGACTCTGTGTGGAAGCTGGAATTGTATTAGAGGATCATCATAAACTAAAAATATATGTGACAATGTGGCCAGATTGCAATGAATCTAAAGACAGGACAGGGTTGGCTCGAGCTCACAGAGCTGCTGCCTCCAGTGTAAACTAACCGCCTCGTGAAAGCAAATGGTTTTTCACAGACATTATTCAAATAAAAGGGGAAAGGGGAAAAAAAACCCAACCAAGAAAAAAGGAAGGTTCCCATTAGCAAAAAAAGCCTACATGAAAAAGTGAGGTTGTGAGCTATGGCCGAAGGGCCGAGTTTGGTGCTGATTCTCAATCAATTCAGCAAATGACAGTGCATTGATGCAACTGTTTTTTTAGTCAAATTTAGTCCTGATTCTTCACAGTAATTTGCCTCAAGAAAATGAGCCCCATATCCTTTGGTGAGTTCCCTGTTGGCTGAGGCCCAGACCTTCAGGCCGTGACTTCTAAACATACTTGCAGTGAGACTGGCTCCCTCTTAATTGCTTCTTTTTGAAGTATGGTTTGTCACTATCATCCTGCTGAAGATGAACAGGGCTGGTGTCTCATCTTCATATATTCTTCCCCCTCCTCCCCTCTCCTTCTTTTCCCCTTTTTCACCTCTAAATAAATTTCTTAAAGGCGATTTAACCCTGGGATAGTCTAATCCACTTTAGTCCTTCGTGGTCCACCCTCAGATAGATGTGTTGGCACAGAAGAAGTAAGGGTGTTCCTTTAGGATCTGATACTGTAATAAAGGGAAGAGAAAGATGAAACAGGCATTTCATGTTTGTCTGTTTTCTCTCCATGTCATTTCGTGAACATGTACTCACACTTGGCCAAGAGTAGTGCATTCAGACACTGAATATGAGTGTTGAAGAGGGGACTGAGAAGGAAGAAGCTTAGTGTTCTGCAATAGGAATTATGCTTTGGGGATTTTACGAATTGTTTCCCTCTTTTTCACCATCATGCTCTTCTTGCACACTTCCTTGTCTTTTGCTATTGAGCGAAAGTCTGGAGGCTCAGAAAGCCCAAGTTTCATCTGAGAAAGATTTCCTGTGTCAGAGAGAACGGAAGGGATTCTGTTTCCATCCTTTCATGCCAGGAAGGATGAACTGCCTGTATCAGGAGGTGCCGAATTGGTTCTGGGTGCTGCTGTAGCTCACAGAATTGCAAGACCCAGTGCTGCAGGAGTTCAAATAACAGACCGGTGGAAAGGCTCAGGGGCCACAAGCTGTGCTGCATCTCTCATGGACTTGCAAGGAACCTCTCCTTTGGTGTCTGTGCAAGTGCTGGCTGATGTGGGCACTAGGATTGCTCTTTTAATCAGGCAGCTCCAGTACCTTTCAGAAAAGAATTTTCATGGCACATCATGAGCCATTAATCTCTTGACTAACCATAACATTTCCTTACTCCTTGGTTTTACAGCATTACTCAAACACTGACATTTGTCATTTCACCAGCCATCTCCCTTGACCTCTAGCATCAGGCACTTGCAGGGGGAAGGATCTGGTCTCACAAATATTTTCATACTCTGATCTCTGTGATTTATTAACCATGAAGTTTTGCCTTCAGAACTCAAGATGCCATTTCAAATAATTTCGTGTGCAAAAGTCGAGTTATTGGGCAAAAGGGATCCTTGATAGCTGGGCACAAAGGACAGCAGGACTGCTGTTGCTGTTTTCTTTTCAACTACTGTGCTTGCTGTGTGACCTTGAGGAAATAGGTTCATTGCAGCTTTATGGTTCCGTTTTTGCATAGGGAAAATAAGGGCAGTGATAATTGCTTTCAGTTGTAAAACACTTCAAGATTTATGGAATATGAATGATTCTTACTAAGTGAAAAGTGTTGCAAAGCTGGCTTAGTTGCACACTGTGCTAACAAAATCCCGTATCAGCCTATTGACCCCAGCCTGAAACACTCATTAAAGTTTATAGGACATTTTGGTGGATGAGTTGAGGCAGTTGTTCTGCTGGAAATATCATACTGAAAGCACTTTTAAATCCATCATCCGCTTTGACTTTTTTCTCTATTAAAACTAAACACAACTGCTTGCTCTTTCCAGTTTTCTTAGTTTAGTTTTTGATGGGTAAGTACTCACTGTTAACTCAGCTTGTACCCCCATGGCATCTGAGACATTACAGTTCATTCTAGTCATAGCATAAACACACAATAGCTGTTGTACTGAGACAAAAAGAGTTATAAAACATGTAAGATATCCAATGGACTGGTATTAACTATCAAGTTGCATGGTCACTTTTGAATGTCAAATGTTCTTTTTATGGATACTGCATTAATTTAATTTGTGCTTAAACGTTAGCTAGGCTAGACATTGGTGTCTGAAAAGTTTACATATTTTTCCAATGTCAAAATGTGTAAATTTAGTATTAAAGAAACAAAACATATTTACTTGTACTAGAGGAAAAATACTTTCGTAGCAAAGAAATTAACTGAGGTGCTCTTTAGAAATAGGTCTGGCTTGCTTACAGAATTGTTGCTTATGCAGTAAAGCAGATCTACAGATGTTTTCTTTTTTTCTTCCAGATAAAACTTGGATTGTTTGAAAAGTGGGGAGATATTTCACCATAGTACAAAAGAAGATACAGAAGAGGAGAGCAGAATGAGAGCTCTGCAAGTGCCACATGCCTGCAGCCTGCTGTCTTTAGCGATGCTGTTCCTTCCAGTCACTGGAACGTCAAAACAAAATATCCCAAGACTGAAGCTTTCCTATAAAGGTAAACTTTTCAGTAGTTTTTCTGATTCTGGCACTTTGGTTTCGATGTGATACTGCCAGCAGTTCTTTTTGTATTACTAACCAGGAAATACATAATAGAAGCCTTAAAGATGGATGAATTCTGCCTCGGGGCAGTATTAAAATCTGGGTTTTTTGTTGTGTCGGGGCACATGTTTCTGAAGTAGAAATGTCTTTTAAAAGTATTATTTCTGTTTGCTCCAAGAGGATGTTAACAGACTATACATAAATTAGAGGGGAGTGGTCCTTGAAAGGCTCTGAGGTGCATTGGAGACATTCCTGTGTGGCTGGTGCGGATGATGTGACACATGGAGGACATTCACACCTTCCTACAGCATCAGAGAAAGTTGAGAGAGCTGACTCAAGTGTTTCAAGGGGACTGACATTTATTTTTGTAATAATTCTTTTTCTATCACTAAGTGGGTATGTTAAACTCTTCATATGTGGTTTTCTTTCTCCTTGCCTCTTTGGATCACAAAAGCGTGATTCTCTGCAGAATTTCTTAGTCTTGTGTGTAGTTCTTGTTAAGAATGGTACCGTCTGAGGGATTTCAACACAGACATATTTATGTATTAATGGCCAATTTTTTAAAGAAGGTGGATTTCTTTTTGCTTTGCATGTACAGTACACCTCCACAGGCACAGAGATGTGTCACTGACACTTCCTTCTTTAGTGAAAACAAATGCTCTCCAGTTAGTTATGTTTCAGCTATGTCAGCACCTTGCCCTTAGGGGAGCTATTTCTGCTCTGTTTTTCAAACTTATGTCTTCCTATGCATTGCAGAGTTACACTCAGGATGGTGTGATGGGACAGGCTGTAGAGCCTTCATCGGGGCTTATGATATGTTTATCATGAGTTTAACACCCAGAGAAATGTATTGAGTAAGCAGAATGACGTGCTATTTATTTACAAGCTTCTCTTTTGCTAGATTTGCATGCCACTGTGCATGCTATTCCACTGTGTATATAAATGTGTTTGGATGTGTTTGTGCGAGAGAGACAGAGGAAGCAAGATCAAGGGATCTTGACAACATTTTTATAAATTCAGGGAACAGTTGCACTCCCTGAAGCCAATGCATACAGAAACTGAAAGAGCTGACATGAGTTATGAAAGTTAGCAGTAAAACCCTCCTGACATACAGCCGGCCTTCTCACAGCTAGGCCTTTTGAGCTAATTCCCAAAAGCAGCATATACCATATGGCCATGGCATTTACTGTGGATTTGACACTCACGATTAGTGAATTCCTCTCAACTTCAAAAGCAGATAGCCTTTGGCAAAATCCTGATGGATGCCTTTGGCAGGTAAAGAGGGGGAGAAAGAAAAATTATTGAGGTCAACACAGGGGAAAAAAAATGGCTGAAATCTTAGTTTAAAATAGTGGCAGAGACCTGCTGGGAACAGTTGGGAAAATGCCTGAGCTCGTTTAAAAAGACAGTGAGCAGATGATTGATATTTAGGCCCTGACCCAAACTTTTCTTAGCAACTTTATAAACCTTTCAGTTTGGCTTGAGGGATACCGTTTCCTGTCCAAACTTATTCACCTATATCCCTGTAGGGGGGGAAAATCAACAACAGATACAGATGCAAAACAGCACATAAATCTTAGTTTTGAGAGCTGTGATGGAACTGAAAAGTCAGAAGAAAGAGAATTACCAGAATTTATTGTGCCTTGTCTTACTTTCTTGGGGGGTTGGAAGGTGTATATTTTTCCACATGGAACAAGAAATAATTTAATGCTGTTTTTTCACATTTATGTATTGTAAATGATTCCAGTATGGCTTATCATAATTAAACTATATTTTGTGTGTTGACAACAGAATATCAGATGTACTGAATATTTAATATAGTTGTGAGAATTAAGTCCACCTTCCTCCCCCCAAATCTTTCAGACAAAACAATTCCAAGGTTTCTGAGAATAAGATGTAGGAGAAATGAACTGTTTTGCCAGTTCTCATAAAATTGTTAGTCATGTCACTGACAAGTCCTGGCATCTCTGTTCTTTGGAATTCATACTTGAACTCTCATGAAGAGGAGAATACAGGGCTCTTTTCCTTCTTTATGGAAAACAGATGAGAACTGGCCACATCAGGCAGTTCCAAAAACCTGGTCACATGTGTCTTTGAAGGGAAGGTTTCATCTCCTTTCAGGTGCAATGTGCTTATGGCATAGCTCCATCTTCCCAGAAGAGCTGAGCATTTGCTGGGGCAGGAGAGCTGGAAGTAAGCGGGACTTTGCTCTGCAGTTACTGAAGCTTCCGGTTGCATCAATCAGTGGTGGATGGAGGAAGAGGGAGAGGGTAGGGTGGTTAAAGATGTGTCTATAACTGCAGGAGTGCTTCAATAAACCACAGCATGTCAAAGCTCCTTTGTGTTCAAACAGCAATTGAAATTTTAGACCTTCTCTGAATGGCAGTTATAGGTTTCCTTCTTCTCAAGGTTGTCATCTTAACGAATGGGAATCTGTGCAGGAAATGTTAAGATATTCCAGTGAGTGATGTTGGGATCAATGTAAAGTCATACAATGGATTTCCTTTATTGTTTGTCCCAGTCTAAAGATGTGTTCTAAAAAATTGTGCATGTATAAAACTAAAACTACACACAAATCAATTAAAATATGTTGTAGTACAGAATCAAAGTCATATATTTTCCACCTGTGTTAACCGAATACACTATGATCTTTAATCACATATCTCATCCTTTCACATTTTCCCTGATCCATTAGTTGAAAAATTCTCTTATTCACTCAGACTTAACGTTTAGATACTCGTTCATGTCATTACTATCCCAGAAATTGTCACTCCTCTTGTGATGTTTTTAGGGTGCTCTCACTCCATATACCTTACTTATTCTGTGTATCTTAGATACTTCTACAAGATTGAGGTGCTTTTACTATTACAGCTTTAATATTAGGAGAAGGTAACAAACTGTCTTCTAATAGAAGATTATGATCTTTAGAAAACCAGGGGATGATTTTGAGTAATATTCCATATTTTGACTCTCTTTGCCTAGTACTGCTTTCAGTCTAAGACCAACAGTGTGTATTTATCACTCATTTTCATGTAGCTGGAGATAACCTGTGACCTTCATCCAAACTGCAGAACTCCACAAGCACAGAAGTGATATTCAGCTTCCCTAAGCAGCACGTCCTTGTTGTCTGCTGCCTCATTTAACATCCTCATTCCAACCTCTAGAGCAGATGCAGAAGGTTTTCATATACCAGTCTAATTCATTAATGTCATTTTCAGGACAGCATCAGTTCTGTTACTAAAGAATGGAAGGCTCAGTGTCCTAATTCATGTATGTTTAATTCATACAGTGTAGACAGTCTTGTTTCTGTTTGATCTTCTGAGTAATAATTTTTCCTAATTCATTGGGAGGTCCTTCCATAAATATCGTGTGTGTGTCTTTTTAGATTTTACTTCATAGGGAGAAGTAAAGAATAGCCAGACCAGAAGGTTGATTGCCTTCTGAGAAAAAGAAGAAAAAAAAGCAAATTTTTCTCAATTTGTGGCTATCCTAAAATTTTCCTGCCGAAAGAGAGAATCCTAATTGCAAATTTAACCCTATTGATTTGATTTACTTGGCTGCTTTTCATGGACATTTTAGTAAGTGTAGTCTGTGTTCTCAGTGAATGCATTTATATTACAAAAGTGTGCACCCTAGTTTCTTGGCTGGGGGGCATGCCCTAGCCCAGATTTGGACATTGTCACCAGTGACATCCACAAACATCTATCATTCCCGTGTGGGAATGTGGCCATTCCCCAGAGCAAGCCATGCTTACTGTGACAGCGGTGACTTGGTCAGAGGACCAGGAATCCTGCATTGTGACACAGTACAGAGGAATAAGCAGGACTGAAGGCAACGTTTGGCTTTTAAAGCAGGATTTACTTAGCACTGTTAAAAACGACTGTGGTAGTAATTTACATCTAATAAACAAAAGCATTATTCTCAGCTGATTTGTTTTTCTCCATATAGAATGAATTAAGATGCAGTCTCATTCTCACTGAAGTCATGGCAAGAGTTTTTCCACTGAAGTAAATTGAAGCAAGATCAAATTCACGCTCCTCACTTTTTTCATCTTACCTAAATAAACTAAAGACAGGTAGTTCTTTCTCCTCTGCTGAAGGATGACAGTGCTAAATCATCAGCTCCACATGGAAATTAGCCATGTTTAAGGATTGTTTAGTTTCACGCAGTGTTTTGCACACAGGATTTTCTTCCCCCAGAGTGATCTATTCTTAAAACATGGTGAAAAAGCAAACAGAGAACATTTTGGTGCCAGGAATTCTTTTGAAAATTTGACTGGGTGAGTGCATTTCCTTAATGTTCAAAAATTATCCTTTGACCATGCTATTTAACAGTGTCAAGCATTCTGTTCTCTATATTGTTTTTGCTTTAAACCTGTTTCATTTTAGAACTGATGAGATGCTTAACTGTTGCATCAGAGCAGTTAGTTTGTTCAGTTTCAGTACAGCTGGCTTATTTCCATGTCATGCATCATTTAATTATACATATAAAACATAGTTAAAATTGTACAGCTCCATGAGCCTCACTTAAACTGTCTGTGGCACTGCAGTAATCCCAGTACCCTGACAGGGTGTTGCACAGCTGTGACTGGTTGGAATGTGGTAAACTGGTGATGTGTAAGAGAGCCTGGAAATGAGCTTGCATTTTGCAGCTGTGCTCGCTCTACTGGAAGAGGAAGTTAAACCAGAAAAAAACTGCTCTTGTGGCAATATCAGCATCTGTAAATCTGAATGCTTAATGAAAATCAAGGAAAATGTGCTGAGTGAGGAAGTGGTGCTTTTCCCTTGTTTGTCATTTAATTAATTTTTGGTGGTTTGTTATTTCTCAGAAAAATCTATCTCAGATTCCTCTGTGGAAAAACATGAAGTGTTTATGTGAGAGTGAAGATCCTAGTATTGGATGATTGTCTAGATATGCAAAAGACTTTGCCTGTTTTGTCTCAAAAATGCTTTCTGGAGGCAGTGATCATTGACACTTAAAATGTACCCTAGCTTGAAGATGGATGGGCACTGCTGTCCATGTGTATATGCTGTCGACTGAGTATAAACTTGAAGGCATTTATTACATCTTAGTAATGGGAAAAGCAGCAAATTTCTTACAGACATTTTTTTCCTTTTTTAAGCTAGTGAACTTGAAGGTCAGATTCAACTATATGTTGCATTTTCTGTCATATAATTATCATATCTATAATGTCCTGAAGAGCAGCCTCCAGTCAGTGACATCAACAGTTTACACAGCAGTTGAACTAAGAATAACCTTGGAGAACTGACCCATGTCAACCTCTTATGAGTGTAAACTCTAGTTCACAACAGTTTCTGTTTTTTCATGATCACAGAAGGGCCTCAGTTGGATAAAAGAAGAATTGTGTTCAAAAAATACAAAACTATTCTGCTGAATGTTCACTTTACTGTATCTCAGAAGATGAGAGGAAACAAAACTGAAAGAGTAATACTTAATAAAGTATTTTTGCTCCCTTATAAAAAGAAGGACAGGACAACATCAAAAACAGCTTCCCTAGAAGAATGCAGGGAAGATACATGATAAGTGGCATCAACTTGGAAGAGGGATCAAAACTCTTTCTTTGATTGCTTTTACTAATGACATCTGTTTAAGTAAATCCAATTCAGAGCAGTTTCAGAAATCCCAAACTTGTTCTCTTTCTGAGCACTATTTGGAGGGCATGGTCTGCCTGACATCAGTGTCTGTCTAGCAGTGGACATCTGTGGTCACTATGCAGGTGCTCGATTCACATCCTGTTTCCTTTTCCTCCCTCCCCATTTCTGCAGTTCCATTTATAGGTGAGTTCCCCAAAGAAGAGCTGAGGAACATAGGGGATGACTCTTCCGTACTCACAGTCCTTTGGAGATAAATACACAGAGATAGCAGAAAGAGTCAGAATTTCCTTTAATAAACCAGCGCAATATCAGACAGGAAGGGCCAGGAAGTGCTCCAAGAGCTAGAGCATTACACAGACGGGCTGGGAGGGCTGGGAATGTTCAGCCTGGAGAAGAGGAGGCTCTGGAGAGCCCTTAGAGCCTTTTCCAGTGCCTAAAGGCGCCCCAAGAGAGCTGGAGAGGGACTTGAAGAGCCTGGAGTGAAAGGACAAGGAGGAATGGCTTCCCGCTGCCAGAGGGTGGGTTTAGATGGGATATTGGGAAGAAATCCTTCCCTGTGAAGGTGCTGAGGCCCTGGCACAGGTTGCCCAGAGAAGCTGTGGCTGCCCCTGGATCCCTGGCAGTGTCCAAGGCCAGGCTGGACAGAGCTTGAAGCAACCTGGGATAGTGAAAGGTGTCTCTGGCCATGGCAGGGGGTTGGAACGGGATAATCTTTAAGGTCCCTTCCCACCCAATCCCTTCTGTGATTCCATGATTCCAGCGTCTCTACACACATGGAGAGCCAAAGCACAGTGCAGCATCTTTGGCACCTGATCCTTAAGGTCACTTTGCTGGGCTGATGTTGGGAAACAAGACCTATGGATGGACTGATGAAGTCAGTCAATATTTTTGCCTCCTGCAGTGGAAAACACCTGCGATTCCTTTCCTTGCAGAGTTGCTGGGGGTTAAACAGCAGACAGTGCTTATGGGAATAACCCCTCAGCTGATCTTTGTCTTCCCTTGGTGGTTATTAACAGTGGCAGGGAGTTGTCTCCAGGATGCCCAAACGTCCCAGTGTCACTGTACGTGTCCGTGTGCGTTCATGAGGTTCCGAGGCGGGAGCCAAAGCTCCGGGCGTGCGGATCCATCACCTATTTCCATGTGGAGTGATGTTCTGTTTGAAGGCATCCCCGACCTGTGTCTGCTCAGCCGTCTGGCCATGCTTGAGTGAGGAGTTCCAGTAAGGATATCCATTGGCTGAGGAGAGCTGGAAAGGCAGACATGGAGTCAGTGTTACCAGGAAAGGGGAAAGCTGATCGGAGAAAAGGAGAGGGATAGTGGTAGATGAGTCATGGTCTGGCAGATTTTGGTCAAGGTGTTCTCCAGGGAAGCCTGTGTCCCTGGAGCTCAGTTACGCTGTAGGGTGCTGTTGCCTTGGATTGGGAGAGGCTCATTATTGCTGCCCTTTTCCAGCCTCATTTGCTTTCTGTATTTAACTGGGGCAACCAGATCCAACTGAGTTTTGAGCCAACTACTTGTTGCACGCCACCACTACCCCTGCAGCTCCATTTCTCCAGAAAAGGGGGAGGGAGAGTGAAGAGACAGGGACACAGGACTAACCTTCCTCTTGCAAGTGTCCAATGTCTATTTCCCAGGGAGCTCCACGGAAGATTTCTGTGGGTGGTTCCCAGCCGTTGTGGAATTTGGGGATGTAGGTGGGGATGTTCATGTCTCGGGGCCACTCGGCTCTAGGACAGAAAGTGGGAATATGAGGGGACATTCACAAAGAATGTGTCTTTCAGGGCATCCCCTGAAAGAAGAAGCAGGAGCATCAGGGAATCCAAGCATCCCGTCTGCGTGGGGAGCCTGGGGAGATGGCAGCTCTGTCCTTACCTGGATCTGGTCCATGTCTCCCCCAGGGAATCCCAGAGGTTTATCTCTTTGGGTGTCAGGTGTCCTCTCAGGAAATCGGTGGTGTCTTTAGAAAGCAGTGGGCTGAGGACAGACGGGGCCAGCTCAGGGCCACCGCAGCTGTTGATGATCTGGGTCACACACAAACCACACAAAGAGGAGAGAACTTGCAGGAAACGGTCAAAATGTCAAACCAGGGACACACAGATGAGCAGGAATCGAAGACAAAGCTGATCCTTGGATCAGCACAGTCACTGCAAGAAACATCAACCTAAGTCTTTGAAGGAGACTGGACAGTTCAAGGGAACATGAGATTTTTTTGGATTGGAGTCAAAGGAAGAGCTGATCTACAAATGAGCTGTTGTTACAGACGAGTGAAGTGTCAGAAGCTGACACTTCAAAAAATGGAAAGTATCTTGCTATTCCTTTGTGGCTCCTTTTCCAAGTTGGGATTTCTGCTTCCAAGCATTTTCAGTGCAAATACCGAGCTGTATTTGCCTGAAGGTGAGACCAGACAGATTCCCAGGGGGGATTCCAGCTGGCTGCCCCTTTTGTTCACAGTAATGCCTTATTGACCCGGTGGAAGGATTCATATTTGCTGGGGTTCCTGTATTTACTTCAAGCTTCAAACCGGATCAGAGGCCAGGAACAACCGGCATCACTTCTGGAAGTTCCTGAGAAAGCTGTGGCCAGGTATGAGCAGTTTTCCAACCCTGTTGCACAATCTATCTACTTGTAAGTGTGAACTAGAAATAAAAGGAGTTCCCAGTGAGACCTGGGAATAAGATTTACCAGTTCCAGCGGCCCAAAGAGGAAATGCACCAACTCTGAAGCACGGGGGTTTTGGATGTGCTTCCTTAGTTTGGCCTGAAAAGAGAACGTAAACACAGTTTAACCCTAACCTGAGTGTGCCTTCTCTTTTCTGTCACATGGGGCGAGTGTTGTGGACTGATGAGAAGAGTAAGGGATGGAGGAGTAGGAATCATTCATTTTTATTTTGTGTCCATTTCTAATTCCCAGTGAATTTCAGGCGGGGGGGAATACCCTCTCTGTTAAATCAGTGCCTTTAAAGCTAATTTGAACAGACACAGAAGACCTTGGCTTATTTTGAAAGTCCTAGTGAGGAAGGGCCAGGATTGCTGGTGCTTCTGCCTCTTGCAGGGTTGAGAATCCCACTAGTTCCATGGATGAAAACAACAGGATAGGTGTTCTGAGGGTCCCCTGGCAAACTGCTGACAAGGGAAAGTCTCCACCAAGGTCTTGCCTGGGGCACCCGGAGCTGCCCTGGCCACTGAAAGGCTCCAAATCCAGTGGTATTTGAGGTGAGCTGTGGCAGAATGGAGGAGCAAACACTTGGGATTGATTTACTGCAAGAACTGGGTTTCAGTAACAGCAATCAGCTGAGCTGTGGTGAGAAACCTCTCCAGTTTGTGCTCCCATTCAGCTCCTTCTCCTGTCCTGGACTCCTGGCACTGTTGCCATGGGAGACAGGCTCCCCGCTCCTACCGAAATGCAAAGCATTTGAAATGCCGGAGATGAAACATTAATGTGGAGTGGGAAACAACTGCTGGCAGCAGGGTGACCCAATGAACGGGCACTTCCCAGGGACTCGGCAGCCCCATGGTGAGGAACGTGGCAGGACCCCACCACAGTGTCCCAGCTCTGCTGCGTGCTCCACCCTGGGCTCTTGCCAGGAGATCAGCTGCTCCTTCTGATCCTGAGCAGGCACAAATTAGCCATATTTGCTTCTCAAAGAAAAGGCTGGAGCTTGGTATCCTGCTTTAAGGTTGTTTACAGTCTCTTGGTTTTCCTTATTAATGACTGCCCAGGAAGGAGCTTGTAGGATGTGTTCGCTGGACAAGTTTGGTCACAACTGACAGAATTCCTGCTGCAGTGGTGAGGCAGGGACTGAGCCTGGTTCACTGTCCCCAGAGCTCGGGTAGTACAGGACAGTCAGGCCAGTAAAGCCCCTGCTCAGGGCTGGGAACGAGATCCTGGCCAGCTTTCCCTCTCTGCCCCTCTCTGCAGTCCTGCTGGCCTATGTCATGCCCTGGGGCCACTCTGCCGTTGCTCAAATGGCCAAAATCCACTCATCCAGGAGTGGGAAAGGGAGGGAGGGCACAGGAATTCATCTTAGGTGGTGAGGCCTGGAAATTTTCAAGGCAACAAATTGATCTTTGGATAATTACAGCAGAGCAGAGAACACGGTGCCATGGGCTCTGGCAGGGCTGTGCTCAGCTCTTTGTTCTCTCCCAGGTCCAAAAGTGTGACCAGTTCCAGCAGCAGCAGCAGCAGTGACAGCTCAGCCAGCGACTCCTCTGACAGCCAGGACTCCTCTACCTCCTCCGAGGACAGTGACAGTGAGGACAGCTCCTCCTCTGTTGAGAGTCTTTCTGAAGAATGGCTAAAAAGCAAAGGTCATGATAACACAGCAGGCTTAGTAAAGATGCAGACACTGAGTCCTTGAGCAAGAGGTTGCATAGATAACAGAATGTGCATTCAGATAAGTAAGAAGACAGAAACCATATGGAAGAGGAAGATAAGACCACCGTGTTTGCAGATCCCACGGAATAGCTCCCACCAATGAGGAGCTCGACTTTTGCAATATGTATGAGCTAATTAAAGGTACTATAAGTAAGTGTAGTTTTGAAAAATAAATCGAGACTTGCTGAACATGATGCCTTGAGTGCTTGTCTCCCGCGACTCCACCCAACACTCCTCCTCCTCCCCCTCCTCCTCCTCCAGCAGCTCTTCCTCCTCCTCCGACTTCGACTCGGATCCGAGCTCCTCCAGCAGCAGCAGCAGCAGCAGCAGCTCTGAGGATGAGCCCCCAAAGAAGAAGAAGAAGAAATAGCTGGGGAGCTGCAGGACTGGTGTGGAGTGGGGGACAAGCCCCTCCCAGGGGCTGGAGCACACGGCTGCCAAACATTCAATGGTCAACATTTCTACTGCTCACACTTTCCAAGTGTTTTGCCTAGTTGTTCCTAGGACATGGAAGGTATTAAATGGCTTCCTGAGACGTACTGAGAGAGTATTTTTGTGCTTTATCCTTTTATGGAAGATTTTACTTTTTTAGTTCCAAGAAAAATTAAAAAAAAATCTATCATCAGATTCGTTTCCATGAGCTGAAGTCCAGTAACCTGGATGCTTACATGCTGGAAAGCAAAAGCTTTTTATTGCAGGTTATGTTGTGCATCGTGTGCTGTTCCTCTGTTAATGACAGCTTCACTTCCATTGAGAAAATCCTCTCCAACTGTTAAAAGCAGAAGTTTTTCAGCGCTGCTGTGGAGCTGTGGCATAGTTGAAGCTGAATGCACAACGTGTCCCACACAGAGCCTCCCATCTCATCAGCTGGTGCCAAATGGATTCTGTGCTGCTGAGCTTGTGTTCCAATGGCTTTTCCTGATGCTTCCAGGTCCAGTCTTAAGTGCACCATCCAGCTGAGCTGTGTTGGTTTGTTACTGATCAGTGGAGTGCTTGTCCTGCCCGCAGGCTCTGGGCTTTTCACTCCCCTGTGGCCTTGGCTCGTGCGTTGGAAGTGTTTGCTGAGACACAGAGTGTTGGTGGTGGGAAGCAGCAGCTCAGTGACTTGGGGCTGCTGCTGCTTTAGGAGTTTCATCTTTGTGCCTTTTTTTTGTCAATTCGGTGTGCCCCAGTGAGACAAGGGCTGCAGTGGGTGTTCTGCAGAGCTCCAGCTCAATATTGCCACGCAGCAAAAGCAGAGAAATAATAACAGCCACAACTGGGCACTGTTCTCACTGGATGCTCAGTAAAAAAGAGACTCCTTGAAATAAAGGGCTCAAAGGAAAGTGTTTCCCTTTGCATGTGTGAAATGCAGGATTGCCGAGTGACAGTCTGCAGAAATTCAGTCATTCTTTGTTTGTGGGAACTGCCCTGTAGAAGGAAGTGAATGCAAAAGCCCCACAAGCCCTACAAAAGCAGATGCAGACAGGCTGCAGAGCAGGGATTGCTGGATGCAGAGTGGGAACTCGTTGTTCTTCTGGTGCATTGAAGCAGTTGCCATTAGGATTTTATTTGGTGATGCAGTCTCCTGAATTTCTTCTTGTCGGAGTGCCCTTTGTGGGGAGGGGGCATCACTTGTGGAAGAATTCTCAAGTATCTTGGTTTAGGTAGAATACAGTAACTAAAGTATTTTTAATAATTTTTATGGAAAAAGTAGTGCGTAGACTTCCTTTGGAATAAACTGTACTTCTTTAAATGTTTGTGCGTGTGTGTCTGTGAGCACTCCTGTGTTTTACAGAACACGCTGCAGACTGTAAATAAAACTACCAGAAAGGTGTTGAAGTCTTGTGGACTGAATGTACCATTTAATGGGAAAGGGAATAAATTATTAAGCAGCAGTTGCTAAGTGGATGCTTCCTGCAAATATCTGAAATCTTTGTGGTGTTTGTGTGCAGGTTTCAGCTGGAGTTGCCCTGGCATTGCCTCCCAGAGGGGCAGGATTGCTCCCCAGGAAGTTCTCCAGCCAGAAGTCCCTCTGGATCCAGATTATTTTTAAAAAAAAGTTTAGTTTGTCTTGGCTTTTTCTTTTTTCCCTGCCCTTTCTGGTTTGTCTCTCCCTGTTCTTCTTTTACAGAGGAACCCCTCCCCAGCCCGGCCAGAGCCGCAGCCTCCTTCATGTGCCGCTGCCTCACTCGCTGCTGCTGGTGCTGGCTCAGGAATGTGCTCAAAGCCCGGCTAAGCAGGAATTGTTCCGGGCCTGCTCTGTTGAATCGCTGCCGCCGCGAGCAAAGCTGCCCCTGCTCCTTGAGGGGAGCGCTCGCTGCAGCCCGGCAGGAAAAGAGCCCAGGAAAAGCCGCGCCCTTTGCAGGAGAAGCGCTGGGAGCAGAGGGGAGAGCGGGAAAAGGCAGCGAGAGCAGCTGGGCGGGCGGGGCGGCATCAGCGCTGATCCCTCCGCGGGCAGGAGCGCATCACAAATAGTCCCTCCGGCGGATCACTCCGCGGGCGGGCGCCATCACCGCTAATACAAGTATTTATAAATTCAAAAGAACTCATTAACACAGAAGAAAGCAAGTATGCTTCATGCTGGGTGGGAAACATAGGGTCTAAGGGATAAGAATTTTAAAGTTGTTGATTTTTTTTTTTTTTTTTATTTTATGAGAGAACTACATATCCCATGGCACCCACAGAGTTCAGGACGGGTAGAGAGGATGAAACAAACTTTAAAGAGAACCTTAACTGAATTAATAATTGAAACTCAAATGTCATGGGGTATGTAGTTCTCTCATAAAATTAAAAAAAATTAATATAAAATAAACAACTTTAAAATTCTTATTTTATTATTATTCCATGTTCTTCTCCCCCTCCTGGATGAGGAATAGGGGTCGGTATTTGCGGCTGTGCACTGTAAGGAAATAAACGAGGAGTGGCTGAACCTGCCATCGCAGGTGGCTGTGATCTGGCCACTGGAGGAGAGGGTGCAGTGGATCTGGGTAGGGTACTGCCAGCATGCGGGATGGGTGAGGGGTGGGGACCCAGTGCTGCAACCTCTGGAGGCAGATAATCTGCACGTTCTCTGAGTCGGAAATAAAGGTGACGAACAAAGTCATCCGAAAGCTGAAAGCGACGGTGGAAAAATGAGGGATCAGATGCCTGTTGTGGATTTCGAAGCTGTGAAGAAGGCATATGAGAAGTTGGAGTTGTATTGGTTGTTGTAAAAAAAGGAGATGAAGCTTGGGAAGATAGAGGAATGCTTTCTGAAGCTGTGCTGGTCACTATATCCTTCTCACTGAAGTGTTGAGCAGGCATTTGAGGATGAAAAAGTCCCATAAAATCAGCTGAATGTCCCTGAGAAGTTCGAGAAGAATGTGCATGAAATGGAATGTCTCGATGCGAGACGTCACTATTAATAACACGTGCTTGGTCCTGTTGTGATGGAAGAGGTGTCCACGTATAGTTGAGAAAGTCCTCTTTCTGTTCTGGAGATAAAATCGTATTTGTTTCGCTGAAATGGCACGGGAAACATGGTTCAGCATCGTGTGATTGTTGTGATAATCCTCTGAGTGGTGTTATCAGAGTGATGATAGGGGGTACATGCCGTGGTGACACGGCAGCTGTTGAAATGTCTCTGCTGTGTGTCCACGGCTGTGGCTGCGGTGCAGACGGGGGCTGTGTGGACACAGAGCTGGTAGGAGGTGTAGCTGCCGAAAGCTCCTAGGATGGAACTGCAGTAGCCGAACGAATTGCACTGCTGGCTGGAGGTGCTGTGCTTATCGGTCGTATCGGCGTGGCAGCTGAAGCGTCCGTGTGTGGCTGGAGGTGCCGGGCAGCGGGGCCGTGGCTGGGCTGGAAGCGGGGCCGGGGCTGGGTTGGAAGCGGGGCCGGGGCTGGGTTGGAAGCGGGGCCGGGGCTGGGCTGGAAGCGGGGCCGGGGCTGGGCTGGACGCGGGAGCGGGGCTGGGCTGGAAGCGGAGGCGGGGCTGGAAGCGGGGCCGGGGCTGGGCTGGAAGCGGGAGCGGGGCGGGGCTGGAAGCGGGGCCGGGGCTGGGCTGGAAGCGGGAGCGGGGCGGGGCTGGAAGCGGGGCCGGGGCTGGGCTGGCAGCGGGGCCGGGGCTGGGCTGGAAGCGGGGCCGGGGCTGGGCTGGCAGCGGGGCCGGGGCTGGGCTGGAAGCGGGGCCGGGGCTGGGTTGGAAGCGGGGCCGGGGCTGGCAGCGGGGCCGGGGCTGGGCTGGCAGCGGGGGCGGGGCTGGCAGCGGGGCCGGGGCTGGGCTGGAAGCGGGGCCGGGGCTGGGCTGGCAGCGGGGCCGGGGCGGGGCTGGAAGCGGGGCCGGGGCTGGGCTGGCAGCGGGGGCGGGGCTGGAAGCGGGGCCGGGGCTGGGCTGGAAGCGGGGCCGGGGCTGGAAGCGGGGCCGGGGCTGGGCTGGCAGCGGGGCCGGGGCTGGGCTGGAAGCGGGGCCGGGGCTGGGCTGGCAGCGGGGCCGGGGCGGGGCTGGAAGCGGGGCCGGGGCTGGGTTGGAAGCGGGGCCGGGGCTGGCCTGGCAGCGGGGCCGGGGCTGGGCTGGCAGCGGGGCCGGGGCTGGGCTGGAAGCGGGGCCGGGGCTGACGTCCCGGGCAGGGCCGGGGCCGGGCCAGGAGCGGCTCGAGCCGCGAGCGGCGTTGCCGGGGTAACCGGCACTGAGGAGGGGCGGCCGATGCCGCGCCGCGCAGGCGTGGAAGCGAGGGCTCCCGAAGGCGGAAGTAAGGCCGGGATGGAAGCGGCGGGAGTGATGACGTCAGCAGCAGGCGCCGCCGTTCAAACGCGGAAGCGGCCGCGAACCCGGGCCGCGTGGGGATAGCGGGAGGGCCCGATGGAAGCTCCGGGACCGCCCCTGGCCGCGCGCATGGCTCATCTGATGGGAGGACCCCAGGCTCGGGAGGTAGGGACCTGCCTCTGCCTTGCGCCGTAACACATGGATCGGGCGAGATGGAAACCGAGAAATATTCTCGGCACTCTCGGTTCCTACACTCAGGTGTATTCCTGGTTCCTGACATTCCTTTAAAACTACCGAATTCTTCTCTCAGGTCCCTGGCAAATGGGGCTTTGCAGCCTGGGGGAGTTCTTGCAGAACGGGGTCTAGTGAAGCGCTCTGCAGGAGTAGTTGTGCACCTGAGCGGTCATTAATTGTCTCCTCTAATGAGGGAAACGTGATTAAACTCCCGGTGCTGTGCTGCTGTTGTGTGTCGGCCTCGAGGTGTGAGACAGTCCCTGTGTCACACTGGAGTTGCTTAGTGGCTGGACTGGGACTGGGACAGGTCTTGTTGGTCAGGAACAAAAGGGAAAATTTATCTTTTGGCTTGCTTAATATCTTGGCTTTATTAATGTATCAATGTCAATTGTTGTCATTTGCTGCCTCCTGCACAGTGTGTTTGCAGCTCTGTGTGAGAGCAGACTCTCCCCTGTTGGGGAGTGAGACAATCCTGGAATATCCTGAGCTGGAAGGGACCCACAGGGATCACCCAGTCCCACCCCCGTCCCTGCCCAGACCCCCCAACAGCCCCAGCCTGGGCATCCCTGGCAGCGCTGTCCAAACGCTCCTGGAGCTCTGGCAGCCTCGGGGCCGTGCCCATTCCCTGGGGAGCCTGGGCAGTGCCCAGCAGCCTCTGGGGGAAGAGCCTTTCCCTGATCTCAGCGTGAGCCTGCCCTGGCCCAGCTCCAGCTGCTCCCTGGGTCCTGTCTGTGTCCCAGGGAGCGGAGATCAGAGCTGTAGGCCCCGATGTGTTCTGACCTCACACTTCTCTACCAGAACAAACCCAGTGCCCTCAGCAGCTCTTTCATGGTCCTTCCACACCCTTCCCCATCCCCATGTCCCTTCTTTGGATGCTGTCAGCTTTGTATCTTTTGTATACTGTGGCGCCCAAAAGTGCCCCCAGGACTCCAGTACAGTTTAACAGCAATGAAAGAAAACAGTAGGTTTCAACTTTGATCTCAAAAGCTGTCTCAGGCCCCTGATACTGCCTCGAAATGTCTTTGCAGTTCTTGCTTTATGACTTGTGTCAAACACGGAGAGAGTGAGACTGAGCCCCTGGGGTCAGGTTCTGTGTGAGAAGCCACACAGCAAGCCAGAAATCTTTGCTCCAGATCACCAGAAATTTACAGTATTGAGGGCGGAAATACTGAGAGTTGAGTCTTGGGAGCTGAGCCAGGAAAGCAGCACCTCTGCCATGGGCAGATTTGGCACGTGGAGAGAGCTCGAGCAGCTTGCAAGAGGTCCCAGCAATGTGTGTGTGGAGCTGGGAGGAGCATGAGTTGCAGTGTCGTGTTTGGAGTCCCCCTGGGTGAGGATGTAGGAATAGACTGGAGTTTTTGGTGACTGAGGTTTCTTTTCTGTGGCAATAATTGTTCTTGGCCACATCATTTTGGTTTGTTACTCGCCTGTGGTTTGTTCTACAGGCCTGTTTCCTTTCTCTCCTACTATGGTGTCTCAGTTATCTTCAGCAGAGGCTCAGCAATAACTAAACTTGAGCTTAGATACTTAAACTTCAGTTCAGAGTAGATACATGGAAGAAATCCTTCCGTGTGAGGGTGGGCAGGCCCTGGCACAGGGTGCCCAGAGAGCTGTGGCTGCCCCTGGATCCCTGGCAGTGTCCAAGGCCAGGCTGGACACTGGGGCTTGGAGCAGCCTGGGACAGTGGAAGGTGTCCCTGCCCTTGGCAGGGGTGGCACTGGATGGGCTTTAAGGTCCCTTCCCACCAAGGCCTCGTCTTCCTTTGCCTTCAGTGTCTGCCTCAGAGTTTGTACCCAAACCAAAGTGAGGTTGGTGTCACCTTCTCTAAACTGGGAGAACAGATCACTCCAAGCTGTGGGGAGATGGAGAGGCTGTAGGATGGAGAGGGTGCAGCCCTGCAGACGCCGAGCTGTGGGGTTGCTGCTTTCAACAGCCTCGTTGTTGCTGCGGACACAGCTCAAGGTGGGTCTGAGAGAGACAAACTCTGCTTTTGGGGGTTTGTGTTGATGAGGAGGGGAGGGGAGGTCGCTGCTCTGCTTCTTGTAACTGCTGTGGCAGAGCCAGGAGCCCAAGGCAGGACAAGGGCAAAGCAAACCTCTCCGAGCTCTTGGGTTCTCTTCATTCCCAGATATTCTGATTCCTGCCCAAGTCCAAGTTCATTGTGCTGTGCAGGATGCAAGTTTAATCAGGTTTTAGTGCTGGTTTAGCTGAGTGTTTCTAGGGCTTGAGGATGAAGCCAAATGCTCTGCACTGAAAAAGTGATGGATGTTCAGCACGAGATTCTCTTCAGGAACTGGCACGAAAAGTGGTTGCCGAAGCTGAGGGAGGAGCAATTCACAGCTTGGCTGGAAGAGGGAGAAGTGCTCACTGCTGGTCTGTCACTTCATCCTCATGAGTGAGTCTGGGAGCTCCCGAGATTGGCCAGGCTGCAATTTCAGATAGTTTAGATGGGCTGGCCTTGAAAAAATCATATTTTGGTGCCTGGAGCAAAAGCTGAAGGTGGCAGGAAGTGGCAGCAGTGGCAGGGAACTGAAGTGACACCACCCTGAGCTCAGAACTAATTTTGGTTGTGACCTTGAGCAGTCCCTGGGCCACACCAGAGCTTTTTGTGTCACCTGCTTTGGGAGGTTCTTCCTTGCCCGTGGAGAAGTTGGGTCTGGCACAGGTCTGCTGTGGAGCACCTGTGCCACCACCTTTAAAGAGCCACCCTGGAGGTGTCAGTGAGCCCCTCAGTGCCTGCCCAGCCTAGAGCAGGGCTGGGAGGACAGGGGGCTCAGGGAGTGCTCATTCCTGGTGGTGTTGGAGCTCTGAGCCCAGCCCTGAGCTGGGTTTGTGGCTCTGAGGGCATGGGGAGTGTCCGGAGCAGGCCTGGCCTGGGCAGAGTAGGAACTCCTGGAGTAACTCCTGAGTAAGCCACACCTTCCACGTGAGAGGGAGGCACTCCCAGAGTCAGGCGCTGTCTCCTCAGAGGTGCTTTGGGGTTTAATTCTGTTCTCACAGTGACTCCTCTCACCTGGGAACCCCGTGGTTACCTACAGAGGGTCTGAGGCCTTAGGGATGTAAATATGGACAGGAGGGGTTGGAATCTGCCTATCAGGGAATCTTCCCCTTGCCCAGAGGAGAGTGTGCAGAACTCTTCTGTGTGATGATAATGTTTTCATACTTTAGGTGTGAAAATAAAAAATGGGAGAAATCTCGTTTTTCTGGCAGCACGCAAAGAACTTTCTTCTGTGTCACCACTAAAACTCTGTGAGGGGATGAATACCTGGGAATCTGAAAGAGACATAGCTGGAAAGCATCAATATGAATGGATTTTTCTGCTTCTTTTTGCACTTGAAAGAAAGGTGAAAGTTACAGGCTGAGTCAAGCTTTTACCCTTTATTTCAATCAATTCAGTTATTGCTAAATATGGCTACACACAGGTAGCCCAGGTGACAGAGCTGCCTCCAGCTGCTCCTTGGCCCCAGTGTCCCACGCGGGATGCTTGAGTTATCCACTGAGAGCCCCCTTGAGACTGGAGCACAGGTAAATCTGCCTGTCTGAAGGGCAGGATTGTGTCCTAAGTCCCTCCTCATTCCTTTCTTTCCTCAGGCCCCACCATTGTGGCTTGGGTGGCAGTGGCACATTGGAAAGGCCTGGGGGTGCCAGCTGGGGTGAGAGCTCGGGGTGCCAGCCCAGGCTCCACCAGCACTTGGCCCACACTGGGGCACAAATTGAGAGATGAACTCTTGGAAGCTTGTCCTGAGGAGGATGAGTGGTACCTGCTGGCGAAATTCGGTGCTTTTGCAGAGCTGTGATAAACCCCAAAGTCTTAGACTGCCAACCTACAGCCTCTGCACCGTCACATTCCCCAGTTGCATTTTGTATTGGAATTTTACCTGCTCCCACCTGCGTCCTCCTGCTGGCAGTGCCAGCAGCCCACGTGCTGCCTCTCCTGAGAGCAAGTTCCTGCCTGTTTCCTCTCCCAGCCCCAGCTCTTGCTTCCCTCTGGCAGAGGCAGCTTTAGGTGCAATATCCTGATGTTTCTGCAAGTGGGTTTTGGAATAAACCTACACACGGGATGTTCATGGGTTGCTGCTATGGATTCTGTGAAAGGTGATCAGGAAAAGCAAGTTCAGAGTTACTCAGGGGATTCTCTGATTCCTGCCCATCTCACGGAGCTGCTCAGGGTGAAACTACTACTCCCATGCTTTTTATTTTGCTCCTCTTAGTGCTGGTTTTTCCCCAGGTAAGTCAGTGCTGGAGCAGCCCTTGTGGGTTTATCTGTGATGAGCAGTGGTTGTGTCTGCACACGGAGATAGCAGATTCCAGCTGTAGTGAGTGTGCAAACGTCGGTGCTTTGTGCCTTAGTGCACAGCCACATTTGTCAGCTGACAGGGCTGATGCGATGAGAAAACCTCGCACTCTCCAATAACCTGAGCACAGGCACTTCCTGCGTTGTTACATTTAACCAAAGCTCTGATAAAAAAATACTACATTAATTTTTCTAATGGAGACCAGATTCCGCATTATCATCATTTACGTTTTTGGATAGTCTTTGATTGACTCTGGTGGGAAGGGAGGTGAATCAGTATCTTGTACTTTAGGGAAAGATCTAGGGGAGAATTGAATTGTACTTCCTTGGAATTCACATCACCCGCCCTTAGTCGGAGATGTTGATCTTGAGAACAACAAGCAGAGAACAGCCCAGGAAGGGCTGAACGTGACAAAACAGTGCAGAGCATACAGAAATCCTCTTTGCTGTGTTCATCATTCTGTCTTCATCTTGGATTGTTTCCACCCTTCTCCTCCACCTGGAAGTCACAAGCATCCTGCAGTGGCAGGTACTCTGGGTTCTTCTGCCAGGAGTAGTCTAAGAACAGCTTTTGCTGGGAGCGGCTCTGACCTTGCTGAAATCACTGCTGAAACCTCCCCTGACTCTTGCAGTGCCAGAATTTCAGGGTGCCAGTGGTGAGGCAGGGACTGAGCCTGGTTCATTGTCCCCAGAGCTCAGGTAGTACAGGACAGTCAGGCCAGTAAAGCCCCTGCTCAGGGCTGGGAACGAGATCCTGGCCGGCTTTCCCTCTCTGCCCCTCTCTGCAGTCCTGCTGGGCTATGTCATGCTACTATGTTACAGCATTGTTCCATGTCTTTTTTTTTTTTTTGGAAGTAATGCCGGATATTGGCAGTCAGGGGCGATGGAGCGAGGTGAGCAGTGACCGGTGGACAGAATGAGTTGTTACGGCCTCGGTCTCAATTTTTGGAGCAGCTCTAAGCATCCGTTGTTGTTTGTGTGTTTTAGGTGGTCCACTTGCAGGATGTCCTGGCCCTGGATGCTGGAGCGTGCAAGCCTAAGGTATAGGTGTGGTGTACTTCAGTCGGAGCAGGGAGGCTGTGGTTTCACAGTCTCTCAGCATGTTTTGTGTGTTTTTGCTTTGCTTCTCTGCAGGTGCTGCTGCTGCCCTGGGCGTGCCAAGGGCCAGAGGCGAGCAGGTGAGTTGGCATTTAGGTGGGGTGGCTGATAGGCCAGCGGTCTATGGCAGCGTGCTGAGCGTGTCCCTTTTCATTGTGCAGGTTTGTCCTGGCCACCTCCAGAGTCAGATCAGGATTTGAGGTGAGCCGGGGCAGTGGTGTGGAGTAGCCCGGGGATGCTCTTCTGGAGGGCAACAGTGACGTTTTCTGTTTTGTTGTCTTAGGTACCGTGAGCAGGTGTGGAGCTGAAGTTTGGAGAGAGCAGGTAAGCGCTGAGCCTCGGCAGTTTCGAGGGAGGGGGCCTTGCGGAAGGGGTCTCTTTTGGCGTGTGTTGTCAGAGGCTGAATTTTCTCCTTGTTCTCCGTCTTTCGCAGCTGCCAAAGCGGACCGTGGGGAACGTGTTGACATCTGAGGTGCTGATGCATTTTTTCTGCCAAGGATGGATTTTGTCCGTTTGTCTTCAGAAAGCTAAGTGTTGGGAGCGGTGGTTGGGAGAAGGGAAAGGCCTTTGGAGTTCCAGGAGGCAATTGGAAGTTAGCTTAGAGGAGAGGGCTGTTGTGGGAGGGCCCCTTGGAAGTAAAGGGAGAGGGTTTCTCCTCAGCATCACCCGAGCCTTTGCTGGGCAGGGCAGTTCCCACCCATCTCTGTCATCGGCCTTTGAGTCTCGACATCATCGTGGATCTTTTTGCCCGAGGAGCTCGCCTTCGGGTCTGGCACGATCGCCACGGTCTCCATTTCACCTACTCGCTGGCGTAGCCGCCCGCGGGCATCTTGGCCACTTGCTGGATGGTCAAAGGTAAGGGATCAAAGGTCGGGTTGTCAAGGAATGGGTCAAGGGGTCAAAGGTCAGGGGATAAAAGGTCAAGGCTCGGGCTCAGGATTAGAGGTTCCAGCATGATTTTCTGTGGTGGTTCCCAGTGTGGGGACACGGGGTGTGGGGTCAGTGGCGCCGGGGGCGGGCAGGAGCCCCGTGGGCAGTGGCCGGCAGCGGCGGGGACGCCTCCGTACGGTCGCGCCCCTCCAGTGCCAGCAGAAGCCCCCCTGCGCCGTGCGGTGCCCGGCCCCACTCCTTGCCCTCCCCGCCGCTGCCTTCCCGCACTCCCACCGCACCCCCTGCTCCCCTCCAGCCCAGGGAAATGCAGGAAAACACAAAATCATTGAGGTGGAACAGTCACCGGAGCTGCCCGAGCCATCCCCCCGCCTGAAGGCGGCAGCTGCCCAGAGCCAGGGGCACCCAGCAGGATGCAGCTCCCCTTTCCCAGGAGCTGGAGGCAGGGTTTCCCAGGCAGGGGGAGCAGGGAGAATTTCAGCTCCCAGCAGCTCTCTGTGAGTGCTGGATGGACTCTGGGCTGAGCCAGGTGGGAGGTGTGGGTGGTGTTCATGTCCCCAGGAGCTGCTCAAATCCACCTTAAACTCCTGGAATGGTCTGTGCTGGCAAGAACCTTACAGACCATCCTGTTCAGCCCCTTGCCATGGTCAGGGACACCTTCCTGGGGTGTCTGTGCCAGAGTGGTGGAATGGGCAGGACTTTCTCCCTGAGCCCAGTCCCGGGCAAGATTGGGGTTCCCATGGGAAGAAGCCTGTGAGCTGCATTTCCGGAGCTGGGAGCCTCCATGCCCGGGAGTGTTTCCAGTACTGCTCTTTGGCTTTTTCCATAACTGGGCATGATGTTTCTCCCCAGAGCAAGGTGGTTTTCCCTGGATTGTTGGGGTTACACACTGGCTGTTTGACAGCTCTGTTGTCTCTTTGTCCTGAATGGAAGAGTGAGGAACGGGGGATGCTCCCGACTGTCCCAGGGATGTGGGAACAGCCCAGTTCCAGTGAGGAATGTGACGCCCAGCTCGTGGCGTGTGCCCTGAGATGGTCTTTGCTGTTGTTTTGTCCTTAGAGCCTGTTGGAGTGCTGGCCTGGATTTGGGAGGAGCCAAGTAGCCTGGAGCAGTGAGGTTTTTCCTGTCAGAAATCCATGCTGGGGATGTTTTCCCTGGCTGTCCCAAGGGGAAGGAACAGCTCTGGAGTTTTTGCAGCCACAGGCTGGGGATGCATCCCCTGAAAACCAGTTCAGGATCGTTCATCTGACTCTGTCCCTGACCTGTGGCTTCCAGGGAGCCTTCTGGTCTTCTGGATATTCCCAGGAGAGGATATTCCACCACCTGACTTTTAAGCCAGGAATTCCAAACCCAGTAAGTTGGTCACATTCTATGGGAGCTGCCCCAATGGTGGGATGGCAGAGGGCACACCCCACGCTGCTGTTTGGGACATTCCTGACTGGAACGGGAGCCAGCTGGGCATTTTGGAGCACTGAGGCCACCAGGGCAGCCTTGAGTGGCATTCCCAGGCAATGCTGAGGCATCCCATGCCTGTGGCAACACATGCCTGATGTGGAGCAGAGAGAGGAAGGGAGAAATTCTGAGTTGATGGGAGGAATGGAATTGGGCTTTCCAGAATGGAATTGCTATAGGTGCTGATGGTATCATGGAATCATGGGGTGGCTTGGAAGGGACACAAAGACCCTCTGGGCTCTGTTATCCCATCCCGTGGCAAAGAACACGTCCAAAACTGCCTCCTCACTCCCATGGAATGGCAGTGGGTGTTGGGAGCTCTGGCTGGAGCACCTGGAGACCAGGTAAGAATAGCAGTGGCATTGTTTTGGCTGCTGCTGGATGTGGTTTTCTCTTGTCAAGATGTTCCTCTGATTGATGTTTTCACAGTAGCTTGCTAGGCCTCATTTGAGGATAATTCCAAGAATTTGGAAGTCGTTGGAAAAGAATGAGGAAAAAAGGTGAACCTGATCCATTTCTAGTAATTCTGAACTTCTCTTGCAGCACCGTTCCAGGGGAAAGCTGGTGAAAGGATAAAGATGCAGAGGAACAAGTGTTGTAAACCCCCTTGCCTCCCTGACAAAGCAAACCTTTCTGCAATCCCAGTAAATCTCTTGGAGAAACTGTGGGATCATAAGGTTTCCTAGGAAAGGAAAACTAAGGACAGAGATGAGGAAATAGGCTTCCAATTAACAATGATTTGATGGAGGTAGGAATGATTCTTGTATGTTTGATGCACCCCTTTTTATTCCTGGGATAATTTTAAATGATTTCTTTTAAAAATCATTTCGATTTGGGAATTCAGATTAGAGAGGAAACGATGCAAAATAAATGCAGGGAGAGATCACAGAATCATCCTGGAATGGCGGAATAATTTGGGTGGGAAGGGACCTTAAGAATCACCTCATTCCATCCACAGGGTGCTCCAAGCTGCGGCCAGCCTGGCCTTGAACACTTCCAGGGATGGGGCAGCCACGATTTCCCTGGGTTTACGGGCACAAGAGGAAATTTCCAGCAGGAAATTTCCCTTGCTCTGCCTGGCCCTAGCAGGGCTTTGGGAGGCAGAGGCTGTGGGAACAGGAGCTTTGTCCACTGCCTTGGAGGAGTCTCTGATGTCCCAAAACCCAGCAGAGCAAGTGGTTGTGGTTTAACATCCCGTTCAAAGGAGATGCCAGGCCAGGAACGGGAATGGACTGCAGAGCAGGGATGGTGCCCAGCAGAGGGGTGACTGTCCAGGGGGTCCCAGCAGTCCATCCCTGCTGCCCAGGTTTGGGATGAGCAGGCTGGTGAGTGTCCCTGTGCTTGCTCTGCAGGATGAGGAAGCCAGGCCTGCTGAGGAGGAAGATGAGGAGGTGTGGGAGGATGGAGACAACGGCCACCAAAGGCTGGGGAAGGCACAGATCCAGGTAGGAGACGTTGCCTTGCGAGGAGAGGGACTTGTCTGTCCCGTTGGAATTTGGGGCGTGAGGCCAGTGGAACAAAGGCTTTGATTCCATTTTCTTGCTCGGGTTTTCACGTGCCTTAAGAGAGCTTTGTGAAAATGTCATTATCCCTGATTGAGTCTCTGAAAAACAGGGATTGAAGCTTTCAGAAGGGGCCCAACCCTGCCTGCATGTATCCAAGTGCAGCCCCCACTCCCTGTTTTTGTGTACAGCTGGGATGAGACCTCAGCTGCTGTTACTTGCCAGCTCACAAGTTGTGTAGCTCAGAGCCTCAGCCATGAAGGGCCAGGCTGTGTTTAAAACAGCCCAAGGTGCCAGAGAGCTGGAGTCATTTCCTAGCAGGTAACTTGACTTGGAAGCTGCATTCTAAAATTTGTCCGCATTTAATTGATGTCCCACATGGAGACACCTAAAGAAGCAGAGGTGGGGTGTTCCTAAGAAAAGAGCATCTAAATTCTTTGGTGGTAGAGGGCTTAAAGTCTGAGTGAGGTGCCTTTAGGACACTTCCATTCCAGTATCTGAATAGAATTTAAATGAAGTAGCCAAATCCTGACAAGCTTGTATGAACTCCAAAGCCTCTGCAAGTGGTTTACAGCCAGGGAAGGAGATAAGAGTCTGAAGTCTCTTCCCCAAAACCTGGCTCCTGGTTTCTTTGGCCAGGCATAGGAAGAATTGTGTATTCCCTGGGGCTCTCCTTATGGGGAGAGGTTTACTTATGTGCCCTGGGTTTATTCAGTGCATCTTCAAAGTGATGGAAACTGATTGCATTGAAATGCCAGGGGTGCCAAATGTTTTCCCCAGGCAGAGCTCGGAGCCAGCCCAGTGGGAAGGGGTTTAGTGGCCATTTTCCCGCTCCCTCGGGGCAGCAGCACTGGAGCACTCGCAGCCACCCGTGCCCGAGGTGCCGAGTACTGGCAGGAGGCAAAGCCAGGGACTGGGCAGGAGGAGCTTGCAGTGCTCCTGGAATCGCAGAGCTGGAGCTGTGGGTTAGAACTGCCAGGAGCTGCTGCCTCACTCAAACCTTGTTTAAAGCTCAGCATCCCTCCTGCTCCCTTGGAATGATTGTTGCTTCTGTTGTTGCTCTTTCCCGATCCATTATGATTATTATTGTAAATTCCCACTCCATTTCTTCCATAGCCCTTTGCTTCCCAGAGGTGGTGCTTTAGGCAAGCCCCTCCAGCCTGGGAAGGGGCTTTTGGCTCCAGACTCAGTCCCAGTCCCCATGAGCAGCTGGAGCTGTGCTGTCCCCAGCAGGTGCCTTTCCTTCCTTCCCTGCTGCACTTTGGCTTTTTGAGGGCTCTCTAGGGGGCTGAGGGAGAAGTTCTTTGTCATTCCAGGGCAGCATAAGCCCTGATCCCACTCAAAGCAGGAGGAATCATTCCATCCTTGTTTTTGGATACACCTTTGGTGTTCTCTCTCTTTTGCTGACACTGTGTGGTGAAGCAGCAGCTCCCTGGAATAACTTTTATTTGTAAAACAATGAATTCCCTGCTGGAATCCCAGTCCCAGCCCCCCAGATCAAGGTGCAGTTTAAGGCCTTACACCCTGACCAGGACAAGTTCCTGTCCTTAGACATGGAAAACAGGGGAAAACTCAGACTGGATTGGAGCCAGCATCCAGAATGGGGAGAGTGAGGCAGCGTGCTTGGCCCAGGCTGGGGCTGGTACAGGGGGTGTTCCCCATAGGATGACACCCGTTTGGAGCAGATGCTTCTCTTCCTTTGTCCAAAGTCCAATGGCAAAGGAGTGAAGAACCCACAAGTGGGGCCTGGAAGGAAAACAGTTCTGTTAAAATTAGGCAAAGAATGCACTAAGAAAAAATGGACATCCTTTTTAGGTATGAAAGTAAGTAGGGGAAAAATGTTGAAAAAGAGCTCTTTTATTTGGTGCCACCTCTCATTTTTTTATGGATAAAACCCTCTAGTGAGCAATCAGAACAGGAGTGGGAAAGCCAGGAGCCTTTGACTTCCACAGTGGACTTAATTGCCATGCTTAATTTCAACAATTTCTTCTTTCTCTCAGGCCAGGAAAACCCACTTAACTTGTCCCATCTTTGCCAAAAGCTTTGGTGTTTGAGCAGCCAAACCCAATGGGCTCTGGCCCCACCAGCCTGTACTGGAGGGCCCCTGGTCCTGCCCATGGTGTGGGATGAATCCCCAATTGTCCCCAGAGGGGGCTGCCCTGGTCCCTGCAGTGCCCAGCACCTGAGACACAGAGAGAGCCCTGTCCAAAGGGGCTCCTTGTCAGGAATGTGGCAGCAGCCCCAGGAGCAGGCTGGAGGTGAGAACTGGGGCTGTGTTTGAGACTGACCAGCTCAGCTCAGTGTTTACCTGTGGGGGGAGTTTGGCCCCCCATGCTGAGTTGAAGCTGGATCAGGGTGACAGATGCTGCATTTTGGGCACCCTGAGAGTTTCTCTCCCCCTTGGAGATTTCCTGCAGGGATGGGGCAGGGCAGGGAGCAGAATTAACCCTGCACCTCCCGTGGGCACTGCTGGCCTTTGTCTCTCTGCTGTGCCATCAGCCTGTGGGAATTTGCTGCTGCCGCTGCCACCCCACCTGGGGGCTGCGTGCTCCTGGCAGCCCTTCCCAGCCCCACACCCGAGCTCCAGCGCTGCCTCCAGGCTGTGTTGGGAGAGTTTGCTGGGAATGTGCCTCATCCCTGGGAGTATCCTTTCCTTCCAGAGTGGCTGGATGGAGCTTCTGGGCTTGTCAGCTTCAGAGTTTGCTTGCAAAAGTCGCTGCAGGGAAGAATGACAAGGAGGTTTGTCAGAGTGCTGCTGTCAGACCCCACCTGCCAGTCTGTGCTTTGGCTTGGAGGTTGTTGTGTATTGGCCCTGCAGGGAATGAATGTCCCCTTCCCACCTCAGCCCAGCAGATCCCAAGGGCTCTTCCTGGAGTACTTACTCTTTGCTTCCCTTTGGGATAACTTAATCTGCACCCTTCCAGGAGCAATTCCTTGGCTTCTCCTGGAGAAAACCCCATGGCAGAGGCAGTGTGCAAAGGAGCCCAGAGCTGTGCTTGGAGCAGGGAGTGCTGAGAGCTGCGTGTGCCTCTGCTGCCCCAGGCTGGCAATATCCCCATGGAACAGACTGGGCAAATGGCATTAGAGGGAGCACAATCCCTTCCTGGAAGAGGTTTTCTCCTGTGCAGATCAGGCACGGGGCAGGAAGGGAACTTTGGAGATCAGCTGCTTTCCCCCAGAAAGCATCACTCACACCAGCATGGATGACATGACCTGTGCCCAGCACTCACCATGCACCTGGCCAGAATCAAGAGCAAAGGTGGGTTTGGGTGTGAGCACTTGAAATAACTTTGAAAGAGAAGCAATCACCTTTTGCTGCTTCTTTCTTTCTTGCAGATGCTGGGATTGCCTCTGGGCACATGGGCTGAGCTCTCCCTGCAGGGAACTGTCAGGCCTTAACAGCTGTGAGGTTGTGTTCTTCTCAGTGGGGAACTGGAAATAATTATTAATTAATTGCAGAAATGTTTTCTGAACCTTTCCCCTTTCCTGGTAGATCTTCTCTCTCTGCCTCTGAATTTACAGCTGTTCCCTGGTGTCATTGGCCCTGCCTGAATTCCTTGCAGCTCCTCACTGGGAAAACCTGGGATGACTTTGAGGGGACAGAGGAGACATTTTCAGCTGAAAACCTGGGGTGACTGAGAGGGGACACAAGAATTGTTTGTGTAGGAAAATGGGAGGTGATGTCAAGCAGAGCAAGGTGGCATTTTTGAGGGAAAAGCTGAGGTGATGTTTAGGGGAAAGAATGCACATTTTTGGGGCAGAAAAGAGTTAATATTGTACAGGAAGGAAAAACTGGGGGGTAAAACTTGATGTAATCTGTAGGGGACAGAATGAATATTTTGGAGCAAAAATGAGGTACTCAGTAATAGACAAAGAAGGAAAATTTTGGAGGCCAAACTTGACAAAGTCTCAAGAGCAGAGAATGAACACTTGGAGGGAAAAAGGAGGTGATGAATACTGAGCATGTGGGGAAAATTTGGGGGCTAAATCTGAGCTAATCTCTAGGGGAGAGCATGAACACACTGAGGTAACATGAGGGAATCAGTTGTGGGCAGATAGGGAAACTTGTGTAAAAATAATATTAAATAAGCTGTAGAAAGAACATTTTGAGGTAAAAATGAGGTAAGCAGTAGTAGACAGATGGAAAACTTTGGGGGTAAATCTTGATAGAAGCTACATGGTAGAAAGGAAATAAATATTGAAGGAAGAATGAGGGAGTCAGTAGTGGACAGGTAGGGGAATTTTGGGGGGTCAAACTTGAAATGATCTAAAGGTTGAGAATGAATCTTTTTTGGTAAAAATGAGGTAATAAGTTGTGGACAGTTCAGGAAAATTTTGGGGGTTAAACTTGAGGTAATCTCTAGGGAGAGTGTGACCACTGACATGAACTGAGGCAATCACTGGGGCTAGGCAAGGAAATTTGGGGTGTAAAACTTGGGAAGATCTGTAGGGCAAAGAATGAACATATTGAGGAAGCAATGAGGTGATCAGTAGTCAAGATGAGGTAGAATGTGGGGGGCAAACCCTGAGGTAATTATGTAGGAACCATAAGTGGTTTTGAGAAAAAATCTGACCTAATTTGTAGGGGACAGAATGAACATTTTGGGGGTAAGACAGACATAACCTGCGTGGTTTGGGTTTTAAAATCTAGTCAGTGCACAGGGGACAAAATAGACATTTTGGTAATAAAATCCGAGTTCATCTGTAGAAGAAAGAACTCATGTTTTGAGGTAAAAAGGAGGTGATCAGAACTGGGCAGGTAGGGAAAACTGAGGGGGTAAAATGTGAGGTCATCTCTAGGAGAGAGCAGGAGCATCCTGAGGTAAACTGAGGGAATTGCTGTGGACAGGTGGGTAAATCTGGCAGGTAAAACTTGAGGGAATCTCCATGGTAGAAAATGAGTATTTGGAGGTAAAAATAAAGTACTCAGTCAGTGGTGGAGATGTACGGAAAATGTTGGAGGTAAAATCTGAGGTGATCTGTAGCAGAGAGAATGCACTTGATGGGGTAAACTGAGGTAATCACTTATGGACAGGTAGGGAAGTTCAGAGGGGTAAAAATTGAAAGCATCTGTAGGGCAAAGAATGAAAAGATTGAGGTGGAAATGAGGAAAGAGGTAGTGGACAGGTGGGGAAAGTTTTGGGGGCAAATCTTGTGGTAATCTCCAGAGCAGAGAAAGAATGCTTCCTTGTAAAAAATGAGGAACTCAGAAGGAGGCAGATGGGGACATTTTGGGGGTAAAATCTCAGGTCATCTCAAGGTGAGGGAAGGACTATTTGGAGGTCAACTCAGCACTCACTGTGTCTTCCTTCCTTGGCAGCAGCTGGCAGGGAAGGGAGAAGAGGCCTCAGGCTGGAGAGGGGCAGGAGAAAGGCACTGTGGGCAAAGGCACCTCCCTGGCATCCCCAGGGTACCTGTGGGGAACACAGTGGACACTTGGGGAGCAAAGGGAGGTGATGGCATTGTCCCTTTGGGGGATGCTGGCATTTAGATCATTCCATCCATTTGCCTGCTGACATTTCCCAGCCCAGGGGCTTTGGCTGCCAGGGCAGCACAAAGATTGTTCCCTGGGTGGTGGGCAGATTTGGGGGTTGGCTTTGCTAGTTCAGATGAATTCTACCCAAAGCCCTGAATTCCCTGCTGAATTGCCACTGGCATAGCCTCCCAGCGCCTCCTGGAGCATGGATATTCCCATGCAGAGCTGCCTATTTAACACCAGCTGTGGCAGGACCCAGCAGAGCTTCCAGGGAAGCTCAGCAGGGTCAGGGCAAGGACAGCTTCATGTTCCATAGAATTTGCTGTTTGTAACCCTCATCCCCCAGCCCCCCCCCCCCAATGTCCCTGGGGGCACCTGACAGAGTTCCCTGGAATTCAGCTGCCTGCACCCCCCGAGCTGGGGCTCCAGGTGATATTTGAAAGCAGGAACAGGCGCTGGCTGGACACGCTCCCAGCCCCTGCTGAGGCAGCCCCTGTGCCCACGGGAGGACTTCTCTCCCTGCAGGAGTTGATTTCATTCCAGAGCCTCAGGAGTGGCCTCTGCAAGTTCTTTTCCCTCAGGAAAGGGATGCACATCCCTGCCTTCAGGGCACCTGCAGTGGGAGCCACCTGGGAAAGCTTTCCATCAGTTGTGCAGTTCCAGCTGGCTCCCCAAAAACTCCCAACTCAATCCAAAGAGATTTCTCTGACTCTGACCTTTCATTTGAAGGCATCTCTGAGGGCATTGCTTGGCATTTCATTGCTGTGGGGGAAGCTTGCCTTGGCTTTAACACTGCTGAGGGATGATGGCCTCAGGCTTGAAGGGAAGGCATTTTGGGTGGCTGGGACATAGCTGGCAGGTGTGTGGGAGGTCAGCACTGGGAATTGCTGTCTGAGCCCCTCTGCAAACAGCCCATTCTGACATTGCCCAGTGCCAGCTGTTCCTTGGGGCATTTTTGGGGTGTCAGTGGGGTCTGTCGGGACTGAAGCATCTCTGGGTGCCTGTTCAGAGCAGCCCCTGGCCGAGGGGCCGCGGGCAGCCCTTTATCCATGTCCATCCCAGCGCTGCCCGGGCAGCCCAGTGCCCGTTCCGGGGATGTGTGTTTGGCACACTGCGTGCCACGGGCAGGACACTGCAGGCACAGCTCCTCTCTGCAAATCCAAAGCACAAGAGCTGCTGCTTCCCTTCCTGGGCCTCCTGGCCTTCTCCTTCCCCCCATTCCCTGCCAGCTGGGACACACGGAAGGAGCACCAAGGAACACTCCTGGCAGTGAGCAGGAGTTGCTGAGAGCTCTGTGCAGCTCTGGGCCACAAAAGCTGGCCCGGCCTCAGCAGCCCCTGGGATTTTGGGCTGTGAACACTCACCTGTGGGAAAGGCCCCTCTGCAGGCAGGAGCAGCCCTGACCCTCTCCAGAAGAGCTTTGGCCGTGGAGCAAGTGAACCCTCAGGACTTGCCTTGCTCATTTCTCCCTGGAAAGGGCCATGGAACAAGCACCTTTGCAGCTGTTGGGTAAATCCTGGAAAGGGCAGGAAATCAGGGTTATGGGAAGAGTTCAGTGCTGTCACACAACTGCTCACCTGTGTTGTTGCATGATCAGGTGCTGGCCATGGAGCTCTGCCCTATGGCAATTACAGGGGCTGGTGTGGCAAGCAGCATTAGCATAAAAGAAGGAGTTGTATTTGCATAGGAATGATCTTGCTGGCACTTGGCATTCCTATCCCAGGCAGGACATTGCCAGGAGCTGAGATTGGCTTGGCTGGAGCAGGGTGCTGAGAGTGCCCAGGTGTGGGTTCAGTGGCCAGAGGAGCCATCCACATAAGGGTTCGACTTGGTGGTCCTTGTGTAGCCATTGCCACTCAGGATCTCCTGTGCTCTGGAAATAAAGAAGAAACATTTTTCCCTGGCCTTTTAAAGCCAGAGGTTTTTGCAGTGGAGCGTGCAAGCCGCAGAGAAAGCGGGGGGGAGGAAGGAGAGCATCAGGTGTCAAGCGGCAGTTGTGGGATGAGCGGCTCAAGCAGCAGCGAGCCCCGGCGAGGCCCCGGTCCCGCAGCGGGCGCAGTCAGAGCAGGAGCGGCAGCAGCGGCCTCGGCGCCAGCGGCCGGGCCGGGGGAGCGGCTCGTCCCGCTGCAGGCGCGCTGGTTGGGCGGGGGCGCGGCGGGCGGGAGGCCCCCGGGGGAGCGGCCCGGGGCAGGGGGAGGCGGGCGCTGCCGTGCGCAGGGGGTGCGGCGGCCTCGGCAGTGCCGGGGCTGGGGGAGCTCCGCGTCCCCGCGGGGGCTGCGGGCGGGGCCGGGCCGGGAGCGCCGGCGCTCCGGTTGCGCCAGGGGGCGCCCCACAGGGCGGGCGGCGCTGAAGGAGCGGCGGCCTCGGGGGGTGCCGGGGCGGGCACGGGCGGTCCCCGCGGCCCGGCCGCTTCCAGGCGCGATCCAGCGCCTGCTGCGGGGAAGCGCCGCCCTCCCGGCGGGCCCGGCACCGGCACGGCCCCGGCTCCCCGCGGCCGCAGCGGGAGCGTAGCCGGAGCTCCGGCGGGAGCCCAGCCCCGCGCTGGCCGCAGCCGGAGCGGCAGCGCCGGGCTCGGCGCCAGCGCCAATCCCGGAGCGGCACTTGCCAGCCGCGGCGATCCCGATGCCTAATGCCATCCCCCATCCCACCTCAGTTCTCCGAGCCCGGCAGCCGCACCCCGCCCGCCGAGAGACAAGCGGCTCGGCCCGGGACCCCCAGCAGACACCGACAGGACCCAGCCCCGAATCCCAGGGCCCGGGTCCCGTTCCCATCTCAGCGCCTCGGGCTCGGCGCAGCGCCGGGAGCAGCCCCCGGTGCCGGGCTCCGCACAGCGCTCCGAACGACGGTCCCGCCACAGCCCGGGAGGAGCAGGATGAGCATCCACCGCACAAAGCGGAGCGGGCGCGGATCCGCCGGCATTTACGGGCGCGGGCGGGGCGGGGCGGGCCCGGCACAGGTGTGAAGGGCGGGGTCCGCACAGGTGCGCGGGGCCCCAGAGCGGCTGCGCGGGGCGGGGCCGAGGGGATTTAAGCCTCGGGAATCGGCGGCGCCGCCATTTGCTCCCTCGGCGCTCGGTGGGAACGGTTGTGGCCGGACCGGGCTCTAGATCTCTGTATTTCCATATTTCTATGTCTCTGTAGTTCTTTTCCTTTATATTTGTGTTAGTTTGTCTTCTTCTAACCCTTCTCCGTTCTCCCCCCTCTGCCTCCCCTCCCCCACCCCCTACACCCCCCCCCCTACCCCCCCCCCTCCCCCCTAGCCCTCCCCTCCCTCCCCCCCCGGCCCGGTCCCCCCCATCCCCCCTCCCTGTCCCCCTACACACCCCAACCCTGCCCTACCCCTCCACCCTCTCTCCCCTTCTCCACCGTTCCTTCGCCCCCATCCCGGGTCCCCCCTGCCCCCTCACCCTGCTCCCCTTCCCCTCCCAGTTCCCCCCACCTGCCCTCAATCCTCCCCCTCCGTCTCCCACCTTTCCTTCCCCCTCCACCTCCCCCTGTTCCTCTTCCCTCGTTTCCCCTCTGCACCTTGACCCCCCACTTGTGCTCCGTCCTCGTCTTCCCCCCGCCTCCTTTCCTGTCCCCCCATCCCACCTCTCCCTGCACACCCCGAACCCCCCACCTGCGCTCCTTCTTTGACCCCCTCTGCTCCCTTATTCCCATCCTCTGTCCCGTCTTTCCCCCGCAGCCGCGGGGCTCGGGGCGCCGGAGAATAAAGCCCAGAGGGCCGGAGCCCGGCGCCCCTGCCCTCGCTGGAGCCCCACACGGGCCGGGCCCGCTCGGCGGGTCCCCCGTGCAGTACAACAACAGCGCCGGGGCTCCGGCTTTCCACACATCACACTGGGGATCCCCTCCTCAGGAGGGGTTCCCGGGGGGGTGGTGGGTTTCGGGAAGGGTGGTGGGTTGGGGTGGGCCCCCTCCTCAGGAGGGGGTCCCGGGGGGGTGGGTGGGTTTCAGGGAGGGTGGTGGGTTGGGGTGGGCCCCCTCCGGAGGAGGGGGTCCCGGGAGGGGGTCAGGGTGGGCCCCCTCCGGAGGAGGGGGTCCGGGGGAGGGGGGTGGGGCGGAGGGGGGACTTTCCCCCCTCCAGTCCCCGCCCCCTCTCCCGGACCCCCTCCTCCAGACGGGCCTCACCCCAGCCCCCTCCCCGGGACCCCCTCCTCCGGACCGGGGCCTCGGGGAGGGGGGGTGGGGGGGGGGAAGCAGAGGGGGGTCACGTCACTCTGTGGCATGAACAGACATAGAGCTCACAGGCCAAACCAACAGCCCCTCCCGCCCGGACCCCCCCACCCCACCCGCCCCCCCCCTCCCTCCCCCCGGGGCCCCGGTCCGGAGGAGGGGGTCCCGGGAGGGGGCCGGGGTGAGCCCCCTCCGGAGGAGGGGGTCCGGGAGAGGGGGCGGGGACTGGAGGGGGGGAAAGTCCCCCCTCCGCCCCACCCCCCTCCCCCGGACCCCCTCCTCCGGAGGGGGCCCACCCTGACCCCCTCCCGGGACCCCCTCCTCCGGAGGGGGCCCATCCCACCCACCCCCCCGGGACCCCCTCCTAAGGAGGGGGCCCACCCCAACCCCAACCCACCCCCCTCCCCGAAACCCACCACCCCCCCGGGAACCCCTCCTAAGGAGGGGGCCCACCCCAACCCCAACCCACCCCCCTCCCCGAAACCCACCACCCCCCCGGGAACCCCTCCTAAGGAGGGGGCCCACCCCAACCCCAACCCACCCCCCTCCCCAAAACCCACCACCCCCCCCGGGAACCCCTCCTGAGGAGGGGATCCCCAGTGTGATGTGTGGAAAGCCGGAGCCCCGGCGCTGTTTTTGTACTGCACGGGGGACCCGCCGAGCGGGTCCCCCGTGCGAGGCTCCAGCGAGGGCAGGGGCGCCGGGCTCCGGCCCTCTGGGCTTTATTCTCCGGCGCCTCGAGCCCCGCGGCTGCGGGGGAAAGAGGGAACGGGGAGGGATGAGATGGGGTAGGGAGAGGAGTCGGGGTGGGTTGGGGAGAACGAGGGGGGAAGGGAAAGGTCGGGTGAGGGGAAGGGATGATGGTCAGAGGAGGAGGAAGAGAGGGGAGTCGGGTTGGGGAACGGGGTACGGAGAGGGGAGAAAGGAGGGGTGGGGGAGAAAGGAGGCGGGGGGGGTCGGGGATGCACAGGGGAGCAGGGAGAGAGGGTGGGGGGGCGCTGGGGAGAGGGCAGGCAGGGGGCTGGGAGAGACAGGGAGGGTGTGGGGGAGAGAGAAAGAAACTGGGGGGGGTAGGAAAGAGGTGATAAGCGGGGGAAGAAGGAGGAGGATAAGGGCAGGAGAAACAGGGGGAAGAAAGACGGGGAAGAAAGAGGGGGAGCGGGGGCCTCTCCCGGGCCACGCCGGGGGAGCCCGGCCCGGCCGCAGCCTCCCCGAGCTCTGAGGGAGCAAATGGCGGCAGGGGCGATTTCGGGGGCTTAAATCACCTCGGCCCCGCCCTGCGCAGCCGCCCTGGGACCCCGCGCACCTGTGCGGACCCCGCCCCGCGCACCTGAGCCGGGCCCGGCCCCGCCCCTGAAGCCGCCCCCGGCCCCGCCCGGCCCCGCCCGGCCCCGCCCCAGAGCCCCGGCCCCGCCCGGCCCCGGGGCCCGCCCTGCCCGGCACGGGGGCGGCTCCATCGCTCGGGGCCCCGCCCCTCTCTCCCGGGCCGGGCCCGCCCCGCGCACCGGGGCCGCACCGGGGCCGCTCTCGGGACCCTCCCCTCCGCTGACAGACCCGGCCCCGCTCGCTCCCGCTCCTTGCCACGCTCGGCAGCCACCGAGGCCGCCGCCCTCTCGGCTCAGCCGGCACCGGGCGGCAGCAGCGCCGCCCAGCTCAGCCCGGGGGCAGGCACAGAGCACAGGGAAAAGCCGGCTCCGGGCGCTCTGCAGCTCCTGCAGCCCGAGCGTCTCGGCTCCTGCGGCCAGGCGCTTGCTGCTTTCCTTCCTACAGAAAAACGCCGGCTCCTTATTCTCAAAACCTGCGGATCTCTATTCCCAGCTTCTTATATTGCTGTATGCGACAGAGTAGAGAGAGAGGGCTGGCTCATTTCAAAATGAATTTACATCTACATCAGTAGCATTTGCCTATAGATGTAAAAATGAAGAACTGAACACGTTTTAGTATTCTGCACACATCCCTCCCTGGGAGGAATGGTAAAAAGTTAAAAACAAATGAAACTTTAAAAGTAGAAAGTTAGAAACAAAGTTACAACGGCAGAAATTTAGAAACAAACAAAGAGGTAAAATACAAGAAACAAACAAATTTCTAAAGGGAGAAAGTTGAAAACAAACAAAGTTAGAAACAAAAAAAAAATTAGAAACAAACAAAATTAGAAAGGTAGAAATTTAGAAACAAAGTCAGAAAGGCAAGTGTTGAGCCTTTGACAGGGTACCCCTCCTTCTCGGACCAGGGTGAAAGAGCAGAGGAGGCTGCTGTTCTGCTAAGTTCTTTATTTCACGGTCTCACAGCTGTCTTGAAGGCAGAGTTCGAATGGGGTTACATGATACAGCCAAGCAGCAGCAGCAGGCAAAAACAGCTTCTTCTATATGCTCCATACACTCTATTTTTTCTTATAGAAGTGTGGATTCTATTTGTTCATTGACCAGTAAGATTAACACACGATTCTAGTTTTCCTTAAACCCATCCCGGTCTAATTCTAACAGTCGTAAGCCTCACACAAGTGTCATCTGCCCTTGTTCCATAAGGAATCCCTCTACAGACAGGGAGTTGTCACCGGCCCCGTGCTCATGGGCTGCAGGGGACACCCGCACTGAGGAGGAAATGGAAATGGGAAAGAGGGAACTGCAACCTGATGGGACGCACCTCTGGCACCACATTTCCTCTTCTTCCTGCTGTCCCGGAAAACCCCAAGTAAATCCAGTCCCTCAGACCTTGCATCCCAGAACACCAGGAGAGCCGGTGTTTTACCCAGATCCCAGTGCCCTGCACGGCTGCGCTGACACGAGCACAGGCCGATCGCTCCGCCCAGCACCATCCCTCATTTTCTTCCCATTGCTCCCCAAGCGTCCCCAAACCACCCCAGCGTGTCTGTGCCGGGGCCAGGGCCTGCCCCAAGCCCGACCAGAGGCTGTCACCCAGCCCTGCACCAGCTCCCACCCCCGGGTGAGCTGGGAATGCACTGAGAGCTCGGCTCCCCGGGCTCCCCAGCACCCAAACCGGTCCTCAGACACACAGAAATGCCCAACCTGCCCCTCTGGGCACAGCCAAACACCACAATTCCATCATCCCCAAGCAACTCTGGCACTTGCCTCTTCACCTCTGCCCATTTCCAGTAGCCGGGGCTAGGACCGGGCTGTCAGTAATAGCATTCCCTAGGCAGTTCATCCCAGCGCAGAGGAGAAGAGGAGCCTGTCCCTGACCCACACCATGGGCAGGACAAGGGGGGCCCTAGCTGGCTTTGCCTACTCCAGCACCAAAGCTCTTGGTCCCAAAGATGGGGCGAGTTCAGTGGTTTTTCCTGTCCTGAAAGAGAGCAGAAAAGGGAAGTTAATCCCACTGTGGAATCCAAGACTCCTGCATTTCCTATTTCTGCTCTGATTGCTCACCGTGGAGTTTTAGCCATGGAAAAAAAAGGAGAATGACACCATATCAAATAAAAAGTTGATTAATCCACGTAGGGGCTGTGGAGAGGATACAAAGGAGCTTTTCCATGATTTTGGGGCTTGAAGAGGGACTGAATTTCCCTCAAAGCTGGGAAGGGCCTGAGGATAATAAAGCAAAGGAGCAGCTTCATCTCTCCCTGGCAGAGAGCTCGGGGCTCCATTATGGATACAAATCAATCCCAGCAGGATTTCAAAGGGTTTCTTTAGGATGTCAGGTCCCTCTTTATCAGACCCCTGCTGGGATTCAGGGCCTGCCTGGTCACGGGGTGCTTTGATAAGGGCTGGATTTAAATCCCAGATCTGAGAACAGACATGAAAGGTCCCTGGGTTTCTAGGGGGTTGAAAAACTCAAGCTGGATTCGCTGCAGAGCTGAAAAATCAGGGTAAGAGAGAGCAAGGAGTGGCCAGCAGGCCCAGGCTCCTGATCACGCCCCTGGGATCCATGGGATCCATAGGATCCACGGCCTCTGGCACGCTGCTCCAGCACCCTGCAGGGTGACTGACAGCCGGGCAGGGGAAGGAGCCACCAGCAGCTCTGCCATGTGCACCATCATTCACCTTGCACGTGGCCTAAACAGCCACCAAGCACTGATGGACTGACTGAGCCGAAAATATCGGAGAGATCTCAGTTTGCACTCCAAATTCCCTGCAGCCTGTTCCCTTCCTGATCCATCCCTTCAAGCAGCAAGAGTGGAATTCCTTCCATCGTTGCTCTTTCCCTCCTGTTTTCCACTCAACAAGAAAAAGAGCAGCCACGTGAACAGGAGTAAAAGCCCCAAACCCACAAAAAAGCACATTCTCAGCATCACTAATCCCTGCCAAACTGCCAGGAACCTTCCAAAACTACATCCAAGCTTGGAAACAGGGATCCAGTTGTTTGTTTAAGCAGCTATTGATCCAGTCTCTTCCAGCTAATTAAACTATTCACTATTTAAACTCATTAAACTGCTCATCCTGCTCCTGGCAGCCAGAGGCAAAGAAGAAATCGTGTCTAGATTAAATGGTGTTGGTGAATGTGCCCATCCCAGTCCTTGGAGAGGTTGGAATTGCATCCCTGTTCCTCTGCTCTCTTTTCCTTCCTTTTTCCTGCAGTGATTCCCACCCGGATTCCTCAGCTCCAGCTCTCTGAGCAGCCTCAGGGGGAGCATTTCATCCCCTTAGAGCCAACTCCATTTGTTGCATCCTTCATGCCTCAACCACCCCTAAAAGCAGGCAAGTGCTGATGGGCAGTGCAGCTGCTTCCACTTGGGAATGTTTCCAGTGGAACAGGGAGGGAATTCTGAGAAGCTTCCACCCACTGCACGTTATTGCTGGATAAAAGGTCAGGCAGCAAAGGATCAACAAAGGGAGATTTCAGCAAGACAAAGTCCAGACAGAGAGGCTGCAAGTGTGGCTGGGGCTGCTAAACTGGGAAAACTGCAAGGTCAGGCTGTGGGAACATGGATTATACTGAGGTCTGGAACTGGTGTTGGGAAGAGAAGGAGAAGGAGAAGGAGAAGGAGAAGGAGAAGGAGAAGGAGAAGGAGAAGGAGAAGGAGAAGGAGAAGGAGAAGGAGAAGGAGAAGGAGAAGGAGAAGGAGGAGGAGGAGGAGAAGGAGAAGGAGAAGGAGAAGGAGAAGGAGAAGGAGAAGGAGAAGGAGAAGGAGAAGGAGAAGGAGAAGGAGAAGGAGAAGGAGAAGGAGGAGAAGGAGGAGAAGGAGGAGAAGGAGGAGAAGGAGAAGGGCCCGAAGTAACTGCACAGTGAATTTCCTTACCATGAGCCAGGCTCATTCCCTGAGCTGACCAATATCTCCGAGCTCCCCTTCATGGCACAGCCCTGCCAGTAAAGAACAGAAGTTCCTGCTGCTCCCACTGGAATTCTGTAGCGTGCCTGGCATTCCATACATTCTGCTGCCTGAGAATTCCTGCAGCCGTCCTCGGGAAGAGCAGTTCACTGCCACAGGAGGAACAAGAGGAAAGCAGCTGCCACTCTCGGGTTCTGTGCCCTGTAAAAAGTAAAACCAGATAAAGATCAAAGCTCCATAAAGCTGGAACCATCTCCAACCTCGGGACAGCACTTCTGTGGGAAAAGCGTAGATGGGCCATTAGGAAGGAGATCATCATGCAAATGGGCAAGGGGGGGGGAATTAAATTCTGCTGCTTTCTGATTGAGGCCTGCTTCAATTTGCAGCCTTTATAATATCAGTTTAATGGGACTTTTTGTGCTTTAAAGAGGTTTTTATTAGCTGGGGGTTGTCCCTGCCTGGACTGAGGCACAGCACAATGAGTCTCCTGCCTCCTGAAGCCGTGTCGTTATCCCAGCATCTGAAATTAAAAACCAGCACTCTGGGAAACCTCTCTACTCTGAGGAGAAGTGTGAGGAGCGTTTGGGTCTGTGGAAAGCCTGGAACAGCTCTGAGAGACACCAAACATCCTGTGGATCCCAATAAACAGCAAAACATTCCAGCAGCTCCTTCCAACACCGCCCTTGTAGGGAACTCTGTCACCCCAGTGGGTATTTGTGGGAGTAAGGAAGAAATCCCACTAATGACCTCAGTGTGATCACCTCTGGTTCGTCTGGGGATAAATCTCCTTTATCCTTCTGGGAGAATAAAGGAATCCAATGCTGCCTTAATCCCCAGCTCCTCAGAGTCTGCATTTCCAGAATCCATCTCCTGGCCCAGCATGGGAAGGGTTGTCCAGCGCTGGAACAGCTGCCCAGGGCAGTGGTGGAGTCACCAACCCTGGAAGTGCTCATAAAATACATGGATATGGCACTTGAGTGTTCATAAAATACAGGGGTAAATACATGGGTAAATATAGGGATAAATTCATGGGTAAATACGTGGATAAACATATGGATAAATGTATATGGATAAACATATATGGATAATCCATGGATAAATATAGGGATAAATATGTAGGGATAAATATGTATGGATAAATACAGACCTTGCTTCCCTGAACACCAGGAGAGCCGGTGTTTTACCCAGATCCCAGTGCCCTGCACGGCTGCGCTGACACGAGCACAGGCCGATCGCTCCGCCCAGCACCATCCCTCATTCTCCTCCCAGTGCTCCCCAAGCGTCCCCAAAGCACCCCAGCGTGTCTGTGCCGGGGCCAGGGCCTGCCCCGAGCCCGACCAGAGCCCTGCACCAGCTCCCACCCCCGGGTGAGCTGGGAATGCACTGAGAGCTCGGCTCCCCGGGCTCCCCAGCACCCAAACCGGTCCTCAGACACACAGAAATGCCCAACCTGCCCCTCTGGGCACAGCCAAACACCACAATTCCATCATCCCCAAGCAACTCTGGCACTTGCCTCTTCACCTCCGCCCATTTCCAGTAGCCGGGGCTAGGACCGGGCTGTCAGAAATAGCATTCCCTAGGCAGTTCATCCCAGCGCAGAGGAGAAGAGGAGCCTGTCCCTGACCCACACCATGGGCAGGACAAGGGGGGCCCTAGCTGGCTTTGCCTACTCCAGCACCAAAGCTCTTGGGCCCAAAGATGGGGCGAGTTCAGTGGTTTTTCCTGTCCTGAAAGAGAGCAGAAAAGGGAAGTTAATCCCACTGTGGAATCCAAGACTCCTGCATTTCCTATTTCTGCTCTGCTTGCTCACCGTGGAGTTTTAGCTATGGAAAAAAAAAGGAGAATGACACCATATCAAATAAAAAGTGCCCTTTTCCAGCATTTTTATTCCAGGCATTAAAAGGATGCTCATTTCTCTTCTAGCATTGTTTCCCTCATTTTAGGAGAACCGTTTTCATCCCAGGCCCCACTCGTCAGTTGTTCGATCCTCTGGCACTGGATTTGGACAAAAGAAGGGACGCACCTGGACTGCAGGAAATCACTGAGAGAAACCCTTCCAAAACGTGACAGAGAAAAACAACAGGACATGCAGGAAGACACATCCCTCATTTGCACGTCTGGAACGCTTTTCTAAAGACTTCTCTGCATCTGGATGCTCTTTGCTCTTGGCTTTCTTCACAGGAATGCATTTGCTGCTAAACACGTCTCAGACCCTTACCTGATCGGGATAAGGTGGGATGGAGATGAAGACTCCCACAGGGAATAGCCAGGGAGATGCAGGGCCTGGGAACATCAAGGACGGAGAAGAGAAGGAACAGGGATTGTTTTTCTTGTTTAGAGCCAGCAGTGCTGTGAGCTTGGAGAACACACGGCACCGCAGGGATCCAGGGCAGGAGCGGGATAACTGCGGGATAAGGGGAATCTGCTCCCACTCCAGGGCTGTGCCAGTGAAGGAGGGGAATTTTTTAGTGCCTTCATTACACACAAAAACCAAACCCAGCACCACCGAGCTGGACTTTCATGAGCTGCAAAACAAAGCGGCCCCTGGCCTTTGGGGGAACACAACCTCACCGAGTCACGGAGCCAGGGGATGACACTTGGGAATGATCCTTGCTGCTGCCTGCAGGCAAATCGGATGAGGGAGCCACAGGAGCTGCGGGGTTTCCTGCTCTTCCTGCAACGCCATCGGTCCAGACCAGGAGACCTTTCCTGGAACAGATCTTCCCTGTAAAGGGAGCTACACCAAAGCTCAAGCCCTCATTTAGAGACCCTTGGAAAAGCAAAGGTGAGAGGGGATTACCTGGAGCCCCAGGGGACCGAGGCGAAGGCGATGAAGAAGCAGACAGCAAAGTGCTTCCACTGCTTCTCACTCCAGCAAAGGGAACATCCCTGGAATTTCATGGCCGGCGTCGCTCCCAAACCCCACAGGTGAACCCACACGTACTCCAGGACTGATCTCCTTCAAACTTCCAGCAGCACAGACTCACCGGGAGGAACTGCAATCCAAGGACACACAGCAGCAACCGTCTTCCCGCTTGCCCCTCTCTCCACATTTTCCCTTTCCAGCGGGATGCAGGTGCCACCCCCCAGAGGCAGGAAAACTGCCTTGCAATCCGCTACAAAACCTGCCTGGAAAGCCCAGGATGCCCGGAGCCAGCAGCCGTTTCTCCTGGAGCTCCTGCTGACAGGCATTTGAAGCCTGCTGTGCCTCACAGCTGCTTTTCTGCCAAGGGCATTCCCATCTTTTCTTTTTTAGCCCAAAGAAAGGTTTGCAAAGCTGAGTTTTGTGAGAAGCGCTTCATATTTGGATCATTCTTAACTTGGAGTTTCCCTTGGCACCAAAATCAGGGGCTCACCTTTTGCTTGGAGCTTGGCTGAAGTCCTCAGCAATGCCAGGGAATGTGGCCATTGGAGGCTTTGGGCAGATTTGGCTCATCTGCCTTTTTAGGCCTTGTTTCTTTCTCTCAGCCTTCCCACTGGATTGTGGCCTCCGAGGAATACGTAAAATCCCATTCCATTCCTATTCTTTCGGACAATTTTTTGCACCGTCCCTGTACAAAACGAGGCCCCCTGTTCGGATGCTTTTCCCCACCGTTCCCCGGCACTTTTATCTGCCGGTGCATTCCCTGCGTTGCTTGGGCTCTTCCCAGCTCTCTGAGCTCCTTCACAAGGCAGGAGATCGATTTGGCCCAGGAACTAAACCCTCCCGAGGAATTGTCTGATGCCATCTCCGCATTTGACACCTGATCCTTGTGCTCAAAGGATCCCTCTTTCTTCCCTTCAGCCAATTCCAAGGCTCGCTGCCCCCAGCTGCGATCAGGCCCCAGCCTGATCCCTGCAGTCTTCCCTGCCGGGATCCTGCTCAGGAATCCCTGGGCTACAAATGTAAGAATTCGTTCTTCCCACCCCTGCCCAGTTCCAAAGGATTTGGTGTCTGCCTTACCCGGCTGGAGCCTGCTTCCAACTCTGTTCTTGCTGCTTCTGCTGCTTTCCAGTTCCCAGGAATTCCACCGACGGAGCGACAGCGTTTTCCAGCTCCGCCAGGATTCCCTCTGCTGCGTTTGGGTGCTGGAAGGATATCAAAACCAGGCTCTCTGGGGCTTTACTATCAGGAAATTACATCCCCGGATTTGTTCATTTCCAAATATTATCTCTTCCCAACGAAGCACTGGGCATCCAAGGAATACAGAAAGTGATGGGCTGACCACTGCTTACTCCTCTGGAATGTCAGAGCTTGGAAAAAAAGGGCACTTGAGGCTTCTCCTGGTGCTGCCCGTGAGGTGTATTTTACTTGAGAGCCCCTTCCCGTGTCTTTCCCTGTATCCACCAAAAAATCCACCCCTTCATTCCCCAGCTGCTTGCTTCCTCCCTCTTTTCCTGTATCCAACAGAATTTTAACAGGTCAATAGTCCCCTCTGCAAGAGCACCTTTCATTCCAAACCTAAGAACAAACGAATCACTTCCCTTCCACCGTCCTTATTAGGATTCCACTGAGAGCAGTGGATGGAAAATGATCCTCTCCTGGTCCCTGCTGGATTCCCGGAGCAGGGATCCTTTCCCTCTTTCCCCCCACCACGGTGCCCTCCTCCCCCTCCCGCCCCACCCCACACCCTTTTCAGGCTTTGTTCCACAGCTTTTGCCTCCAGGCCTCAGATCCTTTCGTTCTCCACGAGCTCCCAGCAGCTCCACAGCCTTCCCGCTCCCATCCCGACCATTTCTCCGGGAATGGAGCTCCGCATTTCAATTGCCTTCTCTTTTCTCTGACAATTCCCACCAATCCCGAAGACCTAAAGCTGACACAAGGAACACTCGGTGCCCACAAATCCAAACCCAGACCCGGCCATCCCCAAACCAGCAACTCCCGGACAATTTGCGTTCATTCCAACCTAACACTGAGGACTCACCCAACCCTTCAAAATTCCCAAGAAATATCCTGTTGCCTTCACAGCTCCCAGGGGATTCTGCTTCGTGCTCACACGAAGGATTTGGGACTTCCCTGAAAAAACCCGTGCAGGGCACGCTGGAATCCCCGATCCCGTGAATCCGGGGAGCGTTAAAAGCTCGGTCCAGCCTGGGCCCCCGGAAATTTTTGCCAAATATCCCCCAAGTCCTCGGGATAACAGAACTCTCTGGTACTGCATTTTTGGCGTTGTAAAGCCTGGAATTCCTTTATTCCTAGTGCTGGGCTCTGCATATGGCCGAGAAAATCCCGGCCTCCACACAGACCCAGATTCCAAACTTTTGGATACATTTCAGCAAGCCGAGAAATTCACCTTCCCTACTTCTTCTTAAGGGCATCCTTCTCTTCCCTTACCCGGCGCGCTCTCTCCCACTGGGGGTGGGTTTTCCCCTTCCCATGCTAATTAGTCCCTACTTCTAGGAGGTTTAGGTACCTTTCTTCCCTGGGACGGATTTCTTAACACAGCTACCGAGGCTTTGGGAGTCTCCTTTATCTTCTACTTTCTGGATCCATAAATGCCACAATCCAGACGCCCAACTTCAACAAGACATCCTTTCTACCTAAAAACACACACTCTCAACTCTTAGATCTTTTAAAGTTTTACCCCCGCAAAATTCCCCTATTTTTCCACCACTGAATTCCTCAGTCCTGCTTCCAAGGATTTCTTGAATACCACGGGGCTTTTCTCAAGATTTACCCCCACGACCTTCCCTACGTGCCCACTGCTCATCACCTCATTTTTCCCTCAATGTGGTCGTTCTCCACCCCAGAGACTTTGTCAAGTGTTGCCTCCAAAATGTTCCCCATCTCTCCACTACTCAGTTCCCCATTTTGCCTCCAAAATATTCAATCTGTCCCCTCCAGACTGCATCCACTTTTACCCCCAGCGTTTTACTTCCTCTACAATATTGATTCAACCTTTTCCACCCCAAAAATCTGCATTCTCTCCCTTAAACAGCACCTCAGCTTTTCCCTCAAAAATGCCCCAGAGGGAAACTCAGATTCAGCCCCCAAACTCCCATTTTCCTACACAAACAGTTCTTGTGGCCCCTCTCAATTCCCCCAGGCTTTCAGCTCAAGGAAGAACTGGAAGCCCATTCCCTCATCTCCACCCTTGTTTTGCTTTCCTGGAAAACCTTGCGATCCCACACTTTCTCCAAGAGATCTGCTGGGAGTACTGGAAGGTTTGCTCTCTCAGAGCGCCAGGGGGCTTTACAGCACTTGTTCCTCTGCATCTTTACCCTTTTATCAGCTTTCCCCTGGAACGGTGTTGTGGGAGAAGCTTGGAACTACCAGAAATGGATCACGTTCACATTTTTTCCCCACCAGTTTTTATCTGGTTTCAGATTCCTGGAATTACCCTCAAATGTGCCCAGGAACACTGCTGTGAAAGGATCAATGAGAAGAACAGCCGGAAAGCAGAAAACCACCTCCAGCAGCAGCCACAATGATCCCATTTCTCTTCTTACCTGGTCCTGCCAGAGCTCCCAACAGCCATTCCCATTCCAAAACAAGAGCTATGGAAGACATTCCTGCTGTCCGTGAGGGTGAGGCGGCAGTTCTGGATGTTCTTCGCTGTGCAATCAGACAACAAACAGAGTGTAAATGATCCTGGTGGTCCCTTCCAAGCCAAACCAGCCCGTGATTCCATGCGTGGATCAGCACCTGTCCCAGCTCCATTCCAGAAACCTCCTCCCACTAACCCAGAACTTTCCTTTTTCTGCTCAACATCAGGGCTTTGCTGCCGAGTGCCCCGGGCAGGGGACGCCTCAGCCTTCCCTGGGACCGCAGCATTCCCTGCGCTGCCTCAGCATCCCCTGCGCTGCTGTTCCACGCCCATCCCGTGGTCCAGCGCCTGCGCGGGCTGCAGTGCCGGGCTCTCCCCACGGGGCGGCAGCACCGGGAGCGAGCAGCCCCGGCCGGTCCCGCTGTCTCGGGGCAGCTGCGCCTTTAACCCGCCCTGAGCCGGCGGGGCCGTGAACACAGCGGGCACAGACCCCACCGCTCCCCTTTATTTCACCCTCAGAGGCACAGGATCGCAGCATTTCCTGGGCTGCAAGGGACCCACAGGGAGCATCGAGTCCAAATCCTGGCCCTGCACCCCAAGAATCCCACCCTGTGCCCGAGAGCCTTGTTCAGACCCAAACTCTTCCCCCAAGATCCTGAAAACACAGCGGGGCTGGGAGAAGGATGACCACGGAGGATTTTTTTATACAGATCTCCTTGCACGATCGTTAAATAACATTATTAGACAGTCCATGAACGCATCCCTGTGCCGGGACAGCCACCCCTGTGCCGGAACACTCATCCCTGTGCCGGAATACCGATCCCCCGCGGCCCCCACCGTCCGCTCGGGGCTGTCCCCGTTCCCCGCTCACCTCCGAGCCCGGAGCACCCGCCCCGGTGCCCCCGGCCCGGCAGCGCTGCTCCCCGGGCTCCCCGCCATCGCCGCTCCTGGCGAAGAAGGGCGGAAGTCACCGGTACCGCACCGATGTGGCTATTCGACCTTCTCAAGATGGCGGCCGGAAGGACCCCCCCCCCCCCCCCCGCTCCGTCTATTCGACTGCCTGAATGCTCCCGCCTGCCCCAGGCGCCGCTGACCCCGCAGTCGGTGTCCGCGTAGCGGGAAACGCCTCAGAAAATTGCGCGCAAGCGCTGGGCTGGCGTCGGCGTCGGCGTCGCGTTCAGGCAGCCGAATAGACGCAGCTTGGGGGGGGCCTTCCCTGCCGCCATATTGAGAAGGTCAGAAAACAGTGCACACGACCGCCATCTTGAGTGTGGCAGTGACGACACTTCCGCCCTTCGCCGCCATCTTGGGTGCTGGCAGAAGCCACTTCCGGTCGAGCCGCCATCTTTAGTGTGGTACACTTAGGGCCCCCGCCGCCCCTCACAAGGGCTTCTGTCTAGTCGGCTGCCTGAATCCGGCCCGGACTCCGACGCCGGCCCCGCGCTTTCCGCGCGATTTTCCGCCGTGCTTCCCGGTGCGAGGACACGGCTGGCGGGGTCAGCCGCGCCGGAGGCGGGCGACGGCTCCGCGACCGGCGGCAGGCATCGGCAGGGACACCTCTCGCAGGGGGCCTACTGCGTCCGCCATCTTGAGTGTGGCGGAAGTGTAAACCACCCTCTGCAAGGTCCTGGCAGATAATAAAATAATAAAATAAAATAAAGACTGTCATATTCTAATAAAAACGTCACTTAACGCCGTCCCGAGAGCGCGGAACTGCGCCTTCCTTTCCGAGCCGCCTCCTTGAGAGCGACACGCGGGCGGCTCGATTCCGACCGTGCCCGCCCGGTGCCTCCCGCCCGGGTCGCGCTGCGACCGCGCCTCTGCTGCCCGGCAAAACCGGCCCCTCCGGGCCGCCCCCCGCGCTGTCATTCCCCGCGGTCGCCGCCCCGCACGGCGCCCGCTCCTTTCCATAGCTGTGGCCCCGCTCATGCACGGCCGTGTCCCTTGGCGCTGCGAACCGCCCTTCGCCCCTCCCCTCCGCTGACAGACCCGGCCCCGCTCGCTCCCGCTCCTTGCCACGCTCGGCAGCCACCGAGGCCGCCGCCCTCTCGGCTCAGCCGGCACCGGGCGGCAGCAGCGCCGGGGCGCCGTGTCGGGGGCGGCAGTGCCGCGCTCTCGCCACCAGGCGGCAGCAGCGCCGCCCAGCTCAGCCCGGGGGCAGGCACAGAGCACAGGGAAAAGCCGGCTCCGGGCGCTCTGCAGCTCCTGCAGCCCGAGCGTCTCGGCTCCTGCGGCCAGGCGCTTGCTGCTTTCCTTCCTACAGAAAAACGCCGGCTCCTTATTCTCAAAACCTGCGGATCTCTATTCCCAGCTTCTTATATTCCTGTATGCGACAGAGTAGAGAGAGAGGGCTGGCTCATTTCAAAATGAATTTACATCTACATCAGTAGCATTTGCCTATAGACGTAAAAGTGAAGAACTTAACAGGTTTTAGTATTCTGCACACAGCCCTCGCTGGGAGGAATGGTAAAAAGTTAAAAACAAATGAAATTTTAAAAGTAGAAAGTTAGAAACAAAGTTACAACGGCAGAAATTTAGAAACAAACAAAGAGGTAAAATACAAGAAACAAACAAATTTCTAAAGGGAGAAAGTTGAAAACAAACAAAGTTAGAAACAAACAAACAAAAAAAATAGAAACAAACAAAATTAGAAAGGTAGAAATTTAGAAACAAAGTCAGAAAGGCAAGTGTTGAGCCTTTGACAGGGTACCCCTCCTTCTCGGACCAGGGTGAAAGAGCAGAGGAGGCTGCTGTTCTGCTAAGTTCTTTATTTCACGGTCTCACAGCTGTCTTGAAGGCAGAGTTCGAATGGGGTTACATGATACAGCCAAGCAGCAGCAGCAGGCAAAAACAGCTTCTTCTATATGCTCCATACACTCTATTTTTTCTTACAGAAGTGTGGATTCCATTTGTTCATTGACCAGTAAGATTAACACACGATTCTAGTTTTCCTTAAACCCATCCTGGTCTAATTCTAACAGTCGTAAGCCTCACACAAGTGTCATCTGCCCTTGTTCCATAAGGAATCCCTCTACAGACAGGGAGTTGTCACCGGCCCCGTGCTCATGGGCTGCAGGGGACACCTGCACTGAGGAGGAAATGGAAATGGGAAAGAGGGAACTGCAACCTGATGGGACGCACCTCTGGCACCACATTTCCTCTTCTTCCTGCTGTCCCGGAAAACCCCAAGTAAATCCAGTCCCTCAGACCTTGCATCCCTGAACACCAGGAGAGCCGGTGTTTTACCCAGATCCCAGTGCCCTGCACGGCTGCGCTGACACGAGCGCAGGCCGATCGCTCCGCCCAGCACCATCCCTCATTTTCTTCCCATTGCTCCCCAAGCGTCCCCAAAGCACCCCAGCGTGTCTGTGCCGGGGCCAGGGCCTGCCCCGAGCCCGACCAGAGCCCTGCACCAGCTCCCACCCCCGGTGAGCTGGGAATGCACTGAGAGCTCGGCTCCCCGGGCTCCCCAGCACCCAAACCGGTCCTCAGACACACAGAAATGCCCAACCTGCCCCTCTGGGCACAGCCAAACACCACAATTCCATCATCCCCAAGCAACTCTGGCACTTGCCTCTTCACCTCTGCCCATTTCCAGTAGCCGGGGCTAGGACCGGGCTGTCAGAAATAGCATTCCCTAGGCAGTTCATCCCAGCACAGAGGAGAAGAGGAGCCTGTCCCTGACCCACACCATGGGCAGGACAAGGGGGGCCCTAGCTGGCTTTGCCTACTCCAGCACCACAGCTCTTGGTCCCAAAGATGGGGCGAGTTCAGTGGTTTTTCCTGTCCTGAAAGAGAGCAGAAAAGGGAAGTTAATCCCACTGTGGAATCCAAGACTCCTGCATTTCCTATTTCTGCTCTGATTGCTCACCGTGGAGTTTTAGCCATGGAAAAAAAAGGAGAATGACACCATATCAAATAAAAAGTTGATTAATCCACGTAGGGGCTGTGGAGAGGATACAAAGGAGCTTTTCCATGATTTTGGGGCTTGAAGAGGGACTGAATTTCCCTCAAAGCTGGGAAGGGCCTGAGGATAATAAAGCAAAGGAGCAGCTTCATCTCTCCCTGGCAGAGAGCTCGGGGCTCCATTATGGATACAAATCAATCCCAGCAGGATTTCAAAGGGTTTCTTTAGGATGTCAGGTCCCTCTTTATCAGACCCCTGCTGGGATTCAGGGCCTGCCTGGTCACGGGGTGCTTTGATAAGGGCTGGATTTAAATCCCAGATCTGAGAACAGACATGAAAGGTCCCTGGGTTTCTAGGGGGTTGAAAAACTCAAGCTGGATTCGCTGCAGAGCTGAAAAATCAGGGTAAGAGAGAGCAAGGAGTGGCCAGCAGGCCCAGGCTCCTGATCACGCCCCTGGGATCCATGGGATCCATAGGATCCACGGCCTCTGGCACGCTGCTCCAGCACCCTGCAGGGTGACTGACAGCCGGGCAGGGGAAGGAGCCACCAGCAGCTCTGCCATGTGCACCATCATTCACCTTGCACGTGGCCTAAACAGCCACCAAGCACTGATGGACTGACTGAGCCGAAAATATCGGAGAGATCTCAGTTTGCACTCCAAATTCCCTGCAGCCTGTTCCCTTCCTGATCCATCCCTTCAAGCAGCAAGAGTGGAATTCCTTCCATCGTTGCTCTTTCCCTCCTGTTTTCCACTCAACAAGAAAAAGAGCAGCCACGTGAACAGGAGTAAAAGCCCCAAACCCACAAAAAAGCACATTCTCAGCATCACTAATCCCTGCCAAACTGCCAGGAACCTTCCAAAACTACATCCAAGCTTGGAAACAGGGATCCAGTTGTTTGTTTAAGCAGCTATTGATCCAGTCTCTTCCAGCTAATTAAACTATTCACTATTTAAACTCATTAAACTGCTCATCCTGCTCCTGGCAGCCAGAGGCAAAGAAGAAATCGTGTCTAGATTAAATGGTGTTGGTGAATGTGCCCATCCCAGTCCTTGGAGAGGTTGGAATTGCATCCCTGTTCCTCTGCTCTCTTTTCCTTCCTTTTTCCTGCAGTGATTCCCACCCGGATTCCTCAGCTCCAGCTCTCTGAGCAGCCTCAGGGGGAGCATTTCATCCCCTTAGAGCCAACTCCATTTGTTGCATCCTTCATGCCTCAACCACCCCTAAAAGCAGGCAAGTGCTGATGGGCAGTGCAGCTGCTTCCACTTGGGAATGTTTCCAGTGGAACAGGGAGGGAATTCTGAGAAGCTTCCACCCACTGCACGTTATTGCTGGATAAAAGGTCAGGCAGCAAAGGATCAACAAAGGGAGATTTCAGCAAGACAAAGTCCAGACAGAGAGGCTGCAAGTGTGGCTGGGGCTGCTAAACTGGGAAAACTGCAAGGTCAGGCTGTGGGAACATGGATTATACTGAGGTCTGGAACTGGTGTTGGGAAGAGAAGGAGAAGGAGAAGGAGAAGGAGAAGGAGAAGGAGAAGGAGAAGGAGAAGGAGAAGGAGAAGGAGAAGGAGGAGGAGGAGGAGAAGGAGAAGGAGAAGGAGAAGGAGAAGGAGAAGGAGAAGGAGAAGGAGAAGGAGAAGGAGAAGGAGAAGGAGAAGGAGAAGGAGAAGGAGAAGGAGAAGGAGAAGGAGGAGAAGGAGGAGAAGGAGGAGAAGGAGGAGAAGGAGAAGGGCCCGAAGTAACTGCACAGTGAATTTCCTTACCATGAGCCAGGCTCATTCCCTGAGCTGACCAATATCTCCGAGCTCCCCTTCATGGCACAGCCCTGCCAGTAAAGAACAGAAGTTCCTGCTGCTCCCACTGGAATTCTGTAGCGTGCCTGGCATTCCATACGTTCTGCTGCCTGAGAGTTCCTGCAGCCGTCCTCGGGAAGAGCAGTTCACTGCCACAGGAGGAACAAGAGGAAAGCAGCTGCCACTCTCGGGTTCTGTGCCCTGTAAAAAGTAAAAGCAGATAAAGATCAAAGCTCCATAAAGCTGGAACCATCTCCAACCTCGGGACAGCACTTCTGTGGGAAAAGCGTAGATGGGCCATTAGGAAGGAGATCATCATGCAAATGGGCAAGGGGGGGAATTAAATTCTGCTGCTTTCTGATTGAGGCCTGCTTCAATTTGCAGCCTTTATAATATCAGTTTAATGGGACTTTTTGTGCTTTAAAGAGGTTTTTATTAGCTGGGGGTTGTCCCTGCCTGGACTGAGGCACAGCACAATGAGTCTCCTGCCTCCTGAAGCCGTGTCGTTATCCCAGCATCTGAAATTAAAAACCAGCACTCTGGGAAACCTCTCTACTCTGAGGAGAAGTGTGAGGAGCGTTTGGGTCTGTGGAAAGCCTGGAACAGCTCTGAGAGACACCAAACATCCTGTGGATCCCAATAAACAGCAAAACATTCCAGCAGCTCCTTCCAACACCGCCCTTGTAGGGAACTCTGTCACCCCAGTGGGTATTTGTGGGAGTAAGGAAGAAATCCCACTAATGACCTCAGTGTGATCACCTCTGGTTCGTCTGGGGATAAATCTCCTTTATCCTTCTGGGAGAATAAAGGAATCCAATGCTGCCTTAATCCCCAGCTCCTCAGAGTCTGCATTTCCAGAATCCATCTCCTGGCCCAGCATGGGAAGGGTTGTCCAGCGCTGGAACAGCTGCCCAGGGCAGTGGTGGAGTCACCAACCCTGGAAGTGCTCATAAAATACATGGATATGGCACTTGAGTGTTCATAAAATACCTGGGTAAATACATGGGTAAATATAGGAATAAATACATGGGTAAATACATGGATAAACATATGGATAAATATAGGGATAAATATGTAGGGATAAATATGTATGGATAAATACATGGCACTTGAGGTCATGGGTTGGTGTGACCATGGTGGTGGTTGATGTTTGGACTTGATGATGCTAGAGGCCTTTGCCAGCCTCAACAACCCCAGGATTCCATGATTTTCTGCCTTTTTCTCCTGCACTGGGGCTGAGAAACTCCTTGAGCGGAGCAGCAGTGGGAGCAGGGAGCCACAGGCTGCACATCAGAGCTCTGCAGGCACTTTTAATCCACCTCTCTTCATGTTCATGGAAGATGGCACAGGAAATCTCTCAGCCCGAAAGCATCTCCCCAGCTCTGCACACCCGGGACAAAGCCGAGGTGAATGATCCCCTCCAAGCTCCTTCCAGAGCCATTCCAGCGGCAACCAGAGGCAGCAGTTCCTAGAGAAACGGCTCCTATCCAATTCAGGAGCCTTCCCTTGGGGAGGAGACATCCATTTCCCCTTCTACCTGTCATTCTTCTTCATTCATGGACTCGATAAGGCAGGAAATCTGGCAGGCTTGAAGTAAAAAACGAGCTGTTCACAGCAAAGAGAGCCTCAGCGGGTAAAAAAAAAAACAAACCCCAAACTGTTGGAATCAAGATGAAGTTAATAGGAGCAAAAATAAATAGAAACAGACCCTAAATGTAAATGAACATTACATCACCACTGGCATTTCAGCTCCTTTTCAAATACAGAAATAGCAGCAGATTTAACTTGCAGAAAGTTGCTGTGTTCACACAGCCAGAGCTGCTTCAGGGGCACAGCCCTGAACCTTCTGCTCCCCAAAACAACTCAAGACTCGAGAAAGGAGAAACAGGGATCAGGCAGAGGGGGAAAATCCCAACTTCCCGGTCAAAAGAGGTTAAGAGAAATACAATTCCATCCCTTAACTCTGTGGAGATGGGATCTGTTGGCGTTTGCCAGCTCCAGAGGAGTTCACTCCACCTCGGGCAGATCGGAGGTGAAAGCAAATAATGCAACTGCAGCCCCGGAGAAGGCTGGGCTCTTAATTGACAGAGATTCCAGAGAGAGGGAAATAACCTCCAGTACCATTTGGGCAGCAGGTTTCTCTCCCAGCTGCCACCTCAAATCCTCGAGATCCCCGTTGGCCACCCAAAATTCCAGGCACCATTTCCAGCCTGGAAACAAACTCGGAGTGCTCTCAGAGCGAGACCTTAAAGCTGGAGCACCTCAGCCCCCACACCTGCTCAATCCCTGCTCTCCCAGGGGCTCAGCCTGGAGAAAAGGAAGCTCGAGAGAGACCTTTTCTCTCTCTGGAATTCCCTGACAGGAGGGGGCAGCTGGGGGGGGGGGGGGGGGGGCGGGCTCTGCTCCCAGGGAACAGGGACAGAAGTTCTGAGTCATTTCAGGGAGTGAAGAGTTACAGGGCAGGAAACAAAGGCAGCTGAAGAAGATCTGAGACGATTTTCCCTTATTCTTACACACCTCAGACATTCAATTTTGTCCAAGTTTGTGTCTCGAATTTAAACCCAACTCCTTCCCTGTGGGAAGGAGGAGATGATCCCGGCCTGCCATGTGCCAGAGCGAGAGTGACAGAGGGAAGGATGTTACTTGGGGAAGGGTGGCACACTGACATTTCATCGTGGCTGATATGGCAGAGAGACTTCATTTTTTTTAACAGCAAAAGCTTCAATATTTCACAAAATCTGTGTTCCCTGTGATTATTTGTAAAGCATTGTGGATGGGCTTGGCACTTCCCTGACAGAAACACTGGCAGGGCTCTGCCTGGAGGGATCTATAATTGGAGATGGGAAGAGTGGATGGGAGGACAGGGATGCAGCAGAGGGAGATCAGAAAGAGAATTAGGAATTCTTTCATTCTTTTCTGGATTTTTTGGGTTCTTTTAATGTGATCCATTTTAAATCCAGGCTTAAGATCTGATTCAACTTCAGATTTTTTTTGCTGCCCAAACTTTCTTCTGTTCCTGGCTGGAGCAGAAAACCAAAATTTCAAAATTCCTCATGAAATAAATAGGAGGGTGGTGTGGGAACAGCCTCACTTTCCCAGGTGGAAACACTTCCCTCCGGGTTTATCATTCTGGGAACAATTCTGGCCCAAAGAAGGGGAAGCACAGAGTGGCACTGCCAGGGTGTGACACGGCCAGGGCACAAGGAGGCCCTGGGTTCTCCTCCAGGTTTGTTTGTGGAAGGTTTGGGGTGGTTTGGGGTGGCTGAAGGGTTTCTGACAGCATTAATTGGGAGTCAATCCCCCTACGGATCCCCATTCCCAGTTCTCCCAGGAAGCTCCTGCAATGGTCTCTAAGGGGTTAATGGAATATCTGCTTTTCCCTGCACGGATGAAGGGGCCCAAAGCACTTCCCTGGCCCTGCAGGATCCCAACACTGAAAATCCCCGAGCAACACCTCGGAGCTGCCACAGGCACCCAGACAGAAGGGGAAGGTGCCCGTTCCCTCAGCTCCCGGCTACCAGATGGGGGAATATTTTGGGCTTTTGGGAAAAGCGTTGGGTTTCCACCTTTTCCCTGCGTGTGAGGAAGCGCCTGGCACCAGGGAATGCTCTGCTGAGCTGGGAGGCCCCGGCATTCCTGGAGAGAAATCTTTAGGATTAGGTGGGGGATTACACCACCTGCTCCCTTTCCCTGTGGCTGGGGGCACCAGGCTGAGGGCACAGCGGGCGGGATGTGCCGGAGACCCAAATCCCACTGGAACCACGGCGTTTTCCATCCCCTTGGGTCCAATTCCGGGCAGGAGCAGCACCTGGAGGACAAAGCTGCGCAGCAGCCGAATGCCGGGTGACAAAACCCCTGAAAAACAGGCTTGAGGAAGTGGCTGGGTGGAAGGGTGAGCTGAGGGAGGTGCTAATTAGAGCACTGGGGGAAGGTGGTAATTAGAGCACTGGGGGAAGGTGGTAATTAGCTCTGCTGCTCACCGTGGCTCAGCCTTCAGCTGTCACTCACCCACGCCTGGAGCCTGTGGAACACGTTCCTGTCCCATCTGCGAGGGAAACGCTTCCCCTTCCCTCTTCCTGCAAAAGCAGAGGAATCCTTGTCCCTGGATGACCAAGGCCGGGCCAGGGGTGGAGACGCCATCCCTGCAAGGCTTCAAAAACCGTGGATGTGGCGCTGGAGGACAGGGGTGGCTGGGGAGCGTGCTGGTGGGGCTGGGTTGAGGGTTGGACTTGGCGATCCCAAAGGTCTTTTCCAGATATTCTCCTGCAAATAGAATGTTTATATAATAAAGCACACAATTTGGAGCTCGTTAAACAGTTATATTTCAGTCAAATCTCTGCACATAATCTCTTCATGAGGGGTTTTGAATTCCACCTCCCCTCTGCAGCAGCGATCCCGTGATTCCAACACGGATCTCCAGTCCCCTTTGGCATTTTCTGATTTCCAGGCAACATCTCATGGCCTCAAAAGCCTTGGTAGACTTAATCAAAACTGGGCTGAGTCTAAAGTGGACTCGAGCACAACGTTCAGGTGCAATGGATGCTGCTGGAATGGGGGCTCTAATGCCAGGTGTCACATCCTCCCAAACTTCCAGCTCCCGGAACTAGAAAGGAGCTTTAATGGATGGAAAAGAAATCCCCAAACCACAACCCCGTGGGAATCAGGGATGCAGGACTCGGCTGTGCTGCCATCACTCCCTCAGGAATAGCCAGGTTTAGCTCATTCTGTCTGCCCAGAGAGGAGGATTTGCCCCTGGATGCCCTGGAATGTTCCAGGCCAGGCTGGACACTGGGGCTGGGAGCAGCCCGGGACAGTGGGAGGTGTCCCTGCCCGTGGCAGTGCTGGCACTGGATGAGCTTGAAGGTCCTTCCAAGCCCAAATGGTTCTGTGAGTCTTAGAGCCCTGAAATTCTCATGACAGAGGTGGAACTGCAAGAGCTTAAGGTCCCTTCCCAAAGAAACCCCATTGCAGGACTCTGCAGCTTCTGGAGCCCTGGGTCCATGGAAATGCATTTTCAGAGGAGCTCCGAGGAAATGGGTGTTTTGGGGAGAGCAGAGTGGCTGGAACAGAGGAACAGGAACGGTCTCCTCGAGCAAGCCCTTGTGTCTCAGGGAGCGGGATCGGCTCGCTCCTAACGCACCTGGTGACTCCCAGAGCGGGGGATGGAAATGCAGCCCAGGTCCGAAAGAAACCTCTGCGCATCATGCGCGGGCGCGCTGCCCCACTGCGCGCGGCCCCCGCGCGGGCGCGGTTGCTACTGCGCATGCGCGGGCGCGGTTGCTACTGCGCATGCGCGGGCGCGGTTGCTACTGCGCATGCGCGGGCGCGGTTGCTACTGCGCATGCGCGGGCGCGGTTGCTACTGCGCATGCGCCGGCGCGCGGGCTACTGCGCATGCGCGGGCGCGGTTGCTACTGCGCATGCGCGGGCGCGCGGGCTACTGCGCATGCGCGGGCGCGGTTGCTACTGCGCATGCGCGGGCGCGCGGGCTACTGCGCATGCGCGGGCGCGGTTGCTACTGCGCATGCGCGGGCGCGGTTGCTACTGCGCATGCGCGGGCGCGCGGGCTACTGCGCATGCGCGGGCGCGCGGGCTACTGCGCATGCGCGGGCGCGCGGGCTACTGCGCATGCGCGGGCGCGGTTGCTACTGCGCATGCGCGGGCGCGGTTGCTACTGCGCATGCGCGGGCGCGGTTGCTACTGCGCATGCGCGGGCGCGGTTGCTACTGCGCATGCGCGGGCGCGGTTGCTACTGCGCATGCGCGGGCGCGCGGGCTACTGCGCATGCGCGGGCGCGCGGGCTACTGCGCATGCGCGGGCGCGGGGTCTACTGCGCATGCGCGGGCGCGGTTGCTACTGCGCATGCGCGGGCGCGGTTGCTACTGCGCATGCGCGGGCGCGGTTGCTACTGCGCATGCGCGGGCGCGGTTGCTACTGCGCATGCGCGGGCGCGCGGGCTACTGCGCATGCGCGGGCGCGCGGGCTACTGCGCATGCGCGGGCGCGCGGGCTACTGCGCATGCGCGGGCGCGGTTGCTACTGCGCATGCGCGGGCGCGGTTGCTACTGCGCATGCGCGGGCGCGGTTGCTACTGCGCATGCGCGGGCGCGGTTGCTACTGCGCATGCGCGGGCGCGGTTGCTACTGCGCATGCGCGGGCGCGCGGGCTACTGCGCATGCGCGGGCGCGCGGGCTACTGCGCATGCGCGGGCGCGGTTGCTACTGCGCATGCGCGGGCGCGGTTGCTACTGCGCATGCGCGGGCGCGGTTGCTACTGCGCATGCGCGGGCGCGGTTGCTACTGCGCATGCGCGGGCGCGCGGGCTACTGCGCATGCGCGGGCGCGCGGGCTACTGCGCATGCGCGGGCGCGCGGGCTACTGCGCATGCGCGGGCGCGGTTGCTACTGCGCATGCGCGGGCGCGCGGGCTACTGCGCATGCGCGGGCGCGGTTGCTACTGCGCATGCGCGGGCGCGGTTGCTACTGCGCATGCGCGGGCGCGGTTGCTACTGCGCATGCGCGGGCGCGGTTGCTACTGCGCATGCGCGGGCGCGGTTGCTACTGCGCATGCGCGGGCGCGGTTGCTACTGCGCATGCGCGGGCGCGGTTGCTACTGCGCATGCGCGGGCGCGGTTGCTACTGCGCATGCGCGGGCGCGCGGGCTACTGCGCATGCGCGGGCGCGGTTGCTACTGCGCATGCGCGGGCGCGCGGGCTACTGCGCATGCGCGGGCGCGGTTGCTACTGCGCATGCGCGGGCGCGCGGGCTACCGCGCATGCGCGGGCGCGGTTGCTACCGCGCATGCGCGGGCGCGGTTGCTACCGCGCATGCGCGGGCGCGCGGGCTACCGCGCATGCGCGGGCGCGCGGGCTACCGCGCATGCGCGGGCGCGCGGGCTACTGCGCATGCGCGGGCGCGCGGGCTACTGCGCATGCGCGGGCGCGCGGGCTACTGCGCATGCGCGGGCGCGGTTGCTACTGCGCATGCGCGGGCGCGCGGGCTACTGCGCATGCGCGGGCGCGGTTGCTACTGCGCATGCGCGGGCGCGGTTGCTACTGCGCATGCGCGGGCGCGGTTGCTACTGCGCATGCGCGGGCGCGGTTGCTACTGCGCATGCGCGGGCGCGGTTGCTACTGCGCATGCGCGGGCGCGGTTGCTACTGCGCATGCGCGGGCGCGGTTGCTACTGCGCATGCGCGGGCGCGGTTGCTACTGCGCATGCGCGGGCGCGGTTGCTACTGCGCATGCGCGGGCGCGGTTGCTACTGCGCATGCGCGGGCGCGCGGGCTACTGCGCATGCGCGGGCGCGCGGGCTACTGCGCATGCGCGGGCGCGCGGGCTACTGCGCATGCGCGGGCGCGCGGGCTACTGCGCATGCGCGGGCGCGCGGGCTACTGCGCATGCGCGGGCGCGCGGGCTACTGCGCATGCGCGGGCGCGCGGGCTACTGCGCATGCGCGGGCGCGCGGGCTACTGCGCATGCGCGGGCGCGCGGGCTACTGCGCATGCGCGGGCGCGCGGGCTACTGCGCATGCGCGGGCGCGCGGGCTACTGCGCATGCGCGGGCGCGCGGGCTACTGCGCATGCGCGGGCGCGCGGGCTACTGCGCATGCGCGGGCGCGCGGGCTACTGCGCATGCGCGGGCGCGCGGGCTACTGCGCATGCGCGGGCGCGCGGGCTACTGCGCATGCGCGGGCGCGCGGGCTACTGCGCATGCGCGGGCGCGCGGGCTACTGCGCATGCGCGGGCGCGCGGGCTACTGCGCATGCGCGGGCGCGCGGGCTACTGCGCATGCGCGGGCGCGCGGGCTACTGCGCATGCGCGGGCGCGCTGCCCTTCTTATATTAAAACTAAAATTTTCACTCTGTCCCCTGTAGTTTTCCTCGTATGTACCTTCAAAACGTTCATTCTGTCCCTCTCAGATTAGCTCAGGTCTTTTCCCTCAAATTGTCTCTGTCTGTCCCCTACCGATAAGAACCTCAATTTTCATCCCAAAATGTCACCTACTAATTGCCCCGATTTTACCTCAAAACGTTCATTTTCTCCCATACAAATTAACTCACATTTTACCCCCAAAACGTTCGTTTTATCCCCTACAGAACGTGCCCAGCATCCGAGCAACAGGACCGCGAATGCCTGGCGGCAGCAGCGCCACCGCTCCGCGATTTGCGCTCTGGCCACTGAAGCCCCACACGGACGGGACAAGCATGAGGCGGCGGCACCCACGGAAATCGTGAGGTCGTGGCCTGCGGTACGGGATGTTACCCCCTGAGCGGCAGCACCGAGCGTAAAAAGCCGCCGCGCCCGCACGGCCTTCCCGCGGCGCTGCGCGTGGGTAGCTGCGGCCGCTCCCTGCACACGCGCAGCTTTCTTCAGCCGGCATCGTTGGGCCAATGCGCGCCTGCAGCTGCTCCCCGGGGTGGCTGTAGTGCCTCCTGTGCACCAGCAGGTGGAAGCAGCGAGCAGCACCGCGCAGCTCTCCCGCTTCCCTGCGCGCACGTCGCTTTCTGTCATTGCACCCGTGCGGTTTTCCGCGTTACTGCACGGGCACGGCTTCTCAATTTACTGCGCGTGTGCCGCTCTCCAAGTCGTTGCTCATTCCTTTGCTTTTTTGAGTTCTGCCGCTTATGTGCAGGTATTTTTGCTGGGGTTTTTTTAGGTTTGAGGAGTTTTATTACTGCTTTTTAACTGCACGTGCACGGCGCTGCTGAGTTCACATGCACGGGTGCGGTGTTCTTACTTGCGGTGTTAGCGAGAAGGAGAAGAGCCCAGCCCGTGCTTGGGTTCGGGAGGAGTGCAGCAACGCGCAAGACGAACGTTTGAAACAACGCAGGTCAGCGCGGTGCAAACGACCCGGCAGGTGAGGGTAGCGCACAGAGAAAGGCTACTACGCGCACAGTAGCAGAAGTCAGAATTGTGACACGGAAAAACATGCTTTCCTTCTCGCCCCCGATACAGGAGTCCAGGATGGACGCTTGGAGCACGTCCATCAGAGCACCAAGGACCTCTGCAGGAGCCACAGCCCTAAAGACTCACGATGGCACTGAACACCTCTGTGCTCTGTTAACCAAAGACTGGGGCAGATCATGCCTGAAGAAAGAGTGGTCTCTGTTTTTTTCCAAGCTGCTACAGAAACAAACAAAGGTAGAAAGGTAAAAATGAACAAAGGAGGGAAGGTGAGAAAGGTCGTTTGAAAGTCAAAGTCAGAGAGAGAGAGAGAAAGAAAGTCAAAGTCAGAGAGAGAAAGTCAAAGTCGGAGAGAGAAAGTCAGAGAAAAGAAAGAAAGTCAGAGAGAAAGAAAGAAAGAGTCACAAAGAAAGAGAAAGAAAAATAGAGAGAAAAAGGAATAGAGAAACAGAATAGGGTTTGAGAGAAAAAGAAATCGAGTTTAAAAGAGAATTAGTGTTGAAGAGAAAAAGAGAAACTGAGAAATAGAGTGACAGAGACATCCAGAAACAGTTAAACAGTGAGAAAAAGATAAAGAGTTAGAAAAAGTCAAGGGAGGAATAGACTGAAAAGTAAAGCAAAGCAGAGCAGCAAAGCAAGAAATACGGCGAAAAAATTACTAAACCACACCAAAGGAAGAGAGCAACCAAAAGGGGGGAGGGGGGGTATCTTTATTAGGGTTTATTCAACTTGATTGAACGAGGGTTTTTTATTTACACTTCAGCAAAGCAAGTGGAAATAACAACATACACAAGCACAAATACAATCCATATGCACACTGGTCAAAGTCCAATTGACATACAGAGCAATATGTGCAAGTGCAGCAGCAAACACCAACACAGAGCAACACAAGCCAACCCCCTATCAGTACAATGGAACAATTGTTCTATTTCTGGAAAATTCATTACATTTTATTGTTTCAGGAAACCCAAAACAACAGCAGCACAGGGAGAAGAAAACACTCATCCACCACACACCTCCTTCAGCTGACACACAAACCCACCCTCGCTCTCGTCTCAAGAGCACCCCATGGGAACGCGGTTCCCGGGAGCCCCAAAATCATCCCGCCTGACAAATCCCCGGCACGGTCGGCACCCAAACCCTGGCGATGAACGGCACCTCACAGACCGGCCGGGTCCCAGATAAACAAACCCAGCCGGGAGGGAAAACATCCCCAGACAGCGCAGCTGGGTTGTTTTTACTCTGAGTTTAAAAAGCAGCTGAAAAGCCTGAAAGGCAAAACTCACACACACAAGGTTAGGACCATTCCACACCCGCACTCTTCTCGCAGGCAGACAGACACAGGCACACACACACACACAGTCACACACCCTTCAGCTTACACCCTGACTGCAGCCCTTACTCCAAACATCCCAGCCATGGAGATGCTCCGACACAGCTTCTGGATGCCGCTCCTCGACGTCGAACGGCGCGCGCCGGGAAAATCGGCAGCGTCGGTGACCGCGGAGATCCGGAGCCGCCTCGGGGACCTGCGAGACAACGGGAGGCGGTCAACGAGACGCCGAGGGCTGGGAGTTATTCCCACACCGGGCCCATAAGTCTTCTGCCCAAAAACCCATGAAAAAGAGATGAACCACTAAGTTTTATAACTCTTCTACTTAACCGTGACCCTACGTGCCGGGGCAGGGCAGCTCAAACCCAGAAAGCACACAGGGAAGTGTTTTACCATGTACAGCCCCGTGAAACAGAGTGGGCCGAGAGGCAAGAACTAAAACGCAGGGGAAAGCAGGGATTAGATACAATAAAATGTCGGTAGGGCCTTTTTTAAGCTGAACCTAAGTCGATCACTACATCAGGTTGAACTCTATGTTCACTTCCAAAGACATATGTCTTTTCAAATCCAGACAGCTGGTTTAGAACTTCTGTGTTGCTGTTTAGACATCAAGCTTTGGGGCTGAGGTTTTTTTATTCCCAGGTGCTTGCTGGCAGTAAAAATACACTTCACATCTGCAGTGTGTGCACGTGGCTTGGGCTGTGGATTCTGGGGCAAAAAAAATTCAGGAATCAGGGAAAGAAAGAGACGGAAAAGAGAAAGAGAAAGGGAGTGTGAAGGGAAAGGGAAAGGGAAAGAAAGGTGGAAGAGAGAAAGGGAAAGGAAAGGGAAGGGAAGGGAAAAATTAGACATAAAAATAATATTAAACCCAAAAATAAAAATAAATATGATGCCGCTCCCCATCCCGTTCCCCAGTTCCCCATCCCATCCCCCGCTCTCCATCCCGTTCCCCCACTCCCCCATCCCGTTCCCCCGCTCCCCCATCCCGTTCCCCGTCCCGTTCCCCCCCGTTCCCCATCCCGTTCCCCGTCCCGTTCCCCATCCCGCTCTCCCGCTCCTCGCTCACCGCCCGGGCCCGTCCGTGCCCGCCCGCCCCAACCGCTCCCGCCGATTCCAACTGGCCACGCGCAGCCCCGAGCCGCCTCCCCATTGGCCAGCCCTCGGCCCGCCCCGCCTTCCCATTGGCCGCTGGGCCCGTCAATCACGCGGGAAACCCCGCCGCCCGCAGGCGCTGTCCCACGGCGGCCGCTGGAATGCGGCCCGGGCACATCCCCAAGGGAAAAGGAGGCACAAAATGAGGAATTGGGAAGTAAAAGGGGAAGGCTGCGCAGCGCCCGCGGCGCCCCGACAACGAGGAGCAGCCCCCACTCCTCTCCCCATCTTCGTTTTGCACCCCCGAGCCCTGCACGTTATCAGGGAGCAGCCCCAACCCTCTCCCATCATTAACTCGGAGATATTCCATGGTTTTTCCAAACTGCTGAATTTATTGTGCTGAAGAGCCGCTTCATTCAGCACACACCGGTCCATAGAGCTGCATAGAAAAGTGCTGAGATACAATTCCAGGCTTCCCCAGCCCATCTCCAGGTGTCACCCCCAGCCCTCCCAGGGGCTCCCAGTTCCCAGGGCAGAGCAGAACCAGCACCCAGCCAGCAGCTCCTCGGTCCTGCGAGGTATGTGGCACTTCCAAAAGTACACCATGCCTTGGAGCAAGCTGAGCAAACAATTCCAGACCTAAAACCTTCAATCCCTGCACGTCAAGGCAGACTCACAAATGCCCAAGAATTCGCACCTGCCATGGAAAAGTTAAAAGATCAACGTCTGCCTGAACTGCATTTGCAGAGTCCAATTGCACCCATTTTGCTCTGCCTCACGCTCGCAAATTGCCCGGAACGTGCTGTGTACAACAGCCTGGAAACCATGGAAAACTCCTGACACTGGTATCCCGACTCTGCCTCCTGCAGACACCCAGCTCAGGGAAACCTTTGCAGCAAAGCACATCCCAAAGGAGCTGTTTTCCCCGAGGAAGCCCAGCAGCGGCAGCGCTGCCCCAGAGCACAAAGCAGCAGCTCTGCTGGGGAAGAGCATCCTTCAGTTCCTCTGCTGCTCACTTGACCAGAGAGCTGTTCCTAGGCCACATTCACTGCCCCACCCTGGATGAAATACCTGCACCCCCCCTTCCAAGTGCTCACTGCTCCCTGCTGTTCACGTGACCTTTTCTACATCAAACTACCAGGAACAGTACCCAGACAAATGGAGACCTTTCAAAAAAAAAAAAAAAATAAAAAACCTGGGTTTGCATAAACAAGCACTGAACCTAAAAACTTTTATGTTTCCAGTATTCCAACCATGTCCAGATGGTGAGCAGGTGCTAAAAATAACAACAGAAAAGCACAAAAAGACACAAATCTTCCTTCTCGACCTTCAATATCCTCAATTCAGGAAAATCACCAAACTCAACAGCTCTATATAGAAGGGGAAAAAACCCCACGTGTACTTTGAGCTGGTGAGAAGAACAGGAACCTGCAGCAATTAAGGCTGCACAGTCCACAGCAGCAAGAGCTCAGCACACGTCCAGACAGGCAATTCCAGCACCTAAATTAAAAAAAGAAGAAAAAGTTGATTACTTTTTTTAAAAGTTACTCTAAGTTAGTAAAACCAAACCAGCCTTTGCTCTTGATTTTGGCTCACTGATGCACACACACACACAAGAAGCCAATGGTCACACAGGGCCCCCTTGCAGAATTCCTGATCCAAACCCTCGCCTTTCCTGCCCAGCACTGAGGGAAATCTGACAGAGGATTCATAAAGAGCCCTCGCTGAGAGCAGTCATCGCCCCAGGCCTTCAGGCTTGGCAAGATCCTGAAGTGAACGGACCCAAATTCAATTCCTAAATCTGAATCTCTGACAAGTCCTGTTAGAAAGACAGCGGACAGTCCATCAGAACACAGAATTAAAAGGCTGCACAAGGAATAACAGAAGCTTTTCCAGGAATAGCACAAGTTCCTTCTCTCCCTCACCGGTCCGGGACCGTGAGACCGAACCTTGGGCCCCAGGAGACAGGAGAGCTGTTATCAACACCCGAACCTCCCAAGCGTTGTTATTGCTCAGAGAGCTGCGCCGGCACTGAGCTACTCCCATGCGCCTGCAGGGCTCTGGGGAGGGGCAAGACGACCTCCCACTCCTGCCTGGAGAAATTTCAACACCCTAAAAAGTCATTTCCCTTCTCTCTCTCTGACCCACGGCCAAAGCAGCTGTGTAGAACAACCCGGGGGATTTATGGGAGGGCTGATTCTCTCAGGAAAGACCCCAGACCCTGAGGAAACAAACCACCCCAAATTTCCAGCTGAAAACACGCTGCCTCCTGAACGGGAGCGCACAAAACTCTCTAGAGCCAGACAGGAGGTGACAGACCGGAAAAAGCCAAAAGATGTGCTCTGCTTGCATGCACTCTCTGACTGGTAATTCCACAGGAAATTCCCCACGGATCGTCAGCAGTCGCCTACAATTTGTCCTCTGCAATCATGACTGCCTTGGCTTTCTGTGGAAGCGTTTCAAACATCCAGGGAGGGTTCAGGGCCTCGGCTGGCTCGTTTATGGCTCTTCCTGACAGGCCCAGGCCAAACCCAAGCACCCCCCTCACTGCTCCAGCCCCAGGTTCAGGGAAATATTGATACGGCTTAGAAATACTCTCCTTCCCTGAAACTCAGTCCCTCCCTGCGCATCCCCGGAGAGGATTTACTCTGTCCTTTGTTCCCGACAGCACCTCTCCAGCACAAGTCCCACTTCACACAGACACTGACTAAGCAGACCTAAGGCAATGGTTCCAGCAGCAGCTGCAATCCCGAGCTCCCTGTCTCCTGCACAGCTCATCCAAGCACTCCCAGCAATCTCACCTCGGCCCAGACACTCTCTGTCCTCAGAGGGAAACACAACCCGATGGCACGCAGCTCTGGCACCACATTCCCTCTTCCCTTCTCCCTTTTTCCAGCACACCAGGCTGCTGGCAATGGCATTCCCATGGCAGTTCATCCCAGCACAGAGAAGAGGAGCCTGTGACTTACCCACACCATGGGCAGGACAAGGGGGGCCCTAGCTGGCAGGGACGGGTTCTTCTAGCACAGAGGTTTCTGAGCCCAGAAAGGAGCCTTGCTTTGGCTTCCCTGACTTATTCAGCAGCCCTCTGGAAACACGTGGCAGGGAGGGAAGCTGCTTTTCCTGACACCATTCAGCTGCCAAAACCAGTAACCCCTCCACAGTGCTCCTGCAGCCTTGCCTGGCCCTGGGGCCATAGAGCAGGAGCCTTGTGGGCATGAACCTGCCCCTGATTCATCCCCTGAGCAAAACCCGCTAGTGAAAGGTGGTGAGAGCAACCAGGGCAGGGGTGGTAAGCAAATCTGGGACCCCTTAGGAGAGGCCTGTGCCACCAGAAATGTAGAATGGTGTCTTTCAGTTGAAGGGGACATACAGTGTTCATCTAACCCAGTTGCCTCACCAAACACGCTATCTGACATACAAAATAATAAGCAGAAACCTTATTTCTGATATTTCCTCACTTCTAAGTCTCAGAACTTGCAACTAAACCTACTCCATCTGAAAATCTGCGAATGTCATTTATTAGATTATTTGTAATCGTCCTCGCTGCTGAAGGGTTAACATGGTGTCCTTACATCCTGATGCTTATCAATAATTAAGGACACAGCAGAATTCTTCACTAAAATCTACTGTAGTCTTTTCCAGAACTGATTTCTAATCCTTTCCAAGACAGCTGCACAATTTATTATTAAAAAAAAAAGTGCTGAACCATATTTCACAACTTGCCAGCTGCCTGCCAGGGCAGAGGGGTGCATGGCTCTGGCAGGGAGGGCACAGCCTCAGCACCAGCCTGCTTGGAGAACCTAGCTCTGCTCAGTGCCTCAAGCAGCAGTGCCTCAGGAAGGACCCTTTCCCAGCCCATCCAAAAGGACATAGGCACTTACTGGTCTGGCCACAGGGAGGGGGTGAGTGCTGCAACGGGGAGGCTCCTGCACAAGTTTGGAGTGGGCAAAGAAGGCACAACTGAGAAGGAATGGCCACCTCAGCCCCTCTCCTTCATTACAGCTCTGCACCTTCCCCTACCTGTAGGTCATAGGGAGAGGTGACAATGGGCACTGAGGGAATTAGTTGGCTGAGCAAGCTGGTGGGCAGAAGGTCCAAGAAGCTGACTTGCAAAAAAACCCCAAAACCTAGAACAGTTCATCGTGATTAACCACATATCAGAAATGCCTTCCTCTCTAATGGTAAAGCCACTGACACACTTCTTCTTCTCTTGCTTTGTCATTTATCTCGTAAATCAACCCATCTGCTTTCAAACCAAACGTGCCAAGTAAATATGAAGATTATTAGGAAGCCTTTTTATTTCCCTAGAGCAAATTAAACAGCTGGAGGTTACATTTTTTTTAACATTGCCAAGCTGTTACCAGGCGTAACAAAAGGCAGTTGGCTGCACACACAGCCCCGCAATGTTTCACTGGGCTGATGCAGCAAAATCAAGGAACTTGTGCCTTGCACCCAGCTGCAAATGCCAGAGATGCACCGCTGATTTTATGGCAACTGTCACACCAGGAGAGCTGATCCTCCCAGACAGTGGAAGTACACAATTAGGTCACATTAAACATCGAGAAAATGCCACAGCAGTTCCACATGCCCACTACAAGGGAGTGACACTGGAAAACAGTTCCTAGCTGGCAAGAGCCATCCCAGCATCAGTGCATAATAAACTGCTAAAAGTTTACAGATGAAGTCTGAGGGTGCAGAAGCGTGAGCAATCACCCAAACAGAGGGATTTGTAACATTTTCCCACAAGGCAGAGAAGTAAGACAGGCAAGCACCAAAGCCTGGTTTATTCCCCCTGGGAAGCCACCGCTACCTCCTGTTCACAGAAACAGAGGGGCTGGGTACAGCATTCCTTCAGGAGGGTTTCCTTTAGGGCCAGAATAACAAGATGAAGCAGTGGTGCTCACAGCAGAAGCTTCAGACTTGTGTAGGCTTTTTTTCCATGTACAACACCAAGCTCCTAGCCTTACCACAGGAGCAAAAGTGTTTGCAGTGTCCTGACCATTGCACCCACACACTACAGAGTACGTCCTTGGCCAGAGGTGGACAAGCGAGAAAAGCACAGCCCACTCTGCTTCCAGAAAGCCTTTTGCATCCTGTCAGCACCACCTACGTTCAGCTTAGTCCAGTCTTGCACACCTGAAATCAAAGGTAGTTATGAAAGGCAGCTGTTGTCACAGATAACAGACATTCTGTTGCACAATTATTTGGTGCTCGCCACAAATTGCACCGAAACAACTTCTATGCCATTGCCACAACAGTGGTAATTCTTTAAAACATGAATAAAAGGGCTCTGTACAGGAGGGCAATGCTGCATGGGGAGAGAACACACCACACCATGTAAACTTCAACACTGTGAGAAGTGTCAGTCTATGTCTTTTTACTCCCATATACTCCCATGTATCTTGAAACTACTTGTGGAGTCTACTGATTACAAAAGCATGCTTAATTTTGCCTGTGATCAAAGACACGGCCATGATGCAGCAGCAAGCAGTGCACCTCAGGGAAACGTCACACAGTTTTTGGGATGGTAAGTGGGCAGCACAGCTTTCTCAGCACATGAATTAACACCTCAATTCTTTAAAAGTTTCCATTTTACCAGTTTCTTCACCAGCACTAGTTGTCGTGATCAGCAGTCCTGTTGCAATATCTCCTCTGCATGCATCCTCACAGAGCATCCCCATGGTTCGCTCCCCAACACAAGAGCAAGGCTATTCTTTACACTTTTAGGTCAGCCCTTTAGCACAGGCCAAGAGCAGCAGCTCATCCCAAAAGCAGCTGTCAGAAAGGCACAGGCAGATACGCATGCAGGAAGTAACCTCCTGAGGTACTGCTGCTGCACTGCCCGTGACCAGGTCTGAGAGCAAAGCCACGCACCAGCACATGCTAAGAACCAAGCTGAGGGCTTAGAGGAAACAACCAACCTCCAGGATATTTTGAATTGTGAAACTTAATTTAAGCTACAGCCCAGAACAAAGAAGTTATGACACCCTCATAAACCAGATTTAGTCTGCTCTGTCATGGCACAAGATCACAATGTCACACTTTCACAGAATGGTTAAAGATTGGAAAGGGACCACTGGAGGTCACCTAGTTCCCAGACATGCAAGGGTCCCCCAAAGCAGCTTATTGAGGATTGTGTCCAGATACCTTCTGAATACCTCCAAAGAGGGAGACTCCACAACTTCTCTAGGCAATCTGTTCCAGTGCTTGGGCATCCACACAGTGAAGCTCTTGCTCATGTACATCAGTTTCTGCCCGCTGCCTTTTGTACTATCGTTGGGCAAAACCCAACCAGAGCCTGGCTCCATCCTCTTGGCACTCTCCCTTCAGATACTGATAGACTTTGATGAGGTTCCCTCTCTGTCGTCTCTTCTCGAGGCTGACCAGGGCCAGCACCCTCTGCCTTTCCTCACACATGAGATTCTCCTTAATCATCTTTGTCACTCTAAGCCGGACCCTCTCCAGAGGCTCCATGTCTCTCCTGTCCTGAGGAGCCCAGAACTGCACACAGCACTCCAGATGCGGCCTCAGCAGGGCCGAGCGAAGGCGCGGGGTCCGTCCCTCCCGGGGAGGCTCCGGCGGCCTGTGTGAGGGCCGGGCAGGAGCGGGGCGCGCCGGCCGCTCCCTCTCGCGGCCGCGGGGCCGCGCTGGGCTCGCAGCGCTGCGGCTGCCGGGCCCTCGCTCCCGGCAGGGCCCGGCCTGGGCCCCACCGCCCGTGCGGGAGCACCGGCCGCCGGACCCGCCTCCCGGGACACAGCCCCGCTCCCGCCCGACCCCGGCCCCGCTTACAGCACCTCGAGCCCTAAGTGACAGCTGGGCTTCGCAGGACCGAGCGCCATGGAAAAAGGGAATCCAGCCGAAATACGCACGCCTCACACTCCCAAGCTGTAGGGTGGGCTCTGATGAGAGCAAGAGCTCATCAAGACAGGCCCAGCCTAACCTGGGGGAGACCTGCGACAGAGGAGCTTGAATGTCCCATACCTGGGAAAGCAACAAAAAGCCTTAACCCAAAATTATTTAAGTAGTTCATATTCAGCATAAGTTTTCCTCCCTAATTCCCCATGCCCTCCCCACGACCCCAGCCAGCCTGGGTTTTGTAGAGTAATTTTAGGGCTCCGTGTTTCTGACCAGATCTCATCTACTGTGACATGTGACAGAGCCCAGTGAGTGGAAGGCTCCAGCCCACAGATCCCCAAGAAAATCTAAGATTTCCTTGCTGCTCATGCAGTTTTCTCAGACTGTTTGTCAAAAGTTATTGGTGGCTATTTTTTAAATGAAAGGAGTAGAGAGAAAATAGCTTTGAGGCATATTGGGCTAGCATATTGTTCAGACTCTGTACAGGAACAATAAAGCTTTTAGGATCCTTTGATTGACATATATAATGAAGGTAGCTGTCAAACCTTTGTGCAGCAATTTTATTTTGTATTGACAAGCTATTTCACTGGCCAGGGTTTTGCATAAAAGGAATAATTCACATTGTTGTGGTGCTGCTATTTACAGAGCCTAGAGGACAGTGGCATCACTACAATATAAAGATTAATATTCAAATTTCTTTTGAAATACATAACTCTGTATGCAACCTATCCTACGTGCACATCTTCATACAGGGAGAAAGGCATTGTTCTGCAGAGAGAAGGGGGCCTGGAGCTGCTGGGGGTTGTTGTTCATTCACTGATTCATCATGTAGCTTTTGAAAAGCCACTTAGTCACTCTGCAGTTGAATGTTTCTCTCTGGGGAGCAGAGAACAAAGCCTCAACACAAACTGCCATCACTGTTACCAGTCAGTGGCAGAGCTCACAGAGCCAGCATGGGGTCAAGGGGCTGCTCTGAGCAGCCCTTGTGTGCACAAAGCCCAGGACAGCTGTGCTCCTCCCAAAGAAGCTTCTTTCTCCTGCCAAAGCAGTGGCAGGGTCAGCTTGGGCTACCTAAGACAGCAGTTGCTGCTTGCCCACTACCTTTCTTTGATTATGAACAATAACTTGCCAAGAAATCACTAGCCTCAGAGAAAACAGGCAGAAAGCAAACGAGAGGGCAAAGCAAAACATAAAGGAGAGGGGGGAAAAAAAATCCACATAAGCAAGGATGACTCTCACACTATTTGCTATGCAGTCAAGCCCACAAGTGGGTTGTGTATCTGAAGGTGGAAATACAAAGACGTGTCCTGTTCCCTGGGGAAAGGTAAGCAACTTCTCAAATGATCTTTAGAGGCTATTATCAGTCTCGCACTAGCACTGACATACCCTGTGCCCAAAGCCACAGCATGCACACACTGTATCCATAAAAAGAGATATTCATAGCTCTGCAGCTCATAGAAGTGCTGTGCCCGTGCTCTGGTACCAGTTTCATTTAAAACAAAACAAAACAAAAAAAAGTTTGAGTTGCAAGTGAGGGCATGGAAGAACTTGCACGGCAAGAATTTGGAAAGAGCATGGTAATCCAGCTTGGTCAATGGGCACACAATTTTTTAAGAGTGTACCACGTTTGTTTGTTCAGTCATTCCTATATTCATTTTCAAGTCCAGAGACAGCAGCTTCATGTCTAGCCCCAAAATAACAGCACTGTCTGAGACAAAACCAGCTTGGTCAGGGGTACCAGAGCTTTTCCCAGCCCGTTTATGTAATAAAGCATTATATACAACTGTTAGAAAACATACCAGTTTAAAAATCTTTTATCTATGACTTTAGCCAGGTTTGCTCATCTTTGCCCCAGGGGAAGGGAACTGAAGCTTCTTTCCAGGGCATTGTTTCTCTAGGTGAGGCCTGATGGGCTTAGCATTTCAACAGACTGGGAGTAGCCCCAACAAGATAAAGCCATCGATGGAACATCAACAGAACCAACAGAACCTCAGTGGCCATCTAGGAACATCTACCCCAGACTCTGCCTCCGGCAAAGACTGATAAGAAATTCAAGCAATGAAGATCTAATTAACATCAGAAGCGAAGAAATCCGGATCTAATAGGAGAGCAGATACTAGGAACTACACAACTTGAGACCAATGAACACTGACCCAATTCGTTTCTGTGAGTTTTGACTGCAAAAAAGATCTGAAAATTCTAGTAAAGATCATGTGTCATGGAATGATTCTCCGCACACCCGGGCTATGTGCGGATGAGATGATTTCTGTGGTACATCCTGGCCAGAGAAGAAAGTAGTGCCTTGACTCTCTAACATTAAAAATGTTGTTGGAGGGCTTTTTGTTTTTCCTGCAGTTTCAGTGACACAACCAGGAAGCAGAACAGGAGCTATATGTCCCTGTTACTTGGGTCCTAAAATACAGAGAAAGAAGACAGGGCAGAAAGCAAAGAAGAAAAACAGCTTTGTCCTCATTCACATGATAGCCCTGTAAGGCTTTAACCCAAAAGATGTAACTGTATAGTGAAACATCTATGGGGGACTCTCTTGCCTGGCACAGAGGGGTTCTGCAGATAGACTTCCAGGGTGGGGAAAGAGTACCAAGTCGGCAACACAAATTACTTCAGGCCAAACTCCAATACATAACTAGAGATTCCATAGATACATCCAGCCTTAAGCCCAGGAGCAATACAGGTGGAGAGAACGGAGCCTGGGTGATTAAAACTACCTATTTAAGCAGTTCAAGGCAGCTGGAAGCAGCACTGGTGCCTCTGGGTTTCTCTGTTCATTATTTAAGGTGAACATAAAAACACAGAGTGCAGGAGCCCAAGGATGTTCCTCACTGGCTTCAAGCTGGCAGTTTGCTAAAAGCAGCGCTCCTTGGTTTCCTTGGTTTGCCGACCAGCAGTGCCACCTCCCCTCCCTGCTGCCACGGTGCTCAGCCTTCCCCAGGGTTAACAAAAGGGCACGTTACTCTGCTTCGCCAGATTTCAGCTCTGAGAATTTCATTCTGAACAGTTCAGCATCTGCTTTGGCCAAAACAGTTCCGCTATTTCCAGGAATATTATTAAAGGAAAAATATACTGCTTGGCACACGCTACCTAAATTCAGGCAACCTTTTACATGAGGATCTCTAGCTCCGGAAGGGAAATTTTGGAATCTGGCAGAGAGGTGACCTTTGTGGTAGAAATGTGTCTATCCCTATCAAAACCTACCTACCTTTGGCCAGATTACAGAGCAGGGAAATACTGCAGTTAAGGGCACAGTAACGAGTTCTGAGAATTGCAGTTACTTGCTGTTTCTGCTGTGGGCAAGAGGTCCCTGATCTCCTGCAGAGCTGCAGCTTGTGCTCACCCACTGCCTTGGCCAGTTACGGCTGCACAGGTCCTCCATGGCTGGATGACGAAATTACAGAGCCAAGGGTGAGTGGAGAGACCAGCATTCCATCTGACGCCTACATACATTCCCGTAACTTTCGGATACGGGACAGCCCCATCTGCCACACAGCCCAGGGTCAACGTCAGCATCACGAGTGCTGCGCAGGCACGAGGGCACTGCAGGAAACAAACTGCGACCAAAAAACCCAGGGCCATTACAATACATCGATGCACAGCTGGAAGAATTAATGTCAAGCAGACAATGGCATTGCAGACGTCCCCTAATAACGAAGGCTTGAATCTGCTGTCTCAGTAAAACTCTCTAAACGAGGTTTGTGTGCAGCTTATGGGGAGTTTCTGAAAGAAATATAAATATAGGCCATCATTCTGCAAAGCTTCACAAACCCAAACCCTTGCATTCAGGTGCCATCTCTCGGACTTTGCTGCAAAATCAAGGCCATTCACGTTAAAAGCACAGACAAGAACATCTGCTCAAACTGATGTGTTTTAACTGTATTAGTTAATTATCCAGACAACTCTTCTTATGTCATGGAAATGCAGTTTGAACACTGGCAGATAAATGCTCTTGCATTAAAAAGGGAGAAATCAGTATTTGCTGTTGGATGTAAGCAGCCATTAGAAGAAACAGTCCCACCTTTCACCCAAGCATACCTTCTCCCCATCTTCAGCACATTATGCAGTCCTTCTGTGTATCCGTGTGTGGGATCTCAGGACTCATATCCATATACCGAGAACTGGCATGTCATCATCATCCTGGAGAATGATTTCAGTTCATTAAGTGCTGCTAGGAAAAAGATATAATTCCTCTCACCAAAAGCCTCAACAGGCTACAAAGGAAGAGTACAAGGAAAAGTTAACTTCTTTCTTCATTATATGTATGCCCTTTCCTCATGCATAAAGCAGGAGCAACACAGAACTTCTATACATATAAAGAAGTTCTATAGATAGATAGATTATATACTTCAGTACATATATATATGTAGATAGATATAGATCTATGTATTATTATGTACATACTTCAGGTCTGGTTAAAGCACAGCGGCGAGCAGAGGGGGTCTGTGGCGCTTTCATTCCGTGAGAGAAGAAAACCGTACTTCCTGCAGAAGGCAAACTGTCCGTGCAGACTGCAGAAGGCACTCAACAAACAATTTTGGTTTGTCACTCAAGTGCTTGGTTAATGATTCACCCTGAACAACCAGGCAAGGAAGAAGCGAGCTTGTTCTCCTTCAGTGCACTGGCTGCATTAAGAAGAAAGAGCTCAATGTGGAGCCAGTGCAAGAGAGAAACTTCCCACCTGCACTGCTGCAGGAAACTCTTCCCAGGAGTATGAACTGGGATTATGTATCACAACAGCAGGTATGGCTGGAACTATGGAACCAACCCAGCCACACACGGACCTTGTGATATATTTTTCATTAGCACAACCCAGATCCTTTACGCAGTAGTTGCCTCCCAAATGTGGAAACTGCAAGATAAAAAGCACATTTGGGTGACTTCTTGATGGGTGACTGCAGAGCCACAGGCTCATCTCAGATCTCCCACAGACCCAGCCTTGGAGTGCCTGCAAATTCCTTTTTTCCTCTTATGCTTCTGAATGGTTAAAGGCAGCGTGGCGAGCCATTTTACAGGGGATTTCAAGAAAATGACACGCTTGATGTTTACATGTTTTTGCCCATGAGACAACTTTGATATGCCTTGTGAAACACATGCTTTCACAGAAATCTGAGGAGGAAAACGACATCACCAAGAACAGTAAAATCTTGTTCTGTTTGGAACAGACAATTTTAACAAGACTGTTTTAACGGGAATAGCATTTGGTAGATATTTTTAAATGTTGGCAGCAGGTTTTGCTAGACAAAATTTTATGATATCATTCCTTGGATAGATTGCTAATCTGCAAAAACCCATCATTTGAGACCCATTCTAACATTACAGAAGTCCCTTGATTTCCATGTACACAAGGTCAGGCCATTTATGAGTGTAAAGTGTCCCCAGTACTTAATTTTTCCAGGTGACACCCGGTGCCACTTGGCTGTTTGAAAGACAATTTGAGCCAGTACACTTCCACATAGGACTGCACAGAATGGCCATGTTCTTCTTCCCTTCTAAGAGTTGCATAAGCAGATATAAATGTTTCTGTGTTCAATAACTAAAATTAAGATTCCCTTTGCTTGTAGCCTTCTTCGAGAATGTCACTATTCTGTTTGAGAAACCACATCCTGCTCTGCATCCTATGTGGATTCATTCTGTCAATCCAGGGAGATCAAGTTTAATAATCTCCTGAAAGTCCACAGTAAACATTTCTTTACACACTGGATCAGATCTGATGAACTATACAACTTCACACCAGCCAGGAAAGTGTGTGGGACTGACTTTTTAACCAATGCAGACGTGGGGGTACACTTACAGGCCAACTATAATTTTCCCTAGAGAATGCTGAGCATATATTTTTTCCACTCAGAGCTATTGTTCCATGTTTTCCCAGGACTTCAGAGTATGTCCAGCAGTGACTGGAACCCCCATGCAGTAAACCCACTCAGGCTTACCAGGAAGCTTCTGTGGGAGCCTCAAGTTTCGGTGCAGCTCAGAAGCTGCACGCGCCTAAAGCATCCCCACGGGAACACGAAGCTTCCCTCGTGCATTTCATTTCTTTATCCGAAATATTCTTCCCACTCAGCCACAACCTAGAAAGGAAAAAAAAGGAAAAGAAGGAAGATCAATTAATTTTGACATAAGGAGTCTTGACTATCGCGACACACTGCCAGGTGAAAAAACATCCCTGCCCCTCTAACAAATCCCCCTGATACTGTCTCCATCAAGTATCAATTATTTAAACGCTGTATTAAGGAGAGTAAAGACACAATGCTTGGAATTCTCAACAACGGCTCAGCTTGGCTACTCCAAGCACTTTCCCACCCAGGGAGCTGAGCAGTTCCAGATTTAAACACCACATTTAATACAAATCTGACAGCAATTTGATTTGATTTGGCTGCCAGCATCGGAGCTGCTTCCACACAGACACACGAGGCTGCTCCGAGCTGCCATTTCATCGGCGCCTGGGGACAGGAACAGCACCCGCACCGGCCACCTGGCTCAGCCCGGGCTCCATCCAGCACCCACCGAGAGCCGCTGCGAGCTGAAATCCTCCCGGCCCCTCCTGCCGGGGAAAGCCTGCCTCCGGCTCCGGCTGCCCCCAGCTCCCACCTCCCGGGGAAAGCCTGCCTCCGGCTCCGGCTGCCCCCAGCTCTCACCTCCCGGGGAAAGCCTGCCTCCGGCTCCGGCTGCCCCCAGCTCTCACCTCCCGGGGAAAGCCTGCCTCCGGCTCCGGCTGCCCCCAGCTCTCACCTCCCGGGGAAAGCCTGCCTCCGGCTCCGGCTGCCCCCAGCTCCCACCTCCCGGGGAAAGCCTGCCTCCGGCTCCGGCTGCCCCCAGCTCCCACCTCCCGGCAAACAGCAGCTCCATCCTTGGTGCCTGCTCCCGGCTGCGGGCAGCCGCCGCCCTTCGGGCAAGCCGATGGCTCGGGCAGCTCCGGTGCCCGCTCTTCCTCGATGCTTTTGCGTTTTCCTGCAGCTCCCCGGGCCGGAGGGAGCGGGGGGCGGCGCGGGGGGGGGGGAACGAGAGCCCGGCACGGCACCGCGGGGCGCGGGGACCTCTCGTGGGAGAGGCGCGGCGCGCGCGGCACGGAGGTGTCCCCGCCGATGCCTGCTGGCCGGCGCCCACGCGCCTCCCGCCCGCCCCCGACGCCGCTGACCCCACAGCCCGCAGCAGCCCCAGGTGTGAGCGGCCAGGATGAGGAGGGGGCGGCTCCTGCCAGAGGCCGCTCTCCGAGGGTTCCCCGGGCACAGCTGTGCAGGGAGCTGCTGGTCCAGAGGGGCAATGGGGGCATCCCCAGTGTCCCTCCAGGGACAATGGTCGGAGCATCCGGCAGGAGCTGGGGAGCAGCCGGAGGCACCTGGGCACAGAGCACTGCTCCCAGAAAATGCCCAGGGAAAACCCCTCGTGCCAAGGGGCAGCACCTGAGCAGGCAGGGCAGCATGTGGGGTCCCAGGGAAACATTCCACTTTCCCCTTTCATCTTGGCAGCCCTTCCCCAGTGCCCCCCCCAAAAAAAGGGGGGTTATGAGGAGAAAAGGGATTTAAACGGAGGGAAAAAAACTTCCTTTTCCATAATTGTCTGTGTTTAAATTGAGGGGGAATCCCCTTCCTCTGCAATTTTAAGGGCATCAGTTGAAGGAAACCCTGCCTTTTCCATGCTCTTAGGGGTATCACTTGACAGGGAATCCCCATTTTCCATTATTCTCCAGTTTAAATAGAAGGGGAAAACCTTGACAATGCTATTTTATTGATTGGAATTGAGCATAACTCCCCCATTTTCATCATCCCAAGGTTTAAATTGAGGGGAAAGCCCGGTTGTCCCTCCTTTATAAGGGTGTGAATTGAGGGAGAAATCCCCCTTTTTCCATCACTGGAGAGACCTGAAGTAAGGAAAACCCCTCTTTTTCCAGTATTTTAGGGGATTCAGAGGAGAGAACCCATTTATTGCTATGGCATCTATTTAAGTAGAGATAAACACTCCCTAGTCTCTCATTTTAAGGGGTTCAATTGAAGGAAGCTCCCCCTTTTTCAGCATTTTAAGAATTTAAATCTGTACTTCAGGGCACTTCTAGCTGGGTACTGGCACCTAATCTCTCACAAGGGAGCGAGCCCAGCACTCACAAAACCTTCCTGCTGCCAGAGAGCCCATTATTTTTTCAGTTTTATTTATAATGAATACATCCCTAATTAGAGACCCCAACAGGAGTTACACCATGTATATTATTACTATTCTTCTCCACCCTCCATAGTCCTGTGACTCAATAGCCACCAATGAACAATTACAGAACTTAACAAGGAATCATGCAACTCATGTGTCTACGCTGCCAAAACAAGAAGCTTTTTTACCCTTTCAGTGGATGCAGCTGTAGTAAAACAGAAGGCATCTACAGAGCCCTTTAGTCACCTGGAATTTAAGGCAGAGCAGCCAAACAGCTGCAGCTCCTCCCAGTGCTTTTATCCCTTCTGGTAAAATTGCCTCCTCCCTTTTCCCGGGCATTGTGGGAACGAGAGGCGGGCCCGGCCAGGGGTATATTAACCCCAGCCCTGGGTAAAAAGAGGCTCATTCTTTCTGTGGGGTTAGTTGGGTTGAGGGTGTCTTCTTATTTCCATGAAGGGGGGGGTCGTTCAGGTTTTCTCAGTTTTCTTTCAGCAGGTGCTTTTGGCATCTAAAGCAATAGAGGCTTTGAAGACACTGTGAAGAAGATAGCATTGAGTGCATAGTTCGTGATTTTTGGATCAAGTGTTCAAGGTTGTTAAGGTGCTTGGTGCTTTTTGTATTTTTTTTTTCCTTTGCCTTGTTTTTCTTAGAAGCACTGCAATTTCCTGAAATTCCAGATTGTGTCAGTATTACACTCCAAATTTTTCAGCAGGTTCATTGTACTGCAAGAGGGAGCTACCCTGGGTCAGAGATGACATTGGAGATGGAGGCTTCTGATAGGTAAGTTAAAGACTGCAAGTATGAGTGGGAGCGGGAGCAGGGTCCCAGTTAGCAGCTGACTTGTTGGGATTTGGCTTGTATGCCACTACACTGGTGCATTGGTTTTGGTTTTCTTTGTCATAGCTGACTAAGAGGCCAACCTGGTGATCCCAGTGCCTTTGGAGATGGCTGAGGTGGACTCCTTTGCATCCAGTGTGGATTCACATCACCGGTCATCTGAAAGCTAAGTTGGGGGCCGGGGCCCAGAGAAGGGATGATAGCAGGATAGTGGGTTGGAAATTGCTGGGAGAGATTTAAAAAGTAGTGTAGGGGAAAGGGATGCTCTCCAAGGGCCTTCTTAGGTAAGCTAAAGAGAGTAGCCCTACTTTTGACTGCAACTGTAGGGTGTGCAGCGCAGAGCAGTTCCAGTGTGTGTTGTCTTGTCCGGTGTGTGTTCTGTGTCTTTGGCTTCCCTTGGATCAGATCTCTCTGCCTTTTACCCTTAAGGGGCTCATCATAAGCATTGGCCATCATCTCTAGCTTCTTGAACTTTTGTACTTCTCGGTAGGATGCCAATATCACTTGTTCTTTTACCAGTGGGCTTGGCCACATCTTGGAATCACATCTTGAAAGCATTGAGTCAGATCTCTTCTGAGGCCTTGTTCCCAGCTGTACTGCCATCCATCCTTTCCAGCCTTGAGCTGTAATGTCCTGGGGCTTGTAAGATTGTCAGGATATGGGAGCATTCTAAATGTGGCCTTGTCTCTCACAGCCATCTTGATCATTGTGACTGACAGTTCTTAGAACAGGTCACTGTTCCAGTCTTTTCTTCTGCTCCTTAGAGCCTCTTTCATCCACCATTGCCATACCATCAGTTGTCTTTTTTGGCGTCGTCCCTGTCCTTGCTATCGTTCTTCTTGCCGAGAGCTTTTTTTATCATCCTCATGTCCCACTGCTTGTAGTATAATGTGTTGTTTGAGTTTGTGTCTAGCCTGGAATTGCTCTGCTCTGTAGAGTAGTCTTGGGGGGGGGGGGGTTAGGTGGAGAAGAAAGGAGACTTTACAGGGAGCCTTTTGCTTTGCTCAGCCACCTGAGCCACGCCTCGGATGGAGTGACTGTGGCCAGTCTGTGTGGTGTTCAGTGGAGATGTGGGAGTGGTGCAGTGGTGTCTTGCAGTTTCATAGTAGTTTGTCCTAAGGCCGACTACTGTGGGATCCTAGGCAGTTTGCTTTGAGGAATGAGAACTTGGGAAAGGCTAAGCTTTCCCTGTCTGTCTGGGTAACTTTGACAAATAATTCTTTTGCAGAGGGAGAGCATGTAAACCTGATATGAATGGAGGAGACCAGAGGAGCACAGCAGCGAGGTGGGTCAGTGCCTGAAGTCCAAGCTACGGCCTGACTTTGGGCTCTATGTTTACCTCACTGTTGGGATTTTCATTTTGAAGATGCGAAGCACTTGGCACAGCAGGGTATTGGCACTGGGGGGACCATGAGCTGGATGAGTATTGATTCCAGCACAGAACTGGATGCTACTGGAGTTGTTGTATTAGTGATGAAACTATAAGTAGCCTTTGATTTTTTTTTTGCGTTTTACAGGTGGTCTGCAGCATTCAAATTGCTACTCCAACATGACAGACACCCTTGCAGAAAGAGGTCACAGTCAAGCACTTTCAGGTGGAACCTATCTCGGCAATGCAACCCTTTTGGACACTACATGGGCATGTGCCTTTCCATTTTGTTTTGCCCCTTCTCCCCTGGGAAGGTTGGTCATCATTCAGCTTTTCAGGGGTGGTGTTTCATTTTGGTTATGTTTCAGGGCTGTTCTTTGTCTTTATTTTTAGGAAGTAAACCTGGATATCAGCAGTCAAGGTCAAGTGAGTGAGGTAAGCAGTGACCAGTGGACGCAACCAGTTACTGCTCGGGTGCCAAATTCTGGGGCAGCTCAAAGCATGCATTGTCTGAGCATCCATTTGTGTGTTTTAGGTGGCCCACTTGTATTATGCCTACAGGGGCTGAACCCCCTCATGGACCAGCTGATGGAGCCAGTTTATCACCCTTGAGCTGCCTGTCCCTGTGAGCCTTCCAGAAGTATTACAGGGCTCTGCGATGAAGCCTGTACCTTTTCTGTTTGAAGGTGCCATCTGGGCAGCCTTTGGCAATGGCTGAGGAGTTGTGGCGAGTCGGGGAGGGAGGGAGGAGCGAGGGTCTCCTCAAGTTTCAGCAATGCCACATCACCTTGTCTCCCCTTAACCCAGGGATACCCTGCGACGTCGGCCTCGGAGTGCGGCCACAGAGTATGAGCCAAGGACCGGGGCGTTCTCAGGAGCCGGTGAGTAGTGGAATTGTTGGGTTTTGGCTGATGTGCTGCTGAGTTCAGGCACTGATGTTTGGTTTTCTTTATTGTAGTAGACTGAGAGAGAACAGCCCTCTGAGGGCAGGAACTTTCCAGATGATGAGGTGGCCTTGTTTTGCACCTGATGAGGATTTGCATCCCTGGATATCTGAGAGCTAAGTCGAGGGCTACACCTCAGGGAGGGGGATGAGAGTGGGGTGCTGGGTCAGGACTTGGTGGGAGGGATCTTTGAATTAGCTTTGGAGATGGGGATGTCCACGAGAGGGCCCCTTAGGCCACGTAAAGGCAAAGTCTTGCTGTTGATCGCAATGCTGAGGTGTGCAGGGCAGAGCAGTCCCGGTGCGTGTTGTGTCACTTGTCTATTGTGTGTTCTGTGTCTCTATTGTGGGCATCTTGTGTCACATGTCTTTTGCCTTACCCCTTTGAGGGGCTTATCAGAAATGCTGGGCATCATCCTCAGCAGCTCCTTTGCGTTCCTTGGCCGGACGCTGGTACCCTTGAACCTTTGACTTGCAAGCTCGGACATGCATCGGAATCGCATCTCTCTTTAGCACTATTGAGTCAGACACCTTTTACAGTCTTGTTCTGAGCTGTATTGACAGCTGTGCACCGCAACGATCCCTTATAACAGATTAGGACTTGGGAGAATGCGAGGATAGGTAGAGGATTCCAACCGTACGATTCTCGGGCGTCCATCTTTGCGGTTCTTGGCGTAAGTCCTTCTGTTAAGGTCTTTTCCTGCCAGAGTTCTTTGAGCCTCATCTAGGTCATGTCATTGGTAATTCTTCTTGCTGAGACTTTCCTCTCCTTGTTGCATCCCCTTGTTTGTCATCTCCTGTGTCACAGGTGTCTGTGTGTTTGGCCTGGGGCTGCTTTGCCCTGCTACATAGTCTGGGTGTAGGTGTAATAGGATAAGTCCTAGGGACTTGACATTTGTAATGTAGGGATTAGTTGGACTCAAGATGGTATTTCTAGATTAACACAAAGTGTCTGGAGCTGCTAAGTTATGATGCAGTACTTTGACTTTTGTCATCACTTTCTTTCAGATGCAAATGGATTGAATCTGTGGCAGAGTGCCCCATACCAGGTGAGGTGGTTCCCACAGGAAGGTCAGTCACCGTTTGTCTTTGCAGGGCAAGTGTAAATGGTGACTGTGTTACAGCTTTGTTCTTCATCTTTATTTGTAGGAAGTAATGCTGAAGATCAGTGGTCGAGGTCGATGGAGCGAGGTGAGCGGTGACTGGTGGCCAGAATGAGTTGTTACTGCTTGGGTATCAGTTTCTGGTGCAGCTCTAAGCATCCGTTTTTGTTTGTGCATTTTAGGTGGTCCACTGGGAAGGTGTCCCGGCCCTGGGATGCTGGAGGCCAGGTGGGTGCAAGCTTAAGCTGTAGGTGTGGTGTACTTGAGTTGGAGCGGGGAGGCTGTGGTTTCAGTCTCTCAGCATGTTTTTTTGCTTTGCTTCTCTGCAGGTGCTGCTGCTGCCCTGGGCATGCCAAGGGACAGAGGCGAGCAGGTGAGTTGGCATTTAGGTGGGGCGACTGATAGGTGAGAGGTACGTGGCAGCATGCGAAGCGTGTCCCTTTTCGCTTTGCGGGTATCGTCCGGGCCACCTCCGGAGTCGGATGGAGATTTGAGGTGAGCCTGGGCCAGTGGTGCAGAGGGAGCCCAGCCCGTGCCTTTATTCTTCTGGAGGGCAATAGTCGCAGTTTCTGTTTTGTTGTCTTAGGTACCACAAGTAGGTGCAGAGCCTAAGTTTGGAAACGGCTGGTGAGCGATGAGCCTCAGCAGTTATGAGGGAGAGAGGCATTGTGCAAGGGGTCACTTCTGGGACATGTCATCACAGTCTGAATTTTGTCATTATTCTCCATCTTTTGCAGCCACCCAAGTGGGCTGTGGGCCATGTATTGACATCCACGGTGCTGAAGCATTCTTTTCTGTTGAGGATGGATTTCGTCTGCTGGTCTTCAGAGAGCTAAGTGTGGGGACTGTTGGCTGGGAGAAGGCAAAAACCTTTGGAATCACAGGAGGCAATTTGAAGTTAGCTGAGAGGAGAGGGCTGTAGTGGGCCAGGCCCCTTGGAGGTGAAGGGAGAGAGGGTTTCTCTTCAGCATCACTTGAGCCTTTGCCGGGCCGGGCAGTTCCAACCCATCTCCATGTTCTTGTGAGCTTTGCATCATTGGATTTTGAGTCTCGATGTCATTGTCCATCTTTTCACCCGAGGAGCCTGCCTTCGGGTCTGGCACGATTGCCATGGTCTAAATTTTGCCTACTCTTCAGTGTAGCCATGCTTTTGAGCACTTTTGAGCATAGCAAGCACGTGGACATCTTGCATCTTGGCCATTTGTGGGTCGGTCATGTTTTGTGATGTCACTTCAGCCTTTGGCAGCAGAATCCTTCTCTAGGGATCCCTTTGTATCAGCTGGCAGTCGTTGCCTCCTTCTCTAGGCCTACTGCACTTCTTGAGCATCCTCTTACCAGCTTTGGCACTAACTTCTCATAAGGAGTTTACCTTTCACTGTCACGTACTACTGCTGTAGAGCCTTCTTTCCTTCGGCGTCATCAGCCTCTGGCTTATCTTGCACTAGCAATCGTGGGTCCATCAGGTAAAACTGCTGGGCAGTTTCAGTTTGTGTCTATGTTATGTGGTCTGTGTCCGTTGTCTTCAGTGTCATAGGGCTTTGTGATGTCTCAATGCTTTACAGGCATCGTTATGGGCCATATTGGCAGCAGGAGCACTTGCATACTTTCCTGGATCGGGCTTATTCTGGCATCTTTATGGTTTTGCTTTTTGAGACCAGAAGAAGTACACAAGGTGTTCCTATCCATCTTCCTTCTCAGTTTTGGTAGTATCTTTTTTTTCATGTGCCGTTCCCTTGGACTTCTGTATGAAGTGTACTAGACCCTCCTCACTGCAGTAGTCTTGTAGCTTCTGTCGCCTCAAAGCATCCTGGTCTCAAAAATTTATCTTCTGAAGCGTTATCTCAAGTCTTCATGTCATCTTTGCCTATATTTGATGCACTGTGTATCCATGTGCCACTTATGCTTGGAGCTGCCCTGCCCTGGCACATTCAGTCCTGGCTAGTTTGAACAGTTTTAGAACTCTCCTCTCCTGTCTATGGGCTTTTGGGTAGAAAGTTTATGGGGCTGGTGTGGGGATAACTCCTAGCTGTCAGCTACTTTGCAGACTGCCTCATGCTGTCTTGCAGGTCCCTAAGGCAAATTTTGATCCCTATGGTCACTGATGCTACCAATTTTCCCAGGATCTACTGTTCCACATCAAGGAGCAGCAGATGGAAGAAGATGTTAAAGCATCTTCTTTAGGGGGGAGTGTTTCTAGTAAGGGCTGCAGTCAGTGTGTAAGCTGAAGAAGGGGTGTCTGAGAGTGTGTCTGTCTGTGTGTGTTGACTGGCTCTAACCTTATATGTGTGTTGTTTTTTGCCTTTCAGGTTCTTCAGTTCATTTTAGAATTTAGAATATGAAGAACCCAGCTGGTCCTGCCCATGCTGTGGGGTCAGTCAGAGGGACACAGGGTTCCTCTTCTCCTTTGTGCTGGGATGAACTGCCTAGGGAATACCATTTCTGACAGCCCAGTCCTACCTGTGTCCTTTGGAAAAGGGCAGAGGTGAAGAGGCGACTGCCAGAGTTCCTTGGGGATGATGGAGTTGTGGTGTTTGGCTGTGCCCAGAGGGGCAGGTTGGGCATTATTTGTGTGTCTGAGGACTGGGGAGCCGAGCTCTCAGTGCATTCCCAGCTCTCCCAGGGGTGGGAGCAGGTGCAAGGCTGGGTGACAGCCTCTGGTCGGGGCAGGCCCTGGCCCCGGCACAGACACGCTGGGGTGGTTTGGGGACGCTTGGGGAGCAATGGGAAGAAAATGAGGGATGGTGCTGGGCGGAGCGATCGGCCTGTGCTCGTGTCAGCGCAGCCGTGCAGGGCACTGGGATCTGGGTAAAACTCCAGCTCTCCTGGTGTTCAGGGATGCAAGGTCTGAGGGACTGGATTTACCTAGGGCTTTTCAGGAACAAGGGGAAATGTGGTGCCAGAGCTGTGCCCTATCAGGTTGTGTTTCCCTTTGGGGACAGGGAGTCTCTGGGCTGAGGTGAGATTGCTGTGTGAGTGGCAGGGAACAGGGAGCTCAGAATTGCAGGCACTGATGGAATAATTGTCTTAGGTCTGTTTGGTTTGTGTTGGTGAAAACTGGGATTTGGGCTGGAGAGGTGCTCTTGGGAACAATGGATAGAGTACATTTGCTCCATGGATGTGTCAGGAAGGACAGAGAAGGGGAGTATTTATAACCTGTTCTCAGTATTTCATGCAAATTTGGGGTGGAGCAGCGATGCAGGTGGGTGGGTTTGGCCTGGGCCTGTCAGGACTAACCACAAAGAATCCAGCCAAGCCCCTGACCCCTCAAGGCATCTGTGAAACACTTCCACAGCAACCCAAGTCAGAAATCCAGTGATTAGGGAGGTAAAATTATAGGTAATTGCCTATGATCTGTGGGGAATTTCCTTTGGAATTATCAATCAAGGCAGGGCCTATCTTTCAGCTCTTTTCCTGGTGTGCAGTTTGCTCTCTGGTTTAAATGAGTTTGTGTGCTCCTGTTAACAAGCAGTGTGTTTTCACCCTGAAATTTGGGGTGATAGGCCTTCTTTAGCGTTTTTCCCACAACTGAATCATCCCTTCCATGAGTAGTCCATGTTGTTCTACACAGCTGCTTTGGCCGTGGGTCAGAGAGAGAGAAGGGAAATGACTTTTTAGGGCATTGAAATTTCTCCAGGCAGGAGTGGGAGGTCGTCTTGCCCCTCCCCAGAGCCCTGCAGGCGCATGGGAGTAGCTCAGTGCCAGCGCAGCTCTCTGAGCAATAGCAACGCTTGGGAGGTTTGAGTGTTGATAGCAGCTCTCTTGTCTCCTGGTAGCAGTCCTAGGCGGAGGAGGGGAAAAAAGGAACTTGTGTTATTCATGGAAAACTTTCTGCTGTTTCTTGTGCAATGTTTTAGATCTTTGTATGATTTACTATCCAGTGTCTGTAGGTAGAGAATGACTTATTGGAGGTAAAAATTGAGATAATCACTAATGGAAATGGTAGGGAAAACTTTTGAAGTGAACTTGAGGTGACCTGTAATGGAGAGCATGAAGATTTTGAAGTAAACTATAGCAATCAGTTGTGCACAGGTAGGGAAACCTTTGGGGGTAAAATACAAGGTCACCTCTAGGTGAGGGAATGAACACTTTTTGAGGTAAACTGAGTGAATCAGTTGTGGAAGTATTAGTAAATTCTGGGGGTGAAACTTGATGTAACCTCCATGGTAGAAAATAAATCAATCTTTTGAGGTAAAAAGGAAGTAATCAGTGTTGGAGAGGCAGGGAGATTGAGAGTAAACTTGAGTCTGTAGTCCAGAGAATGAACATACTGAAGTTAAATGGAGGTAGTAACTTGCAGACAGGGAAAAAATGTGGGGGTCAAGTCTGAGGTAATCTCTAGGGGAGACAACATTTTTGAGGTAAACTGAGGCAGTCACTAGGTGACAGGTTGGACAAGTTTTGGGGGGTAGAAATTAAAATGACCTGTTGGGCAGAGAATGGACATACTGAGGTGAATATCAGGTAATAAGTAGTGGACAAGTAGCAATAATTTTGGAGGTGAAAGCTGGGGTGATGTGTGGCAGGGAGAGCGTACATCCTGAGGTAAAGTGAGACAGTACTGGAAAGATAGTGAAATATTTCAGGGTAAAACTTGATGAAATCTCCAGGATAGAAAGAGAATATTTATAGGTCAAAAAGAGTAAATAGTTAGTGGGCAGGTAGGGAAAATACTGGGGGTAAAACCTGAGGTTATCTCTAGGGGGAGAGAATGAACATAGTGAGGTAAAAATCAGGCAATGACTAGTGAATGTTAGGGCAATTTTGGGGGGGTAAAACTGGAGCTAATCTCCAGAGTAGTGAATGAATACTTTCTTGTAAAAAAGAAGAAATCAGAAGTGCACAGACAGGGACAGCTTGGAGGGAAAATCTGAAGCAATCCCCAGGGAAGAGAATGAACAGCATGAGGTAAACTGAGGTAGTCACTTGCAGAGACACAGTGAAAATTTTGGGGATAGACACTGAGACATTCTGGAGGACAGAGAAAATTACTTTTTGGGGTAAAAATGGGATGATGGGTAGGGCAAAGCTTGTGGGAAAAACTTGAAATAATCTGTAGGAAAGAGCATGAGCATTTTGATGGAAAAATGAGATATTTATTCTTTGCTTCCCTTTGGGATAACTTAATCTGCACCCTTCCATGAGCAATTCCTTGGCTTCTCCTGGAGAAAACCCCCATGGCAGAGGCAGTGTGCAAAGGAGCCCAGAGCTGTGCTTGGAGCAGAGAGTGCTGAGAGCTGCGTGTGCCTCTGCTGCCCCAGGCTGGCAATATCCCCATGGAACAGACTGGGCAAATGGCATTAGAGGAAGCACAATCCCTTCCTGGAAGAGGTTTTCTCCTGTGCAGATCAGGCATGGGGCAGGAAGGGAACTTTGGAGATCAGCTGCTTTCCCCCAGAAAGCATCACTCACACCAGCATGGATGACATGACCTGTGCCCACTGCTCACCATGCACCTACCTGGCCAGAATCAAGAGCAAAGGTGGGTTTGGGTGTGAGCACTTGAAATAACTTTGAAAGAGAAGCAATCACCTTTTGCTGCTTCTTTCTTTCTTGCAGATGCTGGGATTGCCTCTGGGCACATGTGCTGAGCTCTCCCTGCAGGGAACTGTCAGCCCTGAATGCCTGTGCAATAACTGCAGCTGCCCAGGCAGACACAGGAAACTATTCCACACATGAAATTGCCATGACCCAAGGCACTCCTGGAGAGAGAGTGTAGAGAGTTAGAGCACTGATCCTGCTCCCTGCTTTCCCAGTAGTGCATGAACATGATTTCATCCTGATCCTGAGAGCTCCAAGGACAGTAACAACTGAGGTGCCACTGATGCTGCCACTTTTCTGATGGGCCTGGCCCAGAACCATAGCCCAGCAGGGGTCTGTGGGAGCAGTTCAGTTCCCCCTCCCTTCCTGCACTCTGGGCAGTTCCAGGAGCCATCTGATCCCTTTCTGAGGTTGCCACCACAGCCTAAGCTCCCCCCCCCACTGGGCCATGATGGCATCTGCGTTCCCAGAGCCAGCGAACGGCTCCGGCCCTCGCACCACTGCTGCACATCAGGCCGGGCTAGGGGAGCTGAAATAAAGCCTGGAACTCTCAAGGGTAAACTGGCACCACAACCACAAACCTCCCTCAGTTGAGAGTAAAGAGGTGTCCCTGTATTTATACACGTCCAGGAACAATACTCCTCTAGAGCAGTCGTGGATTTACTTTTTTATCAGTTGAACTGGCACTGCTGCCCCCTGATGCCATTAAATTCTCCATCCCCACAATCCCTGGTTACCCTTGGCTGTGGGGTTTTTGCTGTCCCACAGTGAGTTAGGAGGGATCTCTGGCCAGCCTTGTTGCCCAAGAGCATTCAAAATCCTAATCCTCACTTCTCTGACTACTGAATACCTTAAACGCCACTCTGCGTTGTGCAAAAAAGTGCCTTGGGCCCACTGGGAACTGCACATCTCTAACAGCTGTTATCAGTTATTCCAACTGAGTAAAATAATTATTAAGGAAAAGAGGAACCAGTTAAACCTAACAACTTTTGCCTGATGTTTTCCTCAGGAATGAGTTAGGAGCGCAGTAGCAAGGCCTTCAGACAGGCACAGTGTCTGATATAAACTATATCTGGGCACACATAAAAAATAGGTTATATATAAATAGATAGCTATATGCCCTAATATATAATACATATTTATATTACATAACTCTGTAAGGCATAAATATCTGCCCTACATATAACCAAAAATATTTATCACCAACTACCTCTAAATTACCCCCTGACCCCTGATGCTAGGAATGTAACATTTTTAGGGATCCTAAAATCAAACAGATGCAGGAAAATAAACCACGATTTTATGCCATTAATTCCAAGATGTTTTCCTGGATGTGTGCTGCTGCGTCTGTTTTTCTGTAAGATCTTGTGCCTTATCCCTGAAGTGCACTCAGAATTGTCAGGATCATGAAATCCATTTGGGATTTTACTGTTGCTGCAGTATCCAGTGAGATGAGTTTTTTCAAAATGATTTCTCTTGGACCGAGCACATCTCCTCAAGTTCCTTCTCACTTTCTGCATCCTGGAAATGCAAAAAGGGAAAAGATCAATGTACAGCTCAAGTGAAACAAATAAAAAGCATCATTTCCCTTCTTTCTCTCCAACCCCAAATCAGTTTTTAAGCATATCATGGAATCCTGGAATGGTTTGGGTTGGAAGGAGTCTTGAAGCTCATCCAGTTCCACTCGCTTCCACTGGGCCAGGCTGCTCCAAGCCCCGTCCAAGCGTGAGTCTGAAAAACCCCAAACAAGTCCCAGATCTAGACAGCCCACTGGCAGAAAACCCAAAATTAATTAGAGCAGCAGAGCCTGGCTTCAGTCTGGCACTTCTCCTTGACAGCACGCAGAGCTGAACGGAGTGGTCAGGGCACACTCGAGGGCAAACTGGGAGAAATCACGGCGGGGTCTGCCCTGGGATGGAGACCCAGCGCCGTCCCGCTCGCCCCCCCTCCGGCCCCAGGGTGGGTCGGTCCCCGCAGCGCGCGCCCCTTCGGCCGGGCTCGCCCACTCTCCGTGAAGAGGGGCGGGAGAGGGGGCTAAGCAGAAGCTGCGGAGACAGGATCCCCTCATGCCGCTTCTCACCGTTGAAGTCCCCGGTGTCGGCCACCACCGTGGTGTGGTGCTTGAGCTGGTCCAGCGCCGACTCCACCTTCTGCCGCTTCACGGGGGACACCGACACGTCCGCGGCTCCGGGGGACTCGCGCGCCCAGGAGGGACGGTACGTGCCCGAAGGCCACCGGCCCGCGCGCTCCCGCCGCCCGCCGCCAATCCCAGCCTGGCTGGGCGGCAGCGGCCAATCAGGAGCGCGGACAGGAGACGGACGAGGCCGCGGGAGGGAGAGCGATTCTGATTGGCTGGTTCGTGAGGGCCGGGCGGGGGTTCGCCTTGGCGACCGTGACGCCGCCATCGTCCCCGACGGAGCGTATCGGGGGAGTCTCCTGGCCCCGAGATCTCTCGGGCCCGGAACCTCCTGTCCCCGGAGTCTCCGTGTCGCCAGAACCCCCGGCAGTCTTCCCCGCGGCCGGTACGGCGCCCGACCCGCCCCTGAGCCACCCGTCCCTCGTGGCCGCGCGGGGCCCGGGCGCGGCCGGTGCCGCAAGGTGGCGGCGGGCAGCCCCTGAGGGAGGCGGCCGTGAGGGAAGGCTCGGGGCCGCGTCGGTGGTGCCCCGCTGCAGGAGCTGAGCGCTCTGGGCTCCCTTCCCCGCCGTTGTGGCAAGGTTCGAAATGGTTTATCGAGTGCAGCTCCAGGCGCTGAGAGAGCCCTCGGCCCAGTAAGGCAGGTGTTTTGGGCTCGTGGTTCGCCTGAACTTTATTTAGGCTGTAAAAGAGGTGATCTTGTTAGTGTGGGCCCACTTGGAAATTGTACTCTCCAAAACATCTACAGAAGGAATTACCAGTTATTTCAGCTGGGTAATTTAATTGTTAAGGAAAAGAGAAGACAAACTTTTGCTTCTGGAAACAGGATGGCTCTTGGCTGGAAATGTTGGAGAATCCGTGTAACAGGCTCCTAGTCATGGGGTTATGCTGTTCCCTCTTTCTGTATGGTTCCACTTGGGACAGCTGCCACAGTCGTTCCCCTTCCAGAGAGGCAAGAATGTGCTTTTGTGCAGCCTTCTCATGCTTTGCCCCTATTCTTAAGACACAGCTATCCAGGCCGTAACATCCTTCCTGTTGAATGTCAGTCCCCAAACCCAAAAGGAAATGTGTGGTTTCAGACATTCTGCTGAGTTTCTGAGACTCTCAGTGACAAAGCATTATGAAAACCCAGTGAAAGAGACGGAGATGGAGTTATAACTTAACTATTTTAATAAATCTTGTACAGTGCATGGTTATATCATTGTCTCCTTCGCTCAGTTACATCAATGTACAGTACTTTATAGCAGTGTCTGCAGGCAGTACAAACAGAACAGATGCACAGCTCAGTCGCGTGGAAATTTGTAAAAGTGGCCTCTGCAATAAGGTCTACTGAGCTATTTGTTTTAGGAAGTGCTCCTGTGGCTCCCGGCTTTACAGAGCTGTCATGTACACTCCTCTTAAAATCCCAGATAACCGTAATTCCCTGTGATTTGCTTTCCTCTACACCCCAGGACTAGAAGATGGTGTGTTTCCTAGCTCAACATTCGTTTTTATTTTCATTTTAGAAACTTTTTCACCTCCCGTGCTTGCCATCCTGCCTCCCATCTCCACCCTAATCCGGAGCCAGGGCTTCTCAGGAGGATTGTCCTCTTCATCCCTCCCTGACAAGGTGAGTGCCCTTCTCAGATCCTAGCAGGGCTGTGACTAAACCCAGGATCCTCCCCTGCCTGCACCCTAATTCTGCTGGTGAGAGCAGTGTCCTGTTTCAAATGAAGAAAACAGATTATCCATTGGAGACGCTTAAGAATGAAGCCAAAACTAAGGTGCACTGGTGTTCTCAGTTTTAGACATGAGCTCCCCAGATGCTGTTTTAAAGCTTTTTCCATTAAATGTGCAATGACAGGCACAAATTTGGACGAAGACTCAGCATGTGCTGAGAGAGAAAACCCAGCTGTCCCTGGGCTGTGGGCAGCTCTGGAGCTCTGTGTGCTTCACTGCTTTGCAATCAGATTGGTCTGTCAGTCAAACAGAGCTAGAAATGCAATGTGCCAAACTTGCTGTGGACAGGAATTACGCTGCTTGCTTGAGTTTTGAAATGGTGAGTAAATTTTGGAAGCATAATCACTTAATTCTGCTTCTAGGGAGAGGGATTTTCCTCACCCCTATTTACAGATTGCTATATACAAATGCACATAACTTTATGAAGGAAAACGGGAAGTAAAGAGCAACACCCTGTGCTAAATTAGAGGGGTTTTTTTCTTGTGGCCATTTAATTTGTGTTAAACCTGCCTTTCCCAGTGTGCTTTGGGGTTTCAGCTATTTGGGAATCATTTCAGCTGACTTTTTGCAGTGAAAATGTGAAGATGGGGACAAGTGACCAACACCCTGGGAAGGGCTGTGGGTGTGCCTGGGTCGGGAGCAAACGGTCAGGGCTTATCTTCTCCTGGTTTGAGGCCCGGTTTGGCAACACCACCACAACATTCCAGTGCAGGATCCGTGCCCCAGGGAAGGGCTGCACAGCTGCCCCGAGCCCCAGCCTCTGCATCAGCAGCGGTGGGCGGGTGGAACTCACCTATTTCCAGATTCAAATCCCTTTGTTTGTCACTCCTGCTCATTTCTAGGCACTGAAAGCTCATTTCAGCTGTTCAGAGATAGCACTAGCTGGTCCATGGATTTAAGGAAGCAGCCAGACTTCGGGAATGTGTGTTGCCATTCTAGCCTTGTCCAACGAGGGGGCACAGGGGGACAGGACAAGGACAGGCAGTTGTCACCGGCCCTGTGCTCGTGGGCTGCAGGGGACACCTGCACTGAGGAGGAAATGGAAATGGAAATAGAAAGGGTTAGGTTGCCCAGAGAGGTCATGACTCACCATTCCTGGAAGTGTCCGAGGCCAGGTTGGACAAGATTTGGAACAACTTGGGCTTGTGACAGGCATTCCTGCCCATGGCAGGGGGGTGGAATGGGATGAGCTTTAATGTCCTTTCCTTAAACCCAAACCATTGCAGGGTTCTAAAGCCTTATTCCTCTGGTCCAGGCTCCAAGCCTTGAGGCTGGCCTCTCTTGTGCTGTGTGCCACGCCTGCTCTGCCAGGGGAGAGTGGGGAGCAGGGGACAGCCCTCGGAGAAAAGCTTTGGGGGTCTTTTTTTGCTTGAAGCCAGCCCTTGTACATCCAGCCCCGTGTGAATCCTGCTCTGATCGCATGCACGGAAAATTTCAGTATAAAATATATAGTTATAAAAAAAATACTTCATGCAAAATTAAAACACCTTTCCCAGTGGGACATGGTCTTATTGTCAACCCTTCCCAACAGTGTTCAAGGAATTGTCACTCTGATGGCAGCTGGACCCCAAGGGGAGCTCTGCTGCATCTGGCCTGGGCCAGGAATCATTGCTTTCATTCCCTTTTTTTCTGCACTACTTAGGGCTAAGAGCTGAAATAAAGCAGAGAGACTTTAATTTGCAGAATCAATCCTTTCCTGGCGGCGCTTCGTGATTTCTTGGAGCTCCGACTCCCCTCTGCTTTTCTGGAATGGAAACAAAACAGGCAGTTTGGATTTGAACTTCAAGCTGCAGTTAAGTGACAGTATTTAATTAATGCTGTAAAAGTAGAGCTAGTTTCAAAGAGATAAGTGATATCAGTAAAAAGCAGATTAATTAGTGGAAACAGGGGGATCTTACAGATTTGCTCAAAAGACACTTCGGAATTTTTACGTGTGTTTTATTGCTGGTGTAGGTTTGGTTGCATTTTTTTTCCCCACAATTGTATTTTTTAAAATGCCTGTTTAATGAGCTATCTGACGCTGCTGGTACAGCCCCCATTCCAGCAGGAATTATCCAGAAAAATGCTTACCTCCAGCTGGTTTTTCTCCACTGTGATCTTGCTGTAGACTCTGTTTCCCTCATCACCGCACACCTTCTTCAGCTCCTCTCTGTTGAGGGAGAAGAGCTGAGCTCCGGTGAGGATGCCCAGGTGTTCCACGGTCCTGGGGAGACACAAAGTAGGGAGGTGACGATTGTGCTGCACATGGCCTCGTGCCAGAGGTGAGGAGTTGGAGATGGGAGGCCAGGAGCTGCAGTGGGACCATATCACGGGGCCCTGGGGCTGTTCCAAGGTGGCAGCTGCAATTCCAGTAGCATTTCAGGCCTTGGATTTAGTTAGTTAACTGTTTATCTCCAAGAAAATATTTATACCAGAGAAAGGGAGTGACTTTGGGCTCTGAACATTCTGGTTATAGAGCCTGGATTGAACAGGGTTGAAATCTAATTTGCAACACAGGCTCTGTAAGTAAATCCAAGTGGCTTGTCCCAGGTGAGATGGTGCCGGTGGCCTCCCCCGCTCCTTCTCCAGGGAAGGACGAGCATTGCACGTGGCAATAGGGCAAATCTTACTCTTTGCTGAATGACTTGGCCTCCAGCCAGGCTTTGACTTCTTCAGTGCTGGATTCAAAGGTGAGGGGCACGAAAACTTGCTGAGGCTTTTCCACTTTGAAATTCCTGTGGGGAGGCTGAATTTTATTGTTTGTGATCTTCTTTAGCAGCTCGTCGTTCAGCTCATCCGTTTGGTGAATAAGTTCTGTAGAAACAAGTAGGGAATGAAAGCAAGTCTTCAGTCAAAAATGCCATTAAATGTTTGTGGGGAAACTGTAAGGCAGATGGGGATGTGGCTCAACATTCTTATTTAAATTCAGCCCAGAAAAGTGATTCCCATTTTCCTGTGCCCCTGTGTTGCCATTTATTTTGCTCCCATCACCCCTTGGCTGTTGCCTGATGTGGAAGCACAGTTCTGTGAGAATCTACAATTGGAGGTTTGGAATTGAGACCTTTTCAGTCCTCTCTGCTGCTTCTAGTCACTAATTTGCTGATCGCAGAGCTCCAGGTTTTGCTCCGCAACAGAACAGAAGCGGCAGGAAGCACAAACTGGGAATGAGCAACACACTCATGATGGGATGAGCTTGAAGGTCCCTTCCAGCCCAGGGCATCCTGTGCTTCTGTGAAAACTCCAGTGACTCTTCATCCAGTATCGCTTTCCCCATGAAACTCCTGAAGACTGTGGAGAATAACTCAGTGATACGAACAGATTTGTGTCCTTGTATGGTGGGGCTTCCTGTCGTCCCAGAAGGGCTCCTGCTTCCAGGAGTGGACAGGGTGGGATAAGGGGTGAGGTGAGCAGGGCCCCTGATCTCTCTCCTGCTCTGTGAGCCCCACAGCACGTGCAGGGTGAGGGAGTGATGCGGATCTCCTGTTTGGCCGGGAATTCTGTGGAACCACATGAAGGAAGCGGCCAGGCGGGCACTGTGTGTGTGCCGGGAGATGAGCAAAAGGAAGTGAGAGAAAGGGATTGGCCTGAGCTGTTCCTTAGACACACTTAAACATTTTGGAAGAGAAAGGAAACTCTCTCCTTGGGAGGAGGAGGAGGAAGTTAGAACTGGAGGAAGGAGGCATGGGGTGATCACTTATTGCCCTGCTCGGCCCGGGCCGCCCGAGAGCCCCGGCGGTGTCACAAGCCCCAGGGCTGCTCTCTTGGCTCTTGTCCTGCCTGGAATGGCCTCCAGACACAGTGCTGCTCCATTGCTGTGATCAGTAAAAGGTGCAGGGGAGCCCCTTGGGCAGGTCTGGTCCCCCGAGCGCCCAAACCCAGGGGAGCCCAGAGTGGGACACACACGTGCGTTCTTTGGCGTCCTGTGCAGAGTGGCGCGACAACATCTCACTGCCCCACTTATCCCCGGCGTAGCTGGCAGGCAGCTTGTGGGTTGGGCTGGATGGGCCATGGCCCCTGGGGCTCAGGTCTCCTTTGTAGCTCTGGTTAGACTGGTTAGAAAGGGAAAGAAAAGTAAGAATTTTTTTTGGTCGTTTTTAATTTTCTTAAGCTTTCTGCCTCACACCCACGGAGGGACAAACTGCCGTGTTCTCCTTGTGCTGATGTGGGGCTGGGGAGACCTCAGGTGGAGCTGCATGGAAGAAGTTAATTTCTGGGAATGAAGAACCCAAAGCAAAGTCTGAAGTTTGCGCAAGGGAATTCCTAGTTGTGCCAAACGTGTTCGATCTCATTGGAAGGCAGAGCCTCACTGCTCCGTAGCTGGGATGTGAAGCGGGACCACTGCCAAGGGCCTGGAGCGGACTGGAAAGTTTTTTGACGTTTTGATTAAACTAGCAGGGATTTATCCAGAAGCCTGCTGGGCCGCCTTAGGCTTTGCCCAAACGCTGCAATACCAAAATGGGGAAGAATTCCATGCTTCCCTAGGGTGTTTAGAACACTCCAGCTCCACATTTCTGCAGTGCAAGTTGCAGTATTCAGTTAATTCTCACTTAGATGGTGTTTCCATCTGCCTCCACTCCAGTAACGTGTTCCTGGTGCTGAACTGAACTGGCTGAGGGAAGTGTCCATCTTTAATTTAACCCCCAAGAAAAATCTTGATGTGGAAAAATATGGAAAGCAGGAGGCTGGTGCACAAATAGGAAGGATAGGCTTTATTTGGGAAGACGATCGTAGCAAAAGGTGAATTTTATCATAGGAGACTCAGGAATCTCCTGGCTTTGTCTGCTTCTGAAGGTCTGTCCTGATTGGTGCATAGTATCCTAAGAAATCAGGGAGGTCTAATGACAACATTATTCCCAGAGGCGGATTGTGCCCTGCAGCTGATACCAGTCAGGTATTACCTGACTACAGACCTGTTTGAGCTCTTCCAGTTTCACCACATCCAGGATATTGTACGGAACATAACCGGCCTGCCCACTCCGGTTGAGCAACTTCCACCACTGCTTATTATCTTCCAACACCTGAGAGAGGGACAAAAATAAATCTGCTGTGGGAAAATGGGATTTCAGGCATAAACAACCAGGATATAGCGGGGCCGAACCATCCAAAAGGTGAAGTTGCCAGAAGGACATCACTGAGGCCAGGAGCTCTAATCAGATCTGTTGCTCTCAGATGCAATCCAGGACTGAAACTTTTCCTGGAAAGCATCAGAATGTATCGTAAGGATGAACAGGAGAGCACCTCTGCGTGCTGAAGAACTCATAGTTCCTACATAATGTCCCTGTTTCTCCAGACCTTTTTTTCCTAATGACTGAGTTTCTGATGTCTTTTTGCATTAAAATAAATAATTAAATAAATAAAAAGCCACATTTTGCAGAGAAACCTTTTCCTCAGGTCACAGATCAGTGTCAGCCCAAGTCACGTCCCACCTTGTCCAGCTGCCAACAGTGCTGCAGTAAGAGAAAGGTTATGAGAAAGGTGCTTTTCAGAGAAAACAAATCCTCGTGGAGGAGGAAGTGGTGATAAGGAACCGACCCAGCGGGGGATGAGCAGGGCTCTAGAGCGAGTTGTTGTCCTCCCTCCTCACTGTGGTTAAAATGGGACCGATGTCTTTGAGCTGAGGAAATGACACGACACAGCACAGGCAGCCTGCTCCAGCTTTGGGTTTGAGCAAAGCTTTGTGTCACTGCTGAGATACCACCAGGGAAAATGGAGTTGGTGCTTGTTGCTATCCCGAGCTCTCTCCTGCCCCTGGGGGACACACCTTTTCCAGGAACGGTCACGTACCTCCAGGATTTCATCCTTCAGCACCGAGAGCTCACTGGCGTTTCGCGCGGTGAAATCGTAGCGGATTTTGGCAAATCTCTTGGGCACAGCCACCCCCTGGGCCTCGAAATTCCTGCAGAAGAGAAGTGGCCTGAAGTTCATTAACCTGAGCTAGACTGTTGGAAGGACTCTGTGTGGAAGCTGGAATTGTATTAGAGGATCATCATAAACTAAAAATATATGTGACAATGTGGCCAGATTGCAATGAATCTAAAGACAGGACAGGGTTGGCTCGAGCTCACAGAGCTGCTGCCTCCAGTGTAAACTAACCGCCTCGTGAAAGCAAATGGTTTTTCACAGACATTATTCAAATAAAAGGGGAAAGGGGAAAAATAACCCAACCAAGAAAAAAGGAAGGTTCCCATTAGCAAAAAAAGCCTACATGAAAAAGTGAGGTTGTGAGCTATGGCCGAAGGGCCGAGTTTGGTGCTGATTCTCAATCAATTCAGCAAATGACAGTGCATTGATGCAACTGTTTTTTTAGTCAAATTTAGTCCTGATTCTTCACAGTAATTTGCCTCAAGAAAATGAGCCCCATATCCTTTGGTGAGTTCCCTGTTGGCTGAGGCCCAGACCTTCAGGCCGTGACTTCTCAACATACTTGCAGTGAGACTGGCTCCCTCTTAATTGCTTCTTTTTGAAGTATGGTTTGTCACTATCATCCTGCTGAAGATGAACAGGGCTGGTGTCTCATCTTCATATATTCTTCCCCCTCGTCCCCTCTCCTTCTTTTCCCCTTTTTCACCTCTAAATAAATTTCTTCAAGGCGATTTAACCCTGGGATAGTCTAATCCACTTTAGTCCTTCGTGGTCCACCCTCAGATAGATGTGTTGGCACAGAAGAAGTAAGGGTGTTCCTTTAGGATCTGATACTGTAATAAAGGGAAGAGAAAGATGAAACAGGCATTTCATGTTTGTCTGTTTTCTCTCCATGTCGTTTCGTGAACATGTACTCACACTTGGCCAAGAGTAGTGCATTCAGACACTGAATATGAGTGTTGAAGAGGGGACTGAGAAGGAAGAAGCTTAGTGTTCTGCAATAGGAATTATGCTTTGGGGATTTTACGAATTGTTTCCCTCTTTTTCACCATCATGCTCTTCTTGCACACTTCCTTGTCTTTTGCTATTGAGCGAAAGTCTGGAGGCTCAGAAAGCCCAAGTTTCATCTGAGAAAGATTTCCTGTGTCAGAGAGAACGGAAGGGATTCTGTTTCCATCCTTTCATGCCAGGAAGGATGAACTGCCTGTATCAGGAGGTGCCGAATTGGTTCTGGGTGCTGCTGTAGCTCACAGAATTGCAAGACCCAGTGCTGCAGGAGTTCAAATAACAGACCGGTGGAAAGGCTCAGGGGCCACAAGCTGTGCTGCATCTCTCATGGACTTGCAAGGAACCTCTCCTTTGGTGTCTGTGCAAGTGCTGGCTGATGTGGGCACTAGGATTGCTCTTTTAATCAGGCAGCTCCAGTACCTTTCAGAAAAGAATTTTCATGGCACATCATGAGCCATTAATCTCTTGACTAACCATAACATTTCCTTACTCCTTGGTTTTACAGCATTACTCAAACACTGACATTTGTCATTTCACCAGCCATCTCCCTTGACCTCTAGCATCAGGCACTTGCAGGGGGAAGGATCTGGTCTCACAAATATTTTCATACTCTGATCTCTGTGATTTATTAACCATGAAGTTTTGCCTTCAGAACTCAAGATGCCATTTCAAATAATTTCATGTGCAAAAGTCGAGTTATTGGGCAAAAGGGATCCTTGATAGCTGGGTACAAAGGACAGCAGGACTGCTGTTGCTGTTTTCTTTTCAACTACTGTGCTTGCTGTGTGACCTTGAGGAAATAGGTTCACTGTAGCTTTATGGTTCCGTTTTTGCATAGGGAAAATAAGGGCAGTGATAATTGCTTTCAGTTGTAAAACACTTCAAGATTTATGGAATATGAATGATTCTTACTAAGTGAAAAGTGTTGCAAAGCTGGCTTAGTTGCACACTGTGCTAACAAAATCCCCTATCAGCCTATTGACCCCAGCCTGAAACACTCATTAAAGTTTATAGGACATTTTGGTGGATGAGTTGAGGCAGTTGTTCTGCTGGAAATATCATACTGAAAGCACTTTTAAATCCATCATCCGCTTTGACTTTTTTCTCTATTAAAACTAAACACAACTGCTTGCTCTTTCCAGTTTTCTTAGTTTAGTTTTTGATGGGTAAGTACTCACTGTTAACTCAGCTTGTACCCCCATGGCATCTGAGACATTACAGTTCATTCTAGTCATAGCATAAACACACAATAGCTGTTGTACTGAGACAAAAAGAGTTATAAAACATGTAAGATATCCAATGGACTGGTATTAACTATCAAGTTGCATGGTCACTTTTGAATGTCAAATGTTCTTTTTATGGATACTGCATTAATTTAATTTGTGCTTAAACGTTAGCTAGGCTAGACATTGGTGTCTGAAAAGTTTACATATTTTTCCAATGTCAAAATGTGTAAATTTAGTATTAAAGAAACAAAACATATTTACTTGTACTAGAGGAAAAATACTTTCGTAGCAAAGAAATTAACTGAGGTGCTCTTTAGAAATAGGTCTGGCTTGCTTACAGAATTGTTGCTTATGCAGTAAAGCAGATCTACAGATGTTTTCTTTTTTTCTTCCAGATCAAACTTGGATTGTTTGAAAAGTGGGGAGATATTTCACCATAGTACAAAAGAAGATACAGAAGAGGAGAGCAGAATGAGAGCTTTGCAAGTGCCACGTGCCTGCAGCCTGCTGTCTTTAGCAATGCTGTTCCTTCCAGTCACTGGAACGTCAAAACAAAATATCCCAAGACTGAAGCTTTCCTATAAAGGTAAACTTTTCAGTAGTTTTTCTGATTCTGGCACTTTGGTTTCGATGTGATACTGCCAGCAGTTCTTTTTGTATTACTAACCAGGAAATACATAATAGAAGCCTTAAAGATGGATGAATTCTGCCTCGGGGCAGTATTAAAATCTGGGTTTTTTGTTGTGTCGGGGCACATGTTTCTGAAGTATAAATGTCTTTTAAAAGTATTATTTCTGTTTGCTCCAAGAGGATGTTAACAGACTCTACATAAATTAGAGGGGAGTGGTCCTTGAAAGGCTCTGAGGTGCATTGGAGACATTCCTGTGTGGCTGGTGCGGATGATGTGACACATGGAGGACATTCACACCTTCCTACAGCATCAGAGAAAGTTGAGAGCGCTGACTCAAGTGTTTCAAGGGGACTGACATTTATTTTTGTAATAATTCTTTTTCTATCACTAAGTGGGTATGTTAAACTCTTCATATGTGGTTTTCTTTCTCCTTGCCTCTTTGGATCACAAAAGCGTGATTCTCTGCAGAATTTCTTAGTCTTGTGTGTAGTTCTTGTTAAGAATGGTACCGTCTGAGGGATTTCAACACAGACATATTTATGTATTAATGGCCAATTTTTTAAAGAAGGTGGATTTCTTTTTGCTTTGCATGTACAGTACACCTCCACAGGCACAGAGATGTGTCACTGACACTTCCTTCTTTAGTGAAAACAAATGCTCTCCAGTTAGTTATGTTTCAGCTATGTCAGCCCCTTGCCCTTAGGGGAGCTATTTCTGCTCTGTTTTTCAAACTTATGTCTTCCTATGCATTGCAGAGTTACACTCAGGATGGTGTGATGGGACAGGCTGTAGAGCCTTCATCGGGGCTTATGATATGTTTATCATGAGTTTAACACCCAGAGAAATGTATTGAGTAAGCAGAATGACATGCTATTTATTTACAAGCTTCTCTTTTGCTAGATTTGCATGCCACTGTGCATGCTATTCCACTGTGTATATAAATGTGTTTGGATGTGTTTGTGCGAGAGAGACAGAGGAAGCAAGATCAAGGGATCTTGACAACATTTTTATAAATTCAGGGAACAGTTGCACTCCCTGAAGCCAATGCATACAGAAACTGAAAGAGCTGACATGAGTTATGAAAGTTAGCAGTGAAACCCTCCTGACATACAGCCGGCCTTCTCACAGCTAGGCCTTTTGAGCTAATTCCCAAAAGCAGCATATACCATATGGCCATGGCATTTACTGTGGATTTGACACTCACGATTAGTGAATTCCTCTCAACTTCAAAAGCAGATAGCCTTTGGCAAAATCCTGATGGATGCCTTTGGCAGGTAAAGAGGGGGAGAAAGAAAAATTAGTGAGGTCAACACAGGGGAAAAAAAATGGCTGAAATCTTAGTTTAAAATAGTGGCAGAGACCTGCTGGGAACAGTTGGGAAAATGCCTGAGCTCGTTTAAAAAGACAGTGAGCAGATGATTGATATTTAGGCCCTGACCCAAACTTTTCTTAGCAACTTTATAAACCTTTCAGTTTGGCTTGAGGGATACCGTTTCCTGTCCAAACTTATTCACCTATATCCCTGTAGGGGGGGAAAATCAACAACAGATACAGATGCAAAACAGCACATAAATCTTAGTTTTGAGAGCTGTGATGGAACTGAAAAGTCAGAAGAAAGAGAATTACCAGAATTTATTGTGCCTTGTCTTACTTTCTTGGGGGGTTGGAAGGTGTATATTTTTCCACATGGAACAAGAAATAATTTAATGCTGTTTTTTCACATTTATGTATTGTAAATGATTCCAGTATGGCTTATCATAATTAAACTATATTTTGCGTGTTGACAACAGAATATCAGATGTACTGAATATTTAATATAGTTGTGAGAATTAAGTCCACCTTCCTCCCCCCAAATCTTTCAGACAAAACAATTCCAAGGTTTCTGAGAATAAGATGTAGGAGAAATGAACTGTTTTGCCAGTTCTCATAAAATTGTTAGTCATGTCACTGACAAGTCCTGGCATCTCTGTTCTTTGGAATTCATACTTGAACTATCATGAAGAGGAGAATACAGGGCTCTTTTCCTTCTTTATGGAAAACAGATGAGAACTGGCCACATCAGGCAGTTCCAAAAACCTGGTCACATGTGTCTTTGAAGGGAAGGTTTCATCTCCTTTCAGGTGCAATGTGCTTATGGCATAGCTCCATCTTCCCAGAAGAGCTGAGCATTTGCTGGGGCAGGAGAGCTGGAAGTAAGCGGGATTTTGCTCTGCAGTTACTGAAGCTTCCAGTTGCATCAATCAGTGGTGGATGGAGGAAGAGGGAGAGGGTAGGGTGGTTAAAGATGTGTCTATAACTGCAGGAGTGCTTCAATAAACCACAGCATGTCAAAGCTCCTTTGTGTTCAAACAGCAATTGAAATTTTAGACCTTCTCTGAATGGCAGTTACAGGTTTCCTTCTTCTCAAGGTTGTCATCTTAACGAATGGGAATCTGTGCAGGAAATGTTAAGATATTCCAGTGAGTGATGTTGGGATCAATGTAAAGTCATACAATGGATTTCCTTTATTGTTTGTCCCAGTCTAAAGATGTGTTCTAAAAAATTGTGCATGTATAAAACTAAAACTACACACAAATCAATTAAAATATGTTGTAGTACAGCATCAAAGTCATATATTTTCCACCTGTGTTAACCGAATACACTATGATCTTTAATCACATATCTCATCCTTTCACATTTTCCCTGATCCATTAGTTGAAAAATTCTCTTATTCACTCAGACTTAACGTTTAGATACTCGTTCATGTCATTACTATCCCAGAAATTGTCACTCCTCTTGTGATGTTTTTAGGGTGCTCTCACTGCATATACCTTACTTATTCTGTGTATCTTAGATACTTCTACAAGATTGAGGTGCTTTTACTATTACAGCTTTAATATTAGGAGAAGGTAACAAACTGTCTTCTAATAGAAGATTATGATCTTTAGAAAACCAGGGGATGATTTTGAGTAATATTCCATATTTTGACTCTCTTTGCCTAGTACTGCTTTCAGTCTAAGACCAACAGTGTGTATTTATCACTCATTTTCATGTAGCTGGAGATAACCTGTGACCTTCATCCAAACTGCAGAACTCCACAAGCACAGAAGTGATATTCAGCTTCCCTAAGCAGCACGTCCTTGTTGTCTGCTGCCTCATTTAACATCCTCATTCCAACCTCTAGAGCAGATGCAGAAGGTTTTCATATACCAGTGTAATTCATTAATGTCATTTTCAGGACAGCATCAGTTCTGTTACTAAAGAATGGAAGGCTCAGTGTCCTAATTCATGTATGTTTAATTCATACAGTGTAGACAGTCTTGTTTCTGTTTGATCTTCTGAGTAATAATTTTTCCTAATTCATTGGGAGGTCCTTCCATAAATATCGTGTGTGTGTCTTTTTAGATTTTACTTCATAGGGAGAAGTAAAGAATAGCCAGACCAGAAGGTTGATTGCCTTCTGAGAAAAAGAAGAAAAAAAAGCAAATTTTTCTCAATTTGTGGCTATCCTAAAATTTTCCTGCCGAAAGAGAGAATCCTAATTGCAAATTTAACCCTATTGATTTGATTTACTTGGCTGCTTTTCATGGACATTTTAGTAAGTGTAGTCTGTGTTCTCAGTGAATGCATTTATATTACAAAAGTGTGCACCCTAGTTTCTTGGCTGGGGGGCATGCCCTAGCCCAGATTTGGACATTGTCACCAGTGACATCCACAAACATCTATCATTCCCGTGTGGGAATGTGGCCATTCCCCAGAGCAAGCCATGCTTACTGTGACAGCGGTGACTTGGTCAGAGGACCAGGAATCCTGCATTGTGACACAGTACAGAGGAATAAGCAGGACTGAAAGCAACGTTTGGCTTTTAAAGCAGGATTTACTTAGCACTGTTAAAAACGACTGTGGTAGTAATTTACATCTAATAAACAAAAGCATTATTCTCAGCTGATTTGTTTTTCTCCATATAGAATGAATTAAGATGCAGTCTCATTCTCACTGAAGTCATGGCAAGAGTTTTTCCACTGAAGTAAATTGAAGCAAGATCAAATTCACGCTCCTCACTTTTTTCATCTTACCTAAATAAACTAAAGACAGGTAGTTCTTTCTCCTCTGCTGAAGGATGACAGTGCTAAATCATCAGCTCCACATGGAAATTAGCCATGTTTAAGGATTGTTTAGTTTCACGCAGTGTTTTGCGCACAGGATTTTCTTCCCCCAGAGTGATCCATTCTTAAAACATGGTGAAAAAGCAAACAGAGAACATTTTGGTGCCAGGAATTCTTTTGAAAATTTGACTGGGTGAGTGCATTTCCTTAATGTTCAAAAATTATCCTTTGAGCATGCTATTTAACAGTGTCAAGCATTCTGTTCTCTATATTGTTTTTGCTTTAAACCTGTTTCATTTTAGAACTGATGAGATGCTTAACTGTTGCATCAGAGCAGTTAGTTTGTTCAGTTTCAGTACAGCTGGCTTATTTCCATGTCATGCATCATTTAATTATACATATAAAACATAGTTAAAATTGTACAGCTCCATGAGCCTCACTTAAACTGTCTGTGGCACTGCAGTAATCCCAGTACCCTGACGGGGTGTTGCACAGCTGTGACTGGTTGGAATGTGGTAAACTGGTGATGTGTAAGAGAGCCTAGAAGTGAGCTTGCATTTTGCAGCTGTGCTTGCTCTACTGGAAGAGGAAGTTAAACCAGAAAAAAACTGCTCTTGTGGCAATATCAGCATCTGTAAATCTGAATGCTTAATGAAAATCAAGGAAAATGTGCTGAGTGAGGAAGTGGTGCTTTTCCCTTGTTTGTCATTTAATTAATTTTTGGTGGCTTGTTATTTCTCAGAAAAATCTATCTCAGATTCCTCTGTGGAAAAACATGAAGTGTTTATGTGGGAGTGAAGATCCTAGTATTGGATGATTGTCTAGATATGCAAAAGACTTTGCCTGTTTTGTCTCAAAAATGCTTTCTGGAGGCAGTGATCATTGACACTTAAAATGTACCCTAGCTTGAAGATGGATGGGCACTGCTGTCCATGTGTATATGCTGTCGACTGAGTATAAACTTGAAGGCATTTATTACATCTTAGTAATGGGAAAAGCAGCAAATTTCTTACAGACATTTTTTTCCTTTTTTAAGCTAGTGAACTTGAAGGTCAGATTCAACTATATGTTGCATTTTCTGTCATATAATTATCATATCTATAATGTCCTGAAGAGCAGCCTCCAGTCAGTGACATCAACAGTTTACACAGCAGTTGAACTAAGAATAACCTTGGAGAACTGACCCATGTCAACCTCTTATGAGTGTAAACTGTAGTTCACAACAGTTTCTGTTTTTTCATGATCACAGAAGGGCCTCAGTTGGATAAAAGAAGAATTGTGTTCAAAAAATACAAAACTATTTTGCTGAATGTTCACTTTACTGTATCTCAGAAGAGGAGAGGAAACAAAACTGAAAGAGTAATACTTAATAAAGTATTTTTGCTCCCTTATAAAAAGAAGGACAGGACAACATCAAAAACAGCTTCCCTAGAAGAATGCAGGGAAGATACATGATAAGTGGCATCAGCTTGGAAGAGGGATCAAAACTCTTTCTTTGATTACTTTTACTAATGACATCTGTTTAAGCAAATCCAATTCAGAGCAGTTTCAGAAATCCCAAACTTGTTCTCTTTCTGAGCACTATTTGGAGGGCATGATCTGCCTGACATCAGTGTCTGTCTAGCAGTGGACATCTGTGGTCACTATGCAGGTGCTCGATTCACATCCTGTTTCCTTTTCCTCCCTCCCCATTTCTGCAGTTCCATTTATAGGTGAGTTCCCCAAAGAAGAGCTGAGGAACATAGGGGATGACTCTTCCGTACTCACAGTCCTTTGGAGATAAATACACAGAGATAGCAGAAAGAGTCAGAATTTCCTTTAATAAACCAGCGCAATATCAGACAGGAAGGGCCAGGAAGTGCTCCAAGAGCTAGAGCATTACACAGACAGGCTGGGAGGGCTGGGAATGTTCAGCCTGGAGAAGAGGAGGCTCTGGAGAGCCCTTAGAGCCTTTTCCAGTGCCTAAAGGCGCCCCAAGAGAGCTGGAGAGGGACTTGAAGAGCCTGGAGTGAAAGGACAAGGAGGAATGGCTTCCCGCTGCCAGAGGGTGGGTTTAGATGGGATATTGGGAAGAAATCCTTCCCTGTGAAGGTGCTGAGGCCCTGGCACAGGTTGCCCAGAGAAGCTGTGGCTGCCCCTGGATCCCTGGCAGTGTCCAAGGCCAGGCTGGACAGAGCTTGAAGCAACCTGGGATAGTGAAAGGTGTCTCTGGCCATGGCAGGGGGTTGGAACAGGATAATCTTTAAGGTCCCTTCCCACCCAATCCCTTCTGTGATTCCATGATTCCAGCGTCTCTACACACATGGAGAGCCAAAGCGCAGTGCAGCATCTTTGGCACCTGATCCTTAAGGTCACTTTGCTGGGCTGATGTTGGGAAACAAGACCTATGGATGGACTGATGAAGTCACTCAATATTTTTGCCTCCTGCAGTGGAAAACACCTGCGATTCCTTTCCTTGCAGAGCTGCTGGGGGTTAAACAGCAGACAGTGCTTATGGGAATAACCCCTCAGCTGATCTTTGTCTTCCCTTGGTGGTTATTAACAGTGGCAGGGAGTTGTCTCCAGGATGCCCAAACGTCCCAGTGTCACTGTACGTGTCCGTGTGCGTTCATGAGGTTCCGAGGCGGGAGCCAAAGCTCCGGGCGTGCGGATCCATCACCTATTTCCATGTGGAGTGATGTTCTGTTTGAAGGCATCCCCGACCTGTGTCTGCTCAGCCGTCTGGCCACGCTTGAGTGAGGAGTTCCAGTAAGGATATCCATTGGCTGAGGAGAGCTGGAAAGGCAGACATGGAGTCAGTGTTACCAGGAAAGGGGAAAGCTGATCGGAGAAAAGGAGAGGGATAGTGGTAGATGAGTCATGGTCTGGCAGATTTTGGTCAAGGTGTTCTCCAGGGAAGCCTGTGTCCCTGGAGCTCAGTTACGCTGTAGGGTGCTGTTGCCTTGGATTGGGAGAGGCTCATTATTGCTGCCCTTTTCCAGCCTCATTTGCTTTCTGTATTTAACTGGGGCAACCAGATCCAACTGAGTTTTGAGCCAACTACTTGTTGCACGCCACCACTACCCCTGCAGCTCCATTTCTCTGGAAAAGGGGGAGGGAGAGTGAAGAGACAGGGACACAGGACTAACCTTCCTCTTGCAAGTGTCCAATGTCTATTTCCCAGGGAGCTCCAGGGAAGATTTCTGTGGGTGGTTCCCAGCCGTTGTGGAATTTGGGGATGTAGGTGGGGACGTTCGTGTCTCGGGGCCACTCGGCTCTAGGACAGAAAGTGGGAATATGAGGGGACATTCACGAAGAATGTGTCTTTCAGGGCATCCCCTGAAAGAAGAAGCAGGAGCATCAGGGAATCCAAGCATCCCGTCTGCGTGGGGAGCCTGGGGAGATGGCAGCTCTGTCCTTACCTGGATCTGGTCCATGTCTCCCCCAGGGAATCCCAGAGGTTTATCTCTTTGGGTGTCAGGTGTCCTCTCAGGAAATCGGTGGTGTCTTTAGAAAGCAGTGGGCTGAGGACAGACGGGGCCAGCTCGGGGCCACCGCAGCTGTTGATGATCTGGGTCACACACAAACCACACAAAGAGGAGAGAACTTGCAGGAAACGGTCAAAATGTCAAACCAGGGACACACAGACGAGCAGGAATTGAAGACAAAGCTGATCCTTGGATCAGCTCAGTCACTGCAAGAAACATCAACCTAAGTCTTTGAAGGAGACTGGACAGTTCAAGGGAACATGAGATTTTTTTGGATTGGAGTCAAAGGAAGAGCTGATCTACAAATGAGCTGTTGTTACAGACGAGTGAAGTGTCAGAAGCTGACACTTCAAAAAATGGAAAGTATCTTGCTATTCCTTTGTGGCTCCTTTTCCAAGTTGGGATTTCTGCTTCCAAGCATTTTCAGTGCAAATACTGAGCCGTATTTCCCTGAAGGTGAGACCAGACAGATTCCCAGTGGGGATTCCAGCTGGCTGCCCCTTTTGTTCACAGTAATGCCTTATTGACCGGGTGGAAGGATTCATATTTGCTGGGGTTCCTGTATTTACTTCAAGCTTCAAACCGGATCAGAGGCCAGGAACAACCGGCATCTCTTCTGGAAGTTCCTGAGAAAGCTGTGGCCAGGTATGAGCAGTTTTCCAACCCTGTTGCACAATCTATCTACTTGTAAGTGTGAACTAGAAATAAAAGGAGTTCCCAGTGAGACCTGGGAATAAGATTTACCAGTTCCAGCGGCCTGAAGAGGAAATGCACCAACTCTGAAGCACGGGGGTTTTGGATGTGCTTCCTTAGTTTGGCCTGAAAAGAGAACGTAAACACAGTTTAACCCTAACCTGAGTGTGCCTTCTCTTTTCTGTCACATGGGGCGAGTGTTGTGGACTGATGAGAAGAGTAAGGGATGGAGGAGTAGGAATCATTCATTTTTATTTTGTGTCCATTTCTAATTCCCAATGAATTTCAGGAGGGGGGGAATACCCTCTCTGTTAAATCAGTGCCTTTAAAGCTAATTTGAACAGACACAGAAGACCTTGGCTTATTTTGAAAGTCCTAGTGAGGAAGGGCCAGGACTGTTGGTGCTTCTGCCTCTTGCAGGGTTGAGAATCCCACTAGTTCCATGGATGAAAACAACAGGATAGGTGTTCTGAGGGTCCCCTGGCAAACTGCTGACAAGGGAAAGTCTCCACCAAGGTCTTGCCTGGGGCACCTGGAGCTGCCCTGGCCACTGAAAGGCTCCAAATCCAGTGGTATTTGAGGTGAGCTGTGGCAGAATGGAGGAGCAAACACTTGGGATTGATTTACTGCAAGAACTGGGTTTCAGTAACAGCAATCAGCTGAGCTGTGGTGAGAAACCTCTCCAGTTTGTGCTCCCATTCAGCTCCTTCTCCTGTCCTGGACTCCTGGTGCTGTTGCCATGGGAGACAGGCTCCCTGCTCCTACAGAAATGCAAAGCATTTGAAATGCCGGAGATGAAACATTAATGTGGAGTGGGAAACAACTGCTGGCAGCAGGGTGACCCAATGAACGGGCACTTCCCAGGGACTCGGCAGCCCCATGGTGAGGAACGTGGCAGGACCCCACCACAGTGTCCCAGCTCTGCTGCGTGCTCCACCCTGGGCTCTTGCCAGGAGATCAGCTGCTCCTTCTGATTCTGAGCAGGCACAAATTAGCCATATTTGCTTCTCAAAGAAAAGGCTGGAGCTTGGTATCCTGCTTTAAGGTTGTTTACAGTCTCTTGGTTCTCCTTATTAATAACTGCCCAGGAAGGAGCTTGTAGGATGTGTTCGCTGGACAAGTTTGGTCACAACTGACAGAATTCCTGCTGCAGTGGTGAGGCAGGGACTGAGCCTGGTTCACTGTCCCCAGAGCTCAGGTAGTACAGGACAGTCAGGCCAGTAAAGCCCCTGCTCAGGGCTGGGAACGAGATCCTGGCCAGCTTTCCCCTCTCTGCCCCTCTCTGCAGTCCTGCTGGCCTATGTCATGCCCTGGGGCCACTCTGCCGTTGCTCAAATGGCCAAAATCCACTCATCCAGGAGTGGGAAAGGGAGGGAGGGCACAGGAATTCATCTTAGGTGGTGAGGCCTGGAAATTTTCAAGGCAACAAATTGATCTTTGGATAATTACAGCAGAGCAGAGAACACGGTGCCATGGGCTCTGGCAGGGCTGTGCTCAGCTCTTTGTTCTCTCCCAGGTCCAAAAGTGTGACCAGTTCCAGCAGCAGCAGCAGCAGTGACAGCTCAGCCAGCGACTCCTCTGACAGCCAGGACTCCTCTACCTCCTCCGAGGACAGTGACAGTGAGGGCAGCTTCTCCTCCTCCTCCTCCCCCTCCTCCTCCTCCTCCAGCAGCTCTTCCTCCTCCTCCGACTTCGACTCGGATCCGAGCTCCTCCAGCAGCAGCAGCAGCAGCAGCAGCAGCAGCAGCAGCAGCAGCAGCTCTGAGGATGAGCCCCCAAAGAAGAAGAAGAAGAAATAGCTGGGGAGCTGCAGGACTGGTGTGGAGTGGGGGACAAGCCCCTCCCAGGGGCTGGAGCACACGGCTGCCAAACATTCAATGGTCAACATTTCTACTGCTCACACTTTCCAAGTGTTTTGCCTAGTTGTTCCTAGGACATGGAAGGTATTAAATGGCTTCCTGAGACGTACTGAGAGAGTATTTTTGTGCTTTATCCTTTTATGGAAGATTTTACTTTTTTAGTTCCAAAAAAAATTTAAAAAAAATCTATCATCAGATTCGTTTCCATGAGCTGAAGTCCAGTAACCTGGATGCTTACATGCTGGAAAGCAAAAGCTTTTTATTGCAGGTTATGTTGTGCATCGTGTGCTGTTCCTCTGTTAATGACAGCTTCACTTCCATTGAGAAAATCCTCTCCAACTGTTAAAAGCAGAAGTTTTTCAGCGCTGCTGTGGAGCTGTGGCATGGTTGAAGCTGAATGCACAACGTGTCCCACACAGAGCCTCCCATCTCATCAGCTGGTGCCAAATGGATTCTGTGCTGCTGAGCTTGTGTTCCAATGGCTTTTCCTGATGCTTCCAGGTCCAGTCTTAAGTGCACCATCCAGCTGAGCTGTGTTGGTTTGTTACTGATCAATGGAGTGCTTGTCCTGCCCGCAGGCTCTGGGCTTTTCACTCCCCTGTGGCCTTGGCTCGTGCGTTGGAAGTGTTTGCTGAGACACAGAGTGTTGGTGGTGGGAAGCAGCAGCTCAGTGACTTGGGGCTGCTGCTGCTTTAGGAGTTTCATCTTTGTGCCTTTTTTTTGTCAATTCGGTGTGCCCCAGTGAGACAAGGGCTGCAGTGGGTGTTCTGCAGAGCTCCAGCTCAATATTGCCACGCAGCAAAAGCAGAGAAATAATAACAGCCACAACTGGGCACTGTTCTCACTGGATGCTCAGTAAAAAAGAGACTCCTTGAAATAAAGGGCTCAAAGGAAAGTGTTTCCCTTTGCATGTGTGAAATGCAGGATTGCCGAGTGACAGTCTGCAGAAATTCAGTCATTCTTTGTTTGTGGGAACTGCCCTGGAGAAGGAAGTGAATGCAAAAGCCCCACAAGCCCTACAAAAGCAGATGCAGACAGGCTGCAGAGCAGGGATTGCTGGATGCAGAGTGGGAATTCGTTGTTCTTCTGGTGCATTGAAGCAGTTGCCATTAGGATTTTATTTGGTGATGCAGTCTCCTGAATTTCTTCTTGTCGGAGTGCCCTTTGTGGGGAGGGGGCATCACTTGTGGAAGAATTCTCAAGTATCTTGGTTTAGGTAGAATACAGTAACTAAAGTATTTTTAATAATTTTTATGGAAAAAGTAGTGCGTAGACTTCCTTTGGAATAAACTGTACTTCTTTAAATGTTTGTGCGTGTGTGTCTGTGTGCACTCCTGTGTTTTACAGAACACGTTGCAGACTGTAAATAAAACTACCAGAAAGGTGTTGAAGTCTTGTGGACTGAATGTACCATTGAATGGGAAAGTGAATAAATTATTAAGCAGCAGTTGCTAAGTGGATGCTTCCTGCAAATATCTGAAATCTTTGTGGTGTTTGTGTGCAGGTTTCAGCTGGAGTTGCCCTGGCATTGCCTCCCAGAGGGGCAGGATTGCTCCTCAGGAAGTTCTCCAGCCAGAAGTCCCTCTGGATCCGGATTATTTTTTAAAAAAAGTTTAGTTTGTCTTGGCTTTTTCTTTTTTTCCTGCCCTTTCTGGTTTGTCTCTCCCTGTTCTTCTTTTACAGAGGAACCCCTCCCCAGCCCGGCCAGAGCCGCAGCCTCCTTCATGTGCCGCTGCCTCACTCGCTGCTGCTGGTGCTGGCTCAGGAATGTGCTCAAAGCCCGGCTAAGCAGGAATTGTTCCGGGCCTGCTCTGTTGAATCGCTGCCGCCGCGAGCAAAGCTGCCCCTGCTCCTTGGGGGGAGCGCTCGCTGCAGCCCGGCAGGAAAAGAGCCCAGGAAAAGCCGCGCCCTTTGCAGGAGAAGCGCTGGGAGCAGAGGGGAGAGCGGGAAAAGGCAGCGAGAGCAGCTGGGCGGGCGGGGCGGCATCAGCGCTGATCCCTCCGCGGGCAGGAGCGCATCACAAATAGTCCCTCCGGCGGATCACTCCGCGGGCGGGCGCCATCACCGCTAATACAAGTATTTATAAATTCAAAAGAACTCATTAACACAGAAGAAAGCAAGTATGCTTCATGCTGGGTGGGAAACACAGGGTCTAAGGGATAAGAATTTTAAAGTTGTTGATTTTTTTTTTTTATTTTATTTTATGAGAGAACTACATATCCCATGGCACCCACAGAGTTCAGGACGGGTAGAGAGGATGAAACAAACTTTAAAGAGAACCTTAACTGAATTAATAATTGAAACTCAAATGTCATGGGGTAGGTAGTTCTCTCATAAAATTAAAAAAAATTAATATAAAATAAACAACTTTAAAATTCTTATTTTATTATTATTCCATGTTCTTCTCCCCCTCCTGGATGAGGAATAGGGGTCGGTATTTGCGGCTGTGCACTGTAAGGAAATAAACGAGGAGTGGCTGAACCTGCCATCGCAGGTGGCTGTGATCTGGCCACTGGAGGAGAGGGTGCAGTGGATCTGGGTAGGGTACTGCCAGCATGCGGGATGGGTGAGGGGTGGGGACCCAGTGCTGCAACCTCTGGAGGCAGATAATCTGCACGTTCTCTGAGTCGGAAATAAAGGTGACGAACAAAGTCATCCGAAAGCTGAAAGCGACGGTGGAAAAATGAGGGATCAGATGCCTGTTGTGGATTTCGAAGCTGTGAAGAAGGCATATGAGAAATTGGAGTTGTATTGGTTGTTGTAAAAAAAGGAGATGAAGCTTGGGAAGATAGAGGAATGCTTTCTGAAGCTGTGCTGGTCACTATATCCTTCTCACTGAAGTGTTGAGCAGGCATTTGAGGATGAAAAAGTCCCATAAAATCAGCTGAATGTCCCTGAGAAGTTCGAGAAGAATGTGCATGAAATGGAATGTCTCGATGCGAGACGTCACTATTAATAACACGTGCTTGGTCCTGTTGTGATGGAAGAGGTGTCCACGTATAGTTGAGAAAGTCCTCTTTCTGTTCTGGAGATAAAATCGTATTTGTTTCGCTGAAATGGCACGGGAAACATGGTTCAGCATCGTGTGATTGTTGTGATAATCCTCTGAGTGGTGTTATCAGAGTGATGATAGGGGGTACATGCCGTGGTGACACGGCAGCTGTTGAAATGTCTCTGCTGTGTGTCCACGGCTGTGGCTGCGGTGCAGACGGGGGCTGTGTGGACACAGAGCTGGTAGGAGGTGTAGCTGCCGAAAGCTCCTAGGATGGAACTGCAGTAGCCGAACGAATTGCACTGCTGGCTGGAGGTGCTGTGCTTATCGGTCGTATCGGCGTGGCAGCTGAAGCGTCCGTGTGTGGCTGGAGGTGCCGGGCGGGCGGCCGGGACCGTGGGCGGGACCGGGCTGGCCTGGGAAGCGCTGGTGCCGGGCAGCGGGGCCGGGGCTGGGCTGGAAGCGGGGGCGGGGCGGGGCTGGAAGCGGGGCCGGGGCTGGGCTGGAAGCGGGGCCGGGGCTGGGCTGGAAGCGGGGGCGGGGCGGGGCTGGAAGCGGGGCCGGGGCTGGGCTGGAAGCGGGGGCGGGGCGGGGCTGGCAGCGGGGCCGGGGCTGGGCTGGCAGCGGGGCCGGGGCTGGGCTGGCAGCGGGAGCGGGGCTGGGCTGGCAGCGGGGGCGGGGCTGACGTCCCGGGCAGGGCCGGGGCCGGGCCAGGAGCGGCTCGAGCCGCGAGCGGCGTTGCCGGGGTAACCGGCACTGAGGAGGGGCGGTCGATGCCGCGCCGCGCAGGCGTGGAAGCGAGGGCTCCCGAAGGCGGAAGTAAGGCCGGGATGGAAGCGGCGGGAGTGATGACGTCAGCAGCAGGCGCCGCCGTTCAAACGCGGAAGCGGCCGCGAACCCGGGCCGCGTGGGGATAGCGGGAGGGCCCGATGGAAGCTCCGGGACCGCCCCTGGCCGCGCGCATGGCTCATCTGATGGGAGGACCCCAGGCTCGGGAGGTAGGGACCTGCCTCTGCCTTGCGCCGTAACAGATGGATCGGGCGAGATGGAAACCGAGAAATATTCTCGGCACTCTCGGTTCCTACACTCAGGTGTATTCCTAGTTCCTGACATTCCTTTAAAACTACCGAATTCTTCTCTCAGGTCCCTGGCAAATGGGGCTTTGCAGCCTGGGGGAGTTCTTGCAAAACGGGGTCTAGTGAAGCGCTCTGCAGGAGTGGTTGTGCACCTGAGCGGTCATTAATTGTCTCCTCTAATGAGGGAAACGTGATTAAACTCCCGGTGCTGTGCTGCTGTTGTGTGTCGGCCTCGAGGTGTGAGACAGTCCCTGTGTCACACTGGAGTTGCTTAGTGGCTGGACTGGGACTGGGACAGGTCTTGTTGGTCAGGAACAAAAGGGAAAATTTATCTTTTGGCTTGCTTAATATCTTGGCTTTATTAATGTATCAATGTCAATTGTTGTCATTTGCTGCCTCCTGCACAGTGTGTTTGCAGCTCTGTGTGAGAGCAGACTCTCCCCTGTTGGGGAGTGAGACAATCCTGGAATATCCTGAGCTGGAAGGGGCCCACAGGGATCACCCAGTCCCACCCCCGTCCCTGCCCAGACCCCCCAACAGCCCCAGCCTGGGCATCCCTGGCAGCGCTGTCCAAACGCTCCTGGAGCTCTGGCAGCCTCGGGGCCGTGCCCATTCCCTGGGGAGCCTGGGCAGTGCCCAGCAGCCTCTGGGGGAAGAGCCTTTCCCTGATCTCAGCGTGAGCCTGCCCTGGCCCAGCTCCAGCTGCTCCCTGGGTCCTGTCTGTGTCCCAGGGAGCGGAGATCAGAGCTGTAGCCCCCGATGTGTTCTGACCTCACACTTCTCTACCAGAACAAACCCAGTGCCCTCAGCAGCTCTTTCATGGTCCTTCCACACCCTTCCCCATCCCCATGTCCCTTCTTTGGATGCTGTCAGCTTTGTATCTTTTGTATACTGTGGCGCCCAAAAGTGCCCCCAGGACTCCAGTACAGTTTAACAGCAATGAAAGAAAACAGTAGATTTCAACTTTGATCTCAAAAGCTGTCTCAGGCCCCTGATACTGCCTCGAAATGTCTTTGCAGTTCTTGCTTTATGACTTGTGTCAAACACGGAGAGAGTGAGACTGAGCCCCTGGGGTCAGGTTCTGTGTGAGAAGCCACACAGCAAGCCAGAAATCTTTGCTCCAGATCACCAGAAATTTACAGTATTGAGGGCGGAAGTACTGAGAGTCGAGTCTTGGGAGCTGAGCCAGGAAAGCAGCACCTCTGCCATGGGCAGATTTGGCACGTGGAGAGAGCTCGAGCAGCTTGCAAGAGGTCCCAGCAATGTGTGTGTGGAGCTGGGAGGAGCATGAGTTGCAGTGTCGTGTTTGGAGTCCCCCTGGGTGAGGATGTAGGAATAGACTGGAGTTTTTGGTGACTGAGGTTTCTTTTCTGTGGCAATAATTGTTCTTGGCCACATCATTTCCGTTTGTTACTCGCCTGTGGTTTGTTCTACAGGCCTGTTTCCTTTCTCTCCTACTATGGTGTCTCAGTTATCTTCAGCAGAGGCTCAGCAATAACTAAACTTGAGCTTAGATACTTAAACTTCAGTTCAGAGTAGATACGCAGAAGAAATCTTTCCGTGTGAGGGTGGGCAGGCCCTGGCACAGGGTGCCCAGAGCAGCTGTGGCTGCCCCTGGATCCCTGGCAGTGTCCAAGGCCAGGCTGGACACTGGGGCTTGGAGCAGCCTGGGACAGTGGAAGGTGTCCCTGCCCTTGGCAGGGGTGGCACTGGATGGGCTTTAAGGTCCCTTCCCACCAAGGCCTCGTCTTCCTTTGCCTTCAGTGTCTGCCTCAGAGTTTGTACCCAAACCAAAGTGAGGTTGGTGTCACCTTCTCTAAACTGGGAGAACAGATCACTCCAAGCTGTGGGGAGATGGAGAGGCTGTAGGATGGAGAGGGTGCAGCCCTGCAGACGCCGAGCTGTGGGGTTGCTGCTTTCAACAGCCTCGTTGTTGCTGCGGACACAGCTCAAGGTGGGTCTGAGAGAGACAAACTCTGCTTTTGGGGGTTTGTGTTGATGAGGAGGGGAGGGGAGGTCGCTGCTCTGCTTCTTGTAACTGCTGTGGCAGAGCCAGGAGCCCAAGGCAGGACAAGGGCAAAGCAAACCTCTCCGAGCTCTTGGGTTCTCTTCATTCCCAGATATTCTGATTCCTGCCCAAGTCCAAGTTCATTGTGCTGTGCAGGATGCAAGTTTAATCAGGTTTTAGTGCTGGTTTAGCTGAGTGTTTCTAGGGCTTGAGGATGAAGCCAAATGCTCTGCACTGAAAAAGTGATGGATGTTCAGCACGAGATTCTCTTCAGGAACTGGCACGAAAAGTGGTTGCTGAAGCTGAGGGAGAATTCACAGCTTGGCTGGAAGAGGGAGAAGTGCTCACTGCTGGTCTGTCACTTCATCCTCATGAGTGAGTCTGGGAGCTCCCGAGATCGGCCAGGCTGCAATTTCAGATAGTTTAGATGGGCTGGCCTTGAAAAAATCATATTTTGGTGCCTGGAGCAAAAGCTGAAGGTGGCAGGAAGTGGCAGCAGTGGCAGGGAACTGAAGTGACACCACCCTGAGCTCAGAACTAATTTTGGTTGTGACCTTGAGCAGTCCCTGGGCCACACCAGAGCTTTTTGTGTCACCTGCTTTGGGAGGTTCTTCCTTGCCCGTGGAGAAGTTGGGTCTGGCACAGGTCTGCTGTGGAGCACCTGTGCCACCACCTTTAAAGAGCCACCCTGGAGGTGTCAGTGAGCCCCTCAGTGCCTGCCCAGCCTAGAGCAGGGCTGGGAGGGCAGGGGGCTCAGGGAGTGCTCATTCCTGGTGGTGTTGGAGCTCTGAGCCCAGCCCTGAGCTGGGTTTGTGGCTCTGAGGGCACGGGGAGTGTCCGGAGCAGGCCTGGCCTGGGCAGAGTAGGAACTCCTGGAGTAACTCCTGAGTAAGCCACACCTTCCACGCGAGAGGGAGGCACTCCCAGAGTCAGGCGCTGTCTCCTCAGAGGTGCTTTGGGGTTTAATTCTGTTCTCACAGTGACTCCTCTCACCTGGGAACCCCGTGGTTACCTACAGAGGGTCTGAGGCCTTAGGGATGTAAATATGGACAGGAGGGGTTGGAATCTGCCTATCAGGGAATCTTCCCCTTGCCCAGAGGAGAGTGTGCAGAACTATTCTGTGTGATGATAATGTTTTCATACTTTAGGTGTGAAAATAAAAAATGGGAGAAATCTCGTTTTTCTGGCAGCACGCAAAGAACTTTCTTCTGTGTCACCTCTAAAACTCTGTGAGGGGATGAATACCTGGGAATCTGAAAGAGACATAGCTGGAAAGCATCAATATGAATGGATTTTTCTGCTTCTTGTTGCACTTGAAAGAAAGGTGAAAGTTACAGGCTGAGTCAAGCTTTTACCCTTTATTTCAATCAATTCAGTTATTGCTAAATATGGCTACACACAGGTAGCCCAGGTGACAGAGCTGCCTCCAGCTGCTCCTTGGCCCCAGTGTCCCACGCGGGATGCTTGAGTTATCCACTGAGAGCCCCCTTGAGACTGGAGCACAGGTAAATCTGCCTGTCTGAAGGGCAGGATTGTGTCCTAAGTCCCTCCTCATTCCTTCCTTTCCTCAGGCCCCACCATTGTGGCTTGGGTGGCAGTGGCACATTGGAAAGGCCTGGGGGTGCCAGCTGGGGTGAGAGCTCGGGGTGCCAGCCCAGGCTCCACCAGCACTTGGCCCACACTGGGGCACAAATTGAGAGATGAACTCTTGGAAGCTTGTCCTGAGGAGGATGAGTGGTACCTGCTGGCGAAATTCGGTGCTTTTGCAGAGCTGTGATAAACCCCAAAGTCTTAGACTGCCAACCTACAGCCTCTGCACCGTCACATTCCCCAGTTGCATTTTGTATTGGAATTTTACCTGCTCCCACCTGCGTCCTCCTGCTGGCAGTGCCAGCAGCCCACGTGCTGCCTCTCCTGAGAGCAAGTTCCTGCCTGTTTCCTCTCCCAGCCCCAGCTCTTGCTTCCCTCTGGCAGAGGCAGCTTTAGGTGCAATATCCTGATGTTTCTGCGAGTGGGTTTTGGAATAAACCTACACACGGGATGTTCATGGGTTGCTGCTATGGATTCTGTGAAAGGTGATCAGGAAAAGCAAGTTCAGAGTTACTCAGGGGATTCTCTGATTCCTGCCCATCTCACGGAGCTGCTCAGGGTGAAACTACTACTCCCATGCTTTTTATTTTGCTCCTCTTAGTGCTGGTTTTTCCCCAGGTAAGTCAGTGCTGGAGCAGCCCTTGTGGGTTTATCTGTGATGAGCAGTGGTTGTGTCTGCACACAGAGATAGCAGATTCCAGCTGTAGTGTGCAAACGTCGGTGCTTTGTGCCTTAGTGCACAGCCACATTTGTCAGCTGACAGGGCTGATGCGATGAGAAAACCTCGCACTCTCCAATAACCTGAGCACAGGCACTTCCTGCGTTGTTACATTTAACCAAAGCTCTGATAAAAAATACTACATTAATTTTTCTAATGGAGACCAGATTCCGCATTATCATAGTTTATGTTTTTGGATAGTCTTTGATTGACTCTGGTGGGAAGGGAGGTGAATCAGTATCTTGTACTTTAGGGAAAGATCTAGGGGAGAATTGAATTGTACTTCCTTGGAATTCACATCACCCGCCCTTAGTCGGAGATGTTGATCTTGAGAACAACAAGCAGAGAACAGCCCAGGAAGGGCTGAACGTGACAAAACAGTGCAGAGCATACAGAAATCCTCTTTGCTGTGTTCATCATTCTGTCTTCATCTTGGATTGTTTCCACCCTTCTCCTCCACCTGGAAGTCACAAGCATCCTGCAGTGGCAGGTACTCTGGGTTCTTCTGCCAGGAGTAGTCTAAGAACAGCTTTTGCTGGGAGCAGCTCTGACCTTGCTGAAATCACTGCTGAAACCTCCCCTGACTCTTGCAGTGCCAGAATTTCAGGGTGCCAGTGGTGAGGCAGGGACTGAGCCTGGTTCATTGTCCCCAGAGCTCGGGTAGTACAGGACAGTCAGGCCAGTAAAGCCCCTGCTCAGGGCTGGGAACGAGATCCTGGCCAGCTTTCCCTCTCTGCCCCTCTCTGCAGTCCTGCTGGGCTATGTCATGCTACTATGTTACAGCATTGTTCCATGTCTTTTTTTTTTTTTTGGAAGTAATGCCGGATATTGGCAGTCAGGGGCGATGGAGCGAGGTGAGCAGTGACCGGTGGACAGAATGAGTTGTTACGGCCTCGGTCTCAATTTTTGGTGCAGCTCTAAGCATCTGTTGTTGTTTGTGTGTTTTAGGTGGTCCACTTGCAGGATGTCCTGGCCCTGGATGCTGGAGCGTGCAAGCCTAAGGTATAGGTGTGGTGTACTTCAGTCGGAGCAGGGAGGCTGTGGTTTCACAGTCTCTCAGCATGTTTTGTGTGTTTTTGCTTTGCTTCTCTGCAGGTGCTGCTGCCGCCCTGGGCGTGCCAAGGGCCAGAGGCGAGCAGGTGAGTTGGCATTTAGGTGGGGTGGCTGATAGGCCAGCGGTCTATGGCAGCGTGCTGAGCGTGTCCCTTTTCATTGTGCAGGTTTGTCCTGGCCACCTCCAGAGTCAGATCAGGATTTGAGGTGAGCCGGGGCAGTGGTGTGGAGTAGCCCGGGGATGCTCTTCTGGAGGGCAACAGTGACGTTTTCTGTTTTGTTGTCTTAGGTACCGTGAGCAGGTGTGGAGCTGAAGTTTGGAGAGAGCAGGTAAGCGCTGAGCCTCGGCAGTTTCGAGGGAGGGGGCCTTGCGGAAGGGGTCTCTTTTGGCGTGTGTTGTCAGAGGCTGAATTTTCTCCTTGTTCTCCATCTTTCGCAGCTGCCAAAGCGGACCGTGGGGAACGTGTTGACATCCGAGGTGCTGATGCATTTTTTCTGCCAAGGATGGATTTTGTCCGTTTGTCTTCAGAAAGCTAAGTGTTGGGAGCGGTGGTTGGGAGAAGGGAAAGGCCTTTGGAGTTCCAGGAGGCAATTGGAAGTTAGCTTAGAGGAGAGGGCTGTTGTGGGAGGGCCCCTTGGAAGTAAAGGGAGAGGGTTTCTCCTCAGCATCACCCGAGCCTTTGCTGGGCAGGGCAGTTCCCACCCATCTCTGTCATCGGCCTTTGAGTCTCGACATCATCGTGGATCTTTTTGCCCGAGGAGCTCGCCTTCGGGTCTGGCACGATCGCCACGGTCTCCATTTCACCTACTCGCTGGCGTAGCCGCCCGCGGGCATCTTGGCCACTTGCTGGATGGTCAAAGGTAAGGGATCAAAGGTCGGGTTGTCAAGGAATGGGTCAAGGGGTCAAAGGTCAGGGGATAAAAGGTCAAGGCTCGGGCTCAGGATTAGAGGTTCCAGCATGATTTTCCGTGGTGGTTCCCAGTGTGGGGACACGGGGTGTGGGGTCAGTGGCGCCGGGGGCGGGCAGGAGCCCCGTGGGCAGTGGCCGGCAGCGGCGGGGACGCCTCCGTACGGTCGCGCCCCTCCAGTGCCAGCAGAAGCCCCCCTGCGCCGTGCGGTGCCCGGCCCCACTCCTTGCCCTCCCCGCCGCTGCCTTCCCGCACTCCCACCGCACCCCCTGCTCCCCTCCAGCCCAGGGAAATGCAGGAAAACACAAAATCATCGAGGTGGAACAGTCACCAGAGCTGCCCGAGCCATCCCCCCGCCTGAAGGCGGCAGCTGCCCAGAGCCAGGGGCACCCAGCAGGATGCAGCTCCCCTTTCCCAGGAGCTGGAGGCAGGGTTTCCCAGGCAGGGGGAGCAGGGAGAATTTCAGCTCCCAGCAGCTCTCTGTGAGTGCTGGATGGACTCTGGGCTGAGCCAGGTGGGAGGTGTGGGTGGTGTTCATGTCCCCAGGAGCTGCTCAAATCCACCTTAAACTCCTGGAATGGTCTGTGCTGGCAAGAACCTTACAGACCATCCTGTTCAGCCCCTTGCCATGGTCAGGGACACCTTCCTGGGGTGTCTGTGCCAGAGTGGTGGAATGGGCAGGACTTTCTCCCTGAGCCCAGTCCCGGGCAAGATTGGGGTTCCCATGGGAAGAAGCCTGTGAGCTGCATTTCCGGAGCTGGGAGCCTCCATGCCCGGGAGTGTTTCCAGTACTGTTCTTTGGCTTTTTCCATAACTGGGCATGATGTTTCTCCCCAGAGCAAGGTGGTTTTCCCTGGATTGTTGGGGTTACACACTGGCTGTTTGACAGCTCTGTTGTCTCTTTGTCCTGAATGGAAGAGTGAGGAACGGGGGATGCTCCCGACTGTCCCAGGGATGTGGGAACAGCCCAGTTCCAGTGAGGAATGTGACGCCCAGCTCGTGGCGTGTGCCCTGAGATGGTCTTTGCTGTTGTTTTGTCCTTAGAGCCTGTTGGAGTGCTGGCCTGGATTTGGGAGGAGCCAAGTAGCCTGGAGCAGTGAGGTTTTTCCTGTCAGAAATCCATGCTGGGGATGTTTTCCCTGGCTGTCCCAAGGGGAAGGAACAGCTCTGGAGTTTTTGCAGCCACAGGCTGGGGATGCATCCCCTGAAAACCAGTTCAGGATCGTTCATCTGACTCTGTCCCTGACCTGTGGCTTCCAGGGAGCCTTCTGGTCTTCCGGATATTCCCAGGAGAGGATATTCCACCACCTGACTTTTAAGCCGGGAATTCCAAACCCAGTAAGTCGGTCACATTCTATGGGAGCTGCCCCAATGGTGGGATGGCAGAGGGCACACCCCACGCTGCTGTTTGGGACATTCCTGACTGGAACGGGAGCCAGCTGGGCATTTTGGAGCACTGAGGCCACCAGGGCAGCCTTGAGTGGCATTCCCAGGCAATGCTGAGGCATCCCATGCCTGTGGCAACACATGCCTGATGTGGAGCAGAGAGAGGAAGGGAGAAATTCTGAGTTGATGGGAGGAATGGAATTGGGCTTTCCAGAATGGAATTGGTATAGGTGCTGATGGTATCATGGAATCATGGGGTGGCTTGGAAGGGACACAAAGACCCTCTGGGCTCTGTTATCCCATCCCGTGGCAAAGAACACGTCCAAAACTGCCTCCTCACCCTCATGGAATGGCAGTGGGTGTTGGGAGCTCTGGCTGGAGCACCTGGAGACCAGGTAAGAATAGCAGTGGCATTGTTTTGGCTGCTGCTGGATGTGGTTTTCTCTTGTCAAGATGTTCCTCTGATTGATGTTTTCACAGTAGCTTGCTAGGCCTCATTTGAGGATAATTCCAAGAATTTGGAAGTCGTTGGAAAAGAATGAGGAAAAAAGGTGAACCTGATCCATTTCTAGTAATTCTGAACTTCTCTTGCAGCACCGTTCCAGGGGAAAGCTGGTGAAAGGATAAAGATGCAGAGGAACAAGTGTTGTAAACCCCCTTGCCTCCCTGACAAAGCAAACCTTTCTGCAATCGCAGTAAATCTCTTGGAGAAACTGTGGGATCATAAGGTTTCCTAGGAAAGGAAAACTAAGGACAGAGATGAGGAAATAGGCTTCCAATTAACAATGATTTGATGGAGGTAGGAATGATTCTTGTATGTTTGATGCACCCCTTTTTATTCCTGGGATAATTTTAAATGATTTCTTTAAAAAATCATTTCGATTTGGGAATTCAGATTAGAGAGGAAACGATGCAAAATAAATGCAGGGAGAGATCACAGAATCATCCTGGAATGGCGGAATAATTTGGGTGGGAAGGGACCTTAAGGATCACCTCATTCCATCCACAGGGTGCTCCAAGCTGCGGCCAACCTGGCCTTGAACACTTCCAGGGATGGGGCAGCCACGATTTCCCTGGGTTTACGGGCACAAGAGGAAATTTCCAGCAGGAACTGAGGGGTTTCCCTTGCTCTGCCTGGCCCTAGCAGGGCTTTGGGAGGCAGAGGCTGTGGGAACAGGAGCTTTGTCCATTGCCTTGGGGGAGTCTCTGATGTCCCAAAACCCAGCAGAGCAAGTGGTTGTGGTTTAACATCCCGTTCAAAGGAGATGCCAGGCCAGGAACGGGAATGGACTGCAGAGCAGGGATGGTGGCCAGCAGAGGGGTGAGTGTCCAGGGGGTCCCAGCAGTCCATCCCTGCTGCCCAGGTTTGGGATGAGCAGGCTGGTGAGTGTCCCTGTGCTTGCTCTGCAGGATGAAGAAGCCAGGCCTGCTGAGGAGGAAGATGAGGAGGTGTGGGAGGATGGAGACAACGGCCACCAAAGGCTGGGGAAGGCACAGATCCAGGTAGGAGACGTTGCCTTGCGAGGAGAGGGACTTGTCTGTCCCGTTGGAATTTGGGGCGTGAGGCCAGTGGAACAAAGGCTTTGATTCCATTTTCTTGCTCGGGTTTTCACGTGCCTTAAGAGAGCTTTGCTAAAATGTCATTATCCCTGATTGAGTCTCTGAAAAACAGGGATTGAAGCTTTCAGAAGGGGCCCAACCCTGCCTGCATGTATCCAAGTGCAGCCCCCACTCCCTGTTTTTGTGTACAGCTGGGATGAGACCTCAGCTGCTGTTACTTGCCAGCTCACAAGTTGTGTAGCTCAGAGCCTCAGCCATGAAGGGCCAGGCTGTGTTTAAAACAGCCCAAGGTGCCAGAGAGCTGGAGTAATTTCCTAGCAGGTAACTTGACTTGGAAGCTGCATTCTAAAATTTGTCCGCATTTAATTGATGTCCCACATGGAGACACCTAAAGAAGCAGAGGTGGGGTGTTCCTAAGAAAAGAGCATCTAAATTCTTTGGTGGTAGAGGGCTTAAAGTCTGAGTGAGGTGCCTTTAGGACACTTCCATTCCAGTATCTGAATGGAATTTAAATGAAGTAGCCAAATCCTGACAAGCTTGTATGAACTCCAAAGCCTCTGCAAGTGGTTTACAGCCAGGGAAGGAGATAAGAGTCTGGAGTCTCTTCCCCAAAACCTGGCTCCTGGTTTCTTTGGCCAGGCATAGGAAGAATTGCGTATTCCCTGGGGCTCTCCTTATGGGGAGAGGTTTACTTATGTGCCCTGGGTTTATTCAGTGCATCTTCAAAGTGATGGAAACTGATTGCATTGAAATGCCAGGGGTGCCAAATGTTTTCCCCAGGCAGAGCTCGGAGCCAGCCCAGTGGGAAGGGGTTTAGTGGCCATTTTCCCGCTCCCTCGGGGCAGCAGCACTGGAGCACTCGCAGCCACCCGTGCCCGAGGTGCCGAGTACTGGCAGGAGGCAAAGCCAGGGACTGGGCAGGAGGAGCTTGCAGTGCTCCTGGAATCGCAGAGCTGGAGCTGTGGGTTAGAACTGCCAGGAGCTGCTGCCTCACTCAAACCTTGTTTAAAGCTCAGCATCCCTCCTGCTCCCTTGGAATGATTGTTGCTTCTGTTGTTGCTCTTTCCCGATCCATTATGATTATTATTGTAATTCCCACTCCATTTCTTCCATAGCCCTTTGCTTCCCAGAGGTGGTGCTTTAGGCAAGCCCCTCCAGCCTGGGAAGGGGCTTTTGGCTCCAGACTCAGTCCCAGTCCCCATGAGCAGCTGGAGCTGTGCTGTCCCCAGCAGGTGCCTTTCCTTCCTTCCTTGCTGCACTTTGGCTTTTTGAGGGCTCTCTAGGGGGCTGAGGGAGAAGTTCTTTGTCATTCCAGGGCAGCATAAGCCCTGATCCCACTCAAAGCAGGAGGAATCATTCCATCCTTGTTTTTGGATACACCTTTGGTGTTCTCTCTCTTTTGCTGACACTGTGTGGTGAAGCAGCAGCTCCCTGGAATAACTTTTATTTGTAAAACAATGAATTCCCTGCTGGAATCCCAGTCCCAGCCCCCCAGATCAAGGTGCAGTTTAAGGCCTTACACCCTGACCAGGACAAGTTCCTGTCCTTAGACATGGAAAACAGGGGAAAACTCAGACTGGATTGGAGCCAGCATCCAGAATGGGGAGAGTGAGGCAGCATGCTTGGCCCAGGCTGGGGCTGGTACAGGGGGTGTTCCCCATAGGATGACACCCGTTTGGAGCAGATGCTTCTCTTCCTTTGTCCAAAGTCCAATGGCAAAGGAGTGAAGAACCCACAAGTGGGGCCTGGAAGGAAAACAGTTCTGTTAAAATTAGGCAAAGAATGCACTAAGAAAAAATGGACATCCTTTTTAGGTATGAAAGTAAGTAGGGGAAAAATGTTGAAAAAGAGCTCTTTTATTTGGTGCCACCTCTCATTGTTTTATGGATAAAACCCTCTAGTGAGCAATCAGAACAGGAGTGGGAAAGCCAGGAGCCTTTGACTTCCACAGTGGACTTAATTGCCATGCTTAATTTCAACAATTTCTTCTCTCTCTCAGGCCAGGAAAACCCACTTAACTTGTCCCATCTTTGCCAAAAGCTTTGGTGTTTGAGCAGCCAAACCCAATGGGCTCTGGCCCCACCAGCCTGTACTGGAGGGCCCCTGGTCCTGCCCATGGTGTGGGATGAATCCCCAATTGTCCCCAGAGGGGGCTGCCCTGGTCCCTGCAGTGCCCAGCACCTGAGACACAGAGAGAGCCCTGTCCAAAGGGGCTCCTTGTCAGGAATGTGGCAGCAGCCCCAGGAGCAGGCTGGAGGTGAGAACTGGGGCTGTGTTTGAGACTGACCAGCTCAGCTCAGTGTTTACCTGTGGGGGGAGTTTGGCCCCCCACGCTGAGTTGAAGCTGGATCAGGGTGACAGATGCTGCATTTTGGGCACCCTGAGAGTTTCTCTCCCCCTTGGAGATTTCCTGCGGGGATGGGGCAGGGCAGGGAGCAGAATTAACCCTGCACCTCCCGTGGGCACTGCTGGCCTTTGTCTCTCTGCTGTGCCATCAGCCTGTGGGAATTTGCTGCTGCCGCTGCCACCCCACCTGGGGGCTGCGTGCTCCTGGCAGCCCTTCCCAGCCCCACACCCGAGCTCCAGCGCTGCCTCCAGGCTGTGTTGGGAGAGTTTGCTGGGAATGTGCCTCATCCCTGGGAGTATCCTTTCCTTCCAGAGTGGCTGGATGGAGCTTCTGGGCTTGTCAGCTTCAGAGTTTGCTTGCAAAAGTCACTGCAGGGAAGAATGACAAGGAGGTTTGTCAGAGTGCTGCTGTCAGACCCCACCTGCCAGTCTGTGCTTTGGCTTGGAGGTTGTTGTGTATTGGCCCTGCAGGGAATGAATGTCCCCTTCCCACCTCAGCCCAGCAGATCCCAAGGGCTCTTCCTGGAGTACTTACTCTTTGCTTCCCTTTGGGATAACTTAATCTGCACCCTTCCAGGAGCAATTCCTTGGCTTCTCCTGGAGAAAACCCCAGGGCAGAGGCAGTGTGCAAAGGAGCCCAGAGCTGTGCTTGGAGCAGGGAGTGCTGAGAGCTGCGTGTGCCTTTGCTGCCCCAGGCTGGCAGTATCCCCATGGAACAGACTGGGCAAATGGCATTAGAGGGAGCACAGTCCCTTCCTGGAAGAGGTTTTCTCCTGTGCAGATCAGGCACGGGGCAGGAAGGGAACTTTGGAGATCAGCTGCTTTCCCCCAGAAAGCATCACTCACACCAGCATGGATGACATGACCTGTGCCCACTGCTCACCATGCACCCGGCCAGAATCAAGAGCAAAGGTGGGTTTGGGTGTGAGCACTTGAAATAACTTTGAAAGAGAAGCAATCACCTTTTGCTGCTTCTTTCTTTCTTGCAGATGCTGCGATTGCCTCTGGGCACATGGGCTGAGCTCTCCCTGCAGGGAACTGTCAGGCCTTAACAGCTGTGAGGTTGTGTTCTTCTCAGTGGGGAACTGGAAATAATTATTAATTAATTGCAGAAATGTTTTCTGAACCTTTCCCCTTTCCTGGTAGATCTTCTCTCTCTGCCTCTGAATTTACAGCTGTTCCCTGGTGTCATTGGCCCTGCCTGAATTCCTTGCAGCTCCTCACTGGGAAAACCTGGGATGACTTTGAGGGGACAGAGGAGACATTTTCAGCTGAAAACCTGGGGTGACTGAGAGGGGACACAAGAATTGTTTGTGTAGGAAAATGGGAGGTGATGTCAAGCAGAGCAAGGTGGCATTTTTGAGGGAAAAGCTGAGGTGATGTTTAGGGGAACGAATGCACATTTTTGGGGCAGAAAAGAGTTAATATTGTACAGGAAGGAAAAACTGGGGGGTAAAACTTGATGTAATCTGTAGGGGACAGAATGAATATTTTGGAGCAAAAATGAGGTACTCAGTAATAGACAAAGAAGGAAAATTTTGGAGGCCAAACTTGACAAAGTCTCAAGAGCAGAGAATGAACACTTGGAGGGAAAAAGGAGGTGATGAGTACTGAGCATGTGGGGAAAATTTGGGGGCTAAATCTGAGCTAATCTCTAGGGGAGAGCATGAACACACTGAGGTAACATGAGGGAATCAGTTGTGGGCAGATAGGGAAACTTGTGTAAAAATAATATTAAATAAGCTGTAGAAAGAACATTTTGAGGTAAAAATGAGGTAAGCAGTAGTAGACAGATGGAAAACTTTGGGGGTAAATCTTGATAGAAGCTACATGGTAGAAAGGAAATAAATATTGAAGGAAGAATGAGGGAATCAGTAGTGGACAGGTAGGGGAATTTTGGGGGGTCAAACTTGAAATGATCTAAAGGTTGAGAATGAATCTTTTTTGGTAAAAATGAGGTAATAAGTTGTGGACAGTTAAGGAAAATTTTGGGGGTTAAACTTGAGGTAATCTCTAGGGAGAGTGTGACCACTGACATGAACTGAGGCAATCACTGGGGCTAGGCAAGGAAATTTGGGGTGTAAAACTTGGGAAGATCTGTAGGGCAAAGAATGAACATATTGAGGAAGCAATGAGGTGATCAGTAGTCAAGATGAGGTAGAATGTGGGGGGAAAACCCTGAGGTAATTATGTAGGAACCATAAGTGGTTTTGAGAAAAAATCTGACCTAATTTGTAGGGGACAGAATGAACATTTTGGGGGTAAGACAGACATAACCTGCGTGGTTTGGGTTTTAAAATCTAGTCAGTGTACAGGGGACAAAATAGACATTTTGGTGATAAAATCCGAGTTCATCAGTAGAAGAAAGAACTCATGTTTTGAGGTAAAAAGGAGGTGATCAGAACTGGGCAGGTAGGGAAAACTGAGGGGGTAAAATGTGAGGTCATCTCTAGGAGAGAGCAGGAGCATCCTGAGGTAAACTGAGGGAATTGCTGTGGACAGGTGGGTAAATCTGGCAGGTAAAACTTGAGGGAATCTCCATGGTAGAAAATGAGTATTTGGAGGTAAAAATAAAGTACTCAGTCAGTGGTGGAGATGTACGGAAAATGTTGGAGGTAAAATCTGAGGTGATCTGTAGCAGAGAGAATGCACTTGATGGGGTAAACTGAGGTAATCACTTATGGACAGGTAGGGAAGTTCAGAGGGGTAAAAATTGAAAGCATCTGTAGGGCAAAGAATGAAAAGATTGAGGTGGAAATGAGGAAAGAGGTAGTGGACAGGTGGGGAAAGTTTTGGGGGCAAATCTTGTGGTAATCTCCAGAGCAGAGAAAGAATGCTTCCTTGTAAAAAATGAGGAACTCAGAAGGAGGCAGATGGGGACATTTTGGGGGTAAAATCTCAGGTCATCTCAAGGTGAGGGAAGGACTATTTGGAGGTCAACTCAGCACTCACTGTGTCTTCCTTCCTTGGCAGCAGCTGGCAGGGAAGGGAGAAGAGGCCTCAGGCTGGAGAGGGGCAGGAGAAAGGCACTGTGGGCAAAGGCACCTCCCTGGCATCCCCAGGGCACCTGTGGGGAACACAGTGGACACTTGGGGAGCAAAGGGAGGTGATGGCATTGTCCCTTTGGGGGATGCTGGCATTTAGATCATTCCATCCATTTGCCTGCTGACATTTCCCAGCCCAGGGGCTTTGGCTGCCAGGGCAGCACAAAGATTGTTCCCTGGGTGGTGGGCAGATTTGGGGGTTGGCTTTGCTAGTTCAGATGAATTCTACCCAAAGCCCTGAATTCCCTGCTGAATTGCCACTGGCATAGCCTCCCAGCGCCTCCTGGAGCATGGATATTCCCATGCAGAGCTGCCTATTTAACACCAGCTGTGTCAGGACCCAGCAGAGCTTCCAGGGAAGCTCAGCAGGGTCAGGGCAAGGACAGCTTCATGTTCCATAGAATTTGCTGTTTGTAACCCTCATCCCCCAGCCCCCCCCCCCCCAATGTCCCTGGGGGCACCTGACAGAGTTCCCTGGAATTCAGCTGCCTGCACCCCCCGAGCTGGGGCTCCAGGTGATATTTGAAAGCAGGAACAGGCGCTGGCTGGACACGCTCCCAGCCCCTGCTGAGGCAGCCCCTGTGCCCACGGGAGGACTTCTCTCCCTGCAGGAGTTGATTTCATTCCAGAGCCTCAGGAGTGGCCTCTGCAAGTTCTTTTCCCTCAGGAAAGGGATGCACATCCCTGCCTTCAGGGCACCTGCAGTGGGAGCCACCTGGGAAAGCTTTCCATCAGTTGTGCAGTTCCAGCTGGCTCCCCAAAAACTCCCAACTCAATCCAAAGAGATTTCTCTGACTCTGACCTTTCATTTGAAGGCATCTCTGAGGGCATTGCTTGGCATTCCATTGCTGTGGGCGAAGCTTGCCTTGGCTTTAACACTGCTGAGGGATGATGGCCTCAGGCTGGAAGGGAAGGCATTTTGGGTGGCTGGGACATAGCTGGCAGGTGTGTGGGAGGTCAGCACTGGGAATTGCTGTCTGAGCCCCTCTGCAAACAGCCCATTCTGACATTGCCCAGTGCCAGCTGTTCCTTGGGGCATTTTTGGGGTGTCAGTGGGGTCTGTCGGGACTGAAGCATCTCTGGGTGCCTGTTCAGAGCAGCCCCTGGCCGAGGGGCCGCGGGCAGCCCTTTATCCATGTCCATCCCAGCGCTGCCCGGGCAGCCCAGTGCCCGTTCCAGGGATGTGTGTTTGGCACACTGCGTGCCACGGGCAGGACACTGCAGGCACAGCTCCTCTCTGCAAATCCAAAGCACAAGAGCTGCTGCTTCCCTTCCTGGGCCTTCTCCTTCCCCCCATTCCCTGCCAGCTGGGACACACGGAAGGAGCACCAAGGAACACTCCTGGCAGTGAGCAGGAGTTGCTGAGAGCTCTGTGCAGCTCTGGGCCACAAAAGCTGGCCCGGCCTCAGCAGCCCCTGGGATTTTGGGCTGTGAACACTCACCTGTGGGAAAGGCCCCTCTGCAGGCAGGAGCAGCCCTGACCCTCTCCAGAAGAGCTTTGGCCGTGGAGCAAGTGAACCCTCAGGACTTGCCTTGCTCATTTCTCCCTGGAAAGGGCCATGGAACAAGCACCTTTACAGCTGTTGGGTAAATCCTGGAAAGGGCAGGAAATCAGGGTTATGGGAAGAGTTCAGTGCTGTCACACAACTGCTCACCTGTGTTGTTGCATGATCAGGTGCTGGCCATGGAGCTCTGCCCTATGGCAATTACAGGGGCTGGTGTGGCAAGCAGCATTAGCATAAAAGAAAGAGTTGTATTTGCATAGGAATGACCTTGCTGGCACTTGGCATTCCTATCCCAGGCAGGACATTGCCAGGAGCTGAGATTGGCTTGGCTGGAGCAGGCTGCTGAGAGTGCCCAGGTGTGGGTTCAGTGGCCAGAGGAGCCATTCACATAAGGGTTCGACTTGGTGGTCCTTGTGTAGCCATTGCCACTCAAGATCTCCTGTGCTCTGGAAATAAAGAAGAAACATTTTTCCCTGGCCTTTTAAAGCCAGAGGTTTTTGCAGTGGAGCGTGCAAGCCGCAGAGAAAGCGGGGGGGAGGAAGGAGAGCATCAGGTCTCAAGCGGCAGTTGTGGGATGAGCGGCTCAAGCAGCAGCGAGCCCCGGCGAGGCCCCGGTCCCGCAGCGGGCGCAGTCAGAGCAGGAGCGGCAGCAGCGGACTCGGCGCCAGCGGCCGGGCCGGGGGAGCGGCTCGTCCCGCTGCAGGCGCGCTGGTTGGGCGGGGGCGCGGCGGGCGGGAGGCCCCGGGGGAGCGGCCCGGGGCAGGGGGAGGCGGGCGCTGCCGTGCGCAGGGGGAGCGGCGGCCTCGGCAGTGCCGGGGCTGGGGGAGCTCCGCGTCCCCGCGGGGGCTGCGGGCGGGGCCGGGCCGGGAGCGCCGGCGCTCCGGTTGCGCCAGGGGGCGCCCCACAGGGCGGGCGGCGCTGAGGGAGCGGCGGCCTCGGGGGGTGCCGGGGCGGGCACGGGCGGTCCCCGCGGCCCGGCCGCTTCCAGGCGCGATCCAGCGCCTGCTGCGGGGAAGCGCCGCCCTCCCGGCGGGCCCGGCACCGGCACGGCCCCGGCTCCCCACGGCCGCAGCGGGAGCGTAGCCGGAGCTCCGGCGGGAGCCCAGCCCCGCGCTGGCCGCAGCCGGAGTGGCAGCGCCGTGCTCGGCGCCAGCGCCAATCCCGGAGCGGCACTTGCCAGCCGCGGCGATCCCGATGCCTAATGCCATCCCCCATCCCACCTCAGTTCTCCGAGCCCGGCAGCCGCACCCCGCCCGCCGAGAGACAAGCGGCTCGGCCCGGGACCCCCAGCAGACACCGACAGGACCCAGCCCCGAATCCCAGGGCCCGGGTCCCGTTCCCACCTCAGCGCCTCGGGCTCGGCGCAGCGCCGGGAGCAGCCCCCGGTGCCGGGCTCCGCACAGCGCTCCGAACGACGGTCCCGCCACAGCCCGGGAGGAGCAGGATGAGCATCCACCGCACAAAGCGGAGCGGGCGCGGATCCGCCGGCATTTACGGGCGCGGGCGGGGCGGGGCGGGCCCGGCACAGGTGTGAAGGGCGGGGTCCGCACAGGTGCGCGGGGCCCCAGAGCGGCTGCGCGGGGCGGGGCCGAGGGGATTTAAGCCTCGGGAATCGGCGCCGCCGCCATTTGCTCCCTCGGCGCTCGGTGGGAACGGTTGTGGCCGACCGGGCTCTAGATCTCTGTATTTCCATATTTCTATGTCTCTGTAGTTCTTTTCCTTTATATTTGTGTTAGTTTGTCTTCTTCTAACCCTTCTCCGTTCTCCTCCCTCTGCCTCCCCTCCCCCACCCCCTACACCCCCCCCCCACCCCCCCCCCTCTCCCCCCTAGCCCTCCCCTCCCTCCCCCCCCGGCCCGGTCCCCCCCATCCCCCCTCCCTGTCCCCCTACACACCCCAACCCTGCCCTACCCCTCCACCCTCTCTCCCCTTCTCCACCGTTCCTTCGCCCCCATCCCGGGTCCCCCCTGCCCCCTCACCCTGCTCCCCTTCCCCTCCCAGTTCCCCCCACCTGCCCTCAATCCTCCCCCTCCGTCTCCCACCTTTCCTTCCCCCTCCACCTCCCCGTGTTCCTCTTCCCTCGTTTCCCCTCTGCACCTTGACCCCCCACTTGTGCTCCGTCCTCGTCTTCCCCCCGCCTCCTTTCCTGTCCCCCCATCCCACCTCTCCCTGCACACCCCGAACCCCCCACCTGCGCTCCTTCTTTGACCCCCTCTGCTCCCTTATTCCCATCCTCTGTCCCGTCTTTCCCCCGCAGCCGCGGGGCTCGGGGCGCCGGAGAATAAAGCCCAGAGGGCCGGAGCCCGGCGCCCCTGCCCTCGCTGGAGCCCCACACGGGCCGGGCCCGCTCGGCGGGTCCCCCGTGCAGTACAAAAACAGCGCCGGGGCTCCGGCTTTCCACACATCACACTGGGGATCCCCTCCTCAGGAGGGGTTCCCGGGGGGGTGGTGGGTTTCGGGGAGAGTGGTGGGTTGGGGTGGGCCCCCTCCTCAGGAGGGGTTCCCGGGGGGGTGGGTGGGTTTCAGGGAGGGTGGTGGGTTGGGGTGGGCCCCCTCCTTAGGAGGGGGTCCCGGGGGGGTGGGTGGGATGGGCCCCCTCCGGAGGAGGGGGTCCCGGGAGGGGGTCAGGGTGGGCCCCCTCCGGAGGAGGGGGTCCGGGGGAGGGGGGTGGGGCGGAGGGGGGACTTTCCCCCCCTCCAGTCCCCGCCCCCTCTCCCGGACCCCCTCCTCCGGACGGGGCTCACCCCAGCCCCCTCCCCGGGACCCCCTCCTCCGGACCGGGGCCTCGGGGAGGGGGGTGGGGGGGGAAGCAGAGGGGGGGGGTCACGTCACTCTGTGGCATGAACAGACATAGAGACCACAGGCCAAACCAACAGCCCCTCCCTCCCCCCGGGGCCCCGGTCCGGAGGAGGGGGTCCCGGGGAGGGGGCTGGGGTGAGCCCCGTCCGGAGGAGGGGGTCCGGGAGAGGGGGCGGGGACTGGAGGGGGGGAAAGTCCCCCCTCCGCCCCACCCCCCTCCCCCGGACCCCCTCCTCCGGAGGGGGCCCACCCTGACCCCCTCCCGGGACCCCCTCCTCCGGAGGGGGCCCATCCCACCCACCCCCCCGGGACCCCCTCCTCCGGAGGGGGCCCATCCCACCCACCCCCCCGGGACCCCCTCCTAAGGAGGGGGCCCACCCCAACCCACCCCCCTCCCCGAAACCCACCACCCCCCCCGGGAACCCCTCCTGAGGAGGGGGCCCACCCCAACCCACCACCCTCCCCAAAACCCACCACCCCCCCCGGGAACCCCTCCTGAGGAGGGGATCCCCAGTGTGATGTGTGCAAAGCCGGAGCCCCGGCGCTGTTTTTGTACTGCACGGGGGACCCGCCGAGCGGGTCCCCCGTGCGAGGCTCCAGCGAGGGCAGGGGCGCCGGGCTCCGGCCCTCTGGGCTTTATTCTCCGGCGCCCCGAGCCCCGCGGCTGCGGGGGAAAGAGGGAACGGGGAGGGATGAGATGGGGTAGGGAGAGGAGTCGGGGTGGGTTGGGGAGAACGAGGGGGGAAGGGAAAGGTCGGGTGAGGGGGAGGGATGATGGTCAGAGGAGGAGGAAGAGAGGGGAGTCGGGTTGGGGAACGGGGTACGGAGAGGGGAGAAAGGAGGGGTGGGGGAGAAAGGAGGCGGGGGGGGTCGGGGATGCACAGGGGAGCAGGGAGAGAGGGTGGGGGGGCGCTGGGGAGAGGGCAGGCAGGGGGCTGGGAGAGACAGGGAGGGTGTGGGGGAGAGAGAAAGAAACTGGGGGGGGTAGGAAAGAGGTGATAAGCGGGGGAAGAAGGAGGAGGATAAGGGCAGGAGAAACAGGGGGAAGAAAGACGGGGAAGAAAGAGGGGGAGTGGGGGCCTCTCCCGGGCCACGCCGGGGGAGCCCGGCCCGGCCGCAGCCTCCCCGAGCTCTGAGGGAGCAAATGGCGGCAGGGGCGATTTCGGGGGCTTAAATCACCTCGGCCCCGCCCTGCGCAGCCGCCCTGGGACCCCGCGCACCTGTGCGGACCCCGCCCCGCGCACCTGAGCCGGGCCCGGCCCCGCCCCTGAAGCCGCCCCCGGCCCCGCCCGGCCCCGCTCGGCCCCGCCCCAGAGCCCCGGCCCCGCCCGGCCCCGGGGCCCGCCCTGCCCGGCACGGGGGCGGCTCCATCGCTCGGGGCCCCGCCCCTCTCTCCCGGGCCGGGCCCGCCCCGCGCACCGGGGCCGCACCGGGGCCGCTCTCGGGACCCTCCCCTCCGCTGACAGACACCGCCCCGCTCGCTCCCGCTCCTTGCCACGCTCGGCAGCCACCGAGGCCGCCGCCCTCTCGGCTCAGCCGGCACCGGGCGGCAGCAGCGCCGCCCAGCTCAGCCCGGGGGCAGGCACAGAGCACAGGGAAAAGCCGGCTCCGGGCGCTCTGCAGCTCCTGCAGCCCGAGCGTCTCGGCTCCTGCGGCCAGGCGCTTGCTGCTTTCCTTCCTACAGAAAAACGCCGGCTCCTTATTCTCAAAACCTGCGGATCTCTATTCCCAGCTTCTTATATTGCTGTATGCGACAGAGTAGACAGAGAGGGCTGGCTCATTTCAAAATGAATTTACATCTAAATCAGTAGCATTTGCCTATAGACGTAAAAGTGAAGAACTTAACAGGTTTTAGTATTCTGCACACAGCCCTCGCTGGGAGGAATGGTAAAAAGTTAAAAACAAATGAAATTTTAAAAGTAGAAAGTTAGAAACAAAGTTACAACGGCAGAAATTTAGAAACAAACAAAGAGGTAAAATACAAGAAACAAACAAATTTCTAAAGGGAGAAAGTTGAAAACAAACACAGTTAGAAACAAACAAAAAAAAATTAGAAACAAACAAAATTAGAAAGGTAGAAATTTAGAAACAAAGTCAGAAAGGCAAGTGTTGAGCCTTTGACAGGGTACCCCTCCTTCTCGGACCAGGGTGAAAGAGCAGAGGAGGCTGCTGTTCTGCTAAGTTCTTTATTTCACGGTCTCACAGCTGTCTTGAAGGCAGAGTTCGAACGGGGTTACATGATACAGCCAAGCAGCAGCAGCAGGCAAAACCAGCTTCTTCTATATGCTCCATACACTCTATTTTTTCTTACAGAAGTGTGGATTCCATTTGTTCATTGACCAGTAAGATTAACACACGATTCTAGTTTTCCTTAAACCCATCCCGGTCTAATTCTAACAGTCGTAAGCCTCACACAAGTGTCATCTGCCCTTGTTCCATAAGGAATCCCTCTACAGACAGGGAGTTGTCACCGGCCCCGTGCTCATGGGCTGCAGGGGACACCCGCACTGAGGAGGAAATGGAAATGGGAAAGAGGGAACTGCAACCTGATGGGACGCACCTCTGGCACCACATTTCCTCTTCTTCCTGCTGTCCTGGAAAACCCCAAGTAAATCCGGTCCCTCAGACCTTGCATCCCTGAACACCAGGAGAGCCGGTGCTTTACCCAGATCCCAGTGCCCTGCACGGCTGCGCTGACACGAGCGCAGGCCGATCGCTCTGCCCAGCACCATCCCTCATTCTCCTCCCACGGCTCCCCAAGCGGCCCCAAACCACCCCAGCGTGTCTGTGCCGGGGCCAGGGCCTGCCCCGAGCCCGACCAGAGCCCTGCACCAGCTCCCACCCCCGGGTGAGCTGGGAATGCACTGAGAGCTCGGCTCCCCGGGCTCCCCAGCACCCAAACCGGTCCTCAGACACACAGAAATGCCCAACCTGCCCCTCTGGGCACAGCCAAACACCACAATTCCATCATCCCCAAGCAACTCTGGCACTTGCCTCTTCACCTCGGCCCATTTCCAGTAGCCGGGGCTAGGACCGGGCTGTCAGAAATAGCATTCCCTAGGCAGTTCATCCCAGCGCAGAGGAGAAGAGGAGCCTGTCCCTGACCCACACCATGGGCAGGACAAGGGGGGCCCTAGCTGGCTTTGCCTACTCCAGCACCAAAGCTCTTGGTCCCAAAGATGGGGCGAGTTCAGTGGTTTTTCCTGTCCTGAAAGAGAGCAGAAAAGGGAAGTCAATCCCACTGTGGAATCCAAGACTCCTGCATTTCCTATTTCTGCTCTGATTGCTCACCGTGCAGTTTTATCCGTGGAAAAAAAAAGGAGAATGACACCATATCAAATAAAAAGTGCCCTTTTCCAGCATTTTTATTCCAGGCATTAAAAGGATGCTCATTTCTCTTCTAGCATTGTTTCCCTCATTTTAGGAGAACCGTTTTCATCCCAGGCCCCACTCGTCAGTTGTTCGATCCTCTGGCACTGGATTTGGACAAAGGAAGGGACGCACCTGGATCGCAGGAAATCACTGAGAGAAACCCTTCCAAAACGTGACAGAGAAAAACAACAGGAGATGCAGGAAGACACATCCCTCATTTGCACGTCTGGAACGCTTTTCTAAAGACTTCTCTGCATCTGGATGCTCTTTGCTCTTGGCTTTCTTCACAGGAATGCATTTGCTGCTAAACACGTCTCAGACCCTTACCTGATCGGGATAAGGTGGGATGGAGATGAAGACTCCCACAGGGAATAGCCAGGGAGATGCAGGGCCTGGGAACATCAAGGACGGAGAAGAGAAGGAACAGGGATTGTTTTTCTTGTCTCGAGCCAGCAGTGCTGTGAGCTTGGAGAACACACGGCACCGCAGGGATCCAGGGCAGGAGCGGGATAACTGCGGGATAAGGGGAATCTGCTCCCACTCCAGGGCTGTGCCAGGGAAGGAGGGGAATTTTTTAGTGCCTTCATTGCACACAAAAACCAAACCCAGCACCACCGAGCTGGACTTTCGTGAGCTGCAAAACAAAGCGGCCCCTGGCCTTTGGGGGAACACAACCTCACCGAGTCACGGAGCCAGGGGATGACACTTGGGAATGATCCTTGCTGCTGCCTGCAGGCAAATCAGATGAGGGAGCCACAGGAGCTGCGGGGTTTCCTGCTCTGCCTGCAACGCCATCGGTCCAGACCAGGAGACCTTTCCTGGAACAGATCTTCCCTGTAAAGGGAGCTACACCAAAGCTCAAGCCCTCATTTAGAGACCCTTGGAAAAGCAAAGGTGAGAGGGGATTACCTGGAGCCCCAGGGGACCGAGGCGAAGGCGATGAAGAAGCAGACAGCAAAGTGCTTCCACTGCTTCTCACTCCAGCAAAGGGAACATCCCTGGAATTTCATGGCCAGCGTCGTTCCCAAACCCCACAGGTGAACCCACACGTACTCCAGGACTGATCTCCTTCAAACTTCCAGCAGCACAGACTCACCGGGAGGAACTGCAATCCAAGGACACACATCAGCAACCGTCTTCCCGCTTGCCCCTCTCTCCACATTTTCCCTTTCCAGCGGGATGCAGGTGCCACCCCCCAGAGGCAGGAAAACTGCCTTGCAATCCGCTACAAAACCTGCCTGGAAAGCCCAGGATGCCCGGAGCCAGCAGCCATTTCTCCTGGAGCTCCTGCTGACAGGCATTTGAAGCCTGCTGTGCCTCACAGCTGCTTTTCTGCCAAGGGCATTCCCATCTTTTCTTTTTTAGCCCAAATAAAGGTTTGCAAAGCTGAGTTTTGTGAGAAGTGCTTCATATTTGGATTATTCTTAACTTGGAGTTTCCCTTGGCACCAAAATCAGGGGGTAAACCCAACATGGCCTCAAAGGGCCATAAGATCCCAGATATCCAATCCCCAGTTCCCTCAGGATTGGTTCATTAAAGCTTTTCAGGGGTAATTTGGCAAACTTCAGGGTTTGGTGATTTCACCATCAAAGCAACATGAAACCTGTGCAAAAGGAACTTAACTAAAGCTGGCTAAAAGTGGTCCCTGCTGATGACTCATTAAAACACCCCCTTAAAAAGGAGCTAGGGCTGATTCCATACTCACAAACCCCCCTTGCCACGAGCGGCGCTCTCTGCCCGCCAAGGACACGGCACCGGGCAGGGACATTTCTCCCACTCCCCGGCAGAGACCTCCTCCTGCCACATCCAGGGAACCGCAGCCGCTCAGGGAACACCAACTTGGTCCTGGGCTGGGAACAGGACAGGGACAAGGAACACTTTGAAGTCATTCCCACCTCGGTGCTGTCCAGACCTGGCAGAAAGCGCTTCCCACACCTCTCCTGGAATTCTCTTCCCCGGCCCTTCCAGCTTCGGACGGCTTCTGTGGGAGCCTCAAGTTTCGGTGCAGCTCAGAAGCTGCACGCGCCTAAAGCATCCCCACGGGAACGCGAAGCTTCCCTCGGGCATTTCGTTTCTTTATCCCAAATATTCTCCCCACTCAGCCACAACCTAGAAAGAACAAAAGGGAAAAGAAGGAAGACCAATTAATTCTGACAGAAGGAGTCTTGACTATCCCAACACACTGCCAGGTGAAAAAACATCCCTGCCCCTCTAACAAACCCCTCTGATACTGTCTCCATTCAGGATCAATTATTTAAACGTTGTATTAAGGAGCGTAAGAACACAACGCTTGGAATTCTCAAAAACAGCTCAGCTCTCGGCTGCTCCAAGCACTGTCCCACCCGGGGAGCTGAGCTGTCCCAGATTTAAACGCCACGTTTGATCCAAATCCGACAGAAATCTGATCTTGTTTGGCTACTGAGCTTTCCCAAAAGCTCTGCAGTCAAGCCTAGAAATCCTCGCTGAAGCTTTGCCATGTCACATTGGGATTTACCCTTGGGAAAACCCCACTCTGAGCACTTGGGTTTCAAGAGGTTGCACCCGATGTTACAGACACAGAATTCCTGTGGCGTTTGGCATTTCCTGCACCTCCAAACACGTGAAAAGAATGAAGTGCAGAGTCCCAAGGCTCCATTATTGCCATTCTCCTCACATCCCTTTCCTCAGCTCCACGTGGCTTTGTGCCTCCTCGGAAGGGCTGGAAAGGAATTTGGGAACCCCCCCTCAGTTTCTTCGGTTTTCAGCTTTTTCTCTGAGGCGGCCCAAAAGGCAAACAGGAAAAAAAAAAAACCCAGAAGTGCACAAAATCCCAGCCCCTCCCAAGATGCAGCTCCTCACACCAAACCTTGGGAGAATCCCTGGTGCTTCCAACACCGCTGCAATCCCACCTGGAGCTGAGCTTCCGGGGTGCTCTGCCTAATCCACATGCAAGCCTGGATAGCCCAAAGCCTGCAAGAAAAGAGGAGGCAAAGTGAAGGGGAGAGGGGGGGAAAAACGGAATTTTGGGTTTTTCCCGTGTTTGCAACAGGATTGAAGGGCAGGATGGAGAGGTTTTGTGGAAAAGAAGTACCAAAGGCTGCTTCATTGCCAGCAATTAGCGCTGCTCAGGTTGAATCCAAGAGGACAAATGCACCAGGATCAAACAGGAGCGGCCGACAGGATGGGTTATGACACAGATCTGTGAAGCTGGAGCCTTCTTTCTTCTCCCGGGCTCTCCCAGAAATTCTCCATGGCTGGACATGCTCCCGCTCTCCCCGCTGGGATAGCCCGGGTGACTGGTGAGCCTAAAACAAGAAAGTGATGCAGTGATCCAAGTGTTTTTCCTGAGGAAATGACATATTCTCTGGACCTGGGATAACCCATATCCCATGGCCTTCTCCAGGAAGGGTCCCAGCTGGATATGGTCTCCCAGAAAGGATTCCATAGGGGCTCACCTTTTGCCTGGAGCTTGGCTGAAGTCCTCAGCAATGCCAGGGAATGTGGCCATTGGAGGCTTTGGGCAGATTTGGCTCATCTGCCTTTTTAGGCTTTGTTTCTTTCTCTCAGCCTTCCCACTCGATTGTGGCCTCCGAGGAATACGTAAAATCCCATTCCATTCCTGCTCTTTTGGACAATTTTTTGTACCGTCCCTGTACAAAACGAGGCCCCCTGTTCGGATGCTTTTCCCCACCGTTCCCCGGCACTTTTATCTGCCGGTGCATTCCCTGCGTTGCTTGGGCTCTTCCCAGCTCTCTGAGCTCCTTCACAAGGCAGGAGATCGATTTGGCCCAGGAACTAAACCCTCCCGAGGAATTGTCTGATGCCATCTCCACATTTGACACCTGATCCTTGTGCTCAAAGGATCCCTCTTTCTTCCCTTCAGCCAATTCCAAGGCTCGCTGCCCCCAGCTGCGATCAGGCCCCAGCCTGATCCCTGCAGTCTTCCCTGCCGGGATCCTGCTCAGGAATCCCTGGGCTACAAATGTAAGAATTCATTCTTCCCACCCCTGCCCACTTCAAATTCCAAAGGATTTGGTGTCTGCCTTACCCGGCTGGAGCCTGCTTCCAACTCTGTTCTTGCTGCTTCTGCTGCTTTCCGTTTCCCAGGAATTCCACCGATGGAGTGACAGCGTTTTCCACCTCCTCCAGGATTCCCTCTGTTGCGTTTGGATGCTGGAAGGATATCAAAACTTTATTCCTAGTGCTGGGCTCTGCATATGGCCGAGAAAATCCCGGCCTCCACACAGACCCAGATTCCAAACTTTTTGATACATTTTAGCAAACCGAGAAATTCACCCTCCCTGCTTCTTCTTAAGGGCATCCTTCTCTTCCCTTACCCGGTGCGCTCTCTCCCACTGGGGGTGGGTTTTCCCCTTCCCATGCCAATTAGTCCCTACTTCTAGGAGGTTTAGGTACCTTTCTTCCCTGGCAGGGATTTCTTAACACAGCTACCGAGGCTTTGGGAGTCTTCTTTATCTCCTACTTTCTGGAAAAACACCCTGTGATCCAGAAATGCCACAGTCCAGACGCCCAACTTCAACAAGACATCCTTTTTACCTAAGAACACTCACTCTCAACTCTTAGATCTTTTGAAGTTATACCCCCGCAAAATTCCCCTATTTTTCCACCACTGAATTCCTCACTCCTGCTTCCAAGGATTTCTTGGGGCTTTTCTCAAGATTTACCCCCACAACCTTCCCTACGTGCCCGCTGCTCATCACCTCATTTTTCCCTCCATGTGGTCGTTCTCCACCCCAGAGAGTTTGTCAAGTGTTGCCTCCAAAATGTTCCCCATCTGTCCACTACTGAGTGCCCCATTTTGCCTCCAAAATATTCCTTCTGTCCCCTCCAGATTGCATCCACTTTTACCCCCAACATTTTACTTCCTCTACAATATTGATCAAACCTTTTCCACCCCAAAAATGTGCATTCTCTCCCTTAAACAGCACCTCAGCTTTTCCCTCAAAAACGCCCCAGAGAGAAACTCAGATTCAGCCCCCAAACTCCCATTTGCCTACACAAACAGTTCTTGTGGCCCCTCTCAATTCCCCCAGGCTTTCAGCTCAAGGAAGAACTGGAAGCCTATTCCCTCATCTCCGCCCCTGTTTTGCTTTCCTGGAAAACCTTGTGATCCCACACTTTCTCCAAGAGATCTGCTGGGAGTACTGGAAGGTTTGCTCTCTCAGAGCGCCAGGGGGCTTTACAGCACTTGTTCCTCTGCATCTTTATCCTTTCATCAGCTTTCCCCCGGAACGGAGTTGTGGGAGAAGCTTGGAATTACCAGAAATGGATCAGGTTCACATTTTTGCCCCACCAGTTTTTATCTGGTTTCAGATTCCTGGAATTACCCTCAAATGTGCCCAGGAACACTGCTGTGAAAGGATCAATGAGAAGAACAGCCGGAAAGCAGAAAACCACCTCCAGCAGCAGCCACAATGATCCCATTTCTCTTCTTACCTGGTCCTGCCAGAGCTCCCAACAGCCATTCCCATTCCAAAACAAGAGCTATGGAAGGCATTCCTGCTGTCCGTGAGGGTGAGGTGGCAGTTCTGGATGTTCTTCGCTGTGCAATCAGACAACAAACAGAGTGTAAATGATCCTGGTGGTCCCTTCCAAGCCAAACCAGCCCGTGATTCCATGCGTGGATCAGCACCTGTCCCAGCTCCATTCCAGAAACCTCCTCCCACTAACCCAGAACTTTCCTTTTTCTGCTCAACATCAGGGATTTGCTGCCGAGTGCCCCGGGCAGGGGAAGCCTCAGCATTCCCTGGGCTGCCTCAGCCTTCCCTGGGACGCCTCAGCCTTCCCTGGGACGCCTCAGCCTTCCCTGGGACCGCAGCATTCCCTGCGCTGCCTCAGCATCCCCTGCGCTGCTGTTCCACGCCCATCCCGTGGTCCAGCGCCTGCGCGGGCTGCAGTGCCGGGCTCTCCCCACGAGGCGGCAGCACCGGGAGCGAGCAGCCCCGGCCGGTCCCGCTGTCTCGGGGCAGCTGCGCCTTTAACCCGCCCTGAGCCGGCGGGGCCGTGAACACAGCGGGCACAAACCCCACCGCTCCCCTTTATTTCACCCTCAGAGGCACAGGATCGCAGCATTTCCTGGGCTGCAAGGGACCCACAGGGAGCATCGAGTCCAAATCCTGGCCCTGCACCCCAAGAATCCCACCCTGTGCCCGAGAGCCTTGTCCAGACCCAAACTCTGCCCCCAACACCCTGAAAACACAGCGGGGCTGGGAGAAGGATGACCACGGAGGATTTTTTTATACAGATCTCCTTGCACGATCGTTAAATAATATTATTAGACAGTCCAGGAACGCATCCCTGTGCCGGGACAGCCACCCCTGTGCCGGAACACTCATCCCTGGGCCGGAATACCGATCCCCCGCGGCCCCCACCGTCCGCTCGGGGCTGTCCCCGTTCCCCGCTCACCTCCGAGCCCGGAGCACCCGCCCCGGTGCCCCCGGCCCGGCCGCGCTGCTCCCCGGGCTCCCCGCCATTGCCGCTCCCGGCGAGGAAGGGCGGAAGTCACCGGTACCGCACCGATGTGGCTATTCGACCTTCTCAAGATGGCGGCCGGAAGGACCCCCCCCCCCCCCCCGCTCCGTCTATTCGACTGCCTGAACGCTCCCGCCTGCCCCAGGCGCCGCTGACCCCACAGTCGGTGTCCGCGTAGCGGGAAACGCCTCAGAAAATTGCGCGCAAGCGCTGGGCTGGCGTCGGCGTCGGCGTCGCGTTCAGGCAGCCGAATAGACGCAGCTTGGGGGGGGCCTTCCCTGCCGCCATATTGAGAAGGTCAGAAAACAGTGCACACGACCGCCATCTTTAGTGTGGCAGTGACGACACTTCCGCCCTTCGCCGCCATCTTGGGTGCTGGCAGAAGCCACTTCCGGTCGAGCCGCCATCTTTAGTGTGGTACACTTAGGGCCCCCGCCGCCCCTCACAAGGGCTTCTGTCTAGTCGGCTGCCTGAATCCGGCCCGGACTCCGACGCCGGCCCCGCGCTTTCCGCGCGATTTTCCGCCGTGCTTCCCGGTGCGAGGACACGGCTGGCGGGGTCAGCCGCGCCGGAGGCGGGCGACGGCTCCGCGACCAGCGCGGCAGGCATCGGCAGGGACACCTCTCGCAGGGGGCCTACTGCGTCCGCCATCTTGAGTGTGGCCGAAGTGTAAACCACCCTCTGCAAGGTCCTGGCAGATAATAAAATAATAAAATAAAATAAATACTGTCATATTCTAATTAAAACGTCACTTAACGCCGTCCCGAGAGCGCGGAACTGCGCCTTCCTTTCCGAGCCGCCTCCTTGAGAGCGACACGCGGGCGGCTCGATTCCGACCGTGCCCGCCCGGTGCCTCCCGCCCGGGTCGCGCTGCGACCGCGCCTCTGCTGCCCGACAAAACCGGCCCCGCCGGGCCGCCCCCCGCGCTGTCATTCCCCGCGGTCACCGCCCCGCACGGCGCCCGTTCCTTTCCATAGCTGTGGCCCCGCTCATGCACGGCCGTGTCCCTTGGCGCTGCGAACCGCCCTTCGCCCCTCCCCTCCGCTGACACACCCGGCCCCGCTCGCTCCCGCTCCTTGCCACGCTCGGCAGCCACCGAGGCCGCCGCCCTCTCGGCTCAGCCGGCACCGGGCGGCAGCAGCGCCGGGGCGCCGTGTCGGGGGCGGCAGTGCCGCGCTCTCGCCACCAGGCGGCAGCAGCGCCGCCCAGCTCAGCCCGGGGGCAGGCACAGAGCACAGGGAAAAGCCGGCTCCGGGCGCTCTGCAGCTCCTGCAGCCCGAGCGTCTCGGCTCCTGCGGCCAGGCGCTTGCTGCTTTCCTTCCTACAGAAAAACGCCGGCTCCTTATTCTCAAAACCTGCGGATCTCTATTCCCAGCTTCTTATATTGCTGTATGCGACAGAGTAGACAGAGAGGGCTGGCTCATTTCAAAATGAATTTACATCTAAATCAGTAGCATTTGCCTATAGACGTAAAAGTGAAGAACTTAACAGGTTTTAGTATTCTGCACACAGCCCTCGCTGGGAGGAATGGTAAAAAGTTAAAAACAAATGAAATTTTAAAAGTAGAAAGTTAGAAACAAAGTTACAACGGCAGAAATTTAGAAACAAACAAAGAGGTAAAATACAAGAAACAAACAAATTTCTAAAGGGAGAAAGTTGAAAACAAACAAAGTTAGAAACAAAAAAAAAAATTAGAAACAAACAAAATTAGAAAGGTAGAAATTTAGAAACAAAGTCAGAAAGGCAAGTGTTGAGCCTTTGACAGGGTACCCCTCCTTCTCGGACCAGGGTGAAAGAGCAGAGGAGGCTGCTGTTCTGCTAAGTTCTTTATTTCACGGTCTCACAGCTGTCTTGAAGGCAGAGTTCGAATGGGGTTACATGATAAAGCCAAGCAGCAGCAGCAGGCAAAAACAGCTTCTTCTATATGCTCCATACACTCTATTTTTTCTTATAGAAGTGTGGATTCCATTTGTTCATTGACCAGTAAGATTAACACACGATTCTAGTTTTCCTTAAACCCATCCCGGTCTAATTCTAACAGTCGTAAGCCTCACACAAGTGTCATCTGCCCTTGTTCCATAAGGAATCTCTCTACAGACAGGGAGTTGTCACCGGCCCCGTGCTCATGGGCTGCAGGGGACACCCGCACTGAGGAGGAAATGGAAATGGGAAAGAGGGAACTGCAACCTGATGGGACGCACCTCTGGCACCACATTTCCTCTTCTTCCTGCTGTCCTGGAAAACCCCAAGTAAATCCGGTCCCTCAGACCTTGCATCCCTGAACACCAGGAGAGCCGGTGCTTTACCCAGATCCCAGTGCCCTGCACGGCTGCGCTGACACGAGCGCAGGCCGATCGCTCTGCCCAGCACCATCCCTCATTTTCTTCCCATTGCTCCCCAAGCGGCCCCAAAGCACCCCAGCGTGTCTGTGCCGGGGCCAGGGCCTGCCCCGAGCCCGACCAGAGGCTGTCACCCAGCCCTGCACCAGCTCCCACCACTGGGAGAGCTGGGAATGCACTGAGAGCTCGGCTCCCCGGGCTCCCCAGCACCCAAACCGGTCCTCAGACACACAGAAATGCCCAACCTGCCCCTCTGGGCACAGCCAAACACCACAATTCCACCATCCCCAAGCAACTCTGGCACTTGCCTCTTCACCTCTGCCCATTTCCAGTAGCCGGGGCTAGGACCGGGCTGTCAGAAATAGCATTCCCTAGGCAGTTCATCCCAGCGCAGAGGAGAAGAGGAGCCTGTCCCTGACCCACACCATGGGCAGGACAAGGGGGGCCCTAGCTGGCTTTGCCTACTCCAGCACCAAAGCTCTTGGTCCCAAAGATGGGGCGAGTTCAGTGGTTTTTCCTGTCCTGAAAGAGAGCAGAAAAGGGAAGTCAATCCCACTGTGGAATCCAAGACTCCTGCATTTCCTATTTCTGCTCTGATTGCTCACCGTGCAGTTTTATCCGTGGAAAAAAAAAGGAGAATGACACCATATCAAATAAAAAGTGCCCTTTTCCAGCATTTTTATTCCAGGCATTAAAAGGATGCTCATTTCTCTTCTAGCATTGTTTCCCTCATTTTAGGAGAACCGTTTTCATCCCAGGCCCCACTCGTCAGTTGTTCGATCCTCTGGCACTGGATTTGGACAAAGGAAGGGACGCACCTGGATCGCAGGAAATCACTGAGAGAAACCCTTCCAAAACGTGACAGAGAAAAACAACAGGAGATGCAGGAAGACACATCCCTCATTTGCACGTCTGGAACGCTTTTCTAAAGACTTCTCTGCATCTGGATGCTCTTTGCTCTTGGCTTTCTTCACAGGAATGCATTTGCTGCTAAACACGTCTCAGACCCTTACCTGATCGGGATAAGGTGGGATGGAGATGAAGACTCCCACAGGGAATAGCCAGGGAGATGCAGGGCCTGGGAACATCAAGGACGGAGAAGAGAAGGAACAGGGATTGTTTCTCTTGTTTAGAGCCAGCAGTGCTGTGAGCTTGGAGAACACACGGCACCGCAGGGATCCAGGGCAGGAGCGGGATAACTGCGGGATAAGGGGAATCTGCTCCCACTCCAGGGCTGTGCCAGGGAAGGAGGGGAATTTTTTAGTGCCTTCATTACACACAAAAACCAAACCCAGCACCACCGAGCTGGACTTTCGTGAGCTGCAAAACAAAGCGGCCCCTGGCCTTTGGCGGAACACAACCTCACCGAGTCACGGAGCCAGGGGATGACACTTGGGAATGATCCTTGCTGCTGCCTGCAGGCAAATCGGATGAGGGAGCCACAGGAGCTGTGGGGTTTCCTGCTCTTCCTGCAACGCCATCGGTCCAGACCAGGAGACCTTTCCTGGAACAGATCTTCCCTGTAAAGGGAGCTACACCAAAGCTCAAGCCCTCATTTAGAGACCCTTGGAAAAGCAAAGGTGAGAGGGGATTACCTGGAGCCCCAGGGGACCGAGGCGAAGGCGATGAAGAAGCAGACAGCAAAGTGCTTCCACTGCTTCTCACTCCAGCAAAGGGAACATCCCTGGAATTTCATGTCCAGTGTCGCTCCCAAACCCCAGAGGTGAACCCACACGTACTCCAGGACTGATCTCCTTCAAACTTCCAGCAGCACAGACTCACCGGGAGGAACTGCAATCCAAGGACACACATCAGCAACCGTCTTCCCGCTTGCCGGTCTCTCCACATTTTCCCTTTCCAGTGGGTGCAGGTGCCACCCCCCAGAGGCAGGAAAACTGCCTTGCAATCCAGTACAAAACCTGCCTGGAAAGCCCAGGATGCCCGGAGCCAGCAGCCATTTCTCCTGGAGCTCCTGCTGACAGGCATTTGAAGCCTGCTGTGCCTCACAGCTGCTTTTCTGCCAAGGGCATTCCCATCTTTTCTTTTTTAGCCCAAAGAAAGGTTTGCAAAGCTGAGTTTTGTGAGAAGTGCTTCATATTTGGATTATTCTTAACTTGGAGTTTCCCTTGGCACCAAAATCAGGGGGTAAACCCAACATGGCCTCAAAGGGCCATAAGATCCCAGATATCCAATCCCCAGTTCCCTCAGGATTGGTTCATTAAAGCTTTTCAGGGGTAATTTGGCAAACTTCAGGGTTTGGTGATTTCACCATCAAAGCAACATGAAACCTGTGCAAAAGGAACTTAACTAAAGCTGGCTAAAAGTGGTCCCTGCTGATGACTCATTAAAACACCCCCTTAAAAAGGAGCTAGGGCTGATTCCATACTCACAAACCCCCCTTGCCACGAGCGGCGCTCTCTGCCCGCCAAGGACACGGCACCGGGCAGGGACATTTCTCCCACTCCCCGGCAGAGACCTCCTCCTGCCACATCCAGGGAACCGCAGCCGCTCAGGGAACACCAACTTGGTCCTGGGCTGGGAACAGGACAGGGACAAGGAACACTTTGAAGTCATTCCCACCTCGGTGCTGTCCAGACCTGGCAGAAAGCGCTTCCCACACCTCTCCTGGAATTCTCTTCCCCGGCCCTTCCAGCTTCGGACGGCTTCTGTGGGAGCCTCAAGTTTCGGTGCAGCTCAGAAGCTGCACGCGCCTAAAGCATCCCCACGGGAACGCAAAGCTTCCCTCGGGCATTTCGTTTCTTTATCCCAAATACTCTCCCCACTCAGCCACAATCTAGAAAGAACAAAAGGGAAAAGAAGGAAGACCAATTAATTCTGACATAAGGAGTCTTGACTATCCCAACACACTGCCAGGTGAAAAAACATCCCTGCCCCTCTAACAAACCCCTCTGATACTGTCTCCATTCAGGATCAATTATTTAAACGTTGTATTAAGGAGCGTAAGAACACAACGCTTGGAATTCTCAAAAACAGCTCAGCTCTCGGCTGCTCCAAGCACTGTCCCACCCGGGGAGCTGAGCTGTCCCAGATTTAAATGCCACGTTTGATCCAAATCCGACAGAAATCTGATCTTGTTTGGCTACTGAGCTTTCCCAAAAGCTCTGCAGTCAAGCCTGGAAATCCTCGCTGAAGCTTTGCCATGTCACATTGGGATTTACCCTTGGGAAAACCCCACTCTGAGCACTTGGGTTTCAAGAGGTTGCACCCGATGTTACAGACACAGAATTCCTGTGGCGTTTGGCATCTCCTGCACCTCCAAACACGTGAAAAGAATGAAGTGCAGAGTCCCAAGGCTCCATTATTGCCATTCTCCTCACATCCCTTTCCTCAGCTCCACGTGGCTTTGTGCCTCCTCGGAAGGGCTGGAAAGGAATTTGGGAACCCCCCCTCAGCTTCTTCGGTTTTCAGCTTTTTCTCTGAGGCGGCCCAAAAGGCAAACAGGAAAAAAAAAAAAAACCCAGAAGTGCACAAAATCCCAGCCCCTCCCAAGATGCAGCTCCTCACACCAAACCTTGGGAGAATCCCTGGTGCTTCCAACACCGCTGCAATCCCACCTGGAGCTGAGCTTCCGGGGTGCTCTGCCTAATCCACATGCAAGCCTGGATAGCCCAAAGCCTGCAAGAAAAGAGGAGGCAAAGTGAAGGGGAGAGGGGGGGAAAAACGGAATTTTGGGTTTTTCCCGTGTTTGCAACAGGATTGAAGGGCAGGATGGAGAGGTTTTGTGGAAAAGAAGTACCAAAGGCTGCTTCATTGCCAGCAATTAGCGCTGCTCAGGTTGAATCCAAGAGGACAAATGCACCAGGATCAAACAGGAGCGGCCGACAGGATGGGTTATGACACAGATCTGTGAAGCTGGAGCCTTCTTTCTTCTCCCGGGCTCTCCCAGAAATTCTCCATGGCTGGACATGCTCCCGCTCTCCCCGCTGGGATAGCCCGGGTGACTGGTGAGCCTAAAACAAGAAAGTGATGCAGTGATCCAAGTGTTTTTCCTGAGGAAATGACATATTCTCTGGACCTGGGATAACCCATATCCCATGGCCTTCTCCAGGAAGGGTCCCAGCTGGATATGGTCTCCCAGAAAGGATTCCATAGGGGCTCACCTTTTGCCTGGAGCTTGGCTGAAGTCCTCAGCAATGCCAGGGAATGTGGCCATTGGAGGCTTTGGGCAGATTTGGCTCATCTGCCTTTTTAGGCTTTGCTTCCTTCTCTCAGCCTTCCCACTGGATTGTGGCCTCCGAGGAATACGTAAAATCCCATTCCATTCCTGCTCTTTTGGACAATTTTTTGTACCGTCCCTGTACAAAACGAGGCCCCCTGTTCGGATGCTTTTCCCCACCGTTCCCCGGCACTTTTATCTGCCGGTGCATTCCCTGCGTTGCTTGGGCTCTTCCCAGCTCTCTGAGCTCCTTCACAAGGCAGGAGATCGATTTGGCCCAGGAACTAAACCCTCCCGAGGAATTGTCTGATGCCATCTCCACATTTGACACCTGATCCTTGTGCTCAAAGGATCCCTCTTTCTTCCCTTCAGCCAATTCCAAGGCTCGCTGCCCCCAGCTGCGATCAGGCCCCAGCCTGATCCCTGCAGTCTTCCCTGCCGGGATCCTGCTCAGGAATCCCTGGGCTACAAATGTAAGAATTCATTCTTCCCACCCCTGCCCACTTCAAATTCCAAAGGATTTGGTGTCTGCCTTACCCGGCTGGAGCCTGCTTCCAACTCTGTTCTTGCTGCTTCTGCTGCTTTCCGTTTCCCAGGAATTCCACCGATGGAGTGACAGCGTTTTCCAGCTCCGCCAGGATTCCCTCTGCTGCGTTTGGATGCTGGAAGGATATCAAAACTTTATTCCTAGTGCTGGGCTCTGCATATGGCCGAGAAAATCCCGGCCTCCACACAGACCCAGATTCCAAACTTTTTGATACATTTTAGCAAACCGAGAAATTCACCCTCCCTGCTTCTTCTTAAGGGCATCCTTCTCTTCCCTTACCCGGCGCGCTCTCTCCCACTGGGGGTGGGTTTTCCCCTTCCCATGCCAATTAGTCCCTACTTCTAGGAGGTTTAGGTACCTTTCTTCCCTGGCAGGGATTTCTTAACACAGCTACCGAGGCTTTGGGAGTCTTCTTTATCTCCTACTTTCTGGAAAAACACCCTGTGATCCAGAAATGCCACAGTCCAGACGCCCAACTTCAACAAGACATCCTTTTTACCTAAGAACACTCACTCTCAACTCTTAGATCTTTTGAAGTTTTACCCCCGCAAAATTCCCCTATTTTTCCACCACTGAATTCCTCACTCCTGCTTCCAAGGATTTCTTGGGGCTTTTCTCAAGATTTACCCCCTCAACCTTCCCTACGTGCCCGCTGCTCATCACCTCATTTTTCCCTCCATGTGGTCGTTCTCCACCCCAGAGAGTTTGTCAAGTGTTGCCTCCAAAATGTTCCCCATCTGTCCACTACTGAGTGCCCCATTTTGCCTCCAAAATATTCCTTCTGTCCCCTCCAGATTGCATCCACTTTTACCCCCAACATTTTACTTCCTCTACAATATTGATCAAACCTTTTCCACCCCAAAAATGTGCATTCTCTCCCTTAAACAGCACCTCAGCTTTTCCCTCAAAAACGCCCCAGAGAGAAACTCAGATTCAGCCCCCAAACTCCCATTTGCCTACACAAACAGTTCTTGTGGCCCCTCTCAATTCCCCCAGGCTTTCAGCTCAAGGAAGAACTGGAAGCCTATTCCCTCATCTCCGCCCCTGTTTTGCTTTCCTGGAAAACCTTGTGATCCCACACTTTCTCCAAGAGATCTGCTGGGAGTACTGGAAGGTTTGCTCTCTCAGAGCGCCAGGGGGCTTTACAGCACTTGTTCCTCTGCATCTTTATCCTTTCATCAGCTTTCCCCCGGAACGGAGTTGTGGGAGAAGCTTGGAATTACCAGAAATGGATCAGGTTCACATTTTTGCCCCACCAGTTTTTATCTGGTTTCAGATTCCTGGAATTACCCTCAAATGTGCCCTAGAACACTGCTGTGAAAGGATCAATGAGAAGAACAGCCGGAAAGCAGAAAACCACCTCCAGCAGCAGCCACAATGATCCCATTTCTCTTCTTACCTGGTCCTGCCAGAGCTCCCAACAGCCATTCCCATTCCAAAACAAGAGCTATGGAAGGCATTCCTGCTGTCCGTGAGGGTGAGGTGGCAGTTCTGGATGTTCTTCGCTGTGCAATCAGACAACAAACAGAGTGTAAATGATCCTGGTGGTCCCTTCCAAGCCAAACCAGCCCGTGATTCCATGCGTGGATCAGCACCTGTCCCAGCTCCATTCCAGAAACCTCCTCCCACTAACCCAGAACTTTCCTTTTTCTGCTCAACATCAGGGATTTGCTGCCGAGTGCCCCGGGCAGGGGAAGCCTCAGCATTCCCTGGGCTGCCTCAGCCTTCCCTGGGACGCCTCAGCCTTCCCTGGGACGCCTCAGCCTTCCCTGGGACCGCAGCATTCCCTGCGCTGCCTCAGCATCCCCTGCGCTGCTGTTCCACGCCCATCCCGTGGTCCAGCGCCGTTCCGGGCTGCAGTGCCGGGCTCTCCCCACGAGGCGGCAGCACCGGGAGCGAGCAGCCCCGGCCGGTCCCGCTGTCTCGGGGCAGCTGCGCCTTTAACCCGCCCTGAGCCGGCGGGGCCGTGAACACAGCGGGCACAAACGCCACCGCTCCCCTTTATTTCACCCTCAGAGGCACAGGATCGCAGCATTTCCTGGGCTGCAAGGGACCCACAGGGAGCATCGAGTCCAAATCCTGGCCCTGCACCCCAAGAATCCCACCCTGTGCCCGAGAGCCTTGTCCAGACCCAAACTCTGCCCCCAACACCCTGAAAACACAGCGGGGCTGGGAGAAGGATGACCACGGAGGATTTTTTTATACAGATCTCCTTGCACGATCGTTAAATAACATTATTAGACAGTCCAGGAACGCATCCCTGTGCCGGGACAGCCACCCCTGTGCCGGAACACTCATCCCTGGGCCGGAATACCGATCCCCCGCGGCCCCCACCGTCCGCTCGGGGCTGTCCCCGTTCCCCGCTCACCTCCGAGCCCGGAGCACCCGCCCCGGTGCCCCCGGCCCGGCAGCGCTGCTCCCCGGGCTCCCCGCCATCGCCGCTCCTGGCGAGGAAGGGCGGAAGTCACCGGTACCGCACCGATGTGGCTATTCGACCTTCTCAAGATGGCGGCCGGAAGGACCCCCCCCCCCCCCCCGCTCCGTCTATTCGACTGCCTGAACGCTCCCGCCTGCCCCAGGCGCCGCTGACCCCACAGTCGGTGTCCGCGTAGCGGGAAACGCCTCAGAAAATTGCGCGCAAGCGCTGGGCTGGCGTCGGCGTCGGCGTCGCGTTCAGGCAGCCGAATAGACGCAGCTTGGGGGGGCCTTCCCTGCCGCCATATTGAGAAGGTCAGAAAACAGTGCACACGACCGCCATCTTTAGTGTGGCAGTGACGACACTTCCGCCCTTCGCCGCCATCTTGGGTGCTGGCAGAAGCCACTTCCGGTCGAGCCGCCATCTTTAGTGTGGTACACTTAGGGCCCCCGCCGCCCCTCACAAGGGCTTCTGTCTAGTCGGCTGCCTGAATCCGGCCCGGACTCCGACGCCGGCCCCGCGCTTTCCGCGCGATTTTCCGCCGTGCTTCCCGGTGCGAGGACACGGCTGGCGGGGTCAGCCGCGCCGGAGGCGGCCGACGGCTCCGCGACCGGCGGCAGGCATCGGCAGGGACACCTCTCGCAGGGGGCCTACTGCGTCCGCCATCTTGAGTGTGGCGGAAGTGTAAACCACCCTCTGCAAGGTCCTGGCAGATAATAAAATAATAAAATAAAATAAAGACTGTCATATTCTAATAAAAACGTCACTTAACGCCGTCCCGAGAGCGCGGAACTGCGCCTTCCTTTCCGAGCCGCCTCCTTGAGAGCGACACGCGGGCGGCTCGATTCCGACCGTGCCCGCCCGGTGCCTCCCGCCCGGGTCGCGCTGCGACCGCGCCTCTGCTGCCCGGCAAAACCGGCCCCGCCGGGCCGCCCCCCGCGCTGTCATTCCCCGCGGTCGCCGCCCCGCACGGCGCCCGTTCCTTTCCATAGCTGTGGCCCCGCTCGTGCACGGCCGTGTCCCTTGGCGCTGCGAACCGCCCTTCGCCCCTCCCCTCCGCTGACACACCCGGCCCCGCTCGCTCCCGCTCCTTGCCACGCTCGGCAGCCACCGAGGCCGCCGCCCTCTCGGCTCAGCCGGCACCGGGCGGCAGCAGCGACGCCCAGCTCAGCCCGGGGGCAGGCACAGAGCACAGGGAAAAGCCGGCTCCGGGCGCTCTGCAGCTCCTGCAGCCCGAGCGTCTCGGCTCCTGCGGCCAGGCGCTTGCTGCTTTCCTTCCTACAGAAAAACGCCGGCTCCTTATTCTCAAAACCTGCGGATCTCTATTCCCAGCTTCTTATATTGCTGTATGCAACAGAGTAGACAGAGAGGGCTGGCTCATTTCAAAATGAATTTACATCTACATCAGTAGCATTTGCCTATAGACGTAAAAGTGAAGAACTTAACAGGTTTTAGTATTCTGCACACAGCCCTCGCTGGGAGGAATGGTAAAAAGTTAAAAACAAATGAAATTTTAAAAGTAGAAAGTTAGAAACAAAGTTACAACGGCAGAAATTTAGAAACAAACAAAGAGGTAAAATACAAGAAACAAACAAATTTCTAAAGGGAGAAAGTTGAAAACAAACAAAGTTAGAAACAAACAAACAAAAAAATTAGAAACAAACAAAATTAGAAAGGTAGAAATTTAGAAACAAAGTCAGAAAGGCAAGTGTTGAGCCTTTGACAGGGTACCCCTCCTTCTCGGACCAGGGTGAAAGAGCAGAGGATGCTGCTGTTCTGCTGTTCTTTATTTCACGGTCTCACAGCTGTCTTGAAGGCAGAGTTCGAATGGGGTTACATGATAAAGCCAAGCAGCAGCAGCAGGCAAAAACAGCTTCTTCTATATGCTCCATACACTCTATTTTTTCTTACAGAAGTGTGGATTCCATTTGTTCATTGACCAGTAAGATTAACACATGATTCTAGTTTTCCTTAAACCCATCCCGGTCTAATTCTAACAGTCGTAAGCCTCACACAAGTGTCATCTGCCCTTGTTCCATAAGGAATCCCTCTACAGACAGGGAGTTGTCACCGGCCCCGTGCTCATGGGCTGCAGGGGACACCTGCACTGAGGAGGAAATGGAAATGGGAAAGAGGGAACTGCAACCTGATGGGACGCACCTCTGGCACCACATTTCCTCTTCTTCCTGCTGTCTCGGAAAACCCCAAGTAAATCCGGTCCCTCAGACCTTGCATCCCTGAACACCAGGAGAGCCGGTGCTTTACCCAGATCCCAGTGCCCTGCACGGCTGCGCTGACACGAGCACAGGCCGATCGCTCCGCCCAGCACCATCCCTCATTTTCTTCCCATTGCTCCCCAAGCGTCCCCAAACCACCCCAGCGTGTCTGTGCCGGGGCCAGGGCCTGCCCCGAGCCCGACCAGAGCCCTGCACCAGCTCCCACCCCCGGGTGAGCTGGGAATGCACTGAGAGCTCGGCTCCCCGGGCTCCCCAGCACCCAAACCGGTCCTCAGACACACAGAAATGCCCAACCTGCCCCTCTGGGCACAGCCAAACACCACAATTCCATCATCCCCAAGCAACTCTGGCACTTGCCTCTTCACCTCTGCCCATTTCCAGTAGCCGGGGCTAGGACCGGGCTGTCAGAAATAGCATTCCCTAGGCAGTTCATCCCAGCGCAGAGGAGAAGAGGAGCCTGTCCCTGACCCACACCATGGGCAGGACAAGGGGGGCCCTAGCTGGCTTTGCCTACTCCAGCACCACAGCTCTTGGTCCCAAAGATGGGGCGAGTTCAGTGGTTTTTCCTGTCCTGAAAGAGAGCAGAAAAGGGAAGTTAATCCCACTGTGGAATCCAAGACTCCTGCATTTCCTATTTCTGCTCTGAGTGCTCACCGTGGAGTTTTAGCCATGGAAAAAAAAGGAGAATGACACCATATCAAATAAAAAGTTGATTAATCCACGTAGGGGCTGTGGAGAGGATACAAAGGAGCTTTTCCATGATTTTGGGGCTTGAAGAGGGACTGAATTTCCCTCAAAGCTGGGAAGGGCCTGAGGATAATAAAGCAAAGGAGCAGCTTCATCTCTCCCTGGCAGAGAGCTCGGGGCTCCATTATGGATACAAATCAATCCCAGCAGGATTTCAAAGGGTTTCTTTAGGATGTCAGGTCCCTCTTTATCAGACCCCTGCTGGGATTCAGGGCCTGCCTGGTCACGGGGTGCTTTGATAAGGGCTGGATTTAAATCCCAGATCTGAGAACAGACATGAAAGGTCCCTGGGTTTCTAGGGGGTTGAAAAACTCAAGCTGGATTCGCTGCAGAGCTGAAAAATCAGGGTAAGAGAGAGCAAGGAGTGGCCAGCAGGCCCAGGCTCCTGATCACGCCCCTGGGATCCATGGGATCCATAGGATCCACGGCCTCTGGCACGCTGCTCCAGCACCCTGCAGGGTGACTGACAGCCGGGCAGGGGAAGGAGCCACCAGCAGCTCTGCCATGTGCACCATCATTCACCTTGCACGTGGCCTAAACAGCCACCAAGCACTGATGGACTGACTGAGCCGAAAATATCGGAGAGATCTCAGTTTGCACTCCAAATTCCCTGCAGCCTGTTCCCTTCCTGATCCATCCCTTCAAGCAGCAAGAGTGGAATTCCTTCCATCGTTGCTCTTTCCCTCCTGTTTTCCACTCAACAAGAAAAAGAGCAGCCACGTGAACAGGAGTAAAAGCCCCAAACCCACAAAAAAGCACATTCTCAGCATCACTAATCCCTGCCAAACTGCCAGGAACCTTCCAAAACTACATCCAAGCTTGGAAACAGGGATCCAGTTGTTTGTTTAAGCAGCTATTGATCCAGTCTCTTCCAGCTAATTAAACTATTCACTATTTAAACTCATTAAACTGCTCATCCTGCTCCTGGCAGCCAGAGGCAAAGAAGAAATCGTGTCTAGATTAAATGGTGTTGGTGAATGTGCCCATCCCAGTCCTTGGAGAGGTTGGAATTGCATCCCTGTTCCTCTGCTCTCTTTTCCTTCCTTTTTCCTGCAGTGATTCCCACCCGGATTCCTCAGCTCCAGCTCTCTGAGCAGCCTCAGGGGGAGCATTTCATCCCCTTAGAGCCAACTCCATTTGTTGCATCCTTCATGCCTCAACCACCCCTAAAAGCAGGCAAGTGCTGATGGGCAGTGCAGCTGCTTCCACTTGGGAATGTTTCCAGTGGAACAGGGAGGGAATTCTGAGAAGCTTCCACCCACTGCACGTTATTGCTGGATAAAAGGTGAGGCAGCAAAGGATCAACAAAGGGAGATTTCAGCAAGACAAAGTCCAGACAGAGAGGCTGCAAGTGTGGCTGGGGCTGCTAAACTGGGAAAACTGCAAGGTCAGGCTGTGGGAACATGGATTATACTGAGGTCTGGAACTGGTGTTGGGAAGAGAAGGAGAAGGAGAAGGAGAAGGAGAAGGAGAAGGAGAAGGAGAAGGAGAAGGAGAAGGAGAAGGAGAAGGAGAAGGAGAAGGAGAAGGAGAAGGAGAAGGAGAAGGAGAAGGAGAAGGAGGAGGAGGAGGAGAAGGAGAAGGAGAAGGAGAAGGAGAAGGAGAAGGAGAAGGAGAAGGAGAAGGAGAAGGAGAAGGAGAAGGAGAAGGAGAAGGAGAAGGAGAAGGAGAAGGAGAAGGAGAAGGAGAAGGAGAAGGAGAAGGAGGAGAAGGAGGAGAAGGAGGAGAAGGAGAAGGGCCCGAAGTAACTGCACAGTGAATTTCCTTACCATGAGCCAGGCTCATTCCCTGAGCTGACCAATATCTCCGAGCTCCCCTTCATGGCACAGCCCTGCCAGTAAAGAACAGAAGTTCCTGCTGCTCCCACTGGAATTCTGTAGCGTGCCTGGCATTCCATACGTTCTGCTGCCTGAGAGTTCCTGCAGCCGTCCTCGGGAAGAGCAGTTCACTGCCACAGGAGGAACAAGAGGAAAGCAGCTGCCACTCTCGGGTTCTGTGCCCTGTAAAAAGTAAAAGCAGATAAAGATCAAAGCTCCATAAAGCTGGAACCATCTCCAACCTCGGGACAGCACTTCTGTGGGAAAAGCGTAGATGGGCAATTAGGAAGGAGATCATCATGCAAATGGGCAAGGGGGGGAATTAAATTCTGCTGCTTTCTGATTGAGGCCTGCTTCAATTTGCAGCCTTTATAATATCAGCTTAATGGGACTTTTTGTGCTTTAAAGAGGTTTTTATTAGCTGGGGGTTGTCCCTGCCTGGACTGAGGCACAGCACAATGAGTCTCCTGCCTCCTGAAGCCGTGTCGTTATCCCAGCATCTGAAATTAAAAACCAGCACTCTGGGAAACCTCTCTACTCTGAGGAGAAGTGTGAGGAGCGTTTGGGTCTGTGGAAAGCCTGGAACAGCTCTGAGAGACACCAAACATCCTGTGGATCCCAATAAACAGCAAAACATTCCAGCAGCTCCTTCCAACACCGCCCTTGTAGGGAACTCTGTCACCCCAGTGGGTATTTGTGGGAGTAAGGAAGAAATCCCACTGATGACCTCAGTGTGATCACCTCTGGTTCGTCTGGGGATAAATCTCCTTTATCCTTCTGGGAGAATAAAGGAATCCAATGCTGCCTTAATCCCCAGCTCCTCAGAGTCTGCATTTCCAGAATCCATCTCCTGGCCCAGCATGGGAAGGGTTGTCCAGCGCTGGAACAGCTGCCCAGGGCAGTGGTGGAGTCACCAACCCTGGAAGTGCTCATAAAATACATGGATATGGCACTTGAGTGTTCATAAAATACCTGGGTAAATACATGGGTAAATATAGGGATAAATTCATGGGTAAATACGTGGATAAAAATATGGATAATATGTATATGATTAAACATATATGGATAATCCATGGATAAATATAGGGATAAATATGTAGGGATAAATATGTATGGATAAATACAGACCTTGCATCCCTGAACACCAGGAGAGCCGGTGTTTTACCCAGATCCCAGTGCCCTGCACGGCTGCGCTGACACGAGCGCAGGCCGATCGCTCCGCCCAGCACCATCCCTCATTCTCCTCCCACGGCTCCCCAAGCGTCCCCAAACCACCCCAGCGTGTCTGTGCCGGGGCCAGGGCCTGCCCCGAGCCCGACCAGAGCCCTGCACCAGCTCCCACCCCCGGGTGAGCTGGGAATGCACTGAGAGCTCGGCTCCCCGGGCTCCCCAGCACCCAAACCGGTCCTCAGACACACAGAAATGCCCAACCTGCCCCTCTGGGCACAGCCAAACACCACAATTCCATCATCCCCAAGCAACTCTGGCACTTGCCTCTTCACCTCCGCCCATTTCCAGTAGCCGGGGCTAGGACCGGGCTGTCAGAAATAGCATTCCCTAGGCAGTTCATCCCAGCACAGAGGAGAAGAGGAGCCTGTCCCTGACCCACACCATGGGCAGGACAAGGGGGGCCCTAGCTGGCTTTGCCTACTCCAGCACCAAAGCTCTTGGTCCCAAAGATGGGGCGAGTTCAGTGGTTTTTCCTGTCCTGAAAGAGAGCAGAAAAGGGAAGTTAATCCCACTGTGGAATCCAAGACTCCTGCATTTCCTATTTCTGCTCTGATTGCTCACCGTGGAGTTTTAGCTATGGAAAAAAAAAGGAGAATGACACCATATCAAATAAAAAGTGCCCTTTTCCAGCATTTTTATTCCAGGCATTAAAAGGATGCTCATTTCTCTTCTAGCATTGTTTCCCTCATTTTAGGAGAACCGTTTTCATCCCAGGCCCCACTCGTCAGTTGTTCGATCCTCTGGCACTGGATTTGGACAAAAGAAGGGACGCACCTGGACTGCAGGAAATCACTGAGAGAAACCCTTCCAAAACGTGACAGAGAAAAACAACAGGAGATGCAGGAAGACACATCCCTCATTTGCACGTCTGGAACGCTTTTCTAAAGACTTCTCTGCATCTGGATGCTCTTTGCTCTTGGCTTTCTTCACAGGAATGCATTTGCTGCTAAACACGTCTCAGACCCTTACCTGATCGGGATAAGGTGGGATGGAGATGAAGACTCCCACAGGGAATAGCCAGGGAGATGCAGGGCCTGGGAACATCAAGGACGGAGAAGAGAAGGAACAGGGATTGTTTTTCTTGTTTAGAGCCAGCAGTGCTGTGAGCTTGGAGAACACACCGCAGGGATCCAGGGCAGGAGCGGGATAACTCCGGGATAAGGGGAATCTGCTCCCACTCCAGGGCTGTGCCAGGGAAGGAGGGGAATTTTTTAGTGCCTTCATTACACACAAAAACCAAACCCAGCACCACCGAGCTGGACTTTCGTGAGCTGCAAAACAAAGCGGCCCCTGGCCTTTGGGGGAACACAACCTCACCGAGTCACGGAGCCAGGGGATGACACTTGGGAATGATCCTTGCTGCTGCCTGCAGGCAAATCGGATGAGGGAGCCACAGGAGCTGCGGGGTTTCCTGCTCTTCCTGCAACGCCATCGGTCCAGACCAGGAGACCTTTCCTGGAACAGATCTTCCCTGTAAAGGGAGCTACACCAAAGCTCAAGCCCTCATTTAGAGACCCTTGGAAAAGCAAAGGTGAGAGGGGATTACCTGGAGCCCCAGGGGACCGAGGCGAAGGCGATGAAGAAGCAGACAGCAAAGTGCTTCCACTGCTTCTCACTCCAGCAAAGGGAACATCCCTGGAATTTCATGGCCGGCGTCGCTCCCAAACCCCACAGGTGAACCCACACGTACTCCAGGACTGATCTCCTTCAAACTTCCAGCAGCACAGACTCACCGGGAGGAACTGCAATCCAAGGACACACAGCAGCAACCGTCTTCCCGCTTGCCCCTCTCTCCACATTTTCCCTTTCCAGCGGGATGCAGGTGCCACCCCCCAGAGGCAGGAAAACTGCCTTGCAATCCGCTACAAAACCTGCCTGGAAAGCCCAGGATGCCCGGAGCCAGCAGCCGTTTCTCCTGGAGCTCCTGCTGACAGGCATTTGAAGCCTGCTGTGCCTCACAGCTGCTTTTCTGCCAGGGGCATTCCCATCTTTTCTTTTTTAGCCCAAAGAAAGGTTTGCAAAGCTGAGTTTTGTGAGAAGCGCTTCATATTTGGATCATTCTTAACTTGGAGTTTCCCTTGGCACCAAAATCAGGGGCTCACCTTTTGCTTGGAGCTTGGCTGAAGTCCTCAGCAATGCCAGGGAATGTGGCCATTGGAGGCTTTGGGCAGATTTGGCTCATCTGCCTTTTTAGGCCTTGTTTCTTTCTCTCAGCCTTCCCACTGGATTGTGGCCTCCGAGGAATACGTAAAATCCCATTCCATTCCTATTCTTTCGGACAATTTTTTGCACCGTCCCTGTACAAAACGAGGCCCCCTGTTCGGATGCTTTTCCCCACCGTTCCCCGGCACTTTTATCTGCCGGTGCATTCCCTGCGTTGCTTGGGCTCTTCCCAGCTCTCTGAGCTCCTTCACAAGGCAGGAGATCGATTTGGCCCAGGAACTAAACCCTCCCGAGGAATTGTCTGATGCCATCTCCGCATTTGACACCTGATCCTTGTGCTCAAAGGATCCCTCTTTCTTCCCTTCAGCCAATTCCAAGGCTCGCTGCCCCCAGCTGCGATCAGGCCCCAGCCTGATCCCTGCAGTCTTCCCTGCCGGGATCCTGCTCAGGAATCCCCGGGCTACAAATGTAAGAATTCGTTCTTCCCACCCCTGCCCAGTTCCAAAGGATTTGGTGTCTGCCTTACCCGGCTGGAGCCTGCTTCCAACTCTGTTCTTGCTGCTTCTGCTGCTTTCCAGTTCCCAGGAATTCCACCGACGGAGCGACAGCGTTTTCCAGCTCCGCCAGGATTCCCTCTGCTGCGTTTGGGTGCTGGAAGGATATCAAAACCAGGTTCTCTGGGGCTTTACTATCAGGAAATTACATCCCCGGATTTGTTCATTTCCAAATATTATCTCTTCCCAACGAAGCACTGGGCATCCAAGGAATACAGAAAGTGATGGGCTGACCACTGCTTACTCCTCTGGAATGCCAGAGCTTGGAAAAAAAGGGCACTTGAGGCTTCTCCTGGTGCTGCCCGTGAGGTGTATTTTACTTGAGAGCCCCTTCCCGTGTCTTTCCCTGTATCCACCAAAAAATCCACCCCTTCATTCCCCAGCTGCTTGCTTCCTCCCTCTTTTCCTGTATCCAACAGAATTTTAACAGGTCAATAGTCCCCTCTGCAAGAGCACCTTTCATTCCAAACCTAAGAACAAACGAATCACTTCCCTTCCACCGTCCTTATTAGGATTCCACTGAGAGCAGTGGATGGAAAATGATCCTCTCCTGGTCCCTGCTGGATTCCCGGAGCAGGGATCCTTTCCCTCTTTCCCCCCACCACGGTGCCCTCCTCCCCCTCCCGCCCCACCCCACACCCTTTTCAGGCTTTGTTCCACAGCTTTTGCCTCCAGGCCTCAGATCCTTTCGTTCTCCACGAGCTCCCAGCAGCTCCACAGCCTTCCCGCTCCCATCCTGACCATTTCTCCGGGAATGGAGCTCCGCATTTCAATTGCCTTCTCTTTTCTCTGACAATTCCCACCAATCCAGAAGACCTAAAGCTGACACAAGGAACACTCGGTGCCCACAAATCCAAACCCAGACCCGGCCATCCCCAAACCAGCAACTCCCGGACAATTTGCGTTCATTCCAACCTAACACTGAGGACTCACCCAACCCTTCAAAATTCCCAAGAAATATCCTGTTGCCTTCACAGCTCCCAGGGGATTCTGCTTCGTGCTCACACGAAGGATTTGGGACTTCCCTGAAAAAACCCGTGCAGGGCACGCTGGAATCCCCGATCCCGTGAATCCGGGGAGCGTTAAAAGCTCGGTCCAGCCTGGGCCCCCGGAAATTTTTGCCAAGTATCCCCCAAGTCCTCGGGATAACAGAACTCTCTGGTACTGCATTTTTGGCGTTGTAAAGCCTGGAATTCCTTTATTCCTAGTGCTGGGCTCTGCATATGGCCGAGAAAATCCCGGCCTCCACACAGACCCAGATTCCAAACTTTTGGATACATTTCAGCAAGCCGAGAAATTCACCTTCCCTACTTCTTCTTAAGGGCATCCTTCTCTTCCCTTACCCGGCGCGCTCTCTCCCACTGGGGGTGGGTTTTCCCCTTCCCATGCTAATTAGTCCCTACTTCTAGGAGGTTTAGGTACCTTTCTTCCCTGGCAGGGATTTCTTAACACAGCTACCGAGGCTTTGGGAGTCTCCTTTATCTTCTACTTTCTGGATCCATAAATGCCACAATCCAGACGCCAAACTTCAACAAGACATCCTTTCTACCTAAAAACACACACTCTCAACTCTTAGATCTTTTGAAGTTTTACCCCCGCAAAATTCCCCTATTTTTCCACCACTGAATTCCTCACTCCTGCTTCCAAGGATTTCTTGGGGCTTTTCTCAAGATTTACCCCCACGACCTTCCCTACGTGCCCACTGCTCATCACCTCATTTTTCCCTCAATGTGGTCGTTCTCCACCCCAGAGAGTTTGTCAAGTGTTGCCTCCAAAATGTTCCCCATCTCTCCACTACTCAGTTCCCCATTTTGCCTCCAAAATATTCAATCTGTCCCCTCCAGACTGCATCCACTTTTACCCCCAGCGTTTTACTTCCTCTACAATATTGATTCAACCTTTTCCACCCCAAAAATGTGCATTCTCTCCCTTAAACAGCACCTCAGCTTTTCCCTCAAAAATGCCCCAGAGGGAAACTCAGATTCAGACCCCAAACTCCCATTTGCCTACACAAACAGTTCTTGTGGCCCCTCTCAATTCCCCCAGGCTTTCAGCTAAAGGAAGAACTGGAAGCCTATTCCCTCATCTCCACCCTTGTTTTGCTTTCCTGGAAAACCTTGCGATCCCACACTTTCTCCAAGAGATCTGCTGGGAGTACTGGAAGGTTTGCTCTCTCAGAGCGCCAGGGGGCTTTACAGCACTTGTTCCTCTGCATCTTTACCCTTTTATCAGCTTTCCCCTGGAACGGTGTTGTGGGAGAAGCTTGGAACTACCAGAAATGGATCACGTTCACATTTTTTCCCCACCAGTTTTTATCTGGTTTCAGATTCCTGGAATTACCCTCAAATGTGCCCTAGAACACTGCTGTGAAAGGATCAATGAGAAGAACAGCCGGAAAGCAGAAAACCACCTCCAGCAGCAGCCACAATGATCCCATTTCTCTTCTTACCTGGTCCTGCCAGAGCTCCCAACAGCCATTCCCATTCCAAAACAAGAGCTATGGAAGACATTCCTGCTGTCCGTGAGGGTGAGGCGGCAGTTCTGGATGTTCTTCGCTGTGCAATCAGACAACAAACAGAGTGTAAATGATCCTGGTGGTCCCTTCCAAGCCAAACCAGCCCGTGATTCCATGCGTGGATCAGCACCTGTCCCAGCTCCATTCCAGAAACCTCCTCCCACTAACCCAGAACTTTCCTTTTTCTGCTCAACATCAGGGCTTTGCTGCCGAGTGCCCCGGGCAGGGGACGCCTCAGCCTTCCCTGGGACCGCAGCATTCCCTGGGCTGCCTCAGCATCCCCTGCGCTGCTGTTCCACGCCCATCCCGTGGTCCAGCGCCTGCGCGGGCTGCAGTGCCGGGCTCTCCCCACGGGGCGGCAGCACCGGGAGCGAGCAGCCCCGGCCGGTCCCGCTGTCTCGGGGCAGCTGCGCCTTTAACCCGCCCTGAGCCGGCGGGGCCGTGAACACAGCGGGCACAAACGCCACCGCTCCCCTTTATTTCACCCTCAGAGGCACAGGATCGCAGCATTTCCTGGGCTGCAAGGGACCCACAGGGAGCATCGAGTCCAGATCCTGGCCCTGCACCCCAAGAATCCCACCCTGTGCCCGAGAGCCTTGCTCAGACCCAAACTCTTCCCCCAAGATCCTGAAAACACAGCGGGGCTGGGAGAAGGATGACCACGGAGGATTTTTTTATACAGATCTCCTTGCACGATCGTTAAATAATATTATTAGACAGTCCATGAACGCATCCCTGTGCCGGGACAGCCACCCCTGTGCCGGAACACTCATCCCTGGGCCGGAATACCGATCCCCCGCGGCCCCCACCGCCCGCTCGGGGCTGTCCCCGTTCCCCGCTCACCTCCGAGCCCGGAGCACCCGCCCCGGTGCCCCCGGCCCAGCAGCGCTGCTCCCCGGGCTCCCCGCCATTGCCGCTCCTGGCGAAGAAGGGCGGAAGTCACCGGTACCGCACCGATGTGGCTATTCGACCTTCTCAAGATGGCGGCCGGAAGGACCCCCCCCCCCCCTCGCCCCCCCGCTCCGTCTATTCGACTGCCTGAATGCTCCCGCCTGCCCCAGGCGCCGCTGACCCCACAGTCGGTGTCCGCGTAGCGGGAAACGCCTCAGAAAATTGCGCGCAAGCGCTGGGCTGGCGTCGGCGTCGGCTTCGCGTTCAGGCAGCCGAATAGACGCAGCTTGGGGGGGGGGGGGGGGGGCCTTCCCTGCCGCCATATTGAGAAGGTCAGAAAACAGTGCACACGACCGCCATCTTGAGTGTGGCAGTGACGACACTTCCGCCCCTTCGCCGCCATCTTGGGTGCTGGCAGAAGCCACTTCCGGTCGAGCCGCCATCTTTAGTGTGGTACACTTAGGGCCCCCGCCGCCCCTCACAAGGGCTTCTGTCTAGTCGGCTGCCTGAATCCGGCCCGGACTCCGACGCCGGCCCCGCGCTTTCCGCGCGATTTTCCGCCGTGCTTCCCGGTGCGAGGACACGGCTGGCGGGGTCAGCCGCGCCGGAGGCGGGCGACGGCTCCGCGACCGGCGGCAGGCATCGGCAGGGACACCTCTCGCAGGGGGCCTACTGCGTCCGCCATCTTGAGTGTGGCGGAAGTGTAAACCACCCTCTGCAAGGTCCTGGCAGATAATAAAATAATAAAATAAAATAAATACTGTCATATTCTAATAAAAACGTCACTTAACGCCGTCCCGAGAGCGCGGAACTGCGCCTTCCTTTCCGAGCCGCCTCCTTGAGAGCGACACGCGGGCGGCTCGATTCCGACCGTGCCCGCCCGGTGCCTCCCGCCCGGGTCGCGCTGCGACCGCGCCTCTGCTGCCCGGCAAGACCGGCCCCGCCGGGCCGCCCCCCGCGCTGTCATTCCCCGCGGTCACCGCCCCGCACGGCGCCCGCTCCTTTCCATAGCTGTGGCCCCGCTCACGCACGGCCGTGTCCCTTGGCGCTGCGAACCGCCCTTCGCCCCTCCCCTCCGCTGACAGACCCGGCCCCGCTCGCTCCCGCTCCTTGCCACGCTCGGCAGCCACCGAGGCCGCCGCCCTCTCGGCTCAGCCGGCACCGGGCGGCAGCAGCGCCGCCCAGCTCAGCCCGGGGGCAGGCACAGAGCACAGGGAAAAGCCGGCTCCGGGCGCTCTGCAGCTCCTGCAGCCCGAGCGTCTCGGCTCCTGGGGCCAGGCGCTTGCTGCTTTCCTTCCTACAGAAAAACGCCGGCTCGTTATTCTCAAAACCTGCTGATCTCTATTCCCAGCTTCTTATATTGCTGTATGCGACAGAGTAGACAGAGAGGGCTGGCTCATTTCAAAATGAATTTACATCTACATCAGTAGCATTTGCCTATAGATGTAAAAATGAAGAACTTAACAGGTTTTAGTATTCTGCACACATCCCTCGCTGGGAGGAATGGTAAAAAGTTAAAAACAAATGAAATTTTAAAAGTAGAAAGTTAGAAACAAAGTTACAACGGCAGAAATTTAGAAACAAACAAAGAGGTAAAATACAAGAAACAAACAAATTTCTAAAGGGAGAAAGTTGAAAACAAACAAAGTTAGAAACAAACAAACAAAAAAATTAGAAACAAACAAAATTAGAAAGGTAGAAATTTAGAAACAAAGTCACAAAGGCAAGTGTTGAGCCTTTGACAGGGTACCCCTCCTTCTCGGACCAGGGTGAAAGAGCAGAGGAGGCTGCTGTTCTGCTGAGTTCTTTATTTCACGGTCTCACAGCTGTCTTGAAGGCAGAGTTCGAATGGGGTTACATGATAAAGCCAAGCAGCAGCAGCAGGCAAAAACAGCTTCTTCTATATGCTCCATACACTCTATTTTTTCTTATAGAAGTGTGGATTCCATTTGTTCATTGACCAGTAAGATTAACACACGATTCTAGTTTTCCTTAAACCCATCCTGGTCTAATTCTAACAGTCGTAAGCCTCACACAAGTGTCATCTGCCCTTGTTCCATAAGGAATCCCTCTACAGACAGGGAGTTGTCACCGGCCCCGTGCTCATGGGCTGCAGGGGACACCTGCACTGAGGAGGAAATGGAAATGGGAAAGAGGGAACTGCAACCTGATGGGACGCACCTCTGGCACCACATTTCCTCTTCTTCCTGCTGTCCTGGAAAACCCCAAGTAAATCCGGTCCCTCAGACCTTGCATCCCTGAACACCAGGAGAGCCGGTGCTTTACCCAGATCCCAGTGCCCTGCACGGCTGCGCTGACACGAGCACAGGCCGATCGCTCCGCCCAGCACCATCCCTCATTTTCTTCCCATTGCTCCCCAAGCGGCCCCAAACCACCCCAGCGTGTCTGTGCCAGGGCCAGGGCCTGCCCCGAGCCCGACCAGAGGCTGTCACCCAGCCCTGCACCAGCTCCCACCCCTGGGAGAGCTGGGAATGCACTGAGAGCTCGGCTCCCCGGGCTCCCCAGCACCCAAACCGGTCCTCAGACACACAGAAATGCCCAACCTGCCCCTCTGGGCACAGCCAAACACCACAATTCCATCATCCCCAAGCAACTCTGGCACTTGCCTCTTCACCTCTGCCCATTTCCAGTAGCCGGGGCTAGGACCGGGCTGTCAGAAATAGCATTCCCTAGGCAGTTCATCCCAGCACAGAGGAGAAGAGGAGCCTGTCCCTGACCCACACCATGGGCAGGACAAGGGGGGCCCTAGCTGGCTTTGCCTACTCCAGCACCAAAGCTCTTGGTCCCAAAGATGGGGCGAGTTCAGTGGTTTTTCCTGTCCTGAAAGAGAGCAGAAAAGGGAAGTTAATCCCACTGTGGAATCCAAGACTCCTGCATTTCCTATTTCTGCTCTGATTGCTCACTGTGCAGTTTTATCCATGGGAAAAAAAAGGAGAATGACACCATATCAAATAAAAAGTTGATTAATCCACGTAGGGGCTGTGGAGAGGATACAAAGGAGCTTTTCCATGATTTTGGGGCTTGAAGAGGGACTGAATTTCCCTCAAAGCTGGGAAGGGCCTGAGGATAATAAAGCAAAGGAGCAGCTTCATCTCTCCCTGGCAGAGAGCTCGGGGCTCCATTATGGATACAAATCAATCCCAGCAGGATTTCAAAGGGTTTCTTTAGGATGTCAGGTCCCTCTTTATCAGACCCCTGCTGGGATTCAGGGCCTGCCTGGTCACGGGGTGCTTTGATAAGGGCTGGATTTAAATCCCAGATCTGAGAACAGACATGAAAGGTCCCTGGGTTTCTAGGGGGTTGAAAAACTCAAGCTGGATTCGCTGCAGAGCTGAAAAATCAGGGTAAGAGAGAGCAAGGAGTGGCCAGCAGGCCCAGGCTCCTGATCACGCCCCTGGGATCCATGGGATCCATAGGATCCACGGCCTCTGGCACGCTGCTCCAGCACCCTGCAGGGTGACTGACAGCCGGGCAGGGGAAGGAGCCACCAGCAGCTCTGCCATGTGCACCATCATTCACCTTGCACGTGGCCTAAACAGCCACCAAGCACTGATGGACTGACTGAGCCGAAAATATCGGAGAGATCTCAGTTTGCACTCCAAATTCCCTGCAGCCTGTTCCCTTCCTGATCCATCCCTTCAAGCAGCAAGAGTGGAATTCCTTCCGTCGTTGCTCTTTCCCTCCTGTTTTCCACTCAACAAGAAAAAGAGCAGCCACGTGAACAGGAGTAAAAGCCCCAAACCCACAAAAAAGCACATTCTCAGCATCACTAATCCCTGCCAAACTGCCAGGAACCTTCCAAAACTACATCCAAGCTTGGAAACAGGGATCCAGTTGTTTGTTTAAGCAGCTATTGATCCAGTCTCTTCCAGCTAATTAAACTATTCACTATTTAAACTCATTAAACTGCTCATCCTGCTCCTGGCAGCCAGAGGCAAAGAAGAAATCGTGTCTAGATTAAATGGTGTTGGTGAATGTGCCCATCCCAGTCCTTGGAGAGGTTGGAATTGCATCCCTGTTCCTCTGCTCTCTTTTCCTTCCTTTTTCCTGCAGTGATTCCCACCCGGATTCCTCAGCTCCAGCTCTCTGAGCAGCCTCAGGGGGAGCATTTCATCCCCTTGGAGCCAACTCCATTTGTTGCATCCTTCATGCCTCAACCACCCCTAAAAGCAGGCAAGTGCTGATGGGCAGTGCAGCTGCTTCCACTTGGGAATGTTTCCAGTGGAACAGGGAGGGAATTCTGAGAAGCTTCCACCCACTGCACGTTATTGCTGGATAAAAGGTCAGGCAGCAAAGGATCAACAAAGGGAGATTTCAGCAAGACAAAGTCCAGACAGAGAGGCTGCAAGTGTGGCTGGGGCTGCTAAACTGGGAAAACTGCAAGGTCAGGCTGTGGGAACATGGATTATACTGAGGTCTGGAACTGGTGTTGGGAAGAGAAGGAGAAGGAGAAGGAGAAGGAGAAGGAGAAGGAGAAGGAGAAGGAGAAGGAGAAGGAGAAGGAGAAGGAGAAGGAGAAGGAGAAGGAGAAGGAGAAGGAGAAGGAGAAGGAGGAGGAGGAGGAGGAGGAGGAGGAGGAGGAGAAGGAGAAGGAGAAGGAGAAGGAGAAGGAGAAGGAGAAGGAGAAGGAGAAGGAGAAGGAGAAGGAGAAGGAGAAGGAGAAGGAGAAGGAGAAGGAGAAGGAGAAGGAGAAGGAGAAGGAGAAGGAGAAGGAGAAGGAGAAGGAGAAGGAGAAGGAGAAGGAGAAGGAGAAGGAGGAGAAGGAGAAGGGCCCGAAGTAACTGCACAGTGAATTTCCTTACCATGAGCCAGGCTCATTCCCTGAGCTGACCAATATCTCCGAGCTCCCCTTCATGGCACAGCCCTGCCAGTAAAGAACAGAAGTTCCTGCTGCTCCCACTGGAATTCTGTAGCGTGCCTGGCATTCCATACGTTCTGCTGCCTGAGAGTTCCTGCAGCCGTCCTCGGGAAGAGCAGTTCACTGCCACAGGAGGAACAAGAGGAAAGCAGCTGCCACTCTCGGGTTCTGTGCCCTGTAAAAAGTAAAAGCAGATAAAGATCAAAGCTCCATAAAGCTGGAACCATCTCCAACCTCGGGACAGCACTTCTGTGGGAAAAGCGTAGATGGGCCATTAGGAAGGAGATCATCATGCAAATGGGCAAGGGGGGGAATTAAATTCTGCTGCTTTCTGATTGAGGCCTGCTTCAATTTGCAGCCTTTATAATATCAGCTTAATGGGACTTTTTGTGCTTTAAAGAGGTTTTTATTAGCTGGGGGTTGTCCCTGCCTGGACTGAGGCACAGCACAATGAGTCTCCTGCCTCCTGAAGCCGTGTCGTTATCCCAGCATCTGAAATTAAAAACCAGCACTCTGGGAAACCTCTCTACTCTGAGGAGAAGTGTGAGGAGCGTTTGGGCCTGTGGAGAGCCTGGAACAGCTCTGAGAGACACCAAACATCCTGTGGATCCCAATAAACAGCAAAACATTCCAGCAGCTCCTTCCAACACCGCCCTTGTAGGGAACTCTGTCACCCCAGTGGGTATTTGTGGGAGTAAGGAAGAAATCCCACTAATGACCTCAGTGTGATCACCTCTGGTTCGTCTGGGGATAAATCTCCTTTATCCTTCTGGGAGAATAAAGGAATCCAATGCTGCCTTAATCCCCAGCTCCTCAGAGTCTGCATTTCCAGAATCCATCTCCTGGCCCAGCATGGGAAGGGTTGTCCAGCGCTGGAACAGCTGCCCAGGGCAGTGGTGGAGTCACCAACCCTGGAAGTGCTCATAAAATACATGGATATGGCACTTGAGTGTTCATAAAATACCTGGGTAAATACATGGGTAAATATAGGAATAAATACATGGGTAAATACGTGGATAAACATATGGATAAATATAGGGATAAATATGTAGGGATAAATATGTATGGATAAATACATGGCACTTGAGGTCATGGGTTGGTGTGACCATGGTGGTGGTTGATGTTTGGACTTGATGATGCTAAAGGCCTTTGCCAGCCTCAACAACCCCAGGATTCCATGATTTTCTGCCTTTTTCTCCTGCTCTGGGGCTGAGAAACTCCTTGAGCGGAGCAGCAGTGGGAGCAGGGAGCCACAGGCTGCACATCAGAGCTCTGCAGGCACTTTTAATCCACCTCTCTTCATGTTCATGGAAGATGGCACAGGAAATCTCTCAGCCCGAAAGCATCTCCCCAGCTCTGCACACCCGGGACAAAGCCGAGGTGAATGATCCCCTCCAAGCTCCTTCCAGAGCCATTCCAGCGGCAACCAGAGGCAGCAGTTCCTAGAGAAACGGCTCCTATCCAATTCAGGAGCCTTCCCTTGGGGAGGAGACATCCATTTCCCCTTCTACCTGTCATTCTTCTTCATTCATGGACTCGATAAGGCAGGAAATCTGGCAGGCTTGAAGTAAAAAACGAGCTGTTCACAGCAAAGAGAGCCTCAGCGGGTAAAAAAAAAACAAACCCCAAACTGTTGGAATCAAGATGAAGTTAATAGGAGCAAAAATAAATAGAAACAGACCCTAAATGTAAATGAACATTACATCACCACTGGCATTTCAGCTCCTTTTCAAATACAGAAATAGCAGCAGATTTAACTTGCAGAAAGTTGCTGTGTTCACACAGCCAGAGCTGCTTCAGGGGCACAGCCCTGAACCTTCTGCTCCCCAAAACAACTCAAGACTCGAGAAAGGAGAAACAGGGATCAGGCAGAGGGGGAAAATCCCAACTTCCCGGTCAAAAGAGGTTAAGAGAAATACAATTCCATCCCTTAACCCTGTGGAGATGGGATCTGTTGGCGTTTGCCAGCTCCAGAGGAGTTCACTCCACCTCGGGCAGATCGGAGGTGAAAGCAAATAATGCAACTGCAGCCCCGGAGAAGGCTGGGCTCTTAATTGACAGAGATTCCAGAGAGAGGGAAATAACCTCCAGTACCATTTGGGCAGCAGGTTTCTCTCCCAGCTGCCACCTCAAATCCTCGAGATCCCCGTTGGCCACCCAAAATTCCAGGCACCATTTCCAGCCTGGAAACAAACTCAGAGTGCTCTCAGAGTGAGACCTTAAAGCTGGAGCACCTCAGCCCCCACACCTGCTCAATCCCTGCTCTCCCAGGGGCTCAGCCTGGAGAAAAGGAGGCTCCAGAGAGACCTTTTCTCTCTCTGGAATTCCCTGACAGGAGGGGGCAGCTGGGGGGGGGGGGGGGGGGGGGCGGGCTCTGCTCCCAGGGAACAGGGACAGAAGTTCTGAGTCATTTCAGGGAGTGAAGAGTTACAGGGCAGGAAACAAAGGCAGCTGAAGAAGATCTGAGACGATTTTCCCTTATTCTTACACACCTCAGACATTCAATTTTGTCCAAGTTTGTGTCTCGAATTTAAACCCAACTCCTTCCCTGTGGGAAGGAGGAGATGATCCCGGCCTGCCATGTGCCAGAGCGAGAGTGACAGAGGGAAGGATGTTACTTGGGGAAGGGTGGCACACTGACATTTCATCGTGGCTGATATGGCAGAGAGACTTCATTTTTTTTAACAGCAAAAGCTTCAATATTTCACAAAATCTGTGTTCCCTGTGATTATTTGTAAAGCATTGTGGATGGGCTTGGCACTTCCCTGACAGAAACACTGGCAGGGCTCTGCCTGGAGGGATCTATAATTGGAGATGGGAAGAGTGGATGGGAGGACAGGGATGCAGCAGAGGGAGATCAGAAAGAGAATTACGAATTCTTTCATTCTTTTCTGGATTTTTTGGGTTCTTTTAATGTGATCCATTTTAAATCCAGGCTTAAGATCTGATTCAACTTCAGATTTTTTTTGCTGCCCAAACTTTCTTCTGTCCCTGGCTGGAGCAGAAAACCAAAATTTCAAAATTCCTCATGAAATAAATAGGAGGGTGGTGTGGGAACAGCCTCACTTTCCCAGGTGGAAACACTTCCCTCCGGGTTTATCATTCTGGGAACAATTCTGGCCCAAAGAAGGGGAAGCACAGAGTGGCACTGCCAGGGTGTGACACGGCCAGGGCACAAGGAGGCCCTGGGTTCTCCTCCAGGTTTGTTTGTGGAAGGTTTGGGGTGGTTTGGGGTGGCTGAAGGGTTTCTGACAGCATTAATTGGGAGTCAATCCCCCTACGGATCCCCATTCCCAGTTCTCCCAGGAAGCTCCTGCAATGGTCTCTAAGGGGTTAATGGAATATCTGCTTTTCCCTGCACGGATGACGGGGCCCAAAGCACTTCCCTGGCCCTGCAGGATCCCAACACTGCAAATCCCCGAGCAACACCTCGGAGCTGCCGCAGGCACCCAGACAGAAGGGGAAGGTGCCCGTTCCCTCAGCTCCCGGCTGCCACATTGGGGAATATTTTGGGCTTTTGGGAAAAGCGTTGGGTTTCCACCTTTTCCCTGCGTGTGAGGAAGCGCCTGGCACCAGGGAATGCTCTGCTGAGCTGGGAGGCCCCAGCATTCCTGGAGAGAAATCTTTAGGATTAGGTGGGGGATTACACCACCTGCTCCCTTTCCCTGTGGCTGGGGGCACCAGGCTGAGGGCACAGCGGGCGGGATGTGCCGGAGACCCAAATCCCACTGGAACCACGGCGTTTTCCATCCCCTTGGGTCCAATTCCGGGCAGGAGCAGCACCTGGAGGACAAAGCTGCGCGGCAGCCGAATGCCGGGTGACAAAACCCCTGAAAAACAGGCTTGAGGAAGTGGCTGGGTGGAAGGGTGAGCTGAGGGAGGTGGTAATTAGAGCACTGGGGGAAGGTGGTAATTAGAGCACTGGGGGAAGGTGGTAATTAGCTCTGCTGCTCACCGTGGCTCAGCCTTCAGCTGTCACTCACCCACGCCTGGAGCCTGTGGAACACGTTCCTGTCCCATCTGCGAGGGAAACGCTTCCCCTTCCCTCTTCCTGCAAAAGCAGAGGAATCCTTGTCCCTGGATGACCAAGGCCGGGCCAGGGGTGGAGACGCCATCCCTGCAAGGCTTCAAAAACCGTGGATGTGGCGCTGGAGGACAGGGGTGGCTGGGGAGCGTGCTGGTGGGGCTGGGTTGAGGGTTGGACTTGGCGATCCCAAAGGTCTTTTCCAGATATTCTCCTGCAAATGGAATGTTTATATAATAAAGCACACAATTTGGAGCTCGTTAAACAGTTATATTTCAGTCAAAACTCTGCACATAATCTCTTCATGAGGGGTTTTGAATTCCACCTCCCCTCTGCAGCAGCGATCCCGTGATTCCAACACGGATCTCCAGTCCCCTTTGGCATTTTCTGATTTCCAGGCAACATCTCATGGCCTCAAAAGCCTTGGTAGACTTAATCAAAACTGGGCTGAGTCTAAAGTGGACTCGAGCACAACGTTCAGGTGCAATGGATGCTGCTGGAATGGGGGCTCTAATGCCAGGTGTCACATCCTCCCAAACTTCCAGCTCCCGGAACTAGAAAGGAGCTTTAATGGATGGAAAAGAAATCCCCAAACCACAACCCCGTGGGAATCAGGGATGCAGGACTCGGCTGTGCTGCCATCACTCCCTCAGGAATAGCCAGGTTTAGTTCATTCTGTCTGCCCAGAGAGGAGGATTTGCCCCTGGATGCCCTGGAATGTTCCAGGCCAGGCTGGACACTGGGGCTGGGAGCAGCCCGGGACAGTGGGAGGTGTCCCTGCCCGTGGCAGTGCTGGCACTGGATGAGCTTGAAGGTCCTTCCAAGCCCAAATGGTTCTGTGAGTCTTAGAGCCCTGAAATTCTCATGACAGAGGTGGAACTGCAAGAGCTTAAGGTCCCTTCCCAAAGAAACCCCATTGCAGGACTCTGCAGCTTCTGGAGCCCTGGGTCCATGGAAATGCAGTTGCAGAGGAGCTCCGAGGAAATGGGTGTTTTGGGGAGAGCAGAGTGGCTGGAAGAGAGGAACAGGAACGGTCTCCTCGAGCAAGCCCTTGTGTCTCAGGGAGCGGGATCGGCTCGCTCCTAACGCACCTGGTGACTCCCAGAGCGGGGGATGGAAATGCAGCCCAGGTCCGAAAGAAACCTCTGCGCATCATGCGCGGGCGCGCTGCCCCACTGCGCGCGGCCCCCGCGCGGGCGCGGTTGCTACTGCGCATGCGCGGGCGCGGTTGCTACTGCGCATGCGCGGGCGCGCTGCCTACTGCGCATGCGCGGGCGCGGTTGCTACTGCGCATGCGCGGGCGCGCTGCCTACTGCGCATGCGCGGGCGCGGTTGCTACTGCGCATGCGCGGGCGCGCTGCCTACTGCGCATGCGCGGGCGCGGTTGCTACTGCGCATGCGCGGGCGCGCTGCCTACTGCGCATGCGCGGGCGCGGTTGCTACTGCGCATGCGCGGGCGCGCTGCCTACTGCGCATGCGCGGGCGCGGTTGCTACTGCGCATGCGCGGGCGCGCTGCCTACTGCGCATGCGCGGGCGCGGTTGCTACTGCGCATGCGCGGGCGCGCTGCCTACTGCGCATGCGCGGGCGCGGTTGCTACTGCGCATGCGCGGGCGCGGTTGCTACTGCGCATGCGCGGGCGCGCTGCCTACTGCGCATGCGCGGGCGCGGTTGCTACTGCGCATGCGCGGGCGCGCTGCCTACTGCGCATGCGCGGGCGCGCTGCCTACTGCGCATGCGCGGGCGCGGTTGCTACTGCGCATGCGCGGGCGCGCTGCCTACTGCGCATGCGCGGGCGCGCTGCCTACTGCGCATGCGCGGGCGCGCTGCCTACTGCGCATGCGCGGGCGCGCTGCCTACTGCGCATGCGCGGGCGCGCTGCCTACTGCGCATGCGCGGGCGCGCTGCCTACTGCGCATGCGCGGGCGCGCTGCCTACTGCGCATGCGCGGGCGCGCTGCCTACTGCGCATGCGCGGGCGCGCTGCCTACTGCGCATGCGCGGGCGCGCTGCCTACTGCGCATGCGCGGGCGCGCTGCCTACTGCGCATGCGCGGGCGCGCTGCCTACTGCGCATGCGCGGGCGCGCTGCCCTTCTTATATTAAAACCAAAATTTTCACTCTGTCCCCTGTAGTTTTCCTCGTATGTACCTTCAAAACGTTCATTCTGTCCCTCACAGATTAGCTCAGGTCTTTTCCCTCAAATTGTCTATGTCTGTCCCCTACCGATAAGAACCTCAATTTTCATCCCAAAATGTCACCTACTAATTGCCCCGATTTTACCTCAAAACGTTCATTTCCTCCCATACAAATTAACTCACATTTTACCCCCAAAACGTTCGTTTTATCCCCTACAGAACGTGCCCACCATCCGAGCAACAGGACCGCGAATGCCTGGCGGCAGCAGCGCCACCGCTCCGCGATTTGCGCTCTGGCCACTGAAGCCCCACACGGCCGGGACAAGCATGAGGCGGCGGCACCCACGGAAATCGTGAGGTCGTGGCCTGCGGTACGGGATGTTACCCCCTGAGCGGCAGCACCGAGCGTAAAAAGCCGCCGCGCCCGCACGGCCTTCCCGCGGCGCTGCGCGTGGGTAGCTGCGGCCGCTCCCTGCACACGCGCAGCTTTCTTCAGCCGGCATCGTTGGGCCAATGCGCGCCTGCAGCTGCTCCCCGGGGTGGCTGTAGTGCCTCCTGTGCACCAGCAGGTGGAAGCAGCGAGCAGCACCGCGCAGCTCTCCCGCTTCCCTGCGCGCACGTCGCTTTCTGTCATTGCACCCGTGCGGTTTTCCGCGTTACTGCACGGCCACGGCTTCTCAATTTACTGCGCGTGTGCCGCTCTCCAAGTCGTTGCTCATTCCTTTGCTTTTTTGAGTTCTGCCGCTTATGTGCAGGTATTTTTGCTGGGGTTTTTTTAGGTTTGAGGAGTTTTATTACTGCTTTTTAACTGCACGTGCACGGCGCTGCTGAGTTCACATGCACGGGTGGGATCTTCTGTACTGCAAGTGTGCGGTGTTCTTACTTGCGGTGTTAGCGAGAAGGAGAAGAGCCCAGCCCGTGCTTGGGTTCGGGAGGAGTGCAGCAACGCGCAAGACGAACGTTTGAAACAACGCAGGTCAGCGCGGTGCAAACGACCCGGCAGGTGAGGGTAGCGCACAGAGAAAGGCTACTACGCGCACAGTAGCAGAAGTCAGAATTGTGACATGGAAAAACATGCTTTCCTTCTCGCCCCCGATACAGGAGTCCAGGATGGACGCTTGGAGCACGTCCATCAGAGCACCAAGGACCTCTGCAGGAGCCACAGCCCTAAAGACTCACGATGGCACTGAACACCTCTGTGCTCTGTTAACCAAAGACTGGGGCAGATCATGCCTGAAGAAAGAGTGGTCTCTGTTTTTTTCCAAGCTGCTACAGAAACAAACAAAGGTAGAAAGGTAAAAATGAACAAAGGAGGGAAGGTGAGAAAGGTCGTTTGAAAGTCAAAGTCAGAGAGAGAGAGAGAAAGAAAGTCAAAGTCAGAGAGAGAAAGTCAAAGTCGGAGAGAGAAAGTCAGAGAAAAGAAAGAAAGAGAGAAAGAAAGTCAGAGTCACAAAGAAAGAAAAATAGAGAGAAAAAGGAATAGAGAAACAGAATAGGGTTTGAGAGAAAAAGAAATCGAGTTTAAAAGAGAATTAGTGTTGAAGAGAAAAAGAGAAACTGAGAAATAGAGTGACAGAGACATCCAGAAACAGTTAAACAGTGAGAAAAAGATAAAGAGTTAGAAAAAGTCAAGGGAGGAATAGACTGAAAAGTAAAGCAAAGCAGAGCAGCAAAGCAAGAAATACGGCAAAAAAATTACTAAACCACACCAAAGGAAGAGAGCAACCAAAAGGGGGGAGGGGGGGTATCTTTATTAGGGTTTATTCAACTTTACTGAACGAGGGTTTTTTATTTACACTTCAACAAAGCAAGTGGAAATAACAACATACACAAGCACAAGCACAAATACAATCCATATGCACACTGGTCAAAGTCCAATTGACATACAGAGCAATATGTGCAAGTGCAGCAGCAAACACCAACACAGAGCAACACAAGCCAACCCCCTATCAGTACAATGTAACAATTGTTCTATTTCTGGAAAATTCATTACATTTTATTGTTTCAGGAAACCCAAAACAACAGCAGCACAGGGAGAAGAAAACACTCATCCACCACACACCTCCTTCAGCTGACACACAAACCCACCCTCGCTCTCGTCTCGAGAGCACCCCATGGGAACGCGGTTCCCGGGAGCCCCAAAATCATCCCGCCTGACAAATCCCCGGCACGGTCGGCACCCAAACCCTGGCGATGAACGGCACCTCACAGACCGGCCGGGTCCCAGATAAACAAACCCAGCCGGGAGGGAAAACATCCCCAGACAGCGCAGCTGGGTTGTTTTTACTCTGAGTTTAAAAAGTAGCTGAAAAGCCTGAAAGGCAAAACTCACACACACAAGGTTAGGACCATTCCACACACGCACTCTTCTCGCAGGCAGACAGACACAGGCACACACACACAGAGTCACACACCCTTCAGCTTACACCCTGACTGCAGCCCTTACTCCAAACATCCCAGCCATGGAGATGCTCCGACACAGCTTCTGGATGCCGCTCCTCGACGTCGAACGGCGCGCGCCGGGAAAATCGGCAGCGTCGGTGACCGCGGAGATCCGGAGCCGCCTCGGGGACCTGCGAGACAACGGGAGGTGGTCAACGAGACGCCGAGGGCTGGGAGTTATTCCCACACCGGGCCCATAAGTCTTCTGCCCAAAAACCCATGAAAAAGAGATGAACCACTAAGTTTTATAACTCTTCTACTCAACCGTGACCCTACGTGCTGGGGCAGGGCAGCTCAAACCCAGAAAGCACACAGGGAAGTGTTTTACCATGTACAGCCCCGTGAAACAGAGTGGGCCGAGAGGCAAGAACTAAAACGCAGGGGAAAGCAGGGATTAGATACAATAAAATGTCGGTAGGGCCTTTTTTAAGCTGAACCTAAGTCGATCACTACATCAGGTTGAACTCTATGTTCACTTCCAAAGACATATGTCTTTTCAAATCCAGACAGCTGGTTTAGAACTTCTGTGTTGCTGTTTAGACATCAAGCTTTGGGGCTGAGGTTTTTTTATTCCCAGGTGCTTGCTGGCAGTAAAAATACACTTCACATCTGCAGTGTGTGCACGTGGCTTGGGCTGTGGATTCTGGGGCAAAAAAAATTCAGGAATCAGGGAAAGAAAGAGATGGAAAAGAGAAAGAGAAAGGGAGTGTGAAGGGAAAGGGAAAGGGAAAGAAAGGTGGAAGAGAGAAAGGGAAAGGAAAGGGAAGGGAAGGGAAAGGAAAAATTAGACATAGAAATAATATTAAACCCAAAAATAAAAATAAATATGATGCCGCTCCCCATCCCGTTCCCCCGTTCCCCATCCCGTTCCCCGTCCCGTTCCCCCATCCCGTTCCCCATCCCGTTCCCCCGCTCTCCATCCCGTTCCCCCACTCCCCCATCCCGTTCCCCCGCTCCCCCATCCCGTTCCCCGTCCCGTTCCCCATCCCGCTCTCCCGCTCCTCGCTCACCGCCCGGGCCCGTCCGTGCCCGCCCGCCCCAACCGCTCCCGCCGATTCCAACTGGCCACGCGCAGCCCCGAGCCGCCTCCCCATTGGCCAGCCCTCGGCCCGCCCCGCCTTCCCATTGGCCGCTGGGCCCGTCAATCACGCGGGAAACCCCGCCGCCCGCAGGCGCTGTCCCACGGCGGCCGCTGGAATGCGGCCCGGGCACATCCCCAAGGGAAAAGGAGGCACAAAATGAGGAATTGGGAAGTAAAAGGGGAAGGCTGCGCAGCGCCCGCGGCGCCCCGACAACGAGGAGCAGCCCCCACTCCTCTCCCCATCTTCGTTTTGCACCCCCGAGCCCTGCCCGTTATCAGGGAGCAGCCCCAACCCTCTCCCATCATTAACTCGGAGATATTCCATGGTTTTTCCAAACTGCTGAATTTATTGTGCTGAAGAGCCGCTTCGTTCAGCACACACCGGTCCATAGAGCTGCATAGAAAAGTGCTGAGATACAATTCCAGGCTTCCCCAGCCCATCTCCAGGTGTCACCCCCAGCCCTCCCAGGGGCTCCCAGTTCCCAGGGCAGAGCAGAACCAGCACCCAGCCAGCAGCTCCTCGGTCCTGCGAGGTGTGTGGCACTTCCAGAAGTACACGATGCCTTGGAGCAAGCTGGCCAAACAATTCCACACCTAAACCCTTCAATCCCTGCAAGTCAAGGCAGACTCACAAATGCCCAAGAATTCGCACCTGCCATGGAAAAGTTAAAAGATCAACGTCTGCCTGAACTGCATTTGCAGAGTCCAATTGCACCCATTTTGCTCTGCCTCACGCTCGCAAATTGCCCGGAACGTGCTGTGTACAACAGCCTGGAAACCATGGAAAACTCCTGACACTGGTATCCTGACTCTGCCTCCTGCAGACACCCAGCTCAGGGAAACCTTTGCAGCAAAGCACATCCCAAAGGAGCTGTTTTCCCCGAGGAAGCCCAGCAGCGGCAGCGCTGCCCCAGAGCACAAAGCAGCAGCTCTGCTGGGGAAGAGCATCCTTCAGTTCCTCTGCTGCTCACTTGACCAGAGAGCTGTTCCTAGGCCACATTCACTGCCCCACCCTGGATGAAATACCTGCACCCCCCCTTCCAAGTGCTCACTGCTCCCTGCTGTTCACGTGACCTTTTCTACATCAAACTACCAGGAACAGTGCCCAGACAAATGGAGACCTTTCAAAAAAAAAAAAAAAACAAAAACACCTGGGTTTGCATAAATAAGCACTGAACCTAAAAACTTTTATGTTTCCAGTATTCCAACCATGTCCAGATGGTGAGCAGGTGCTAAAAATAACAACAGAAAAGCACAAAAAGACACAAATCTTTCTTCTCGACCTTCAATATCCTCAATTCAGGAAAATCACCAAACTCAACAGCTCTATATAGAAGGGGAAAAAACCCCACGTCTACTTTGAGCTGGTGAGAAGAACAGGAACCTGCAGCAATTAAGGCTGCACAGTCCACAGCAGCGAGAGCTCAGCACACGTCCAGACAGGCAATTCCAGCACCTAAATTAAAAAAAGAAGAAAAAGTTGATTACTTTTTTTAAAAGTTACTCTAAGTTAGTAAAACCAAACCAGCCTTTGCTCTTGATTTTGGCTCACTGATGCACACACACACACACAAGAAGCCAATGGTCACACAGGGCCCCCTTGCAGAATTCCTGATCCAAACCCTCGCCTTTCCTGCCCAGCACTGAGGGAAATCTGACAGAGGATTCATAAAGAGCCCTCGCTGAGAGCAGTCATCGCCCCAGGCCTTCAGGCTTGGCAAGATCCTGAAGTGAACGGACCCAAATTCAATTCCTAAATCTGAATCTCTGACAAGTCCTGTTAGAAAAACAGCGGACAGTCCATCAGAACACAGAATTAAAAGGCTGCACAAGGAGTAACAGAAGCTTTTCCAGGAATAGCACAAGTTCCTTCTCTCCCTCACCGGTCCGGGACCGTGAGACCGAACCTTGGGCCCCAGGAGACAGGAGAGCTGTTATCAACACCCGAACCTCCCAAGCGTTGTTATTGCTCAGAGAGCTGCGCCGGCACTGAGCTACTCCCATGCGCCTGCAGGGCTCTGGGGAGGGGCAAGACGACCTCCCACTCCTGCCTGGAGAAATTTCAACACCCTAAAAAGTCATTTCCCTTCTCTCTCTCTGAGCCACGGCCAAAGCAGCTGTGTAGAACGACCCGGGGGATTTATGGGAGGGCTGATTCTCTCAGGAAAGACCCCAGACCCTGAGGAAACAAAACCACCCCAAATTTCCAGCTGGAAACACGCTGCCTCCTGAACGGGAGCGCACAAAACTCTCTAGAGCCAGACAGGAGGTGACAGACCGGCAAAAGCCAAAAGATGTGCTCTGCTTGCATGCACTCTCTGACTGGTAATTCCACAGGAAATTCCCCACGGATCGTCAGCAGTCGCCTACAATTTGTCCTCTGCAATCATGACTGCCTTGGCTTTCTGTGGAAGCGTTTCAAACATCCAGGGAGGGTTCAGGGCCTCGGCTGGCTCGTTTATGGCTCTTCCTGACAGGCCCAGGCCAAACCCAAGCACCCCCCTCACTGCTCCAGCCCCAGGTTCAGGGAAATATTGATACGGCTTAGAAATACTCTCCTTCCCTGAAACTCAGTCCCTCCCTGCGCATCCCCGGAGAGGATTTACTCCGTCCTTTGTTCCCGACAGCACCTCTCCAGCACAAGTCCCACTTCACACAGACACTGACTAAGCAGACCTAAGGCAATGGTTCCAGCAGCAGCTGCAATCCCGAGCTCCCTGTCTCCTGCACAGCTCATCCAAGCACTCCCAGCAATCTCACCTCGGCCCAGACACTCTCTGTCCTCAGAGGGAAACACAACCCGATGGCACGCAGCTCTGGCACCACATTCCCTCTTCCCTTCTCCCTTTTTCCAGCACACCAGGCTGCTGGCAATGGCATTCCCATGGCAGTTCATCCCAGCACAGAGAAGAGGAGCCTGTGACTTACCCGCACCATGGGCAGGACAAGGGGGGCCCTAGCTGGCAGGGACGGGTTCTTCTAGCACAGAGGTTTCTGAGCCCAGAAAGGAGCCTTGCTTTGGCTTCCCTGACTTATTCAGCAGCCCTCTGGAAACACGTGGCAGGGAGGGAAGCTGCTTTTCCTGACACCATTCAGCTGCCAAAACCAGTAACCCCTCCACAGTGCTCCTGCAGCCTTGCCTGGCCCTGGGGCCATAGAGCAGGAGCCTTGTGGGCATGAACCTGCCCCTGATTCATCCCCTGAGCAAAACCCGCTAGTGAAAGGTGGTGAGAGCAACCAGGGCAGGGGTGGTAAGCAAATCTGGGACCACTTAGGAGAGGCCTGTGCCACCAGAAATGTAGAATGGTGTCTTTCAGTTGAAAGGGACATACAGTGTTCATCTAATCCAGTTGCCTCACCAAACACAGTATCTGACATACAAAATAATAAGCAGAAACCTTATTTCTGATATTTCCTCACTTCTAAGTCTCAGAACTTGCAACTAAACCTACTCCATCTGAAGATTTGCATATGTCATTTATTAGATTATTTGTAATCTTCCTCGCTGCTGAAGGGTTAACATGGTGTCCTTATATCCTGATGCTTATAAATAATTAAGGACACAGCAGAATTCTTCACTAAAATCTACTGTAGTCTTTTCCAGAACTGATTTCTAATCCTTTCCAAGACAGCTGCACAATTTAATTAAAAAAAAAAAAAGTGCTGAACCATATTTCACAACTTGCCAGCTGCCTGCCAGGGCAGAGGGGTGCATGGCTCTGGCAGGGAGGGCACAGCCTCAGCACCAGCCTGCCTGGAGAACCTAGCTCTGCTCAGTGCCTCAAGCAGCAGTGCCTCAGGAAGGACCCTTTCCCAGCCCATCCAAAAGGACATAGGCACTTACTGGTCTGGCCACAGGGAGGGGGTGAGTGCTGCAACGGGGAGGCTCCTGCACAAGTTTGGAGTGGGCAAAGAAGGCACAACTGAGAAGGAATGGCCACCTCAGCCCCTCTCCTTCATTACAGCTCTGCACCTTCCCCTACCTGTAGGTCATAGGGAGAGGTGACAATGGGCACTGAGGGAATTAGTTGGCTGAGCAAGCTGGTGGGCAGAAGGTCCAAGAAGCTGACTTGCAAAAAAACCCCAAAACCTAGAACAGTTCATCGTGATTAACCACATATCAGAAATGCCTTCCTCTCTAATGGTAAAGCCACTGACACACTTCTTCTTCTCTTGCTTTGTCATTTATCTCGTAAATCAACCCATCTGCTTTCAAACCAAATGTGCCAAGTAAATATGAAGATTATTAGGAAGCCTTTTTATTTCCCTAGAGCAAATTAAACAGCTGGAGGTTACATTTTTTTTAACATTGCCAAGCTGTTACCAGGCGTAACAAAAGGCAGTTGGCTGCACACACAGCCCCGCAATGTTTCACTGGGCTGATGCAGCAAAATCAAGGAACTTGTGCCTTGCACCCAGCTGCAAATGCCGGAGACGCACCGCTGATTTTATGGCAACTGTCACACCAGGAGAGCTGATCCTCCCAGACAGTGGAAGTACACAATTAGGTCACATTAAACATCGAGAAAATGCCACAGCAGTTCCACATGCCCACTACAAGGGAGTGACACTGGAAAACAGTTCCTAGCTGGCAAGAGCCATCCCAGCATCAGTGCATAATAAACTGCTAAAAGTTTACAGATGAAGTCTGAGGGTGCAGAAGCGTGAGCAATCACCCAAACAGAGGGATTCGTAACATTTTCCCACAAGGCAGAGAAGTAAGACAGGCAAGCACCAAAGCCTGGTTTATTCCCCCTGGGAAGCCACCGCTACCTCCTGTTCACAGAAACAGAGGGGCTGGGTACAGCATTCCTTCAGGAGGGTTTCCTTTAGGGCCAGAATAACAAGATGAAGCAGTGGTGCTCACAGCAGAAGCTTCAGACTTGTGTAGGCTTTTTTTCCATGTACAACACCAAGCTCCTAGCCTTACCACAGGAGCAAAAGTGTTTGCAGTGTCCTGACCATTGCACCCACACACTACAAAGTACGTCCTTGGCCAGAGGTGGACTAGCGAGAAAAGCACAGCCCACTCTGCTTCCAGAAAGCCTTTTGCATCCTGTCAGCACCACCTACGTTCAGCTTAGTCCAGTCTTGCACACCTGAAATCAAAGGTAGTTATGAAAGGCAGCTGTTGTCACAGATAACAGACATTCTGTTGCACAATTATTTGGTGCTCGCCACAAATTGCACCAAAACAACTTCTATGCCATTGCCACAACAGTGGTAATTCTTTAAAACATGAATAAAAGGGCTCTGTACAGGAGGGCAATGCTGCATGGGGAGAGAACACACCACACCATGTAAACTTCAACACTGTGAGAAGTGTCAGTCTATGTCTTTTTACTCCCATATACTCCCATGTATCTTGAAACTACTTGTGGAGTCTACTGATGACAAAAGCATGCTTAATTTTGCCTGTGATCAAAGACACGGCCATGATGCAGCAGCAAGCAGTGCACCTCAGGGAAACGTCACACAGTTTTTGGGATGGTAAGTGGGCAGCACAGCTTTCTCAGCACATGAATTAACACCTCAATTCTTTAAAAGTTTCCATTTTACCAGTTTCTTCACCAGCACTAGTTGTCGTGATCAGCAGTCCTGTTGCAATATCTCCTCTGCATGCATCCTCACAGAGCATCCCCATGGTTCGCTCCCCAACACAAGAGCAAGGCTATTCTTTACACTTTTAGGTCAGCCCTTTAGCACAGGCCAAGAGCAGCAGCTCATCCCAAAAGCAGCTGTCAGAAAGGCACAGGCAGATACGCATGCAGGAAGTAACCTCCTGAGGTACTGCTGCTGCACTGCCCGTGACCAGGTCTGAGAGCAAAGCCACGCACCAGCACATGCTAAGAACCAAGCTGAGGGCTTAGAGGAAACAACCAACCTCCAGGATATTTTGAATTGTGAAACTTAATTTAAGCTACAGCCCAGAACAAAGAAGTTATGACACCCTCATAAACCAGATTTAGTCTGCTCTGTCATGGCACAAGATTACAATGTCACACTTTCACAGAATGGTTAAAGATTGGAAAGGGACCACTGGAGGTCACCTAGTTCCCAGACATGCAAGGGTCCCCCAAAGCAGCTTATTGAGGATTGTGTCCAGATACCTTCTGAATACCTCCAAAGAGGGAGACTCCACAACTTCTCTAGGCAATCTGTTCCAGTGCTTGGGCATCCACACAGTGAAGCTCTTGCTCATGTACATCAGTTTCTGCCCGCTGCCTTTTGTACTATCGTTGGGCAAAACCCAACCAGAGCCTGGCTCCATCCTCTTGGCACTCTCCCTTCAGATACTGATAGACTTTGATGAGGTTCCCTCTCTGTCGTCTCTTCTCGAGGCTGACCAGGGCCAGCACCCTCTGCCTTTCCTCACACATGAGATTCTCCTTAATCATCTTTGTCACTCTAAGCCGGACCCTCTCCAGAGGCTCCATGTCTCTCCTGTCCTGAGGAGCCCAGAACTGCACACAGCACTCCAGATGCGGCCTCAGCAGGGCCGAGCGAAGGCGCGGGGTCCGTCCCTCCCGGGGAGGCTCCGGCGGCCTGTGTGAGGGCCGGGCAGGAGCGGGGCGCGCCGGCCGCTCCCTCTCGCGGCCGCGGGGCCGCGCTGGGCTCGCAGCGCTGCGGCTGCCGGGCCCTCGCTCCCGGCAGGGCCCGGCCTGGGCCCCACCGCCCGTGCGGGAGCACCGGCCGCCGGACCCGCCTCCCGGGACACAGCCCCGCTCCCGCCCGACCCCGGCCCCGCTTACAGCACCTCGAGCCCTAAGTGACAGCTGGGCTTCGCAGGACCGAGCGCCATGGAAAAAGGGAATCCAGCCGAAATACGCACGCCTCACACTCCCAAGCTGTAGGGTGGGCTCTGATGAGAGCAAGAGCTCATCAAGACAGGCCCAGCCTAACCTGGGGGAGACCTGCGACAGAGGAGCTTGAATGTCCCATACCTGGGAAAGCAACAAAAAGCCTTAACCCAAAATTATTTAAGTAGTTCATATTCAGCATAAGTTTTCCTCCCTAATTCCCCATGCCCTCCCCACGACCCCAGCCAGCCTGGGTTTTGTAGAGTAATTTTAGGGCTCCGTGTTTCTGACCAGATCTCATCTACCGTGACATGTGACAGAGCCCAGTGAGTGGAAGGCTCCAGCCCACAGATCCCCAAGAAAATCTAAGATTTCCTTGCTGCTCATGCAGTTTTCTCAGACTCTTTGTCAAAAGTTATTGGTGGCTATTTTTTAAATGAAAGGAGTAGAGAGAAAATAGCTTTGAGGCATATTGGGCTAGCATATTGTTCAGACTCTGTACAGGAACAATAAAGCTTTTAGGATCCTTTGATTGACATATATAATGAAGGTAGCTGTCAAACCTTTGTGCAGCAATTTTATTTTGTATTGACAAGCTATTTCACTGGCCAGGGTTTTGCATAAAAGGAATAATTCACATTGTTGTGGTGCTGCTATTTACAGAGCCTAGAGGACACTGGCATCACTACAATATAAAGATTAATATTCAAATTTCTTTTGAAATACATAACTCTGTATGCAACCTATCCTACGTGCGCATCTTCATACAGGGAGAAAGGCATTGTTCTGCAGAGAGAAGGGGGCCTGGAGCTGCTGGGGGTTGTTGTTCATTCACTGATTCATCATGTAGCTTTTGAAAAGCCACTTAGTCACTCTGCAGTTGAATGTTTCTCTCTGGGGAGCAGAGAACAAAGCCTCAACACAAACTGCCATCACTGTTACCAGTCAGTGGCAGAGCTCACAGAGCCAGCATGGGGTCAAGGGGCTGCTCTGAGCAGCCCTTGTGTGCACAAAGCCCAGGACAGCTGTGCTCCTCCCAAAGAAGCTTCTTTCTCCTGCCAAAGCAGTGGCAGGGTCAGCTTGGGCTACCTGAGACAGCAGTTGCTGCTTGCCCACTACCTTTCTTTGATTATGAACAATAACTTGCCAAGAAATCACTAGCCTCAGAGAAAACAGGCAGAAAGCAAACGAGAGGGCAAAGCAAAACATAAAGGAGAGGGGGGAAAAAAAAATCCACATAAGCAAGGATGACTCTCACACTGTATTTGCTATGCAGTCAAGCCCACAAGTGGGTTGTGTATCTGAAGGTGGAAATACAAAGACGTGTCCTGTTCCCTGGGGAAAGGTAAGCAACTTCTCAAATGATCTTTAGAGGCTATTATCAGTCTCGCACTAGCACTGACATACCCTGTGCCCAAAGCCACAGCATGCACACACTGTATCCATAAAAAGAGATATTCATAGCTCTGCAGCTCATAGAAGTGCTGTGCCCGTGCTCTGGTACCAGTTTCATTTAAAACAAAACAAAACAAAAAAAAGTTTGAGTTGCAAGTGAGGGCATGGAAGAACTTGCACGGCAAGAATTTGGAAAGAGCATGGTAATCCAGCTTGGTCAATGGGCACACAATTTTTTAAGAGTGTACCACGTTTGTTTGTTCAGTCATTCCTATATTCATTTTCAAGTCCAGAGACAGCAGCTTCATGTCTAGCCCCAAAATAACAGCACTGTCTGAGACAAAACCAGCTTGGTCAGGGGTACCAGAGCTTTTCCCAGCCCGTTTATGTAATAAAGCATTATATACAACTGTTGGAAAACATACCAGTTTAAAAATCTTTTATCTATGACTTTAGCCAGGTTTGCTCATCTTTGCCCCAGGGGAAGGGAACTGAAGCTTCTTTCCAGGGCATTGTTTCTCTAGGTGAGGCCTGATGGGCTTAGCATTTCAACAGACTGGGAGTAGCCCCAACAAGATAAGGCCATCGATGGAACATCAACAGAACCAACAGAACCTCAGTGGCCATCTAGGAACATCTACCCCAGACTCTGCCTCCAGCAAAGACTGATAAGAAATTCAAGCAATGAAGATCTAATTAACATCAGAAGCGAAGAAATCCGGATCTAATAGGAGAGCAGATACTAGGAACTACACAACTTGAGACCAATGAACACTGACCCAATTCGTTTCTATGAGTTTTGACTGCAAAAAAGATCTGAAAATTCTAGTAAAGATCATGTGTCATGGAATGATTCTCTCTGCACACCCGGGCTATGTGCGGATGAGATGATTTCTGTGGTACATCCTGGCCAGAGAAGAAAGTAGTGCCTTGACTCTCTAACATTAAAAATGTTGTTGGAGGCTTTTTGTTTTTCCTGCAGTTTCAGTGACACAACCAGGAAGCAGAACAGGAGCTTTATGTCCCTGTTACTTGGGTCCTAAAATACAGAGAAAGAAGACAGGGCAGAAAGCAAAGAAGAAAAACAGAGCTTTGTCCTCATTCACATGATAGCCCTGTAAGGCTCTAACCCAAAAGATGTAACTGTATAGTGAAACATCTATGGGGGACTCTCTTGCCTGGCACAGAGGGGTTCTGCAGATAGACTTCCAGGGTGGGGAACGAGTACCAAGTCGGCAACACAAATTACTTCAGGCCAAACTCCAATACATAACTAGAGATTCCATAGATACATCCAGCCTTAAGCCCAGGAGCAATACAGGTGGGGAGAACGGAGCCTGGGTGATTAAAACTACCTATTTAAGCAGTTCAAGGTAGCTGGAAGCAGCACTGGTGCCTCTGGGTTTCTCTGTTCATTATTTAAGGTGAACATAAAAACACAGAGTGCAGGAGCCCAAGGATGTTCCTCACTGGCTTCAAGCTGGCAGTTTGCTAAAAGCAGCGCTCCTTGGTTTCCTTGGTTTGCCGACCAGCAGTGCCACCTCCCCTCCCTGCTGCCACAGTGCTCAGCCTTCCCCAGGGTTAACAAAAGGGCACGTTACTCTGCTTCGCCAGATTTTAGCTCTGAGAATTTCATTCTGAACAGTTCAGCATCTGCTTTAGCCAAAACAGTTCCGCTATTTCCAGGAATATTATTAAAGGAAAAATATACTGCTTGGCACACGCTACCTAAATTCAGGCAACCTTTTATATGAGGATCTCTAGCTTCGGAAGGGAAATTTTGAAATCTGGCAGAGAGGTGACCTTTGTGGTAGAAATGTGTCTATCCCTATCAAAACCTACCTACCTTTGGCCAGATTACAGAGCAGGGAAATACTGCAGTTAAGGGCACGGTAACGAGTTCTGAGAACTGCAGTTACTTGCTGTTTCTGCTGTGGGCAAGAGGTCCCTGATCTCCTGCAGAGCTGCAGCTTGTGCTCACCCACTGCCTTGGCCAGTTACGGCTGCACAGGTCCTCCATGGCTGGATGACGAAATTACAGAGCCAAGGGTGAGCGGAGAGACCAGCATTCCATCTGACATCTACATACATTCCCGTAACTTTCGGATACGGGACAGCCCCATCTGCCACACAGCCCAGGGTCAACGTCAGCATCACGAGTGCTGCGCAGGCACGAGGGCACTGCAGGAAACAAACTGCGACCAAAAAACCCAGGGCCATTACAATACATCGATGCACAGCTGGAAGAATTAATGTCAAGCAGACAACGGCATTGCAGACGTCCCCTAATAACGAAGGCTTGAATCTGCTGTCTCAGTAAAACTCTCTAAACGAGGTTTGGGTGCAGCTTATGGGGAGTTTATGAAAGAAATATAAATATAGGCCATCATTCTGCAAAGCTTCACAAACCCAAACCCTTGCATTCAGGTGCCATCTCTCGGACTTTGCTGCAAAATCAAGGCCATTCACGTTAAAAGCACAGACAAGAACATCTGCTCAAACTGATGTGTTTTAACTGTATTAGTTAATTATCCAGACAACTCTTCTTATGTCATGGAAATGCAGTTTGAACACTGGCAGATAAATGCTCTTGCATTAAAAAGGGAGAAATCAGTATTTGCTGTTGGATGTAAGCAGCCATTAGAAGAAACAGTCCCACCTTTCACCCAAGCATACCTTCTCCCCATCTTCAGCACATTATGCAGTCCTTCTGTGTATCCGTGTGTGGGATCTCAGGACTCATATCCATATACCGAGAACTGGCATGTCATCATCATCCTGGAGAATGATTTCAGTTCATTAAGTGCTGCTAGGAAAAAGATATAATTCCTCTCACCAAAAGCCTCAACAGGCTACAAAGGAAGAGTACAAGGAAAAGTTAACTTCTTTCTTCATTATATGTATGCCCTTTCCTCATGCATAAAGCAGGAGCAACACAGAACTTCTATACATATAAAGAAGTTCTATAGATAGATAGATTATATACTTCAGTACATATATGTACGTAGATAGATATAGATCTATGTATTATTATGTACATACTTCAGGTCTGGTTAAAGCACAGCGGCGAGCAGAGGGGGTCTGTGGTGCTTTCATTCCGTGAGAGAAGAAAACCGTACCTCCTGCAGAAGGCAAACTGTCCGTGCAGACTGCAGAAGGCACTCAACAAACAATTTTGGTTTGTCACTCAAGTGCTTGGTTAATGATTCACCCTGAACAACCAGGCAAGGAAGAAGCGAGCTTGTTCTCCTTCAGTGCACTGGCTGCATTAAGAAGAAAGAGCTCAATGTGGAGCCAGTGCAAGAGAGAAACTTCCCACCTGCACTGCTGCAGGAAACTCTTCCCAGGAGTATGAACTGGGATTATGTATCACAACAGCAGGTATGGCTGGAACTATGGAACCAACCCAGCCACACACGGACCTTGTGATATATTTTTCATTAGCAGAACCCAGATCCTTTACGCAGTAGTTGCCTCCCAAATGTGGAAACTGCAAGATAAAAAGCACATTTGGGTGACTTCTTGATGGGTGACTGCAGAGCCACAGGCTCATCTCAGATCTCCCACAGACCCAGCCTTGGAGTGCCAGCAAAATCCTTTTTTCCTCTTATGCTTCTGAATGGTTAAGGCAGCGTGGCGAGCCATTTTACAGGGGATTTCAAGAAAATGACACGCTTGATGTTTACATGTTTTTGCCCATGAGACAACTTTGATATGCCTTGTGAAACACATGCTTTCACAGAAATCTGAGGAGGAAAACGACATCACCAAGAACAGTAAAATCTTGTTCTGTTTGGAACAGACAATTTTAACAAGACTGTTTTAACGGGAATAGCATTTGGTAGATATTTTTAAATGTTGGCAGCAGGTTTTGCTAGACAAAATTTTATGATATCATTCCTTGGATAGATTGCTAATCTGCAAAAACCCATCATTTGAGACCCATTCTAACATTACAGAAGTCCCTTGATTTCCATGTACACAAGGTCAGGCCATTTATGAGTGTAAAGTGTCCCCAGTACTTAATTTTTCCAGGTGACACCCGGTGCCACTTGGCTGTTTGAAAGACAATTTGAGCCAGTACACTTCCACATAGGACTGCACAGAATAGCCATGTTCTTCTTCCCTTCTAAGAGTTGCATAAGCAGATATAAATGTTTCTGTGTTCAATAACTAAAATTAAGATTCCCTTTGCTTGTAGCCTTCTTCGAGAATGTCACTATTCTGTTTGAGAAACCACATCCTGCTCTGCATCCTATGTGGATTCATTCTGTCAATCCAGGGAGATCAAGTTCAGCAGCCTCCCCAGGACTGCTGATAATCTCCTGAAAGTCCACAGTAAACATTTCTTTACACACTGGATCAGATCTGATGAACTATACAACTTCACACCAGCCAGGAAAGTGTGTGGGACTGACTTTTTAACCAATGCAGACGTGGGGGTACACTTACAGGCCAACTATAATTTTCCCTAGAGAATGCTGAGCATATATTTTTTCCACTCAGAGCTATTGTTCCATGTTTTCCCAGGACTTCAGAGTATGTCCAGCAGTGACTGGAACCCCCATGCAGTAAACCCACTCAGGCTTACCAGGAAGCTTCTGTGGGAGCCTCAAGTTTCGGTGCAGCTCAGAAGCTGCACGCGCCTAAAGCATCTCCACGGGAACACGAAGCTTCCCTCGTGCATTTCATTTCTTTATCCGAAATATTCTTCCCACTCAGCCACAACCTAGAAAGGAAAAAAAAGGAAAAGAAGGAAGATCAATTAATTTTGACATAAGGAGTCTTGACTATCCCAACACACTGCAAGGTGAAAAAACATCCCTGCCCCTCTAACAAATCCCCCTGATACTGTCTCCATCAAGTATCAATTATTTAAACGCTGTATTAAGGAGAGTAAAGACACAATGCTTGGAATTCTCAACAACGGCTCAGCTTGGTTACTCCAAGCACTTTCCCACCTGGGGAGCTGAGCAGTTCCAGATTTAAACACCACATTTAATACAAATCTGACAGCAATTTGATTTGATTTGGCTGCCAGCATCGGAGCTGCTTCCACACAGACACACGAGGCTGCTCCGAGCTGCCATTTCATCGGCGCCTGGGGACAGGATCAGCACCCGCACCGGCCACCTGGCTCAGCCCGGGCTCCATCCAGCACCCACCGAGAGCCGCTGCGAGCTGAAATCCTCCCGGCCCCTCCTGCCGGGGAAAGCCTGCCTCCGGCTCCGGCTGCCCCCAGCTCTCACCTCCCGGGGAAAGCCTGCCTCCGGCTCCGGCTGCCCCCAGCTCCCACCTCCCGGGGAAAGCCTGCCTCCGGCTCCGGCTGCCCCCAGCTCCCACCTCCCGGGGAAAGCCTGCCTCCGGCTCCGGCTGCCCCCAGCTCCCACCTCCCGGGGAAAGCCTGCCTCCGGCTCCGGCTGCCCCCAGCTCCCACCTCCCGGGGAAAGCCTGCCTCCGGCTCCGGCTGCCCCCAGCTCCCACCTCCCGGCAAACAGCAGCTCCATCCTTGGTGGCTGCTCCCGGCTGCGGGCAGCCGCCGCCCTTCGGGCAAGCCGATGGCTCGGGCAGCTCCGGTGCCCGCTCTTCCTCGATGCTTTTGCGTTTTCCTGCAGCTCCCCGGGCCGGAGGGAGCGGGGGGCGGCGGCGGCGCGGGGGGGGGGGGAACGAGAGCCCGGCACGGCACCGCGGGGCGCGGGGACCTCTCGTGGGAGAGGCGCGGCGCGCGCGGCACGGAGGTGTCCCCGCCGATGCCTGCTGGCCGGCGCCCACGCGCCTCCCGCCCGCCCCCGACGCCGCTGACCCCACAGCCCGCAGCAGCCCCAGGTGTGAGCGGCCAGGATGAGGAGGGGGCGGCTCCTGCCAGAGGCCGCTCTCCGAGGGTTCCCCGGGCACAGCTGTGCAGGGAGCTGCTGGTCCAGAGGGGCAATGGGGGCATCCCGAGTGTCCCTCCAGGGACAATGGTCGGAGCATCCGGCAGGAGCTGGGGAGCAGCCGGAGGCACCTGGGCACAGAGCACTGCTCCCAGAAAATGCCCAGGGAAAACCCCTCGTGCCAAGGGGCAGCACCTGAGCAGGCAGGGCAGCATGTGGGGTCCCAGGGAAACATTCCACTTTCCCCTTTCATCTTGGTAGCCCTTCCCCAGTGCCCCCAGAAAAAAAGGGGGGTTATGAGGAGAAAAGGGATTTAAACGGAGGGAAAAAAACTTCCATAATTGTCTGTGTTTAAATTGAGGGGGAATCCCCTTCCTCTGCAATTTTAAGGGCATCAGTTGAAGAAAACCCTGACTTTTCCATGCTCTTAGGGGTATCACTTGACAGGGAATCCCCATTTTCCATTATTCTCCAGTTTAAATAGAAGGGGAAAACCTTGACAATGTTATTTTATTGATTGGAATTGAGCATAACTCCCCCATTTTCATCATCCCAAGGTTTAAATTGAGGGGAAAGCCCAGTTGTCCCTCCTTTATAAGGGTTTGAATTGAGGGAGAAATCCCCCTTTTTCCATCACTGGAGAGACCTGAAGCAAGGAAAACCCCTCTTTTTCCAGTATTTTAGGGGATTCAGAGGAGAGAACCCATTTATTGCTATGGCATCTATTTAAGTAGAGACAAACAGTCCCTGGTCTCTCATTTTAAGGGGTTCAATTGAAGGAAGCTCCCCCTTTTTCAGCATTTTAAGAATTTAAATCTGTACTTCAGGGCACTTCTAGCTGGGTACTGGCACCCAATCTCTCACAAGGGAACGAGCCCAGCACTCACAAAACCTTCCTGCTGCCAGAGAGCCCATTATTTTTTCAGTTTTATTTATAATGAATACATCCCTAATTAGAGACCCCAACAGGAGTTACACCATGTATATTATTACTATTCTTCTCCACCCTCCATAGTCCTGTGACTCAATAGCCACCAATGAACAATTACAGAACTTAACAAGGAATCATGCAACTCATGTGTCTACGCTGACAAAACAAGAAGCTTTTTTACCCTTTCAGTGGATGCAGCTGTAGTAAAACAGAAGGCATCTACAGAGCCCTTTAGTCACCTGGAATTTAAGGCAGAGCAGCCAAACAGCTGCAGCTCCTCCCAGTGCTTTTATCCCTTCTGGTAAAATTGCCTCCTCCCTTTTCCCGGGCATTGTGGGAACGAGAGGCGGGCCCGGCCAGGGGTATATTAACCCCAGCCCTGGGTAAAAAGAGGCTCATTCTTTCTGTGGGGTTAGTTGGGTTGAGGGTGTCTTCTTATGTCCATGAAGGGGGGGGGGGGGGGTGTCATTCAGGTTTTCTGTGCTTTTGGCATCTAAAGCAATAGAGGCTTTGAAGACACTGTGAAGAAGATAGCATTGAGTGCATAGTTCATGATTTTTGGATTGAGTGTTCAAGGTTGTTAAGGTGCTTGGTGCTTTTTGTATTTTTTTTTTTCCTTTGCCTTGTTTTTCTTAGAAGCACTGCAATTTCCTGAAATTCCAGATTGTGTCAGTATTACACTCCAAATGTTTCAGCAGGTTCATTGTGCTGCAAGAGGGAGCTACCCTGGGTCAGAGATGACATCGGAGATGGAGGCTTCTGATAGGTAAGTTAAGGACTGTAAGTATGAGTGGGAGCGGGAGCAGGGTCCCAGTTAGTAGCTGACTTGTTGGGATTTGGCTTGTATGCCACTACACTGGTGCATTGATTTTGGTTTTCTTTGTCATAGCTGACTAAGAGGCCAACCTGGTGATCCCAGTGCCTTTGGAGATGGCTGAGGCGGACTCCTTTGCATCCAGTGTGGATTCACATCACTGGTCATCTGAAAGCTAAGTTGGGGGCCAGGGCCCGGAGAAGGGATGATAGCAGGATAGTGGGTTGGAAATTCCTGGGAGAGATTTAAAAAGTAGTGTAGGGGAAAGGGATGCTCTCCAAGGGCCTTCTTAGGTAAGCTAAAGGGAGTAGCCCTACTTTTGACTGCAGCTGTAGGGTGTGCAGCGCAGAGCAGTTCCAGTGTGTGTTGTCTTGTCCGGTGTGTGTTCTGTGTCTTTGGCTTCCCTTGGATCAGATCTCTCTGCCTTTTACCCTTAAGGGGCTCATCATAAGCATTGGCCATCATCTCTAGCTTCTTGATCTTTCGTACTTCTCGGTAGGATGCCAATATCACTTGTTCTTTTACCAGTGGGCTTGGCCACATCTTGGAATCACATCTTGAAAGCATTGAGTCAGATCTCTTCTGAGGCCTTGTTCCCGGCTGTACTGCCATCCATCCTTTCCAGCCTTGAGCTGTAATGTCCTGGGGCTTGTAAGATTGTCAGGATATGGGAGCATTCTAAATGTGGCCTTGTCTCTCACAGCCATCTTGATCATTGTGACTGACAGTTCTTAGAACAGGTCACTGTTCCAGTCTTTTCTTCTGCTCCTTAGAGCCTCTTTCATCCACCATTGCCATACCATCAGTTGTCTCTTTTGGCGTCGTCCCTGTCCTTGCCATTGTTCTTCTTGCTGAGAGCTTTTTTTATCATCCTCATGTCACACTGCTTGTAGTATAATGTGTTGTTTGAGTTTGTGTCTAGCCTGGAATTGCTCTGCTCTGTAGAGTAGTCTTGGGGGGGGGGTTAGGTGGAGAAGAAAGGAGACTTTACAGGGAGCCTTTTGCTTTGCTCAGCCACCTGAGCCACGCCTCGGATGGAGTGACTGTGGCCAGTCTGTGTGGTGTTCAGTGGAGATGTGGGAGTGGTGCAGTGGTATCTTGCAGTTTCATAGTAGTTTGTCCTAAGGCCGACTACTGTGGGATCCTAGGCAGTTTGCTTTGAGGAATGAGAACTTGGGAAAGGCTAAGCTTTCCCTGTCTGTCTGGGTAACTTTGACAAATAATTCTTTTGCAGAGGGAGAGCATGTAAACCTGATATGAACGGAGGAGACCAGAGGAGCACAGCAGCGAGGTGGGTCAGTGCCTGAAGTCCAAGCTACGGCCTGACTTTGGGCTCTATGTTTACCTCACTGTTGGGATTTTCATTTTGAAGATGCGAAGCACTTGGCACAGCAGGGTATTGGCACCGGGGGGACCATGAGCTGGATGAGTATTGATTCCAGCACAGAACTGGATGCTACTGGAGTTGTTGTATTAGTGATGAAACTATAAGTAGCCTTTGATTTTTTTTTTTTGCGTTTTACAGGTGGTCTGCAGCATTGAAATCACTACTCCAACGTGACAGACACCCTTGCAGAAAGAGGTCACAGTCAAGCACTTTCAGGTGGAACCTATCTCGGCAATGCAACCCTTTTGGACACTACATGGGCATGTGCCTTTCCATTTTGTTTTGCCCCTTCTCCCCTGGGAAGGTTGGTCATCATTCAGCTTTTCAGGGGTGGTGTTTCATTTTGGTTATGTTGCAGGGCTGTTCTTTGTCTTTGTTTTTAGGAAGTAAACCTGGATATCAGCAGTCAAGGTCAAGTGAGTGAGGTAAGCAGTGACCAGTGGACGCAACCAGTTATTGCTCGGGTGCCAAATTCTGGGGCAGCTCAAAGCATGCATTGTCTGAGCATCCATTTGTGTGTTTTAGGTGGCCCACTTGTATTATGCCTACAGGGGCTGAACCCCCTCATGGACCAGCTGATGGAGCCAGTTTATCACCCTTGAGCTGCCTGTCCCTGTGAGCCTTCCAGAAGTATTACAGGGCTCTGCGATGAAGCCTGTACCTTTTCTGTTTGAAGGTGCCATCTGGGCAGCCTTTGGCAATGGCTGAGGAGTTGCGGCGAGTCGGGGAGGGAGGGAGGAGCGAGGGTCCCCTCAAGTTTCAGCAATGCCACATCACCTTGTCTCCCCTTAACCCAGGGATACCCTGCGACGTCGGCCTCGGAGTGCGGCCACAGAGTATGAGCCGAGGACCGGGGCGTTCTCAGGAGCCGGTGAGTAGTGGAATTGTTGGGTTTTGGCTGATGTGCTGCTGAGTTCAGGCACTGATGTTTGGTTTTCTTTATTGTAGTAGACTGAGAGAGAACAGCCCTCTGAGGGCAGGAACTTCCCAGATGATGAGGTGGCCTTGTTTTGCACCTGATGAGGATTTGCATCCCTGGATATCTGAGAGCTAAGTCGAGGGCTACACCTCAGGGAGGGGGATGAGAGTGGGGTGCTGGGTCAGGACTTGGTGGGAGGGATCTTTGAATTAGCTTTGGAGATGGGGATGTCCACGAGAGGGGCCCTTAGGCCACGTAAAGGCAAAGTCTCGCTGTTGATCGCAATGCTGAGGTGTGCAGGGCAGAGCAGTCCTGGTGCGTGTTGTGTCACTTGTCTATTGTGTGTTCTGTGTTCTGTGTCTCTATTGTGGGCATCTTGTGTCACATGTCTTTTGCCTTACCCCTTTGAGGGGCTTATCAGAAATGCTGGGCATCATCCTCAGCAGCTCCTTTGCGTTCCTTGGCCCGACGCTGGTACCCTTGAACCTTTGACTTGCAGGCTCGGACATGCATCGGAATCGCATCTCTCTTTAGCACTATTGAGTCAGACACCTTTTACAGTCTTGTTCTGAGCTGTATTGACAGCTGTGCACGGCAACGATCCCTTATAACAGATTAGGACTTGGGAGAATGTGAGGATAGGTAGAGGATTCCAACCGTACGATTCTCGGGCATCCATCTTTGCGGTTCTTGGCATAAGTCCTTCTGTTAGGGTCTTTTTCTGCCAGAGTTCTTTGAGCCTCATCTAGGTCATGTCATTGGTAATTCTTCTTGCTGAGAGTTTCCTCTCCTTGTTGCATCCCCTTGTTTGTCATCTCCTGTGTCACAGGTGTCTGTGTGTTTGGCCTGGGGCTGCTTTGCCCTGCTACACAGTCTGGGTGTAGGTGTAATAGGATAAGTCCTAGGGACTTGACATTTGTAATGTAGGGATTAGTTGGACTCAAGATGGTATTTCTAGATTAACACAAGATGTCTGGAGCTGCTAAGTTACGATGCAGTACTTTGACTTTTGTCATCACTTTCTTTCAGATGCAGATGGATTGAATCTGTGGCAGAGTGCCCCATACCAGGTGAGGTGGTTCCCACAGGAAGGTCAGTCACCGTTTGTCTTTGCAGGGCAAGTGTAAATGGTGACTATGTTACAGCTTTGTTCTTCATCTTTATTTGTAGGAAGTAATGCTGAAGATCAGTGGTTGAGGTCGATGGAGCGAGGTGAGCAGTGACTGGTGGCCAGAATGAGTTGTTACTGCTTGGGTATCAGTTTCTGGTGCAGCTCTAAGCATCTGTTTTTGTTTGTGCGTTTTAGGTGGTCCCGGCCCTGGGATGCTGGAGGCCAGGTGGGTGCAAGCTTAAGCTGTAGGTGTGGTGTACTTGAGTTGGAGCGGGGAGGCTGTGGTTTCAGTCTCTCAGCATGTTTTTTTGCTTTGCTTCTCTGCAGGTGCTGCTGCTGCCCTGGGCATGCCAAGGGACAGAGGCGAGCAGGTGAGCTGGCATTTAGGTGGGGTGACTGATAGGTGAGAGGTACGTGGCAGCATGCGAAGCGTGTCCCTTTTCACTTTGTGGGTATCGTCCGGGCCACCTCCGGAGTTGGATGGAGATTTGAGGTGAGCCTGGGCCAGTGGTGCAGAGGGAGCCCAGCCCGTGCATTTATTCTTCTGGAGGGCAATAGTCACAGTTTCTGTTTTGTTGTCTTAGGTACTACAAGTAGGTGCAGAGCCTAAGTTTGGAAACGGCCGGTGAGCGATGAGCCTCAGCAGTTATGAGGGAGAGAGGCATTGTGCAAGGGGTCACTTCTGGGATGTGTCATCACAGTCTGAATTTTGTCATTATTCTCCATCTTTTGCAGCCGCCCAAGTGGGCTGTGGGCCATGTATTGACATCCACGGTGCTGAAGCATTCTTTTCTGTTGAGGATGGATTTCGTCTGCTGGTCTTCGAAGAGCTAAGTGTGGGGACTTTTGGTTGGGAGAAGGCAAAAACCTTTGGAATCACAGGAGGCAATTTGAAGTTAGCTGAGAGGAGAGGGCTGTAGTGGGCCAGGCCCCTTGGAGGTTAAGGGAGAGAGGGTTTCTCTTCAGCATCACTCGAGCCTTTGCCGGGCCGGGCAGTTCCAACCCATCTCCATGTTCTTGTGAGCTTTGCATCATTGGATTTTGAGTCTCGATGTCATTGTCCATCTTTTCACCCGAGGAGCCTGCCTTCGGGTCTGGCACGATTGCCACGGTCTAAAGTTTGCCTACTCTTCAGTGTAGCCATGCTTTTGAGCACTTTTGAGCATAGCAAGCACGTGGACATCTTGCATCTTGGCCATTTGTGGGTCGGTCATGTTTTGTGATGTCACTTCAGCCTTTGGCAGCAGAATCCTTCTCTAGGGATCCCTTTGTATCAGCTGGCAGTCGTTGCCTCCTTCTCTAGGCCTACTGCACTTCTTGAGCATCCTCTTACCAGCTTTGGCACTAACTTCTCATAAGGAGTTTACCTTTCACTGTCACGTACTACTGCCGTAGAGCCTTCTTTCCTTCGGCGTCATCGGCCTCTGGCTTATCTTGCACTAGCAATCTTGGGTCCATCAGGTAAAACTGCTGGGCAGTTTCAGTTTGTGTCTATGTTATGTGGTCTGTGTCTGTTGTCTTCAGTGTCATAGGGCTTTGTGATGTCTCAGTGCTTTACAGGCATCGTTATGGGCCATATTGGCAGCAGGAGCACTTGCATACTTTCCTGGATCGGGCTTATTCTGGCATCTTTCTGGTTTTGCTTTTTGAGACCAGAAGAAGTACACAAGGTGTTCCTATCCATCTTCCTTCTCAGTTTTGGTAGTATCTTTTTTTCCATGTGCCGTTCCCTTGGACTTCTGTATGAAGTATACTAGACCCTCCTCACTGCAGTAGTTTTGTAGCTTCTGTCGCCTTAAAGCATCCTGGTCTCAAAAATTTATCTTCTGAAGCGTTATCTCAAGTCTTCATGTCATCTTTGCTTATATTTGATGCACTGTGTGTCCATGTGCCACTTATGCTTGGAGCTGCCCTGCCCTGGCACATTCAGTCCTGGCTAGTTTGAACAGTTTTAAAACTCTCCTCTCTTGTCTATGGGCTTTTGGGTAGAAAGTTTATGGGGCTGGTGTGGGGATAACTCCTAGCTGTCAGCTACTTGCAGACTGCCTCATGCTGTCTTGCAGGTCCCTGAGGCAAATTTTGATCCCTATGGTCACTGATGCTACCAATTTTCCCAGGATCTACTGTTCCACATCAAGGAGCAGCAGATGGAAGAAGATGTTAAAGCATCTTCTTTAGGGGGGAGTGTTTCTAGTAAGGGCTGCAGTCAGTGTGTAAGCTGAAGAAGGGGTGTCTGAGAGTGTGTCTGTCTGTGTGTGTTGACTGGCTCTAACCTTATATGTGTGTTGTTTTTTGCCTTTCAGGTTCTTCAGTTCATTTTAAAATTTAGAATACGAAGAACCCAGCTGGTCCTGCCCATGCTGTGGGGTCAGTCAGAGGGACACAGGGTTCCTCTTCTCCTTTGTGCTGGGATGAACTGCCTAGGGAATACCATTTCTGACAGCCCAGTCCTACCTGTGTCCTTTGGAAAAGGGCAGAGGTGAAGAGGCGACTGCCAGAGTTCCTTGGGGATGATGGAGTTGTGGTGTTTGGCTGTGCCCAGAGGGGCAGGTTGGGCATTATTTGTGTGTCTGAGGACTGGGGAGCCGAGCTCTCAGTGCATTCCCAGCTCTCCCAGGGGTGGGAGCAGGTGCAAGGCTGGGTGACAGCCTCTGGTCGGGGCAGGCCCTGGCCCCGGCACGGACACGGGGTGGTTTGGGGACACTTGGGGAGCCGGGGGAGGAGAATGAGGGATGGTGCTGGGCGGAGCGATCGGCCTGTGCTCGTGTCAGCGCAGTCGTGCAGGGCACTGGGATCTGGGTAAAACTCCAGCTCTCCTGGTGTTCAGGGATGCAAGGTCTGAGGGACTGGATTTACCTAGGGCTTTTCAGGAACAAGGGGAAATGTGGTGCCAGAGCTGTGCCCTATCAGGTTGTGTTTCCCTTTGGGGACAGGGAGTCTCTGGGCTGAGGTGAGATTGCTGTGTGAGTGGCAGGGAACAGGGAGCTGAGAATTGCAGGCACTGATGGAATAATTGTCTTAGGTCTGTTTGGTTTGTGTTGGTGAAAACTGGGATTTGGGCTGGAGAGGTGCTCTTGGGAACAATGGATAGAGTACATTTGCTCCATGGATGTGTCAGGAAGGACAGAGAAGGGGAGTATTTATAACCTGTTCTCAGTATTTCATGCAAATTTGGGGTGGAGCAGCAATGCAGGTGGGTGGGTTTGGCCTGGGCCTGTCAGGACTAACCACAAAGAATCCAGCCAAGCCCCTGACCCCTTAAGGCATCTGTGAAACACTTCCACAGCAACCCAAGTCAGAAATCCAGTGATTAGGGAGGTAAAATTATAGGTAATTGCCTATGATCTGTGGGGAATTTCCTTTGGAATTATCAATCAAGGCAGGGCCTATCTTTCAGCTCTTTTCCTGGTGTGCAGTTTGCTCTCTGGTTTAAATGAGTTTGTGTGCTCCTGTTAACAAGCAGTGTGTTTTCACCCTGAAATTTGGGGTGATAGTCTTTCTTTAGCGTTTTTCCCACAACTGAATCATCCCTTCCATGAGTAGTCCATGTTGTTCTACACAGCTGCTTTGGCCGTGGCTCAGAGAGAGAGAAGGGAAATGACTTTTTAGGGCATTGAAATTTCTCCAGGCAGGAGTGGGAGGTCGTCTTCCCCCTCCCCAGAGCCCTGCAGGCGCATGGGAGTAGCTCAGTGCCAGCGCAGCTCTCTGAGCAATAACAACGCTTGGGAGGTTTGAGTGTTGATAGCAGCTCTCCTGTCTCCTGGTAGCAGTCCTAGGCGGAGGAGGGGAAAAAAGGAACTTGTGTTATTCATGGAAAACTTTCTGCTGTTTCTTGTGCAGTGTTTTAGATCTTTGTATGATTTACTATCCAGTGTCTGTAGGTAGAGAATGACTTATTGGAGGTAAAAATTGAGATAATCACTAATGGAAATGGTAGGGAAAACTTTTGAAGTGAACTTGAGGTGACCTGTAATGGAGAGCATGAAGATTTTGAAGTAAACTATAGCAATCAGTTGTGCACAGGTAGGGAAACCTTTGGGGGTAAAATACAAGGTCACCTCTAGGTGAGGGAATGAACACTTGTTGAGGTAAACTGAGTGAATCAGTTGTGGAAGTATTAGTAAATTCTGGGGGTGAAACTTGATGTAACCTCCATGGTAGAAAATAAATGAATCTTTTGAGGTAAAAAGGAAGTAATCAGTGTTGGAGAGGCAGGGAGATTGAGAGTAAACTTGAGTCTGTAGTCCAGAGAATGAACATACTGAAGTTAAATGGAGGTAGTAACTTGCAGACAGGGAAAAAATGTGGGGGTCAAGTCTGAGGTAATCTCTAGGGGAGACAACATTTTTGAGGTAAACTGAGGCAGTCACTAGGTGACAGGTTGGACAAGTTTTGGGGGGTAGAAATTAAAATGACCTGTTGGGCAGAGAATGGACATACTGAGGTGAATATCAGGTAATAAGTAGTGGACAAGTAGCAATAATTTTGGAGGTGAAAGCTGGGGTGATGTGTGGCAGGGAGAGCGTACATCCTGAGGTAAAGTGAGACAGTACTGGAAAGATAGTGAAATATTTCAGGGTAAAACTTGATGAAATCTCCAGGATAGAAAGAGAATATTTATAGGTCAAAAAGAGTAAATAGTTAGTGGGCAGGTAGGGAAAATACTGGGGGTAAAACCTGAGGTTATCTCTAGGGGGAGAGAATGAACATAGTGAGGTAAAAATCAGGCAATGACTAGTGAATGTTAGGGCAATTTTGGGGGGGTAAAACTGGAGCTAATCTCCAGAGTAGTGAATGAATACTTTCTTGTAAAAAAGAAGAAATCAGAAGTGCACAGACAGGGACAGCTTGGAGGGAAAATCTGAAGCAATCCCCAGGGAAGAGAATGAACAGCATGAGGTAAACTGAGGTAGTCACTTGCAGAGACACAGTGAAAATTTTGGGGATAGACACTGAGACATTCTGGAGGACAGAGAAAATTACTTTTTGGGGTAAAAATGGGATGATGGGTAGGGCAAAGCTTGTGGGAAAAACTTGAAATAATCTGTAGGAAAGAGCATGAGCATTTTGATGGAAAAATGAGATATTTATTCTTTGCTTCCCTTTGGGATAACTTAATCTGCACCCTTCCATGAGCAATTCCTTGGCTTCTCCTGGAGAAAACCCCCATGGCAGAGGCAGTGTGCAAAGGAGCCCCGAGCTGTGCTTGGAGCAGAGAGTGCTGAGAGCTGCGTGTGCCTCTGCTGCCCCAGGCTGGCAATATCCCCATGGAACAGACTGGGCAAATGGCATTAGAGGAAGCACAATCCCTTCCTGGAAGAGGTTTTCTCCTGTGCAGATCAGGCACAGGGCAGGAAGGGAACTTTGGAGATCAGCTGCTTTCCCCCAGAAAGCATCACTCACACCAGCATGGATGACATGACCTGTGCCCACTGCTTACCATGCACCTGGCCAGAATCAAGAGCAAAGGTGGGTTTGGGGGTGAGCACTTGAAATAACTTTGAAAGAGAAGCAATCACCTTTTGCTGCTTCTTTCTTTCTTGCAGATGCTGGGATTGCCTCTGGGCACATGTGCTGAGCTCTCCCTGCAGGGAACTGTCAGCCCTGAATGCCTGTGCAATAACTGCAGCTGCCCAGGCAGACACAGGAAACTATTCCACACATTAAATTGCTGTGACCCAAGGCACTCCTGGAGAGAGAGTGTAGAGAGTTACAGCACTGATCCTGCTCCCTGCTTTCCCAGTAGTGCATGAACATGGTTTCATCCTGATCCTGAGAGCTCCAAGGACAGTAACAACTGAGGTGCCACTGATGCTGCCACTTTTCTGATGGGCCTGGCCCAGAACCATAGCCCAGCAGGGGTCTGTGGGAGCAGTTCAGTTCCCCCTCCCTTCCTGCACTCTGGGCAGTTCCAGGAGCCATCTGATCCCTTTCCTAGGTTGCCACCACAGCCTAAGCTCCCCCCCCCACTGGGCCATGATGGCATCTGCGTTCCCAGAGCCAGCGAACGGCTCCAGCCCTCGCACCACTGCCGCACATCAGGCCGGGCCAGGGGAGCTGAAATAAAGCCTGGAACTCTCAAGGGTAAACTGCCACCACAACCACAAACCTCCCTCACTTGAGAGTAAAGAGGTGTCCCTGTATTTACACACGTCCAGGAACAATACTCCTCTAGAGCAGGCGTGGATTTACTTTTTTATCAGTTGAACTGGCACTGCTGCCCCCTGATGCCATTAAATTCTCCATCCCCACAATCCCTGGTTACCCTTGGCTGTGGGGTTTTTGCTGTCCCACAGTGAGTTAGGAGGGATCTCTGGCCAGCCTTGTTTCCCAAGAGCATTCAAAATCCTAATCCTCACTTCTCTGACTACTGAATACCTTAAACGCCACTCTGCGTTGTGCAAAAAAGTGCCTTGGGCCCACTGGGAACTGCACATCTCTAACAGCTGTTCTCAGTTATTCCAACTGAGTAAAATAATTATTAAGGAAAAGAGGAACCAGTTAAACCTAACAGCTTTTGCCTGATGTTTTCCTCAGGAATGAGTTAGGAGCTCAGTAGCAAGGCCTTCAGACAGGCACAGTGTCTGATATAAACTATATCTGGGCACACATAAAAAATAGGTTATATATAAATAGATAGCTATATGCCCTAATATATAATACATATTTATATTACAGAGTTATGTAAGGCATAAATATCTGCCCTACACATAACCAAAAATATTTATCACCAACTACCTCTAAATTACCCCCTGACCCCTGATGCTAGGAATGTAACATTTTTAGGGATCCTAAAATCAAACAGATGCAGGAAAATAAACCACGATTTTATGCCATTAATTCCAAGATGTTTTCCTGGATGTGTGCTGCTGCGTCTGTTTTTCTGTAAGATCTTGTGCCTTATCCCTGAAGTGCACTCAGAATTGTCAGGATCATGAAATCCATTTGGGATTTTACTGTTGCTGCAGTATCCAGTGAGATGCGTTTTTTCAAAATTATTTCTCTTGGACCGAGCACATCTCCTCAAGTTCCTTCTCACTTTCTGCATCCTGGAAATGCAAAAAGGGAAAAGATCAATGTACAGCTCAAGTGAAACAAATAAAAAGCATCATTTCCCTTCTTTCTCTCCAACCCCAAATCAGTTTTTAAGCATATCATGGAATCCTGGAATGGTTTGGGTTGGAAGGAGTCTTGAAGCTCATCCAGTTCCACTCGCTTCCACTGGGCCAGGCTGCTCCAAGCCCCGTCCAAGCGTGAGTCTGAAAAACCCCAAACAAGTCCCAGATCTAGACAGCCCACTGGAAGAAAACCCAAAATTAATTAGAGCAGCAGAGCCTGGCTTCAGTCTGGCACTTCTCCTTGACAGCACACAGAGCTGAACGGAGTGGTCAGGGCACACTCGAGGGCAAACTGGGAGAAATCACGGCGGGGTCTGCCCTGGGATGGAGACCCAGCGCCGCCACCGAGCGCCGTCGCGCTCGCCCCCCCTCCGGCCCCAGGGTGGGTCGGTCCCCTCAGCGCGCGCCCCTTCGGCCGGGCTCGCCCACTCTCCGTGAAGAGGGGCGGGAGAGGGGGCTAAGCAGAAGCTGCGGAGACAGGATCCCCTCATGCCGCTTCTCACCGTTGAAGTCCCCGGTGTCGCCACCACCGTGGTGTGGTGCTTGAGCTGGTCCAGCGCCGACTCCACCTTCTGCCGCTTCACGGGGGACACCGACACGTCCGCGGCTCCGGGGGACTCGCGCGCCCAGGAGGGACGGTACGTGCCCGAAGGGCACCGGCCCGCGCGCTCCCGCCGCCCGCCGCCAATCCCAGCCTGGCTGGGCGGCAGCGGCCAATCAGGAGCGCGGACAGGAGACGGACGAGGCCGGGAGGAGCCGAGGCGGGGCAGCGGGAGGGAGAGCGATTCTGATTGGCTGGTTCGTGAGGGCCGGGCGGGGGTTCGCCTTGGCGACCGTGACGCCGCCATCGTCCCCGACGGAGCGTATCGGGGGAGTCTCCTGGCCCCGAGATCTCTCGGGCCCGGAACCTCCTGTCCCCGGAGTCTCCGTGTCGCCAGAACCCCCGGCAGTCTTCCCCGCGGCCGGTACGGCGCCCGACCCGCCCCTGAGCCACCCGCCCCTCGTGGCCGCGCGGGGCCCGGGCGCGGCCGGTGCCGCAAGGTGGCGGCGGGCAGCCCCTGAGGGAGGCGGCCGTGAGGGAAGGCTCGGGGCCGCGTCGGTGGTGCCCCGCTGCAGGAGCTGAGCGCTCTGGGCTCCCTTCCCCGCCGTTGTGGCAAGGTTCGAAATGGTTTATCGAGTGCAGCTCCAGGCGCTGAGAGAGCCCTCGGCCCAGTAAGGCAGGTGTTTTGGGCTCGTGGTTCGCCTGAACTTTATTTAGGCTGTAAAAGAGGTGATCTTGTTAGTGTGGGCCCACTTGGAAATTGTACTCTCCAAAACATCTACAGAAGGAATTACCAGTTATTTCAGCTGGGTAATTTAATTGTTAAGGAAAAGAGAAGACAAACTTTTGCTTCTGGAAACAGGATGGCTCTTGGCTGGAAATGTTGGAGAATCCGTGTAACAGGCTCCTAGTCATGGGGTTATGCTGTTCCCTCTTTCTGTATGGTTCCACTTGGGACAGCTGCCACAGTCGTTCCCCTTCCAGAGAGGCAAGAATGTGCTTTTGTGCAGCCTTCTCATGCTTTGCCCCTATTCTTAAGACACAGCTATCCAGGCCGTAACATCCTTCCTGTTGAATGTCAGTCCCCAAACCCAAAAGGAAATGTGTGGTTTCAGACATTCTGCTGAGTTTCTGAGACTCTCAGTGACAAAGCATTATGAAAACCCAGTGAAAGAGACGGAGATGGAGTTATAACTTAACTATTTTAATAAATCTTGTACAGTGCATGGTTATATCATTGTCTCCTTCGCTCAGTTACATCAATGTACAGTACTTTATAGCAGTGTCTGCAGGCAGTACAAACAGAACAGATGCACAGCTCAGTCGCGTGGAAATTTGTAAAAGTGGCCTCTGCAATAAGGTCTACTGAGCTATTTGTTTTAGGAAGTGCTCCTGTGGCTCCCGGCTTTACAGAGCTGTCATGTACACTCCTGTTAAAATCCCAGATAACTGTAATTCCCTGTGATTTGCTTTCCTCTACACCCCAGGACTAGAAGATGGTGTGTTTCCTAGCTCAACATTCGTTTTTATTTTCATTTTAGAAACTTTTTCACCTCCCGTGCTTGCCATCCTGCCTCCCATCTCCACCCTAATCCGGAGCCAGGGCTTCTCAGGAGGATTGTCCTCTTCATCCCTCCCTGACAAGATGAGTGCCCTTCTCAGATCCTAGCAGGGCTGTGACTAAACCCAGGATCCTCCCCTGCCTGCACCCTAATTCTGCTGGTGAGAGCAGTGTCCTGTTTCAAATGAAGAAAACAGATTATCCATTGGAGACGCTTAAGAATGAAGCCAAAACTAAGGTGCACTGGTGTTCTCAGTTTTAGACATGAGCTCCCCAGATGCTGTTTTAAAGCTTTTTCCATTAAATGTGCAATGACAGGCACAAATTTGGACAAAGACTCAGCATGTGCTGAGAGAGAAAACCCAGCTGTCCCTGGGCTGTGGGCAGCTCTGGAGCTCTGTGTGCTTCACTGCTTTGCAATCAGATTGGTCTGTCAGTCAAACAGAGCTAGAAATGCAATGTGCCAAACTTGCTGTGGACAGGAACTACGCTGCTTGCTTGAGTTTTGAAATGGTGAGTAAATTTTGGAAGCATAATCACTTAATTCTGCTTCTAGGGAGAGGGATTTTCCTCACCCCTATTTACAGATTGCTATATACAAATGCACATAACTTTATGAAGGAAAACGGGAAGTAAAGAGCAACACCCTGTGCTAAATTAGAGGGGTTTTTTTCTTGTGGCCATTTAATTTGTGTTAAACCTGCCTTTCCCAGTGTGCTTTGGGGTTTCAGCTCTTTGGGAATCATTTCAGCTGACTTTTTGCAGTGAAAATGTGAAGATGGGGACAAGTGACCAACACCCTGGGAAGGGCTGTGGGTGTGCCTGGGTCGGGAGCAAACGGTCAGGGCTTATCTTCTCCTGGTTTGAGGCCCGGTTTGGCAACACCACCACAACATTCCAGTGCAGGATCCGTGCCCCAGGGAAGGGCTGCACAGCTGCCCCCAGCCCCAGCCTCTGCATCAGCAGCGGTGGGCGGGTGGAACTCACCTATTTCCAGATTCAAATCCCTTTGTTTGTCACTCCTGCTCATTTCTAGGCACTGAAAGCTCATTTCAGCTGTTCAGAGATAGCACTAGCTGGTCCATGGATTTAAGGAAGCAGCCAGACTTCGGGAATGTGTGTTGCCATTCTAGCCTTGTCCAACGAGGGGGCACAGGGGGACAGGACAAGGACAGGCAGTTGTCACCGGCCCTGTGCTCGTGGGCTGCAGGGGACACCTGCACTGAGGAGGAAATGGAAATGGAAATAGAAAGGGTTAGGTTGCCCAGAGAGGTCATGACTCACCATTCCTGGAAGTGTCCGAGGCCAGGTTGGACAAGATTTGGAACAACTTGGGCTTGTGACAGGCATTCCTGCCCATGGCAGGGGGGTGGAATGGGATGAGCTTTAATGTCCTTTCCTTAAACCCAAACCATTGCAGGGTTCTAAAGCCTTATTCCTCTGGTCCAGGCTCCAAGCCTTGAGGCTGGCCTCTCTTGTGCTGTGTGCCACGCCTGCTCTGCCAGGGGAGAGTGGGGAGCAGGGGACAGCCCTCGGAGAAAAGCTTTGGGGGTCTTTTTTTGCTTGAAGCCAGCCCTTGTACATCCAGCCCCGTGTGAATCCTGCTCTGATCGCATGCACGGAAAATTTCAGTATAAAATATATAGTTATAAAAAAAATACTTCATGCAAAATTAAAACACCTTTCCCAGTGGGACATGGTCTTATTGTCAACCCTTCCCAACAGTGTTCAAGGAATTGTCACTCTGATGGCAGCTGGACCCCAAGGGGAGCTCTGCTGCATCTGGCCTGGGCCAGGAATCATTGCTTTCATTCCCTTTTTTTCTGCACTACTTAGGGCTAAGAGCTGAAATAAAGCAGAGAGACTTTAATTTGCAGAATCAATCCTTTCCTGGCGGCGCTTCGTGATTTCTTGGAGCTCCGACTCCCCTCTGCTTTTCTGGAATGGAAACAAAACAGGCAGTTTGGATTTGAACTTCAAGCTGCAGTTAAGTGACAGTATTTAATTAATGCTGTAAAAGTAGAGCTAGTTTCAAAGAGATAAGTGATATCAGTAAAAAGCAGATTAATTAGTGGAAACAGGGGGATCTTACAGATTTGCTCAAAAGACACTTCGGAATTTTTACGTGTGTTTTATTGCTGGTGTAGGTTTGGTTGCATTTTTTTTCCCCACAATTGTATTTTTTAAAATGCCTGTTTAATGAGCTATCTGACGCTGCTGGTACAGCCCCCATTCCAGCAGGAATTATCCAGAAAAATGCTTACCTCCAGCTGGTTTTTCTCCACTGTGATCTTGCTGTAGACTCTGTTTCCCTCATCACCGCACACCTTCTTCAGCTCCTCTCTGTTGAGGGAGAAGAGCTGAGCTCCGGTGAGGATGCCCAGGTGTTCCACGGTCCTGGGGAGACACAAAGTAGGGAGGTGACGATTGTGCTGCACGTGGCCTCGTGCCAGAGGTGAGGAGTTGGAGATGGGAGGCCAGGAGCTGCAGTGGGACCATATCACGGGGCCCTGGGGCTGTTCCAAGGTGGCAGCTGCAATTCCAGTAGCATTTCAGGCCTTGGATTTAGTTAGTTAACTGTTTATCTCCAAGAAAATATTTATACCAGAGAAAGGGAGTGACTTTGGGCTCTGAACATTCTGGTTATAGAGCCTGGATTGAACAGGGTTGAAATCTAATTTGCAACACAGGCTCTGTAAGTAAATCCAAGTGGCTTGTCCCAGGTGAGATGGTGCCGGTGGCCTCCCCCGCTCCTTCTCCAGGGAAGGACGAGCATTGCACGTGGCAATAGGGCAAATCTTACTCTTTGCTGAATGACTTGGCCTCCAGCCAGGCTTTGACTTCTTCAGTGCTGGATTCAAAGGTGAGGGGCACGAAAACTTGCTGAGGCTTTTCCACTTTGAAATTCCTGTGGGGAGGCTGAATTTTATTGTTTGTGATCTTCTTTAGCAGCTCGTCGTTCAGCTCATCCGTTTGGTGAATAAGTTCTGTAGAAACAAGTAGGGAATGAAAGCAAGTCTTCAGTCAAAAATGCCATTAAATGTTTGTGGGGAAACTGTAAGGCAGATGGGGATGTGGCTCAACATTCTTATTTAAATTCAGCCCAGAAAAGTGATTCCCATTTTCCTGTGCCCCTGTGTTGCCATTTATTTTGCTCCCATCACCCCTTGGCTGTTGCCTGATGTGGAAGCACAGTTCTGTGAGAATCTACAATTGGAGGTTTGGAATTGAGACCTTTTCAGTCCTCTCTGCTGCTTCTAGTCACTAATTTGCTGATCGCAGAGCTCCAGGTTTTGCTCCGCAACAGAACAGAAGCGGCAGGAAGCACAAACTGGGAATGAGCAACACACTCATGATGGGATGAGCTTGAAGGTCCCTTCCAGCCCAGGGCATCCTGTGCTTCTGTGAAAACTCCAGTGACTCTTCATCCAGTATCGCTTTCCCCATGAAACTCCTGAAGACTGTGGAGAATAACTCAGTGATACGAACAGATTTGTGTCCTTGTATGGTGGGGCTTCCTGTCGTCCCAGAAGGGCTCCTGCTTCCAGGAGTGGACAGGGTGGGATAAGGGGTGAGGTGAGCAGGGCCCCTGATCTCTCTCCTGCTCTGTGAGCCCCACAGCATGTGCAGGGTGAGGGAGTGATGCGGATCTCCTGTTTGGCCGGGAATTCTGTGGAACCACATGAAGGAAGCGGCCAGGCGGGCACTGTGTGTGTGCCGGGAGATGAGCAAAAGGAAGTGAGAGAAAGGGATTGACCTGAGCTGTTCCTTAGACACACTTAAACATTTTGGAAGAGAAAGGAAACTCTCTCCTTGGGAGGAGGAGGAGGAAGTTAGAACTGGAGGAAGGAGGCATGGGGTGATCACTTATTGCCCTGCTCGGCCCGGGCCGCCCGAGAGCCCCGGCGGTGTCACAAGCCCCAGGGCTGCTCTCTTGGCTCTTGTCCTGCCTGGAATGGCCTCCAGACACAGTGCTGCTCCATTGCTGTGATCAGTAAAAGGTGCAGGGGAGCCCCTTGGGCAGGTCTGGTCCCCCGAGCGCCCAAACCCAGGGGAGCCCAGAGTGGGACACACACGTGCGTTCTTTGGCGTCCTGTGCAGAGTGGCGCGACAACATCTCAGTGCCCCACTTATCCCCGGCGTAGCTGGCAGGCAGCTTGTGGGTTGGGCTGGATGGGCCATGGCCCCTGGGGCTCAGGTCTCCTTTGTACCTCTGGTTAGACTGGTTAGAAAGGGAAAGAAAAGTAAGAATTTTTTTTGGTCGTTTTTAATTTTCTTAAGCTTTCTGCCTCACACCCACGGAGGGACAAACTGCCGTGTTCTCCTTGTGCTGATGTGGGGCTGGGGAGACCTCAGGTGGAGCTGCATGGAAGAAGTTAATTTCTGGGAATGAAGAACCCAAAGCAAAGTCTGAAGTTTGCGCAAGGGAATTCCTAGTTGTGCCAAACGTGTTCGATCTCATTGGAAGGCAGAGCCTCACTGCTCCGTAGCTGGGATGTGAAGCGGGACCACTGCCAAGGGCCTGGAGCGGACTGGAAAGTTTTTTGACGTTTTGATTAAACTAGCAGGGATTTATCCAGAAGCCTGCTGGGCCGCCTTAGGCTTTGCCCAAACGCTGCAATACCAAAATGGGGAAGCAATTCCATGCTTCCCTAGGGTGTTTAGAACACTCCAGCTCCACATTTCTGCAGTGCAAGTTGCAGTATTCAGTTAATTCTCACTTAGATGGTGTTTCCATCTGCCTCCACTCCAGTAACGTGTTCCTGGTGCTGAACTGAACTGGCTGAGGGAAGTGTCCATCTTTAATTTAACCCCCAAGAAAAATCTTGATGTGGAAAAATATGGAAAGCAGGAGGCTGGTGCACAAATAGGAAGGATAGGCCTTATTTGGGAAGACGATCGTAGCAAAATGTGAATTTTATCATAGGAGACTCAGGAATCTCCTGGCTTTGTCTACTTCTGAAGGTCTGTCCTGATTGGTGCATAGTATCCTAAGAAATCAGGGAGGTCTAATGACAACATTATTCCCAGAGGCAGATTGTGCCCTGCAGCTGATACCAGTCAGGTATTACCTGACTACAGACCTGTTTGAGCTCTTCCAGTTTCACCACATCCAGGATATTGTACGGACCATAACCGGCCTGCCCACTCCGGTTGAGCAACTTCCACCACTGCTTATTATCTTCCAACACCTGAGAGAGGGACAAAAATAAATCTGCTGTGGGAAAATGGGATTTCAGGCATAAACAACCAGGATATAGCGGGGCCGAACCATCCAAAAGGTGAAGTTGCCAGAAGGACATCACTGAGGCCAGGAGCTCTAATCAGATCTGTTGCTCTCAGATGCAATCCAGGACTGAAACTTCTCCTGGAAAGCATCAGAATGTATCGTAAGGATGAACAGGAGAGCACCTCTGCGTGCTGAAGAACTCATAGTTCCTACATAATGTCCCTGTTTCTCCAGACCTTTTTTTCCTAATGACTGAGTTTCTGATGTCTTTTTGCATTAAAATAAATAATTAAATAAATAAAAAGCCACATTTTGCAGAGAAACCTTTTCCTCAGGTCACAGATCAGTGTCAGCCCAAGTCACGTCCCACCTTGTCCAGCTGCCAACAGTGCTGCAGTAAGAGAAAGGTTATGAGAAAGGTGCTTTTCAGAGAAAACAAATCCTCGTGGAGGAGGAAGTGGTGATAAGGAACCGACCCAGCGGGGGATGAGCAGGGCTCTAGAGCGAGTTGTTGTCCTCCCTCCTCACTGTGGTTAAAATGGGACCGATGTCTTTGAGCTGAGGAAATGACACGACACAGCACAGGCAGCCTGCTCCAGCTTTGGGTTTGAGCAAAGCTTTGTGTCACTGCTGAGATACCACCAGGGAAAATGGAGTTGGTGCTTGTTGCTATCCCGAGCTCTCTCCTGCCCCTGGGGGACACACCTTTTCCAGGAGCGGTCACGTACCTCCAGGATTTCATCCTTCAGCACCGAGAGCTCACTGGCGTTTCGCGCGGTGAAATCGTAGCGGATTTTGGCAAATCTCTTGGGCACAGCCACCCCCTGGGCCTCGAAATTCCTGCAGAAGAGAAGTGGCCTGAAGTTCATTAACCTGAGCTAGACTGTTGGAAGGACTCTGTGTGGAAGCTGGAATTGTATTAGAGGATCATCATAAACTAAAAATATATGTGACAATGTGGCCAGATTGCAATGAATCTAAAGACAGGACAGGGTTGGCTCGAGCTCACAGAGCTGCTGCCTCCAGTGTAAACTAACCGCCTCGTGAAAGCAAATGGTTTTTCACAGACATTATTCAAATAAAAGGGGAAAGGGGAAAAATAACCCAACCAAGAAAAAAGGAAGGTTCCCATTAGCAAAAAAAGCCTACATGAAAAAGTGAGGTTGTGAGCTATGGCCGAAGGGCCGAGTTTGGTGCTGATTCTCAATCAATTCAGCAAATGACAGTGCAATGATGCAACTGTTTTTTTAGTCAAATTTAGTCCTGATTCTTCACAGTAATTTGCCTCAAGAAAATGAGCCCCATATCCTTTGGTGAGTTCCCTGTTGGCTGAGGCCCAGACCTTCAGGCCGTGACTTCTCAACATACTTGCAGTGAGACTGGCTCCCTCTTAATTGCTTCTTTTTGAAGTATGGTTTGTCACTATCATCCTGCTGAAGATGAACAGGGCTGGTGTCTCATCTTCATGTATTCTTCCCCCTCCTCCCCTCTCCTTCTTTTCCCCTTTTTCACCTCTAAATAAATTTCTTCAAGGCGATTTAACCCTGGGATAGTCTAATCCACTTTAGTCCTTCGTGGTCCACCCTCAGATAGATGTGTTGGCACAGAAGAAGTAAGGGTGTTCCTTTAGGATCTGATACTGTAATAAAGGGAAGAGAAAGATGAAACAGGCATTTCATGTTTGTCTGTTTTCTCTCCATGTCATTTCGTGAACATGTACTCACACTTGGCCAAGAGTAGTGCATTCAGACACTGAATATGAGTGTTGAAGAGGGGACTGAGAAGGAAGAAGCTTAGTGTTCTGCAATAGGAATTATGCTTTGGGGATTTTACGAATTGTTTCCCTCTTTTTCACCATCATGCTCTTCTTGCACACTTCCTTGTCTTTTGCTATTGAGCGAAAGTCTGGAGGCTCAGAAAGCCCAAGTTTCATCTGAGAAAGATTTCCTGTGTCAGAGAGAACGGAAGGGATTCTGTTTCCATCCTTTCATGCCAGGAAGGATGAACTGCCTGTATCAGGAGGTGCCGAATTGGTTCTGGGTGCTGCTGTAGCTCACAGAATTGCAAGACCCAGTGCTGCAGGAGTTCAAATAACAGACCGGTGGAAAGGCTCAGGGGCCACAAGCTGTGCTGCATCTCTCATGGACTTGCAAGGAACCTCTCCTTTGGTGTCTGTGCAAGTGCTGGCTGATGTGGGCACTAGGATTGCTCTTTTAATCAGGCAGCTCCAGTACCTTTCAGAAAAGAATTTTCATGGCACATCATGAGCCATTAATCTCTTGACTAACCATAACATTTCCTTACTCCTTGGTTTTACAGCATTACTCAAACACTGACATTTGTCATTTCACCAGCCATCTCCCTTGACCTCTAGCATCAGGCACTTGCAGGGGGAAGGATCTGGTCTCACAAATATTTTCATACTCTGATCTCTGTGATTTATTAACCATGAAGTTTTGCCTTCAGAACTCAAGATGCCATTTCAAATAATTTCATGTGCAAAAGTCGAGTTATTGGGCAAAAGGGATCCTTGATAGCTGGGTACAAAGGACAGCAGGACTGCTGTTGCTGTTTTCTTTTCAACTACTGTGCTTGCTGTGTGACCTTGAGGAAATAGGTTCACTGCAGCTTTATGGTTCCGTTTTTGCATAGGGAAAATAAGGGCAGTGATAATTGCTTTCAGTTGTAAAACACTTCAAGATTTATGGAATATGAATGATTCTTACTAAGTGAAAAGTGTTGCAAAGCTGGCTTAGTTGCACACTGTGCTAACAAAATCCCCTATCAGCCTATTGACCCCAGCCTGAAACACTCATTAAAGTTTATAGGACATTTTGGTGGATGAGTTGAGGCAGTTGTTCTGCTGGAAATATCATACTGAAAGCACTTTTAAATCCATCATCCGCTTTGACTTTTTTCTCTATTAAAACTAAACACAACTGCTTGCTCTTTCCAGTTTTCTTAGTTTAGTTTTTGATGGGTAAGTACTCACTGTTAACTCAGCTTGTACCCCCATGGCATCTGAGACATTACAGTTCATTCTAGTCATAGCATAAACACACAATAGCTGTTGTACTGAGACAAAAAGAGTCATAAAACATGTAAGATATCCAATGGACTGGTATTAACTATCAAGTTGCATGGTCACTTTTGAATGTCAAATGTTCTTTTTATGGATACTGCATTAATTTAATTTGTGCTTAAACGTTAGCTAGGCTAGACATTGGTGTCTGAAAAGTTTACATATTTTTCCAATGTCAAAATGTGTAAATTTAGTATTAAAGAAACAAAACATATTTACTTGTACTAGAGGAAAAATACTTTCGTAGCAAAGAAATTAACTGAGGTGCTCTTTAGAAATAGGTCTGGCTTGCTTACAGAATTGTTGCTTATGCAGTAAAGCAGATCTACAGATGTTTTCTTTTTTTCTTCCAGATAAAACTTGGATTGTTTGAAAAGTGGGGAGATATTTCACCATAGTACAAAAGAAGATACAGAAGAGGAGAGCAGAATGAGAGCTCTGCAAGTGCCACATGCCTGCAGCCTGCTGTCTTTAGCGATGCTGTTCCTTCCAGTCACTGGAACGTCAAAACAAAATATCCCAAGACTGAAGCTTTCCTATAAAGGTAAACTTTTCAGTAGTTTTTCTGATTCTGCCACTTTGGTTTCGATGTGATACTGCCAGCAGTTCTTTTTGTATTACTAACCAGGAAATACATAATAGAAGCCTTAAAGATGGATGAATTCTGCCTCGGGGCAGTATTAAAATCTGGGTTTTTTGTTGTGTCGGGGCACATGTTTCTGAAGTAGAAATGTCTTTTAAAAGTATTATTTCTGTTTGCTCCAAGAGGATGTTAACAGACTATACATAAATTAGAGGGGAGTGGTCCTTGAAAGGCTCTGAGGTGCATTGGAGACATTCCTGTGTGGCTGGTGCGGATGATGTGACACATGGAGGACATTCACACCTTCCTACAGCATCAGAGAAAGTTGAGAGAGCTGACTCAAGTGTTTCAAGGGGACTGACATTTATTTTTGTAATAATTCTTTTTCTATCACTAAGTGGGTATGTTAAACTCTTCATATGTGGTTTTCTTTCTCCTTGCCTCTTTGGATCACAAAAGCGTGATTCTCTGCAGAATTTCTTAGTCTTGTGTGTAGTTCTTGTTAAGAATGGTACCGTCTGAGGGATTTCAACACAGACATATTTATGTATTAATGGCCAATTTTTTAAAGAAGGTGGATTTCTTTTTGCTTTGCATGTACAGTACACCTCCACAGGCACAGAGATGTGTCACTGACACTTCCTTCTTTAGTGAAAACAAATGCTCTCCAGTTAGTTATGTTTCAGCTATGTCAGCACCTTGCCCTTAGGGGAGCTATTTCTGCTCTGTTTTTCAAACTTATGTCTTCCTATGCATTGCAGAGTTACACTCAGGATGGTGTGATGGGACAGGCTGTAGAGCCTTCATCGGGGCTTATGATATGTTTATCATGAGTTTAACACCCAGAGAAATGTATTGAGTAAGCAGAATGACATGCTATTTATTTACAAGCTTCTCTTTTGCTAGATTTGCATGCCACTCTGCATGCTATTCCACTGTGTATATAAATGTGTTTGGATGTGTTTGTGCGAGAGAGACAGAGGAAGCAAGATCAAGGGATCTTGACAACATTTTTATAAATTCAGGGAACAGTTGCACTCCCTGAAGCCAATGCATACAGAAACTGAAAGAGCTGACATGAGTTATGAAAGTTAGCAGTAAAACCCTCCTGACATACAGCCGGCCTTCTCACAGCTAGGCCTTTTGAGCTAATTCCCAAAAGCAGCATATACCATATGGCCATGGCATTTACTGTGGATTTGACACTCACGATTAGTGAATTCCTCTCAACTTCAAAAGCAGATAGCCTTTGGCAAAATCCTGATGGATGCCTTTGGCAGGTAAAGAGGGGGAGAAAGAAAAATTAGTGAGGTCAACACAGGGGAAAAAAAATGGCTGAAATCTTAGTTTAAAATAGTGGCAGAGACCTGCTGGGAACAGTTGGGAAAATGCCTGAGCTCGTTTAAAAAGACAGTGAGCAGATGATTGATATTTAGGCCCTGACCCAAACTTTTCTTAGCAACTTTATAAACCTTTCAGTTTGGCTTGAGGGATACCGTTTCCTGTCCAAACTTATTCACCTATATCCCTGTAGGGGGGGAAAATCAACAACAGATACAGATGCAAAACAGCACATAAATCTTAGTTTTGAGAGCTGTGATGGAACTGAAAAGTCAGAAGAAAGAGAATTACCAGAATTTATTGTGCCTTGTCTTACTTTCTTGGGGGGTTGGAAGGTGTATATTTTTCCACATGGAACAAGAAATAATTTAATGCTGTTTTTTCACATTTATGTATTGTAAATGATTCCAGTATGGCTTATCATAATTAAACTATATTTTGTGTGTTGACAACAGAATATCAGATGTACTGAATATTTAATATAGTTGTGAGAATTAAGTCCACCTTCCTCCCCCCAAATCTTTCAGACAAAACAATTCCAAGGTTTCTGAGAATAAGATGTAGGAGAAATGAACTGTTTTGCCAGTTCTCATAAAATTGTTAGTCATGTCACTGACAAGTCCTGGCATCTCTGTTCTTTGGAATTCATACTTGAACTATCATGAAGAGGAGAATACAGGGCTCTTTTCCTTCTTTATGGAAAACAGATGAGAACTGGCCACATCAGGCAGTTCCAAAAACCTGGTCACATGTGTCTTTGAAGGGAAGGTTTCATCTCCTTTCAGGTGCAATGTGCTTATGGCATAGCTCCATCTTCCCAGAAGAGCTGAGCATTTGCTGGGGCAGGAGAGCTGGAAGTAAGCGGGACTTTGCTCTGCAGTTACTGAAGCTTCCAGTTGCATCAATCAGTGCTGGATGGAGGAAGAGGGAGAGGGTAGGGTGGTTAAAGATGTGTCTATAACTGCAGGAGTGCTTCAATAAACCACAGCATGTCAAAGCTCCTTTGTGTTCAAACAGCAATTGAAATTTTAGACCTTCTCTGAATGGCAGTTATAGGTTTCCTTCTTCTCAAGGTTGTCATCTTAACGAATGGGAATCTGTGCAGGAAATGTTAAGATATTCCAGTGAGTGATGTTGGGATCAATGTAAAGTCATACAATGGATTTCCTTTATTGTTTGTCCCAGTCTAAAGATGTGTTCTAAAAAATTGTGCATGTATAAAACTAAAACTACACACAAATCAATTAAAATATGTTGTAGTACAGAATCAAAGTCATATATTTTCCACCTGTGTTAACCGAATACACTATGATCTTTAATCACATATCTCATCCTTTCACATTTTCCCTGATCCATTAGTTGAAAAATTCTCTTATTCACTCAGACTTAACGTTTAGATACTCGTTCATGTCATTACTATCCCAGAAATTGTCACTCCTCTTGTGATGTTTTTAGGGTGCTCTCACTCCATATACCTTACTTATTCTGTGTATCTTAGATACTTCTACAAGATTGAGGTGCTTTTACTATTACAGCTTTAATATTAGGAGAAGGTAACAAACTGTCTTCTAATAGAAGATTATGATCTTTAGAAAACCAGGGGATGATTTTGAGTAATATTCCATATTTTGACTCTCTTTGCCTAGTACTGCTTTCAGTCTAAGACCAACAGTGTGTATTTATCACTCATTTTCATGTAGCTGGAGATAACCTGTGACCTTCATCCAAACTGCAGAACTCCACAAGCACAGAAGTGATATTCAGCTTCCCTAAGCAGCACGTCCTTGTTGTCTGCTGCCTCATTTAACATCCTCATTCCAACCTCTAGAGCAGATGCAGAAGGTTTTCATATACCAGTGTAATTCATTAATGTCATTTTCAGGACAGCATCAGTTCTGTTACTAAAGAATGGAAGGCTCAGTGTCCTAATTCATGTATGTTTAATTCATACAGTGTAGACAGTCTTGTTTCTGTTTGATCTTCTGAGTAATAATTTTTCCTAATTCATTGGGAGGTCCTTCCATAAATATCGTGTGTGTGTCTTTTTAGATTTTACTTCATAGGGAGAAGTAAAGAATAGCCAGACCAGAAGGTTGATTGCCTTCTGAGAAAAAGAAGAAAAAAAAGCAAATTTTTCTCAATTTGTGGCTATCCTAAAATTTTCCTGCCGAAAGAGAGAATCCTAATTGCAAATTTAACCCTATTGATTTGATTTACTTGGCTGCTTTTCATGGACATTTTAGTAAGTGTAGTCTGTGTTCTCAGTGAATGCATTTATATTACAAAAGTGTGCACCCTAGTTTCTTGGCTGGGGGGCATGCCCTAGCCCAGATTTGGACATTGTCACCAGTGACATCCACAAACATCTATCATTCCCGTGTGGGAATGTGGCCATTCCCCAGAGCAAGCCATGCTTACTGTGACAGCGGTGACTTGGTCAGAGGACCAGGAATCCTGCATTGTGACACAGTACAGAGGAATAAGCAGGACTGAAGGCAACGTTTGGCTTTTAAAGCAGGATTTACTTAGCACTGTTAAAAACGACTGTGGTAGTAATTTACATCTAATAAACAAAAGCATTATTCTCAGCTGATTTGTTTTTCTCCATATAGAATGAATTAAGATGCAGTCTCACTCTCACTGAAGTCATGGCAAGAGTTTTTCCACTGAAGTAAATTGAAGCAAGATCAAATTCACGCTCCTCACTTTTTTCATCTTACCTAAATAAACTAAAGACAGGTAATTCTTTCTCCTCTGCTGAAGGATGACAGTGCTAAATCATCAGCTCCACATGGAAATTAGCCATGTTTAAGGATTGTTTAGTTTCACGCAGTGTCTTGCGCACAGGATTTTCTTCCCCCAGAGTGATCCATTCTTAAAACATGGTGAAAAAGCAAACAGAGAACATTTTGGTGCCAGGAATTCTTTTGAAAATTTGACTGGGTGAGTGCATTTCCTTAATGTTCAAAAATTATCCTTTGAGTATGCTATTTAACAGTGTCAAGCATTCTGTTCTCTATATTGTTTTTGCTTTAAACCTGTTTCATTTTAGAACTGATGAGATGCTTAACTGTTGCATCAGAGCAGTTAGTTTGTTCAGTTTCAGTACAGCTGGCTTATTCCCATGTCATGCATCATTTAATTATACATATAAAACATAGTTAAAATTGTACAGCTCCATGAGCCTCACTTAAACTGTCTGTGGCACTGCAGTAATCCCAGTACCCTGACGGGGTGTTGCACAGCTGTGACTGGTTGGAATGTGGTAAACTGGTGATGTGTAAGAGAGCCTGGAAATGAGCTTGCATTTTGCAGCTGTGCTTGCTCTACTGGAAGAGGAAGTTAAACCAGAAAAAAACTGCTCTTGTGGCAATATCAGCATCTGTAAATCTGAATGCTTAATGAAAATCAAGGAAAATGTGCTGAGTGAGGAAGTGGTGCTTTTCCCTTGTTTGTCATTTAATTAATTTTTGGTGGTTTGTTATTTCTCAGAAAAATCTATCTCAGATTCCTCTGTGGAAAAACATGAAGTGTTTATGTGGGAGTGAAGATCCTAGTATTGGATGATTGTCTAGATATGCAAAAGACTTTGCCTGTTTTGTCTCAAAAATGCTTTCTGGAGGCAGTGATCATTGACACTTAAAATGTACCCTAGCTTGAAGATGGATGGGCACTGCTGTCCATGTGTATATGCTGTCGACTGAGTATAAACTTGAAGGCATTTATTACATCTTAGTAATGGGAAAAGCAGCAAATTTCTTACAGACATTTTTTTCCTTTTTTAAGCTAGTGAACTTGAAGGTCAGATTCAACTATATGTTGCATTTTCTGTCATATAATTATCATATCTATAATGTCCTGAAGAGCAGCCTCCAGTCAGTGACATCAACAGTTTACACAGCAGTTGAACTAAGAATAACCTTGGAGAACTGACCCATGTCAACCTCTTATGAGTGTAAACTGTAGTTCACAACAGTTTCTGTTTTTTCATGATCACAGAAGGGCCTCAGTTGGATAAAAGAAGAATTGTGTTCAAAAAATACAAAACTATTCTGCTGAATGTTCACTTTACTGTATCTCAGAAGAGGAGAGGAAACAAAACTGAAAGAGTAATACTTAACAAAGTATTTTTGCTCCCTTATAAAAAGAAGGACAGGACAACATCAAAAACAGCTTCCCTAGAAGAATGCAGGGAAGATACATGATAAGTGGCATCAGCTTGGAAGAGGGATCAAAACTCTTTCTTTGATTGCTTTTACTAATGACATCTGTTTAAGCAAATCCAATTCAGAGCAGTTTCAGAAATCCCAAACTTGTTCTCTTTCTGAGCACTATTTGGAGGGCATGATCTGCCTGACATCAGTGTCTGTCTAGCAGTGGACATCTGTGGTCACTATGCAGGTGCTCGATTCACATCCTGTTTCCTTTTCCTCCCTCCCCATTTCTGCAGTTCCATTTATAGGTGAGTTCCCCAAAGAAGAGCTGAGGAACATAGGGGATGACTCTTCCGTACTCACAGTCCTTTGGAGATAAATACACAGAGATAGCAGAAAGAGTCAGAATTTCCTTTAATAAACCAGCGCAATATCAGACAGGAAGGGCCAGGAAGTGCTCCAAGAGCTAGAGCATTACACAGACGGGCTGGGAGGGCTGGGAATGTTCAGCCTGGAGAAGAGGAGGCTCTGGAGAGCCCTTAGAGCCTTTTCCAGTGCCTAAAGGTGCCCCAAGAGAGCTGGAGAGGGACTTGAAGAGCCTGGAGTGAAAGGACAAGGAGGAATGGCTTCCCGCTGCCAGAGGGTGGGTTTAGATGGGATATTGGGAAGAAATCCTTCCCTGTGAAGGTGCTGAGGCCCTGGCACAGGTTGCCCAGAGAAGCTGTGGCTGCCCCTGGATCCCTGGCAGTGTCCAAGGCCAGGCTGGACAGAGCTTGAAGCAACCTGGGATAGTGAAAGGTGTCTCTGGCCATGGCAGGGGGTTGGAACGGGATAATCTTTAAGGTCCCTTCCCACCCAATCCCTTCTGTGATTCCATGATTCCAGCATCTCTACACACATGGAGAGCCAAAGCGCAGTGCAGCATCTTTGCCACCTGATCCTTAAGGTCACTTTGCTGGGCTGATGTTGGGAAACAAGACCTATGGATGGACTGATGAAGTCAGTCAATATTTTTGCCTCCTGCGTGGAAAACACCTGCGATTCCTTTCCTTGCAGAGCTGCTGGGGGTTAAACAGCAGACAGTGCTTATGGGAATAACCCCTCAGCTGATCTTTGTCTTCCCTTGATGGTTATTAACAGTGGCAGGGAGTTGTCTCCAGGATGCCCAAACGTCCCAGTGTCACTGTACGTGTCCGTGTGCGTTCATGAGGTTCCGAGGCGGGAGCCAAAGCTCCGGGCGTGCGGATCCATCACCTATTTCCATGTGGAGTGATGTTCTGTTTGAAGGCATCCCCGACCTGTGTCTGCTCAGCCGTCTGGCCACGCTTGAGTGAGGAGTTCCAGTAAGGATATCCATTGGCTGAGGAGAGCTGGAAAGGCAGACATGGAGTCAGTGTTACCAGGAAAGGGGAAAGCTGATCGGAGAAAAGGAGAGGGATAGTGGTAGATGAGTCATGGTCTGGCAGATTTTGGTCAAGGTGTTCTCCAGGGAAGCCTGTGTCCCTGGAGCTCAGTTACGCTGTAGGGTGCTGTTGCCTTGGATTGGGAGAGGCTCATTATTGCTGCCCTTTTCCAGCCTCATTTGCTTTCTGTATTTAACTGGGGCAACCAGATCCAACTAAGTTTTGAGCCAACTACTTGTTGCATGCCACCACTACCCCTGCAGCTCCATTTCTCCGGAAAAGGGGGAGGGAGAGTGAAGAGACAGGGACACAGGACTAACCTTCCTCTTGCAAGTGTCCAATGTCTATTTCCCAGGGAGCTCCACGGAAGATTTCTGTGGGTGGTTCCCAGCCGTTGTGGAATTTGGGGATGTAGGTGGGGATGTTCGTGTCTCGGGGCCACTCGGCTCTAGGACAGAAAATGGGAATATGAGGTGACATTCACGAAGAATGTGTCTTTCAGGGCATCCCCTGAAAGAAGAAGCAGGAGCATCAGGGAATCCAAGCATCCCGTCTGCGTGGGGAGCCTGGGGAGATGGCAGCTCTGTCCTTACCTGGATCTGGTCCATGTCTCCCCCAGGGAATCCCAGAGGTTTATCTCTTTGGGTGTCAGGTGTCCTCTCAGGAAATCGGTGGTGTCTTTAGAAAGCAGTGGGCTGAGGACAGACGGGGCCAGCTCGGGGCCACCGCAGCTGTTGATGATCTGGGTCACACACAAACCACACAAAGAGGAGAGAACTTGCAGGAAACGGTCAAAATGTCAAACCAGGGACACGCAGATGAGCAGGAAGCGAAGACAAAGCTGATCCTTGGATCAGCTCAGTCACTGCAAGAAACATCAACCTAAGTCTTTGAAGGAGACTGGACAGTTCAAGGGAACATGAGATTTTTTTGGATTGGAGTCAAAGGAAGAGCTGATCTACAAATGAGCTGTTGTTACAGACGAGTGAAGTGTCAGAAGCTGACACTTCAAAAAATGGAAAGTATCTTGCTATTCCTTTGTGGCTCCTTTTCCAAGTTGGGATTTCTGCTTCCAAGCATTTTCAGTGCAAATACCGAGCCGTATTTGCCTGAAGGTGAGACCAGACAGATTCCCAGTGGGGATTCCAGCTGGCTGCCCCTTTTGTTCACAGTAATGCCTTATTGACCCGGTGGAAGGATTCATATTTGCTGGGATTCCTGTATTTACTTCAAGCTTCAAACCGGATCAGAGGCCAGGAACAACCGGCATCGCTTCTGGAAGTTCCTGAGAAAGCTGTGGCCAGGTATGAGCAGTTTTCCAACCCTGTTGCACAATCTATCTACTTGTAAGTGTGAACTAGAAATAAAAGGAGTTCCCAGTGAGACCTGGGAATAAGATTTACCAGTTCCAGCGGCCTGAAGAGGAAATGCACCAACTCTGAAGCACGGGGGTTTTGGATGTGCTTCCTTAGTTTGGCCTGAAAAGAGAACGTAAACACAGTTTAACCCTAACCTGAGTGTGCCTTCTCTTTTCTGTCACATGGGGCGAGTGTTGTGGACTGATGAGAACAGTAAGGGATGGAGGAGTAGGAATCATTCATTTTTATTTTGTGTCCATTTCTAATTCCCAATGAATTTCAGGAGGGGGGGAATACCCTCTCTGTTAAATCAGTGCCTTTAAAGCTAATTTGAACAGACACAGAAGACCTTGGCTTATTTTGAAAGTCCTAGTGAGGAAGGGCCAGGATTGCTGGTGCTTCTGCCTCTTGCAGGGTTGAGAATCCCACTAGTTCCATGGATGAAAACAACAGGATAGGTGTTCTGAGGGTCCCCTGGCAAACTGCTGACAAGGGAAAGTCTCCACCAAGGTCTTGCCTGGGGCACCCGGAGCTGCCCTGGCCACTGAAAGGCTCCAAATCCAGTGGTATTTGAGGTGAGCTGTGGCAGAATGGAGGAGCAAACACTTGGGATTGATTTACTGCAAGAACTGGGTTTCAGTAACAGCAATCAGCTGAGCTGTGGTGAGAAACCTCTCCAGTTTGTGCTCCCATTCAGCTCCTTCTCCTGTCCTGGACTCCTGGCACTGTTGCCATGGGAGACAGGCTCCCCGCTCCTACCGAAATGCAAAGCATTTGAAATGCCGGAGATGAAACATTAATGTGGAGTGGGAAACAACTGCTGGCAGCAGGGTGACCCAATGAACGGGCACTTCCCAGGGACTCGGCAGCCCCATGGTGAGAAACGTGGCAGGACCCCACCACAGTGTCCCAGCTCTGCTGCGTGCTCCACCCTGGGCTCTTGCCAGGAGATCAGCTGCTCCTTCTGATCCTGAGCAGGCACAAATTAGCCATATTTGCTTCTCAAAGAAAAGGCTGGAGCTTGGTATCCTGCTTTAAGGTTGTTTACAGTCTCTTGGTTTTCCTTATTAATAACTGCCCAGGAAGGAGCTTGTAGGATGTGTTCGCTGGACAAGTTTGGTCACAACTGACAGAATTCCTGCTGCAGTGGTGAGGCAGGGACTGAGCCTGGTTCATTGTCCCCAGAGCTCAGGTAGTACAGGACAGTCAGGCCAGTAAAGCCCCTGCTCAGGGCTGGGAACGAGATCCTGGCCAGCTTTCCCTCTCTGCCCCTCTCTGCAGTCCTGCTGGCCTATGTCATGCCCTGGGGCCACTCTGCCGTTGCTCAAATGGCCAAAATCCACTCATCCAGGAGTGGGAAAGGGAGGGAGGGCACAGGAATTCATCTTCGGTGGTGAGGCCTGGAAATTTTCAAGGCAACAAATTGATCTTTGGATAATTACAGCAGAGCAGAGAACACGGTGCCATGGGCTCTGGCAGGGCTGTGCTCAGCTCTTTGTTCTCTCCCAGGTCCAAAAGTGTGACCAGTTCCAGCAGCAGCAGCAGCAGTGACAGCTCAGCCAGCGACTCCTCTGACAGCCAGGACTCCTCTACCTCCTCCGAGGACAGTGACAGTGAGGACAGCTCCTCCTCTGTTGAGAGTCTTTCTGAAGAATGGCTAAAAAGCAAAGGTCATGATAACACAGCAGGCTTAGTAAAGATGCAGACACTGAGTCCTTGAGCAAGAGGTTGCATAGATAACAGAATGTGCATTCAGATAAGTAAGAAGACAGAAAGTAAGAAGAGGAAGATAAGACCACCGTGTTTGCAGATCCCACGGAATAGCTCCCACCAATGAGGAGCTCGACTTTTGCAATATGTATGAGCTAATTAAAGGTACTATAAGTAAGTGTAGTTTTGAAAAATAAATCGAGACTTGCTGAACATGATGCCTTGAGTGCTTGTCTCCCGCGACTCCACCCAACACTCCTCCTCCTCCCCCTCCTCCTCCTCCAGCAGCTCTTCCTCCTCCTCCGACTTCGACTCGGATCCGAGCTCCTCCAGCAGCAGCAGCAGCAGCAGCAGCTCTGAGGATGAGCCCCCAAAGAAGAAGAAGAAGAAATAGCTGGGGAGCTGCAGGACTGGTGTGGAGTGGGAGACAAGCCCCTCCCAGGGGCTGGAGCACACGGCTGCCAAACATTCAATGGTCAACATTTCTACTGCTCACACTTTCCAAGTGTTTTGCCTAGTTGTTCCTAGGACATGGAAGGTATTAAATGGCTTCCTGAGACGTACTGAGAGAGTATTTTTGTGCTTTATCCTTTTATGGAAGATTTTACTTTTTTAGTTCCAAGAAAAATTAAAAAAAAATCTATCATCAGATTCGTTTCCATGAGCTGAAGTCCAGTAACCTGGATGCTTACATGCTGGAAAGCAAAAGCTTTTTATTGCAGGTTATGTTGTGCATCGTGTGCTGTTCCTCTGTTAATGACAGCTTCACTTCCATTGAGAAAATCCTCTCCAACTGTTAAAAGCAGAAGTTTTTCAGCGCTGCTGTGGAGCTGTGGCATAGTTGAAGCTGAATGCACAACGTGTCCCACACAGAGCCTCCCATCTCATCAGCTGGTGCCAAATGGATTCTGTGCTGCTGAGCTTGTGTTCCAATGGCTTTTCCTGATGCTTCCAGGTCCAGTCTTAAGTGCACCATCCAGCTGAGCTGTGTTGGTTTGTTACTGATCAATGGAGTGCTTGTCCTGCCCGCAGGCTCTGGGCTTTTCACTCCCCTGTGGCCTTGGCTCGTGCGTTGGAAGTGTTTGCTGAGACACAGAGTGTTGGTGGTGGGAAGCAGCAGTTCAGTGACTTGGGGCTGCTGCTGCTTTAGGAGTTTCATCTTTGTGCCTTTTTTTTGTCAATTCGGTGTGTCCCAGTGAGACAAGGGCTGCAGTGGGTGTTCTGCAGAGCTCCAGCACAATATTGCCACGCAGCAAAAGCAGAGAAATAATAACAGCCACAACTGGGCACTGTTCTCACTGGATGCTCAGTAAAAAAGAGACTCCTTGAAATAAAGGGCTCAAAGGAAAGTGTTTCCCTTTGCATGTGTGAAATGCAGGATTGCCGAGTGACAGTCTGCAGAAATTCAGTCATTCTTTGTTTGTGGGAAGTGAATGCAAAAGCCCCACAAGCCCTACAAAAGCAGATGCAGACAGGCTGCAGAGCAGGGATTGCTGGATGCAGAGTGGGAATTCGTTGTTCTTCTGGGGGATTGAAGCAGTTGCCATTAGGATTTTATTTGGTGATGCAGTCTCCTGAATTTCTTCTTGTCGGAGTGCCCTTTGTGGGGAGGGGGCATCACTTGTGGAAGAATTCTCAAGTATCTTGGTTTAGGTAGAATACAGTAACTAAAGTATTTTTAATAATTTTTATGGAAAAAGTAGTGCGTAGACTTCCTTTGGAATAAACTGTACTTCTTTAAATGTTTGTGCGTGTGTGTCTGTGAGCACTCCTGTGTTTTACAGAACACGCTGCAGACTGTAAATAAAACTACCAGAAAGGTGTTGAAGTCTTGTGGACTGAATGTACCATTTAATGGGAAAGGGAATAAATTATTAAGCAGCAGTTGCTAAGTGGATGCTTCCTGCAAATATCTGAAATCTTTGTGGTGTTTGTGTGCAGGTTTCAGCTGGAGTTGCCCTGGCATTGCCTCCCAGAGGGGCAGGATTGCTCCCCAGGAAGTTCTCCAGCCAGAAGTCCCTCTGGATCCAGATTATTTTTTTAAAAAAAGTTTAGTTTGTCTTGGCTTTTTCTTTTTTTCCCTGCCCTTTCTGGTTTGTCTCTCCCTGTTCTTCTTTTACAGAGGAACCCCTCCCCAGCCCGGCCAGAGCCGCAGCCTCCTTCATGTGCCGCTGCCTCACTCGCTGCTGCTGGTGCTGGCTCAGGAATGTGCTCAAAGCCCGGCTAAGCAGGAATTGTTCCGGGCCTGCTCTGTTGAATCGCTGCCGCCGCGAGCAAAGCTGCCCCTGCTCCTTGAGGGGAGCGCTCGCTGCAGCCCGGCAGGAAAAGAGCCCAGGAAAAGCCGCGCCCTTTGCAGGAGAAGCGCTGGGAGCAGAGGGGAGAGCGGGAAAAGGCAGCGAGAGCAGCTGGGCGGGCGGGGCGGCATCAGCGCTGATCCCTCCGCGGGCAGGAGCGCATCACAAATAGTCCCTCCGGCGGATCACTCCGCGGGCGGGCGCCATCACCGCTAATACAAGTATTTATAAATTCAAAAGAACTCATTAACACAGAAGAAAGCAAGTATGCTTCATGCTGGGTGGGAAACATAGGGTCTAAGGGATAAGAATTTTAAAGTTGTTGTTTTTGTTTTTTGGTTTTTTTTGTTTTTTTTTATTTTATGAGAGAACTACATATCCCATGGCACCCACAGAGTTCAGGACGGGTAGAGAGGATGAAACAAACTTTAAAGAGAACCTTAACTGAATTAATAATTGAAACTCAAATGTCATGGGGTATGTAGTTCTCTCATAAAATTAAAAAAAATTAATATAAAATAAACAACTTTAAAATTCTTATTTTATTATTATTCCATGTTCTTCTCCCCCTCCTGGATGAGGAATAGGGGTCGGTATTTGCGGCTGTGCACTGTAAGGAAATAAACGAGGAGTGGCTGAACCTGCCATCGCAGGTGGCTGTGATCTGGCCACTGGAGGAGAGGGTGCAGTGGATCTGGGTAGGGTACTGCCAGCATGCGGGATGGGTGAGGGGTGGGGACCCAGTGCTGCAACCTCTGGAGGCAGATAATCTGCACGTTCTCTGAGTCGGAAATAAAGGTGACGAACAAAGTCATCCGAAAGCTGAAAGCGACGGTGGAAAAATGAGGGATCAGATGCCTGTTGTGGATTTCGAAGCTGTGAAGAAGGCATATGAGAAGTTGGAGTTGTATTGGTTGTTGTAAAAAAAGGAGATGAAGCTTGGGAAGATAGAGGAATGCTTTCTGAAGCTGTGCTGGTCACTATATCCTTCTCACTGAAGTGTTGAGCAGGCATTTGAGGATGAAAAAGTCCCATAAAATCAGCTGAATGTCCCTGAGAAGTTCGAGAAGAATGTGCATGAAATGGAATGTCTCGATGCGAGACGTCACTATTAATAACACGTGCTTGGTCCTGTTGTGATGGAAGAGGTGTCCACATATAGTTGAGAAAGTCCTCTTTCTGTTCTGGAGATAAAATCGTATTTGTTTCGCTGAAATGGCACGGGAAACATGGTTCAGCATCGTGTGATTGTTGTGATAATCCTCTGAGTGGTGTTATCAGAGTGATGATAGGGGGTACATGCCGTGGTGACACGGCAGCTGTTGAAATGTCTCTGCTGTGTGTCCACGGCTGTGGCTGCGGTGCAGACGGGGGCTGTGTGGACACAGAGCTGGTAGGAGGTGTAGCTGCCGAAAGCTCCTAGGATGGAACTGCAGTAGCCGAACGAATTGCACTGCTGGCTGGAGGTGCTGTGCTTATCGGTCGTATCGGCGTGGCAGCTGAAGCGTCCGTGTGCGGCTGGAGGTGCCGGGCGGGCGGCCGGGACCGTGGGCGGGACCGGGCTGGCCTGGGAAGCGCTGGTGCCGGGCAGCGGGGCCGGGGCTGGGCTGGAAGCGGGGCCGGGGCTGGGCTGGAAGCGGGGGCGGGGCGGGGCTGGAAGCGGGGCCGGGGCTGGGCTGGAAGCGGGGCTGGGCTGGGCTGGAAGCGGGGGCGGGGCTGGGCTGGAAGCGGGGCCGGGGCTGGGCTGGCAGCGGGGCCGGGGCTGGGCTGGAAGCGGGGGCGGGGCGGGGCTGGAAGCGGGGCCGGGGCTGGGCTGGCAGCGGGGCCGGGGCTGGGCTGGAAGCGGGGGCGGGGCTGGAAGCGGGGGCGGGGCGGGGCTGGCAGCGGGGCCGGGGCTGGAAGCGGGGGCGGGGCTGGAAGCGGGGGCGGGGCGGGGCTGGAAGCGGGGCCGGGGCTGGGCTGGCAGCGGGGCCGGAGCTGGGCTGGCAGCGGGGCCGGGGCTGGGCTGGAAGCGGGGCCGGGGAGGGGCTGGCAGCGGGGCCGGGGCTGGGCTGGAAGCGGGGCCGGGGCTGGAAGCGGGAGCGGGGCGGGGCTGGAAGCGGGGCCGGGGCTGGGCTGGAAGCGGGGCCGGGGCTGGGCTGGAAGCGGGGCCGGGGCGGGGCTGGAAGCGGGGGCGGGGCTGGGCTGGAAGCGGGGCCGTGGCTGGGCTGGAAGCGGGGCCGGGGCGGGGCTGGCAGCGGGGCCGGGGCGGGGCTGGCAGCGGGGCCGGGGCTGGGCTGGAAGCGGGGCCGGGGCTGGGCTGGAAGCGGGGGCGGGGCTGGGCTGGCAGCGGGGCCGGGGCTGGGCTGGCAGCGGGAGCGGGGCGGGGCTGGAAGCGGGGCCGGGGCTGGGCTGGCAGCGGGGCCGGGGCTGGGCTGGCAGCGGGGGCGGGGCTGGAAGCGGGGCCGGGGCTGGAAGCGGGGCCGGGGCTGGGCTGGCAGCGGGGCCGGGGCTGGGCTGGAAGCGGGGCCGGGGCTGACGTCCCGGGCAGGGCCGGGGCCGGGCCAGGAGCGGCTCGAGCCGCGAGCGGCGTTGCCGGGGTAACCGGCACTGAGGAGGGGCGGCCGATGCCGCGCCGCGCAGGCGTGGAAGCGAGGGCTCCCGAAGGCGGAAGTAAGGCCGGGCTGGAAGCGGCGGGAGTGATGACGTCAGCAGCAGGCGCCGCCGTTCAAACGCGGAAGCGGCCGCGAACCCGGGCCGCGTGGGGATAGCGGGAGGGCCCGATGGAAGCTCCGGGACCGCCCCTGGCCGCGCGCATGGCTCATCTGATGGGAGGACCCCAGGCTCGGGAGGTAGGGACCTGCCTCTGCCTTGCGCCGTAACAGATGGATCGGGCGAGATGGAAACCGAGAAATATTCTCGGCACTCTCGGTTCCTACACTCAGGTGTATTCCTAGTTCCTGACATTCCTTTAAAACTACCGAATTCTTCTCTCAGGTCCCTGGCAAATGGGGCTTTGCAGCCTGGGGGAGTTCTTGCAAAACGGGCTCTAGTGAAGCGCTCTGCAGGAGTGGTTGTGCACCTGAGCGGTCATTAATTGTCTCCTCTAATGAGGGAAACGTGATTAAACTCCCGGTGCTGTGCTGCTGTTGTGTGTCGGCCTCGAGGTGTGAGACAGTCCCTGTGTCACACTGGAGTTGCTTAGTGGCTGGACTGGGACTGGGACAGGTCTTGTTGGTCAGGAACAAAAGGGAAAATTTATCTTTTGGCTTGCTTAATATCTTGGCTTTATTAATGTATCAATGTCAATTGTTGTCATTTGCTGCCTCCTGCACAGTGTGTTTGCAGCTCTGTGTGAGAGCAGACTCTCCCCTGTTGGGGAGTGAGACAATCCTGGAATATCCTGAGCTGGAAGGGGCCCACAGGGATCACCCAGTCCCACCCCCGTCCCTGCCCAGACCCCCCAACAGCCCCAGCCTGGGCATCCCTGGCAGCGCTGTCCAAACGCTCCTGGAGCTCTGGCAGCCTCGGGGCCATGCCCATTCCCTGGGGAGCCTGGGCAGTGCCCAGCAGCCTCTGGGGGAAGAACCTTTCCCTGATCTCAGCGTGAGCCTGCCCTGGCCCAGCTCCAGCTGCTCCCTGGGTGCTGTCTGTGTCCCAGGGAGCGGAGATCAGAGCTGTAGGCCCCGATGTGTTCTGACCTCACACTTCTCTACCAGAACAAACCCAGTGCCCTCAGCAGCTCTTTCATGGTCCTTCCACACCCTTCCCCATCCCCATGTCCCTTCTTTGGATGCTGTCAGCTTTGTATCTTTTGTATACTGTGGCGCCCAAAAGTGCCCCCAGGACTCCAGTACAGTTTAACAGCAATGAAAGAAAACAGTAGATTTCAACTTTGATCTCAAAAGCTGTCTCAGGCCCCTGATACTGCCTCGAAATGTCTTTGCAGTTCTTGCTTTATGACTTGTGTCAAACACGGAGAGAGTGAGACTGAGCCCCTGGGGTCAGGTTCTGTGTGAGAAGCCACACAGCAAGCCAGAAATCTTTGCTCCAGATCACCAGAAATTTACAGTATTGAGGGCGGAAATACTGAGAGTTGAGTCTTGGGAGCTGAGCCAGGAAAGCAGCACCTCTGCCATGGGCAGATTTGGCACGTGGAGAGAGCTCGAGCAGCTTGCAAGAGGTCCCAGCAATGTGTGTGTGGAGCTGGGAGGAGCATGAGTTGCAGTGTCGTGTTTGGAGTCCCCCTGGGTGAGGATGTAGGAATAGACTGGAGTTTTTGGTGACTGAGGTTTCTTTTCTGTGGCAATAATTGTTCTTGGCCACATCATTTTGGTTTGTTACTCGCCTGTGGTTTGTTCTACAGGCCTGTTTCCTTTCTCTCCTACTATGGTGTCTCAGTTATCTTCAGCAGAGGCTCAGCAATAACTAAACTTGAGCTTAGATACTTAAACTTCAGTTCAGAGTAGATACATGGAAGAAATCTTTCCGTGTGAGGGTGGGCAGGCCCTGGCACAGGGTGCCCAGAGCAGCTGTGGCTGCCCCTGGATCCCTGGCAGTGTCCAAGGCCAGGCTGGACACTGGGGCTTGGAGCAGCCTGGGACAGTGGAAGGTGTCCCTGCCCTTGGCAGGGGTGGCACTGGATGGGTTTTAAGGTCCCTTCCCACCAAGGCCTCGTCTTCCTTTGCCTTCAGTGTCTGCCTCAGAGTTTGTACCCAAACCAAAGTGAGGTTGGTGTCACCTTCTCTAAACTGGGAGAACAGATCACTCCAAGCTGTGGGGAGATGGAGAGGCTGTAGGATGGAGAGGGTGCAGCCCTGCAGACGCCGAGCTGTGGGGTTGCTGCTTTCAACAGCCTCGTTGTTGCTGCGGACACAGCTCAAGGTGGGTCTGAGAGAGACAAACTCTGCTTTTGGGGGTTTGTGTTGATGAGGAGGGGAGGGGAGGTCGCTGCTCTGCTTCTTGTAACTGCTGTGGCAGAGCCAGGAGCCCAAGGCAGGACAAGGGCAAAGCAAACCTCTCCGAGCTCTTGGATTCTCTTCATTCCCAGATATTCTGATTCCTGCCCAAGTCCAAGTTCATTGTGCTGTGCAGGATGCGAGTTTAATCAGGTTTTAGTGCTGGTTTAGCTGAGTGTTTCTAGGGCTTGAGGATGAAGCCAAATGCTCTGCACTGAAAAAGTGATGGATGTTCAGCACGAGATTCTCTTCAGGAACTGGCACGAAAAGTGGTTGCTGAAGCTGAGGGAGGAGCAATTCACAGCTTGGCTGGAAGAGGGAGAAGTGCTCACTGCTGGTCTGTCACTTCATCCTCATGAGTGAGTCTGGGAGCTCCCGAGATCGGCCAGGCTGCAATTTCAGATAGTTTAGATGGGCTGGCCTTGAAAAAATCATATTTTGGTGCCTGGAGCAAAAGCTGAAGGTGGCAGGAAGTGGCAGCAGTGGCAGGGAACTGAAGTGACACCACCCTGAGCTCAGAACTAATTTTGGTTGTGACCTTGAGCAGTCCCTGGGCCACACCAGAGCTTTTTGTGTCACCTGCTTTGGGAGGTTCTTCCTTGCCCGTGGAGAAGTTGGGTCTGGCACAGGTCTGCTGTGGAGCACCTGTGCCACCACCTTTAAAGAGCCACCCTGGAGGTGTCAGTGAGCCCCTCAGTGCCTGCCCAGCCTAGAGCAGGGCTGGGAGGGCAGGGGGCTCAGGGAGTGCTCATTCCTGGTGGTGTTGGAGCTCTGAGCCCAGCCCTGAGCTGGGTTTGTGGCTCTGAGGGCACGGGGAGTGTCCGGAGCAGGCCTGGCCTGGGCAGAGTAGGAACTCCTGGAGTAACTCCTGAGTAAGCCACACCTTCCACGCGAGAGGGAGGCACTCCCAGAGTCAGGCGCTGTCTCCTCAGAGGTGCTTTGGGGTTTAATTCTGTTCTCACAGTGACTCCTCTCACCTGGGAACCCCGTGGTTACCTACAGAGGGTCTGAGGCCTTAGGGATGTAAATATGGACAGGAGGGGTTGGAATCTGCCTATCAGGGAATCTTCCCCTTGCCCAGAGGAGAGTGTGCAGAACTATTCTGTGTGATGATAATGTTTTCATACTTTAGGTGTGAAAATAAAAAATGGGAGAAATCTCGTTTTTCTGGCAGCACGCAAAGAACTTTCTTCTGTGTCACCTCTAAAACTCTGTGAGGGGATGAATACCTGGGAATCTGAAAGAGACATAGCTGGAAAGCATCAATATGAATGGATTTTTCTGCTTCTTTTTGCACTTGAAAGAAAGGTGAAAGTTACAGGCTGAGTCAAGCTTTTACCCTTTATTTCAATCAATTCAGTTATTGCTAAATATGGCTACACACAGGTAGCCCAGGTGACAGAGCTGCCTCCAGCTGCTCCTTGGCCCCAGTGTCCCACGCAGGATGCTTGAGTTATCCACTGAGAGCTCCCTTGAGACTGGAGCACAGGTAAATCTGCCTGTCTGAAGGGCAGGATTGTGTCCTAAGTCCCTCCTCATTCCTTCCTTTCCTCAGGCCCCACCATTGTGGCTTGGGTGGCAGTGGCACATTGGAAAGGCCTGGGGGTGCCAGCTGGGGTGAGAGCTCAGGGTGCCAGCCCAGGCTCCACCAGCACTTGGCCCACACTGGGGCACAAATTGAGAGATGAACTCTTGGAAGCTTGTCCTGAGGAGGATGAATGGTACCTGCTGGCGAAATTCGGTGCTTTTGCAGAGCTGTGATAAACCCCAAAGTCTTAGACTGCCAACCTACAGCCTCTGCACCGTCACATTCCCCAGTTGCATTTTGTATTGGAATTTTACCTGCTCCCACCTGCGTCCTCCTGCTGGCAGTGCCAGCAGCCCACGTGCTGCCTCTCCTGAGAGCAAGTTCCTGCCTGTTTCCTCTCCCAGCCCCAGCTCTTGCTTCCCTCTGGCAGAGGCAGCTTTAGGTGCAATATCCTGATGTTTCTGCAAGTGGGTTTTGGAATAAACCTACACACGGGATGTTCATGGGTTGCTGCTATGGATTCTGTGAAAGGTGATCAGGAAAAGCAAGTTCAGAGTTACTCAGGGGATTCTCTGATTCCTGCCCATCTCACGGAGCTGCTCAGGGTGAAACTACTACTCCCATGCTTTTTATTTTGCTCCTCTTAGTGCTGGTTTTTCCCCAGGTAAGTCAGTGCTGGAGCAGCCCTTGTGGGTTTATCTGTGATGAGCAGTGGTTGTGTCTGCACACGGAGATAGCAGATTCCAGCTGTAGTGTGCAAACGTCGGTGCTTTGTGCCTTAGTGCACAGCCACATTTGTCAGCTGACAGGGCTGATGCGATGAGAAAACCTCGCACTCTCCAATAACCTGAGCACAGGCACTTCCTGCGTTGTTACATTTAACCAAAGCTCTGATAAAAAATACTACATTAATTATTCTAATGGAGACCAGATTCCGCATGATCATAGTTTACGTTTTTGGATAGTCTTTGATTGACTCTGGTGGGAAGGGAGGTGAATCAGTATCTTGTACTTTAGGGAAAGATCTAGGGGAGAATTGAATTGTACTTCCTTGGAATTCACATCACCCGCCCTTAGTCGGAGATGTTGATCTTGAGAACAACAAGCAGAGAACAGCCCAGGAAGGGCTGAACGTGACAAAACAGTGCAGAGCATACAGAAATCCTCTTTGCTGTGTTCATCATTCTGTCTTCATCTTGGATTGTTTCCACCCTTCTCCTCCACCTGGAAGTCACAAGCATCCTGCAGTGGCAGGTACTCTGGGTTCTTCTGCCAGGAGTAGTCTAAGAACAGCTTTTGCTGGGAGCAGCTCTGACCTTGCTGAAATCACTGCTGAAACCTCCCCTGACTCTTGCAGTGCCAGAATTTCAGGGTGCCAGTGGTGAGGCAGGGACTGAGCCTGGTTCATTGTCCCCAGAGCTTGGGTAGTACAGGACAGTCAGGCCAGTAAAGCCCCTGCTCAGGGCTGGGAACGAGATCCTGGCCGGCTTTCCCTCTCTGCCCCTCTCTGCAGTCCTGCTGGGCTATGTCATGCTACTATGTTACAGCATTGTTCCATGTCTTTTTTTTTTTTTGGAAGTAATGCCGGATATTGGCAGTCAGGGGCGATGGAGCGAGGTGAGCAGTGACCGGTGGACAGAATGAGTTGTTACGGCCTCGGTCTCAATTTTTGGAGCAGCTCTAAGCATCCGTTGTTGTTTGTGTGTTTTAGGTGGTCCACTTGCAGGATGTCCTGGCCCTGGATGCTGGAGGGTGCAAGCCTAAGGTATAGGTGTGGTGTACTTCAGTCAGAGCGGGGAGGCTGTGGTTTCACAGTCTCTCAGCATGTTTTGTGTGTTTTTGCTTTGCTTCTCTGCAGGTGCTGCTGCCGCCCTGGGCGTGCCAAGGGCCAGAGGCGAGCAGGTGAGTTGGCATTTAGGTGGGGTGGCTGATAGGCCAGTGGTCTATGGCAGCGTGCTGAGCGTGTCCCTTTTCATTGTGCAGGTTTGTCCTGGCCACCTCCAGAGTCAGATCAGGATTTGAGGTGAGCCAGGGCAGTGGTGTGGAGTAGCCCGGGGATGCTCTTCTGGAGGGCAACAGTGACGTTTTCTGTTTTGTTGTCTTAGGTACCGTGAGCAGGTGTGGAGCTGAAGTTTGGAGAGAGCAGGTAAGCGCTGAGCCTCGGCAGTTTCGAGGGAGGGGGCCTTGCGGAAGGGGTCTCTTTTGGCGTGTGTTGTCAGAGGCTGAATTTTCTCCTTGTTCTCCATCTTTCACAGCTGCCAAAGCGGACCATGGGGAACGTGTTGACATCTGAGGTGCTGATGCATTTTTTCTGCCAAGGATGGATTTTGTCCGTTTGTCTTCAGAAAGCTAAGTGTTGGGAGCGGTGGTTGGGAGAAGGGAAAGGCCTTTGGAGTTCCAGGAGGCAATTGGAAGTTAGCTTAGAGGAGAGGGCTGTTGTGGGAGGGTCCCTTGGAAGTAAAGGGAGAGGGTTTCTCCTCAGCATCACCCGAGCCTTTGCTGGGCAGGGCAGTTCCCACCCATCTCTGTCATCGGCCTTTGAGTCTCGACATCATCGTGGATCTTTTTGCCCGAGGAGCTCGCCTTCGGGTCTGGCACGATCGCCACGGTCTCCATTTCACCTACTCGCTGGCGTAGCCGCCCGCGGGCATCTTGGCCACTTGCTGGATGGTCAAAGGTAAGGGATCAAAGGTCGGGTTGTCAAGGAATGGGTCAAGGGGTCAAAGGTCAGGGGGTAAAAGGTCAAGGCTCGGGCTCAGGATTAGAGGTTCCAGCATGATTTTCCGTGGTGGTTCCCAGTGTGGGGACACGGGGTGTGGGGTCAGTGGCGCCGGGGGCGGGCAGGAGCCCCGTGGGCAGTGGCCGGCAGCGGCGGGGACGCCTCCGTACGGTCGCGCCCCTCCAGTGCCAGCAGAAGCCCCCCTGCGCCGTGCGGTGCCCGGCCCCACTCCTTGCCCTCCCCGCCGCTGCCTTCCCGCACTCCCACCGCACCCCCTGCTCCCCTCCAGCCCAGGGAAATGCAGGAAAACACAAAATCATTGAGGTGGAACAGTCACCAGAGCTGCCCGAGCCATCCCCCCGCCTGAAGGCGGCAGCTGCCCAGAGCCAGGGGCACCCAGCAGGATGCAGCTCCTCTTTCCCAGGAGCTGGAGGCAGGGTTTCCCAGGCAGGGGGAGCAGGGAGAATTTCAGCTCCCAGCAGCTCTCTGTGAGTGCTGGATGGACTCTGGGCTGAGCCAGGTGGGAGGTGTGGGTGGTGTTCATGTCCCCAGGAGCTGCTCAAATCCACCTTAAACTCCTGGAATGGTCTGTGCTGGCAAGAACCTTACAGACCATCCTGTTCAGCCCCTTGCCATGGTCAGGGACACCTTCCTGGGGTGTCTGTGCCAGAGTGGTGGAATGGGCAGGACTTTCTCCCTGAGCCCAGTCCCGGGCAAGATTGGGGTTCCCATGGGAAGAAGCCTGTGAGCTGCATTTCCGGAGCTGGGAGCCTCCATGCCCGGGAGTGTTTCCAGTACTGTTCTTTGGCTTTTTCCATAACTGGGCATGATGGTTCTCCCCAGAGCAAGGTGGTTTTCCCTGGATTGTTGGGGTTACACACTGGCTGTTTGACAGCTCTGTTGTCTCTTTGTCCTGAATGGAAGAGTGAGGAACGGGGGATGCTCCCGACTGTCCCAGGGATGTGGGAACAGCCCAGTTCCAGTGAGGAATGTGACGCCCAGCTCGTGGCGTGTGCCCTGAGATGGTCTTTGCTGTTGTTTTGTCCTTAGAGCCTGTTGGAGTGCTGGCCTGGATTTGGGAGGAGCCAAGTAGCCTGGAGCAGTGAGGTTTTTCCTGTCAGAAATCCATGCTGGGGATGTTTTCCCTGGCTGTCCCAAGGGGAAGGAACAGCTCTGGAGTTTTTGCAGCCACAGGCTGGGGATGCATCCCCTGAAAACCAGTTCAGGATCGTTCATCTGACTCTGTCCCTGACCTGTGGCTTCCAGGGAGCCTTCTGGTCTTCTGGATATTCCCAGGAGAGGATATTCCACCACCTGACTTTTAAGCCAGGAATTCCAAACCCAGTAAGTCGGTCACATTCTATGGGAGCTGCCCCAATGGTGGGATGGCAGAGGGCACACCCCACGCTGCTGTTTGGGACATTCCTGACTGGAACGGGAGCCAGCTGGGCATTTTGGAGCACTGAGGCCACCAGGGCAGCCTTGAGTGGCATTCCCAGGCAATGCTGAGGCATCCCATGCCTGTGGCAACACATGCCTGATGTGGAGCAGAGAGAGGAAGGGAGAAATTCTGAGTTGATGGGAGGAATGGAATTGGGCTTTCCAGAATGGAATTGGTATAGGTGCTGATGGTATCATGGAATCATGGGGTGGCTTGGAAGGGACACAAAGACCCTCTGGGCTCTGTTATCCCATCCCGTGGCAAAGAACACGTCCAAAACTGCCTCCTCACCCCCATGGAATGGCAGTGGGTGTTGGGAGCTCTGGCTGGAGCACCTGGAGACCAGGTAAGAATAGCAGTGGCATTGTTTTGGCTGCTGCTGGATGTGGTTTTCTCTTGTCAAGATGTTCCTCTGATTGATATTGGGAAGAGCAGTTCACTGCCACAGGAGGAACAAGAGGAAAGCAGCTGCCACTCTCGGGTTCTGTGCCCTGTAAAAAGTAAAAGCAGATAAAGATCAAAGCTCCATAAAGCTGGAACCATCTCCAACCTCGGGACAGCACTTCTGTGGGAAAAGCGTAGATGGGCCATTAGGAAGGAGATCATCATGCAAATGGGCAAGGGGGGGAATTAAATTCTGCTGCTTTCTGATTGAGGCCTGCTTCAATTTGCAGCCTTTATAATATCAGCTTAATGGGACTTTTTGTGCTTTAAAGAGGTTTTTATTAGCTGGGGGTTGTCCCTGCCTGGACTGAGGCACAGCACAATGAGTCTCCTGCCTCCTGAAGCCGTGTCGTTATCCCAGCATCTGAAATTAAAAACCAGCACTCTGGGAAACCTCTCTACTCTGAGGAGAAGTGTGAGGAGCGTTTGGGTCTGTGGAAAGCCTGGAACAGCTCTGAGAGACACCAAACATCCTGTGGATCCCAATAAACAGCAAAACATTCCAGCAGCTCCTTCCAACACCGCCCTTGTAGGGAACTCTGTCACCCCAGTGGGTATTTGTGGGAGTAAGGAAGAAATCCCACTAATGACCTCAGTGTGATCACCTCTGGTTCGTCTGGGGATAAATCTCCTTTATCCTTCTGGGAGAATAAAGGAATCCAATGCTGCCTTAATCCCCAGCTCCTCAGAGTCTGCATTTCCAGAATCCATCTCCTGGCCCAGCATGGGAAGGGTTGTCCAGCGCTGGAACAGCTGCCCAGGGCAGTGGTGGAGTCACCAACCCTGGAAGTGCTCATAAAATACATGGATATGGCACTTGAGTGTTCATAAAATACCTGGGGAAATACATGGGTAAATATAGGGATAAATTCATGGGTACATACGTGGATAAAAATATGGATAAATGTATATGGATAAACATATATGGATAATCCATGGATAAATATAGGGATAAATATGTAGGGATAAATATGTATGGATAAATACAGACCTTGCTTCCCTGAACACCAGGAGAGCCGGTGCTTTACCCAGATCCCAGTGCCCTGCACGGCTGCGCTGACACGAGCGCAGGCCGATCGCTCCGCCCAGCACCATCCCTCATTTTCTTCCCATTGCTCCCCAAGCGTCCCCAAACCACCCCAGCGTGTCTGTGCCGGGGCCAGGGCCTGCCCCGAGCCCGATCAGAGGCTGTCACCCAGCCCTGCACCAGCTCCCACCCCCGGGTGAGCTGGGAATGCACTGAGAGCTCGGCTCCCCGGGCTCCCCAGCACCCAAACCGGTCCTCAGACACACAGAAATGCCCAACCTGCCCCTCTGGGCACAGCCAAACACCACAATTCCATCATCCCCAAGCAACTCTGGCACTTGCCTCTTCACCTCCGCCCATTTCCAGTAGCCGGGGCTAGGACCGGGCTGTCAGAAATAGCATTCCCTAGGCAGTTCATCCCAGCGCAGAGGAGAAGAGGAGCCTGTCCCTGACCCACACCATGGGCAGGACAAGGGGGGCCCTAGCTGGCTTTGCCTACTCCAACACCACAGCTCTTGGTCCCAAAGATGGGGCGAGTTCAGTGGTTTTTCCTGTCCTGAAAGAGAGCAGAAAAGGGAAGTTAATCCCACTGTGGAATCCAAGACTCCTGCATTTCCTATTTCTGCTCTGATTGCTCACCGTGGAGTTTTAGCCATGGAAAAAAAAGGAGAATGACACCATATCAAATAAAAAGTTGATTAATCCACGTAGGGGCTGTGGAGAGGATACAAAGGAGCTTTTCCATGATTTTGGGGCTTGAAGAGGGACTGAATTTCCCTCAAAGCTGGGAAGGGCCTGAGGATAATAAAGCAAAGGAGCAGCTTCATCTCTCCCTGGCAGAGAGCTCGGGGCTCCATTATGGATACAAATCAATCCCAGCAGGATTTCAAAGGGTTTCTTTAGGATGTCAGGTCCCTCTTTATCAGATCCCTGCTGGGATTCAGGGCCTGCCTGGTCACGGGGTGCTTTGATAAGGGCTGGATTTAAATCCCAGATCTGAGAACAGACATGAAAGGTCCCTGGGTTTCTAGGGGGTTGAAAAACTCAAGCTGGATTCGCTGCAGAGCTGAAAAATCAGGGTAAGAGAGAGCAAGGAGTGGCCAGCAGGCCCAGGCTCCTGATCACGCCCCTGGGATCCATGGGATCCATAGGATCCACGGCCTCTGGCACGCTGCTCCAGCACCCTGCAGGGTGACTGACAGCCGGGCAGGGGAAGGAGCCACCAGCAGCTCTGCCATGTGCACCATCATTCACCTTGCACGTGGCCTAAACAGCCACCAAGCACTGATGGACTGACTGAGCCGAAAATATCGGAGAGATCTCAGTTTGCACTCCAAATTCCCTGCAGCCTGTTCCCTTCCTGATCCATCCCTTCAAGCAGCAAGAGTGGAATTCCTTCCATCGTTGCTCTTTCCCTCCTGTTTTCCACTCAACAAGAAAAAGAGCAGCCACGTGAACAGGAGTAAAAGCCCCAAACCCACAAAAAAGCACATTCTCAGCATCACTAATCCCTGCCAAACTGCCAGGAACCTTCCAAAACTACATCCAAGCTTGGAAACAGGGATCCAGTTGTTTGTTTAAGCAGCTATTGATCCAGTCTCTTCCAGCTAATTAAACTATTCACTATTTAAACTCATTAAACTGCTCATCCTGCTCCTGGCAGCCAGAGGCAAAGAAGAAATCGTGTCTAGATTAAATGGTGTTGGTGAATGTGCCCATCCCAGTCCTTGGAGAGGTTGGAATTGCATCCCTGTTCCTCTGCTCTCTTTTCCTTCCTTTTTCCTGCAGTGATTCCCACCCGGATTCCTCAGCTCCAGCTCTCTGAGCAGCCTCAGGGGGAGCATTTCATCCCCTTAGAGCCAACTCCATTTGTTGCATCCTTCATGCCTCAACCACCCCTAAAAGCAGGCAAGTGCTGATGGGCAGTGCAGCTGCTTCCACTTGGGAATGTTTCCAGTGGAACAGGGAGGGAATTCTGAGAAGCTTCCACCCACTGCACGTTATTGCTGGATAAAAGGTGAGGCAGCAAAGGATCAACAAAGGGAGATTTCAGCAAGACAAAGTCCAGACAGAGAGGCTGCAAGTGTGGCTGGGGCTGCTAAACTGGGAAAACTGCAAGGTCAGGCTGTGGGAACATGGATTATACTGAGGTCTGGAACTGGTGTTGGGAAGAGAAGGAGAAGGAGAAGGAGAAGGAGAAGGAGAAGGAGAAGGAGAAGGAGAAGGAGAAGGAGAAGGAGAAGGAGAAGGAGAAGGAGAAGGAGAAGGAGAAGGAGAAGGAGAAGGAGAAGGAGAAGGAGAAGGAGGAGGAGAAGGAGGAGGAGAAGGAGAAGGAGAAGGAGAAGGAGAAGGAGAAGGAGAAGGAGAAGGAGAAGGAGAAGGAGAAGGAGAAGGAGAAGGAGAAGGAGAAGGAGAAGGAGAAGGAGAAGGAGAAGGAGAAGGAGAAGGAGGAGAAGGAGGAGAAGGAGGAGAAGGAGAAGGGCCCGAAGTAACTGCACAGTGAATTTCCTTACCATGAGCCAGGCTCATTCCCTGAGCTGACCAATATCTCCGAGCTCCCCTTCATGGCACAGCCCTGCCAGTAAAGAACAGAAGTTCCTGCTGCTCCCACTGGAATTCTGTAGCGTGCCTGGCATTCCATACGTTCTGCTGCCTGAGAGTTCCTGCAGCCGTCCTCGGGAAGAGCAGTTCACTGCCACAGGAGGAACAAGAGGAAAGCAGCTGCCACTCTCGGGTTCTGTGCCCTGTAAAAAGTAAAAGCAGATAAAGATCAAAGCTCCATAAAGCTGGAACCATCTCCAACCTCGGGACAGCACTTCTGTGGGAAAAGCGTAGATGGGCCATTAGGAAGGAGATCATCATGCAAATGGGCAAGGGGGGGAATTAAATTCTGCTGCTTTCTGATTGAGGCCTGCTTCAATTTGCAGCCTTTATAATATCAGCTTAATGGGACTTTTTGTGCTTTAAAGAGGTTTTTATTAGCTGGGGGTTGTCCCTGCCTGGACTGAGGCACAGCACAATGAGTCTCCTGCCTCCTGAAGCCGTGTCGTTATCCCAGCATCTGAAATTAAAAACCAGCACTCTGGGAAACCTCTCTACTCTGAGGAGAAGTGTGAGGAGCGTTTGGGTCTGTGGAAAGCCTGGAACAGCTCTGAGAGACACCAAACATCCTGTGGATCCCAATAAACAGCAAAACATTCCAGCAGCTCCTTCCAACACCGCCCTTGTAGGGAACTCTGTCACCCCAGTGGGTATTTGTGGGAGTAAGGAAGAAATCCCACTAATGACCTCAGTGTGATCACCTCTGGTTCGTCTGGGGATAAATCTCCTTTATCCTTCTGGGAGAATAAAGGAATCCAATGCTGCCTTAATCCCCAGCTCCTCAGAGTCTGCATTTCCAGAATCCATCTCCTGGCCCAGCATGGGAAGGGTTGTCCAGCGCTGGAACAGCTGCCCAGGGCAGTGGTGGAGTCACCAACCCTGGAAGTGCTCATAAAATACATGGATATGGCACTTGAGTGTTCATAAAATACCTGGGGAAATACATGGGTAAATATAGGAATAAATACATGGGTAAATACATGGATAAACATATGGATAAATATAGGGATAAATATGTAGGGATAAATATGTATGGATAAATACATGGCACTTGAGGTCATGGGTTGGTGTGACCATGGTGGTGGTTGATGTTTGGACTTGATGATGCTAAAGGCCTTTGCCAGCCTCAACAACCCCAGGATTCCATGATTTTCTGCCTTTTTCTCCTGCTCTGGGGCTGAGAAACTCCTTGAGCGGAGCAGCAGTGGGAGCAGGGAGCCACAGGCTGCACATCAGAGCTCTGCAGGCACTTTTAATCCACCTCTCTTCATGTTCATGGAAGATGGCACAGGAAATCTCTCAGCCCGAAAGCATCTCCCCAGCTCTGCACACCCGGGACAAAGCCGAGGTGAATGATCCCCTCCAAGCTCCTTCCAGAGCCATTCCAGCGGCAACCAGAGGCAGCAGTTCCTAGAGAAACGGCTCCTATCCAATTCAGGAGCCTTCCCTTGGGGAGGAGACATCCATTTCCCCTTCTACCTGTCATTCTTCTTCATTCATGGACTCGATAAGGCAGGAAATCTGGCAGGCTTGAAGTAAAAAACGAGCTGTTCACAGCAAAGAGAGCCTCAGCGGGTAAAAAAAAAACAAACCCCAAACTGTTGGAATCAAGATGAAGTTAATAGGAGCAAAAATAAATAGAAACAGACCCTAAATGTAAATGAACATTACATCACCACTGGCATTTCAGCTCCTTTTCAAATACAGAAATAGCAGCAGATTTAACTTGCAGAAAGTTGCTGTGTTCACACAGCCAGAGCTGCTTCAGGGGCACAGCCCTGAACCTTCTGCTCCCCAAAACAACTCAAGACTCGAGAAAGGAGAAACAGGGATCAGGCAGAGGGGGAAAATCCCAACTTCCCGGTCAAAAGAGGTTAAGAGAAATACAATTCCATCCCTTAACTCTGTGGAGATGGGATCTGTTGGCGTTTGCCAGCTCCAGAGGAGTTCACTCCACCTCGGGCAGATCGGAGGTGAAAGCAAATAATGCAACTGCAGCCCCGGAGAAGGCTGGGCTCTTAATTGACAGAGATTCCAGAGAGAGGGAAATAACCTCCAGTACCATTTGGGCAGCAGGTTTCTCTCCCAGCTGCCACCTCAAATCCTCGAGATCCCCGTTGGCCACCCAAAATTCCAGGCACCATTTCCAGCCTGGAAACAAACTCAGAATGCTCTCAGAGTGAGACCTTAAAGCTGGAGCACCTCAGCCCCCACACCTGCTCAATCCCTGCTCTCCCAGGGGCTCAGCCTGGAGAAAAGGAGGCTCCAGAGAGACCTTTTCTCTCTCTGGAATTCCCTGACAGGAGGGGGCAGCTGGGGGGGGGGGGGGGGGGGGCGGGCTCTGCTCCCAGGGAACAGGGACAGAAGTTCTGAGTCATTTCAGGGAGTGAAGAGTTACAGGGCAGGAAACAAAGGCAGCTGAAGAAGATCTGAGACGATTTTCCCTTATTCTTACACACCTCAGACATTCAATTTTGTCCAAGTTTGTGTCTCGAATTTAAACCCAACTCCTTCCCTGTGGGAAGGAGGAGATGATCCCGGCCTGCCATGTGCCAGAGCGAGAGTGACAGAGGGAAGGATGTTACTTGGGGAAGGGTGGCACACTGACATTTCATCGTGGCTGATATGGCAGAGAGACTTCATTTTTTTTAACAGCAAAAGCTTCAATATTTCACAAAATCTGTGTTCCCTGTGATTATTTGTAAAGCATTGTGGATGGGCTTGGCACTTCCCTGACAGAAACACTGGCAGGGCTCTGCCTGGAGGGATCTATAATTGAAGATGGGAAGAGTGGATGGGAGGACAGGGATGCAGCAGAGGGAGATCAGAAAGAGAATTACGAATTCTTTCATTCTTTTCTGGATTTTTTGGGTTCTTTTAATGTGATCCATTTTAAATCCAGGCTTAAGATCTGATTCAACTTCAGATTTTTTTTGCTGCCCAAACTTTCTTCTGTCCCTGGCTGGAGCAGAAAACCAAAATTTCAAAATTCCTCATGAAATAAATAGGAGGGTGGTGTGGGAACAGCCTCACTTTCCCAGGTGGAAACACTTCCCTCCGGGTTTATCATTCTGGGAACAATTCTGGCCCAAAGAAGGGGAAGCACAGAGTGGCACTGCCAGGGTGTGACACGGCCAGGGCACAAGGAGGCCCTGGGTTCTCCTCCAGGTTTGTTTGTGGAAGGTTTGGGGTGGTTTGGGGTGGCTGAAGGGTTTCTGACAGCATTAATTGGGAGTCAATCCCCCTACGGATCCCCATTCCCAGTTCTCCCAGGAAGCTCCTGCAATGGTCTCTAAGGGGTTAATGGAATATCTGCTTTTCCCTGCACGGATGACGGGGCCCAAAGCACTTCCCTGGCCCTGCAGGAGCCCCAGCACTGAAAATCCCCGAGCAACACCTCGGAGCTGCCGCAGGCACCCAGACAGAAGGGGAAGGTGCCCGTTCCCTCAGCTCCCGGCTGCCAGATGGGGGAATATTTTGGGCTTTTGGGAAAAGCGTTGGGTTTCCACCTTTTCCCTGCGTGTGAGGAAGCGCCTGGCACCAGGGAATGCTCTGCTGAGCTGGGAGGCCCCGGCATTCCTGGAGAGAAATCTTTAGGATTAGGTGGGGGATTACACCACCTGCTCCCTTTCCCTGTGGCTGGGGGCACCAGGCTGAGGGCACAGCGGGCGGGATGTGCCGGAGACCCAAATCCCACTGGAACCACGGCGTTTTCCATCCCCTTGGGTCCAATTCCGGGCAGGAGCAGCACCTGGAGGACAAAGCTGCGCGGCAGCCGAATGCCGGGTGACAAAACCCCTGAAAAACAGGCTTGAGGAAGTGGCTGGGTGGAAGGGTGAGCTGAGGGAGGTGGTAATTAGAGCACTGGGGGAAGGTGGTAATTAGAGCACTGGGGGAAGGTGGTAATTAGCTCTGCTGCTCACCGTGGCTCAGCCTTCAGCTGTCACTCACCCACGCCTGGAGCCTGTGGAACACGTTTCTGTCCCATCTGCGAGGGAAACGCTTCCCCTTCCCTCTTCCTGCAAAAGCAGAGGAATCCTTGTCCCTGGATGACCAAGGCCGGGCCAGGGGTGGAGACGCCATCCCTGCAAGGCTTCAAAAACCGTGGATGTGGCGCTGGAGGACAGGGGTGGCTGGGGAGCGTGCTGGTGGGGCTGGGTTGAGGGTTGGACTTGGCGATCCCAAAGGTCTTTTCCAGATATTCTCCTGCAAATAGAATGTTTATATAATAAAGCACACAATTTGGAGCTCGTTAAACAGTTATATTTCAGTCAAAACTCTGCACATAATCTCTTCATGAGGGGTTTTGAATTCCACCTCCCCTCTGCAGCAGCGATCCCGTGATTCCAACACGGATCTCCAGTCCCCTTTGGCATTTTCTGATTTCCAGGCAACATCTCATGGCCTCAAAAGCCTTGGTAGACTTAATCAAAACTGGGCTGAGTCTAAAGTGGACTCGAGCACAACGTTCAGGTGCAATGGATGCTGCTGGAATGGGGGCTCTAATGCCAGGTGTCACATCCTCCCAAACTTCCAGCTCCCGGAACTAGAAAGGAGCTTTAATGGATGGAAAAGAAATCCCCAAACCACAACCCCGTGGGAATCAGGGATGCAGGACTCAGCTGTGCTGCCATCACTCCCTCAGGAATAGCCAGGTTTAGCTCATTCTGTCTGCCCAGAGAGGAGGATTTGCCCCTGGATGCCCTGGAATGTTCCAGGCCAGGCTGGACACTGGGGCTGGGAGCAGCCCGGGACAGTGGGAGGTGTCCCTGCCCGTGGCAGTGCTGGCACTGGATGAGCTTTAAGGTCCTTCCAAGCCCAAATGGTTCTGTGAGTCTTAGAGCCCTGAAATTCTCATGACAGAGGTGGAACTGCAAGAGCTTAAGGTCCCTTCCCAAAGAAACCCCATTGCAGGACTCTGCAGCTTCTGGAGCCCTGGGTCCATGGAAATGCAGTTGCAGAGGAGCTCCGAGGAAATGGGTGTTTTGGGGAGAGCAGAGTGGCTGGAAGAGAGGAACAGGAACAGTCTCCTCGAGCAAGCCCTTGTGTCTCAGGGAGCGGGATCGGCTCGCTCCTAACGCACCTGGTGACTCCCAGAGCGGGGGATGGAAATGCAGCCCAGGTCCGAAAGAAACCTCTGCGCATCATGCGCGGGCGCGCTGCCCCACTGCGCGCGGCCCCCGCGCGGGCGCGGTTGCTACTGCGCATGCGCGGGCGCGGTTGCTACTGCGCATGCGCGGGCGCGGTGGCTACTGCGCATGCGCGGGCGCGCGGGCTACTGCGCATGCGCGGGCGCGCGGGCTACTGCGCATGCACGGGCGCGGTTGCTACTGCGCATGCGCGCGGGCTACTGCGCATGCGCGGGCGCGGTTGCTACTGCGCATGCGCGGGCGCGCGGGCTACTGCGCATGCGCGGGCGCGCGGGCTACTGCGCATGCGCGGGCGCGGTTGCTACTGCGCATGCGCGGGCGCGCGGGCTACTGCGCATGCGCGGGCGCGCGGGCTACTGCGCATGCGCGGGCGCGCGGGCTACTGCGCATGCGCGGGCGCGGTTGCTACTGCGCATGCGCGGGCGCGGTTGCTACTGCGCATGCGCGGGCGCGGTGGCTACTGCGCATGCGCGGGCGCGGTGGCTACTGCGCATGCGCGGGCGCGGTGGCTACTGCGCATGCGCGGGCGCGGTGGCTACTGCGCATGCGCGGGCGCGGTGGCTACTGCGCATGCGCGGGCGCGGTGGCTACTGCGCATGCGCGGGCGCGGTGGCTACTGCGCATGCGCGGGCGCGGTTGCTACTGCGCATGCGCGGGCGCGGTTGCTACTGCGCATGCGCGGGCGCGGTGGCTACTGCGCATGCGCGGGCGCTGTTGCTACTGCGCATGCGCGGGCGCGCGGGCTACTGCGCATGCGCGGGCGCGCGGGCTACTGCGCATGCGCGGGCGCGGTGGCTACTGCGCATGCGCGGGCGCGGTGGCTACTGCGCATGCGCGGGCGCGCGGGCTACTGCGCATGCGCGGGCGCGCGGGCTACTGCGCATGCGCGGGCGCGCGGGCTACTGCGCATGCGCGGGCGCGCGGGCTACTGCGCATGCGCGGGCGCGGTTGCTACTGCGCATGCGCGGGCGCGCGGGCTACTGCGCATGCGCGGGCGCGGTTGCTACTGCGCATGCGCGGGCGCGCGGGCTACTGCGCATGCGCGGGCGCGGTTGCTACTGCGCATGCGCGGGCGCGCGGGCTACTGCGCATGCGCGGGCGCGGTTGCTACTGCGCATGCGCGGGCGCGGTTGCTACTGCGCATGCGCGGGCGCGGTTGCTACTGCGCATGCGCGGGCGCGGTTGCTACTGCGCATGCGCGGGCGCGGTTGCTACTGCGCATGCGCGGGCGCGGTTGCTACTGCGCATGCGCGGGCGCGGTTGCTACTGCGCATGCGCGGGCGCGGTTGCTACTGCGCATGCGCGGGCGCGCGGGCTACTGCGCATGCGCGGGCGCGGTTGCTACTGCGCATGCGCGGGCGCGGTTGCTACTGCGCATGCGCGGGCGCGGTTGCTACTGCGCATGCGCGGGCGCGGTTGCTACTGCGCATGCGCGGGCGCGGTTGCTACTGCGCATGCGCGGGCGCGGTTGCTACTGCGCATGCGCGGGCGCGGTTGCTACTGCGCATGCGCGGGCGCGGTTGCTACTGCGCATGCGCGGGCGCGGTTGCTACTGCGCATGCGCGGGCGCGGTTGCTACTGCGCATGCGCGGGCGCGGTTGCTACTGCGCATGCGCGGGCGCGGTTGCTACTGCGCATGCGCGGGCGCGGTTGCTACTGCGCATGCGCGGGCGCGGTTGCTACTGCGCATGCGCGGGCGCGGTTGCTACTGCGCATGCGCGGGCGCGCGGGCTACTGCGCATGCGCGGGCGCGCGGGCTACTGCGCATGCGCGGGCGCGGTTGCTACTGCGCATGCGCGGGCGCGGTTGCTACTGCGCATGCGCGGGCGCGGTTGCTACTGCGCATGCGCGGGCGCGGTTGCTACTGCGCATGCGCGGGCGCGGTTGCTACTGCGCATGCGCGGGCGCGGTTGCTACTGCGCATGCGCGGGCGCGGTTGCTACTGCGCATGCGCGGGCGCGGTTGCTACTGCGCATGCGCGGGCGCGCGGGCTACTGCGCATGCGCGGGCGCGGTTGCTACTGCGCATGCGCGGGCGCGGTTGCTACTGCGCATGCGCGGGCGCGGTTGCTACTGCGCATGCGCGGGCGCGGTTGCTACTGCGCATGCGCGGGCGCGGTTGCTACTGCGCATGCGCGGGCGCGGTTGCTACTGCGCATGCGCGGGCGCGGTTGCTACTGCGCATGCGCGGGCGCGGTTGCTACTGCGCATGCGCGGGCGCGGTTGCTACTGCGCATGCGCGGGCGCGGTTGCTACTGCGCATGCGCGGGCGCGGTTGCTACTGCGCATGCGCGGGCGCGGTTGCTACTGCGCATGCGCGGGCGCGGTTGCTACTGCGCATGCGCGGGCGCGGTTGCTACTGCGCATGCGCGGGCGCGGTTGCTACTGCGCATGCGCGGGCGCGGTTGCTACTGCGCATGCGCGGGCGCGGTTGCTACTGCGCATGCGCGGGCGCGCGGGCTACTGCGCATGCGCGGGCGCGCGGGCTACTGCGCATGCGCGGGCGCGGTTGCTACTGCGCATGCGCGGGCGCGGTTGCTACTGCGCATGCGCGGGCGCGGTTGCTACTGCGCATGCGCGGGCGCGGTTGCTACTGCGCATGCGCGGGCGCGGTTGCTACTGCGCATGCGCGGGCGCGGTTGCTACTGCGCATGCGCGGGCGCGGTTGCTACTGCGCATGCGCGGGCGCGGTTGCTACTGCGCATGCGCGGGCGCGGTTGCTACTGCGCATGCGCGGGCGCGGTTGCTACTGCGCATGCGCGGGCGCGGTTGCTACTGCGCATGCGCGGGCGCGGTTGCTACTGCGCATGCGCGGGCGCGCGGGCTACTGCGCATGCGCGGGCGCGCGGGCTACTGCGCATGCGCGGGCGCGCGGGCTACTGCGCATGCGCGGGCGCGCGGGCTACTGCGCATGCGCGGGCGCGCGGGCTACTGCGCATGCGCGGGCGCGCGGGCTACTGCGCATGCGCGGGCGCGCGGGCTACTGCGCATGCGCGGGCGCGCGGGCTACTGCGCATGCGCGGGCGCGCGGGCTACTGCGCATGCGCGGGCGCGCGGGCTACTGCGCATGCGCGGGCGCGCTGCCCTTCTTATATTGAAACTAAAATTTTCACTCTGTCCCCTGTAGTTTTCCTCGTATGTACCTTCAAAACGTTCATTCTGTCCCTCACAGATTAGCTCAGGTCTTTTCCCTCAAATTGTCTCTGTCTGTCCCCTACCGATAAGAACCTCAATTTTCATCCCAAAATGTCACCTACTAATTGCCCCGATTTTACCTCAAAACGTTCATTTTCTCCCATACAAATTAACTCACATTTTACCCCCAAAACGTTCGTTTTATCCCCTACAGAACGTGCCCACCATCCGAGCAACAGGACCGCGAATGCCTGGCCCCAGCAGCGCCACCGCTCCGCGATTTGCGCTCTGGCCACTGAAGCCCCACACGGCCGGGACAAGCATGAGGCGGCGGCACCCACGGAAATCGTGAGGTCGTGGCCTGCGGTACGGGATGTTACCCCCTGAGCGGCAGCACCGAGCGTAAAAAGCCGCCGCGCCCGCACGGCCTTCCCGCGGCGCTGCGCGTGGGTAGCTGCGGCCGCTCCCTGCACACGCGCAGCTTTCTTCAGCCGGCATCGTTGGGCCAATGCGCGCCTGCAGCTGCTCCCCGGGGTGGCTGTAGTGCCTCCTGTGCACCAGCAGGTGGAAGCAGCGAGCAGCACCACGCAGCTCTCCCGCTTCCCTGCGCGCACGTCGCTTTCTGTCATTGCACCCGTGCGGTTTTCCGCGTTACTGCACGGGCACGGCTTCTCAATTTACTGCGCGTGTGCCGCTCTCCAAGTCGTTGCTCATTCCTTTGCTTTTTTGAGTTCTGCCGCTTATGTGCAGGTATTTTTGCTGGGGTTTTTTTAGGTTTGAGTTTTATTACTGCTTTTTAACTGCACGTGCACGGCGCTGCTGAGTTCACATGCACGGGTGCGGTGTTCTTACTTGCGGTGTTAGCGAGAAGGAGAAGAGCCCAGCCCGTGCTTGGGTTCGGGAGGAGTGCAGCAACGCGCAAGACGAACGTTTGAAACAACGCAGGTCAGCGCGGTGCAAACGACCCGGCAGGTGAGGGTAGCGCACAGCGAAAGGCTACTACGCGCACAGTAGCAGAAGTCACAATTGTGACATGGAAAAACATGCTTTCCTTCTCGCCCCCGATACAGGAGTCCAGGATGGACGCTTGGAGCACGTCCATCAGAGCACCAAGGACCTCTGCAGGAGCCACAGCCCTAAAGACTCACGATGGCACTGAACACCTCTGTGCTCTGTTAACCAAAGACTGGGGCAGATCATGCCTGAAGAAAGAGTGGTCTCTGTTTTTTTCCAAGCTGCTACAGAAACAAACAAAGGTAGAAAGGTAAAAATGAACAAAGGAGGGAAGGTGAGAAAGGTCGTTTGAAAGTCAAAGTCAGAGAGAGAGAGAGAAAGAAAGTCAAAGTCAGAGAGAGAAAGTCAAAGTCGGAGAGAGAAAGTCAGAGAAAAGAAAGAAAGTCAGAGAGAAAGAAAGTCAGAGTCACAAAGAAAGAGAAAGAAAAATAGAGAGAAAAAGGAATAGAGAAACAGAATAGGGTTTGAGAGAAAAAGAAATCGAGTTTAAAAGAGAATTAGTGTTGAAGAGAAAAAAAGAAACTGAGAAATAGAGTGACAGAGACATCCAGAAACAGTTAAACAGTGAGAAAAAGATAAAGAGTTAGAAAAAGTCAAGGGAGGAATAGACTGAAAAGTAAAGCAAAGCAGAGCAGCAAAGCAAGAAATACGGCGAAAAAATTACTAAACCACACCAAAGGAAGAGAGCAACCAAAAGGGGGGAGGGGGGGTATCTTTATTAGGGTTTATTCAACTTGATTGAACGAGGGTTTTTTATTTACACTTCAGCAAAGCAAGTGGAAATAACAACATACACAAGCACAAATACAATCCATATGCACACTGGTCAAAGTCCAATTGACATACAGAGCAATATGTGCAAGTGCAGCAGCAAACACCAACACAGAGCAACACAAGCCAACCCCCTATCAGTACAATGGAACAATTGTTCTATTTCTGGAAAATTCATTACATTTTATTGTTTCAGGAAACCCAAAACAACAGCAGCACAGGGAGAAGAAAACACTCATCCACCACACACCTCCTTCAGCTGACACACAAACCCACCCTCGCTCTCGTCTCGAGAGCACCCCATGGGAACGCGGTTCCCGGGAGCCCCAAAATCATCCCGCCTGACAAATCCCCGGCACGGTCGGCACCCAAACCCTGGCGATGAACGGCACCTCACAGACCGGCCGGGTCCCAGATAAACAAACCCAGCCGGGAGGGAAAACATCCCCAGACAGCGCAGCTGGGTTGTTTTTACTCTGAGTTTAAAAAGCAGCTGAAAAGCCTGAAAGGCAAAACTCACACACACAAGGTTAGGACCATTCCACACCCGCACTCTTCTCGCAGGCAGACAGACACAGGCACACACACACACAGTCACACACCCTTCAGCTTACACCCTGACTGCAGCCCTTACTCCAAACATCCCAGCCATGGAGATGCTCCGACACAGCTTCTGGATGCCGCTCCTCGACGTCGAACGGCGCGCGCCGGGAAAATCGGCAGCGTCGGTGACCGCGGAGATCCGGAGCCGCCTCGGGGACCTGCGAGACAACGGGAGGCGGTCAACGAGACGCCGAGGGCTGGGAGTTATTCCCACACCGGGCCCGTAAGTCTTCTGCCCAAAAACCCATGAAAAAGAGATGAACCACTAAGTTTTATAACTCTTCTACTTAACCGTGACCCTACGTGCCGGGGCAGGGCAGCTCAAACCCAGAAAGCACACAGGGAAGTGTTTTACCATGTACAGCCCCGTGAAACAGAGTGGGCCGAGAGGCAAGAACTAAAACGCAGGGGAAAGCAGGGATTAGATACAATAAAATGTCGGTAGGGCCTTTTTTAAGCTGAACCTAAGTCGATCACTACATCAGGTTGAACTCTATGTTCACTTCCAAAGACATATGTCTTTTCAAATCCAGACAGCTGGTTTAGAACTTCTGTGTTGCTGTTTAGACATCAAGCTTTGGGGCTGAGGTTTTTTTATTCCCAGGTGCTTGCTGGCAGTAAAAATACACTTCACATCTGCAGTGTGTGCACGTGGCTTGGGCTGTGGATTCTGGGGCAAAAAAAATTCAGGAATCAGGGAAAGAAAGAGACGGAAAAGAGAAAGAGAAAGGGAGTGTGAAGGGAAAGGGAAAGGGAAAGAAAGGTGGAAGAGAGAAAGGGAAAGGAAAGGGAAGGGAAGGGAAAAATTAGACATAAAAATAATATTAAACCCAAAAATAAAAATAAATATGATGCCGCTCCCCATCCCGTTCCCCAGTTCCCCATCCCATCCCCCGCTCTCCATCCCGTTCCCCCACTCCCCCATCCCGTTCCCCCGCTCCCCCATCCCGTTCCCCGTCCCGTTCCCCCCCGTTCCCCATCCCGTTCCCCGTCCCGTTCCCCATCCCGCTCTCCCGCTCCTCGCTCACCGCCCGGGCCCGTCCGTGCCCGCCCGCCCCAACCGCTCCCGCCGATTCCAACTGGCCACGCGCAGCCCCGAGCCGCCTCCCCATTGGCCAGCCCTCGGCCCGCCCCGCCTTCCCATTGGCCGCTGGGCCCGTCAATCACGCGGGAAACCCCGCCGCCCGCAGGCGCTGTCCCACGGCGGCCGCTGGAATGCGGCCTGGGCACATCCCCAAGGGAAAAGGAGGCACAAAATGAGGAATTGGGAAGTAAAAGGGGAAGGCTGCGCAGCGCCCGCGGCGCCCCGACAACGAGGAGCAGCCCCCACTCCTCTCCCCATCTTCGTTTTGCACCCCCGAGCCCTGCACGTTATCAGGGAGCAGCCCCAACCCTCTCCCATCATTAACTCGGAGATATTCCATGGTTTTTCCAAACTGCTGAATTTATTGTGCTGAAGAGCCGCTTCGTTCAGCACACACCGGTCCATAGAGCTGCATAGAAAAGTGCTGAGATACAATTCCAGGCTTCCCCAGCCCATCTCCAGGTGTCACCCCCAGCCCTCCCAGGGGCTCCCAGTTCCCAGGGCAGAGCAGAACCAGCACCCAGCCAGCAGCTCCTCGGTCCTGCGAGGTGTGTGGCACTTCCAGAAGTACACGATGCCTTGGAGCAAGCTGGCCAAACAATTCCACACCTAAACCCTTCAATCCCTGCACGTCAAGGCAGACTCACAAATGCCCAAGAATTCGCACCTGCCATGGAAAAGTTAAAAGATCAACGTCTGCCTGAACTGCATTTGCAGAGTCCAATTGCACCCATTTTGCTCTGCCTCACGCTCGCAAATTGCCCGGAACGTGCTGTGTACAACAGCCTGGAAACCATGAAAAACTCCTGACACTGGTATCCTGATGCCTCTTGCAGACACCCAGCTCAGGGAAAGCTTTGCAGCAAAGCACATCCCAAAGGAGCTGTTTTCCCCGAGGAAGCCCAGCAGCGGCAGCGCTGCCCCAGAGCACAAAGCAGCAGCTCTGCTGGGGAAGAGCATCCTTCAGTTCCTCTGCTGCTCACTTGACCAGAGAGCTGTTCCTAGGCCACATTCACTGCCCCACCCTGGATGAAATACCTGCACCCCCCCCTTCCAAGTGCTCACTGCTCCCTGCTGTTCACGTGACCTTTTCTACATCAAACTACCAGGAACAGTACCCAGACAAATGGAGACCTTTCAAAAAAAAAAAAAAAAAAAACCTGGGTTTGCATAAATAAGCACTGAACCTAAAAACTTTTATGTTTCCAGTATTCCAACCATGTCCAGATGGTGAGCAGGTGCTAAAAATAACAACAGAAAAGCACAAAAAGACACAAATCTTCCTTCTCGACCTTCAATATCCTCAATTCAGGAAAATCACCAAACTCAACAGCTCTATATAGAAGGGGAAAAAACCCCACGTGTACTTTGAGCTGGTGAGAAGAACAGGAACCTGCAGCAATTAAGGCTGCACAGTCCACAGCAGCGAGAGCTCAGCACACGTCCAGACAGGCAATTCCAGCACCTAAATTAAAAAAAGAAGAAAAAGTTGATTACTTTTTTTAAAAGTTACTCTAAGTTAGTAAAACCAAACCAGCCTTTGCTCTTGATTTTGGCTCACTGATGCACACACACACACACAAGAAGCCAATGGTCACACAGGGCCCCCTTGCAGAATTCCTGATCCAAACCCTCGCCTTTCCTGCCCAGCACTGAGGGAAATCTGACAGAGGATTCATAAAGAGCCCTCGCTGAGAGCAGTCATCGCCCCAGGCCTTCAGGCTTGGCAAGATCCTGAAGTGAACGGACCCAAATTCAATTCCTAAATCTGAATCTCTGACAAGTCCTGTTAGAAAAACAGCGGACAGTCCATCAGAACACAGAATTAAAAGGCTGCACAAGGAATAACAGAAGCTTTTCCAGGAATAGCACAAGTTCCTTCTCTCCCTCACCGGTCCGGGACCGTGAGACCGAACCTTGGGCCCCAGGAGACAGGAGAGCTGTTATCAACACCCGAACCTCCCAAGCGTTGTTATTGCTCAGAGAGCTGCGCCGGCACTGAGCTACTCCCATGCGCCTGCAGGGCTCTGGGGAGGGGCAAGACGACCTCCCACTCCTGCCTGGAGAAATTTCAACGCCCTAAAAAGTCATTTCCCTTCTCTCTCTCTGAGCCACGGCCAAAGCAGCTGTGTAGAACAACCCGGGGGATTTATGGGAGGGCTGATTCTCTCAGGAAAGACCCCAGACCCTGAGGAAACAAAACCACCCCAAATTTCCAGCTGAAAACACGCTGCCTCCTGAACGGGAGCGCACAAAACTCTCTAGAGCCAGACAGGAGGTGACAGACCGGAAAAAGCCAAAAGATGTGCTCTGCTTGCATGCACTCTCTGACTGGTAATTCCACAGGAAATTCCCCACGGATCGTCAGCAGTCGCCTACAACTTGTCCTCTGCAATCATGACTGCCTTGGCTTTCTGTGGAAGCGTTTCAAACATCCAGGGAGGGTTCAGGGCCTCGGCTGGCTCGTTTATGGCTCTTCCTGACAGGCCCAGGCCAAACCCAAGCACCCCCCTCACTGCTCCAGCCCCAGGTTCAGGGAAATATTGATACGGCTTAGAAATACTCTCCTTCCCTGAAACTCAGTCCCTCCCTGCGCATCCCCGGAGAGGATTTACTCTGTCCTTTGTTCCCGACAGCACCTCTCCAGCACAAGTCCCACTTCACACAGACACTGACTAAGCAGACCTAAGGCAATGGTTCCAGCAGCAGCTGCAATCCCGAGCTCCCTGTCTCCTGCACAGCTCATCCAAGCACTCCCAGCAATCTCACCTCGGCCCAGACACCCTCTGTCCTCAGAGGGAAACACAACCCGATGGCACGCAGCTCTGGCACCACATTCCCTCTTCCCTTCTCCCTTTTTCCAGCACACCAGGCTGCTGGCAATGGCATTCCCATGGCAGTTCATCCCAGCACAGAGAAGAGGAGCCTGTGACTTACCCACACCATGGGCAGGACAAGGGGGGCCCTAGCTGACAGGGACGGGTTCTTCTAGCACAGAGGTTTCTGAGCCCAGAAAGGAGCCTTGCTTTGGCTTCCCTGACTTATTCAGCAGCCCTCTGGAAACACGTGGCAGGGAGGGAAGCTGCTTTTCCTGACACCATTCAGCTGCCAAAACCAGTAACCCCTCCACAGTGCTCCTGCAGCCTTGCCTGGCCCTGGGGCCATAGAGCAGGAGCCTTGTGGGCATGAACCTGCCCCTGATTCATCCCCTGAGCAAAACCCGCTAGTGAAAGGTGGTGAGAGCAACCAGGGCAGGGGTGGTAAGCAAATCTGGGACCCCTTAGGAGAGGCCTGTGCCACCAGAAATGTAGAATGGTGTCTTTCAGTTGAAGGGGACATACAGTGTTCATCTAACCCAGTTGCCTCACCAAACACGCTATCTGACATACAAAATAATAAGCAGAAACCTTATTTCTGATATTTCCTCACTTCTAAGTCTCAGAACTTGCAACTAAACCTACTCCATCTGAAAATCTGCGAATGTCATTTATTAGATTATTTGTAATCGTCCTCGCTGCTGAAGGGTTAACATGGTGTCCTTACATCCTGATGCTTATCAATAATTAAGGACACAGCAGAATTCTTCACTAAAATCTACTGTAGTCTTTTCCAGAACTGATTTCTAATCCTTTCCAAGACAGCTGCACAATTTATTATTAAAAAAAAAAGTGCTGAACCATATTTCACAACTTGCCAGCTGCCTGCCAGGGCAGAGGGGTGCATGGCTCTGGCAGGGAGGGCACAGCCTCAGCACCAGCCTGCTTGGAGAACCTAGCTCTGATCAGTGCCTCAAGCAGCAGTGCCTCAGGAAGGACCCTTTCCCAGCCCATCCAAAAGGACATAGGCACTTACTGGTCTGGCCACAGGGAGGGGGTGAGTGCTGCAACGGGGAGGCTCCTGCACAAGTTTGGAGTGGGCAAAGAAGGCACAACTGAGAAGGAATGGCCACCTCAGCCCCTCTCCTTCATTACAGCTCTGCACCTTCCCCTACCTGTAGGTCATAGGGAGAGGTGACAATGGGCACGGAGGGAATTAGTTGGCTGAGCAAGCTGGTGGGCAGAAGGTCCAAGAAGCTGACTTGCAAAAAAACCCCAAAACCTAGAACAGTTCATCGTGATTAACCACATATCAGAAATGCCTTCCTCTCTAATGGTAAAGCCACTGACACACTTCTTCTTCTCTTGCTTTGTCATTTATCTCGTAAATCAACCCATCTGCTTTCAAACCAAACGTGCCAAGTAAATATGAAGATTATTAGGAAGCCTTTTTATTTCCCTAGAGCAAATTAAACAGCTGGAGGTTACATTTTTTTTAACATTGCCAAGCTGTTACCAGGCGTAACAAAAGGCAGTTGGCTGCACACACAGCCCCGCAATGTTTCACTGGGCTGATGCAGCAAAATCAAGGAACTTGTGCCTTGCACCCAGCTGCAAATGCCAGAGACGCACCGCTGATTTTATGGCAACTGTCACACCAGGAGAGCTGATCCTCCCAGACAGTGGAAGTACACAATTAGGTCACATTAAACATCGAGAAAATGCCACAGCAGTTCCACATGCCCACTACAAGGGAGTGACACTGGAAAACAGTTCCTAGCTGGCAAGAGCCATCCCAGCATCAGTGCATAATAAACTGCTAAAAGTTTACAGATGAAGTCTGAGGGTGCAGAAGCGTGAGCAATCACCCAAACAGAGGGATTCGTAACATTTTCCCACAAGGCAGAGAAGTAAGACAGGCAAGCACCAAAGCCTGGTTTATTCCCCCTGGGAAGCCACCGCTACCTCCTGTTCACAGAAACAGAGGGGCTGGGTACAGCATTCCTTCAGGAGGGTTTCCTTTAGGGCCAGAATAACAAGATGAAGCAGTGGTGCTCACAGCAGAAGCTTCAGACTTGTGTAGGCTTTTTTTCCATGTACAACACCAAGCTCCTAGCCTTACCACAGGAGCAAAAGTGTTTGCAGTGTCCTGACCATTGCACCCACACACTACAGAGTACGTCCTTGGCCAGAGGTGGACTAGCGAGAAAAGCACAGCCCACTCTGCTTACAGAAAGCCTTTTGCATCCTGTCAGCACCACCTACGTTCAGCTTAGTCCAGTCTTGCACACCTGAAATCAAAGGTAGTTATGAAAGGCAGCTGTTGTCACAGATAACAGACATTCTGTTGCACAATTATTTGGTGCTCGCCACAAATTGCACCGAAACAACTTCTATGCCATTGCCACAACAGTGGTAATTCTTTAAAACATGAATAAAAGGGCTCTGTACAGGAGGGCAATGCTGCATGGGGAGAGAACACACCACACCATGTAAACTTCAACACTGTGAGAAGTGTCAGTCTATGTCTTTTTACTCCCATATACTCCCATGTATCTTGAAACTACTTGTGGAGTCTACTGATTACAAAAGCATGCTTAATTTTGCCTGTGATCAAAGACACGGCCATGATGCAGCAGCAAGCAGTGCACCTCAGGGAAACGTCACACAGTTTTTGGGATGGTAAGTGGGCAGCACAGCTTTCTCAGCACATGAATTAACACCTCAATTCTTTAAAAGTTTCCATTTTACCAGTTTCTTCACCAGCACTAGTTGTCGTGATCAGCAGTCCTGTTGCAATATCTCCTCTGCATGCATCCTCACAGAGCATCCCCATGGTTCGCTCCCCAACACAAGAGCAAGGCTATTCTTTACACTTTTAGGTCAGCCCTTTAGCACAGGCCAAGAGCAGCAGCTCATCCCAAAAGCAGCTGTCAGAAAGGCACAGGCAGATACGCATGCAGGAAGTAACCTCCTGAGGTACTGCTGCTGCACTGCCCGTGACCAGGTCTGAGAGCAAAGCCACGCACCAGCACATGCTAAGAACCAAGCTGAGGGCTTAGAGGAAACAACCAACCTCCAGGATATTTTGAATTGTGAAACTTAATTTAAGCTACAGCCCAGAACAAAGAAGTTATGACACCCTCATAAACCAGATTTAGTCTGCTCTGTCATGGCACAAGATTACAATGTCACACTTTCACAGAATGGTTAAAGATTGGAAAGGGACCGCTGGAGGTCACCTAGTTCCCAGACATGCAAGGGTCCCCCAAAGCAGCTTATTGAGGATTGTGTCCAGATACCTTCTGAATACCTCCAAAGAGGGAGACTCCACAACTTCTCTAGGCAATCTGTTCCAGTGCTTGGGCATCCACACAGTGAAGCTCTTGCTCATGTACATCAGTTTCTGCCCGCTGCCTTTTGTACTATCGTTGGGCAAAACCCAACCAGAGCCTGGCTCCATCCTCTTGGCACTCTCCCTTCAGATACTGATAGACTTTGATGAGGTTCCCTCTCTGTCGTCTCTTCTCGAGGCTGACCAGGGCCAGCACCCTCTGCCTTTCCTCACACATGAGATTCTCCTTAATCATCTTTGTCACTCTAAGCCGGACCCTCTCCAGAGGCTCCATGTCTCTCCTGTCCTGAGGAGCCCAGAACTGCACACAGCACTCCAGATGCGGCCTCAGCAGGGCCGAGCGAAGGCGCGGGGTCCGTCCCTCCCGGGGAGGCTCCGGCGGCCTGTGTGAGGGCCGGGCAGGAGCGGGGCGCGCCGGCCGCTCCCTCTCGCGGCCGCGGGGCCGCGCTGGGCTCGCAGCGCTGCGGCTGCCGGGCCCTCGCTCCCGGCAGGGCCCGGCCTGGGCCCCACCGCCCGTGCGGGAGCACCGGCCGCCGGACCCGCCTCCCGGGACACAGCCCCGCTCCCGCCCGACCCCGGCCCCGCTTACAGCACCTCGAGCCCTAAGTGACAGCTGGGCTTCGCAGGACCGAGCGCCATGGAAAAAGGGAATCCAGCCGAAATACGCACGCCTCACACTCCCAAGCTGTAGGGTGGGCTCTGATGAGAGCAAGAGCTCATCAAGACAGGCCCAGCCTAACCTGGGGGAGACCTGGGACAGAGGAGCTTGAATGTCCCATACCTGGGAAAGCAACAAAAAGCCTTAACCCAAAATTATTTAAGTAGTTCATATTCAGCATAAGTTTTCCTCCCTAATTCCCCATGCCCTCCCCACGACCCCAGCCAGCCTGGGTTTTGTAGAGTAATTTTAGGGCTCCGTGTTTCTGACCAGATCTCATCTACTGTGACATGTGACAGAGCCCAGCGAGTGGAAGGCTCCAGCCCACAGATCCCCAAGAAAATCTAAGATTTCCTTGCTGCTCATGCAGTTTTCTCAGACTGTTTGTCAAAAGTTATTGGTGGCTATTTTTTAAATGAAAGGAGTAGAGAGAAAATAGCTTTGAGGCATATTGGGCTAGCATATTGTTCAGACTCTGTACAGGAACAATAAAGCTTTTAGGATCCTTTGATTGACATATATAATGAAGGTAGCTGTCAAACCTTTGTGCAGCAATTTTATTTTGTATTGACAAGCTATTTCACTGGCCAGGGTTTTGCATAAAAGGAATAATTCACATTGTTGTGGTGCTGCTATTTACAGAGCCTAGAGGACAGTGGCATCACTACAATATAAAGATTAATATTCAAATTTCTTTTGAAATACATAACTCTGTATGCAACCTATCCTACGTGCACATCTTCATACAGGGAGAAAGGCATTGTTCTGCAGAGAGAAGGGGGCCTGGAGCTGCTGGGGGTTGTTGTTCATTCACTGATTCATCATGTAGCTTTTGAAAAGCCACTTAGTCACTCTGCAGTTGAATGTTTCTCTCTGGGGAGCAGAGAACAAAGCCTCAACACAAACTGCCATCACTGTTACCAGTCAGTGGCAGAGCTCACAGAGCCAGCATGGGGTCAAGGGGCTGCTCTGAGCAGCCCTTGTGTGCACAAAGCCCAGGACAGCTGTGCTCCTCCCAAAGAAGCTTCTTTCTCCTGCCAAAGCAGTGGCAGGGTCAGCTTGGGCTACCTAAGACAGCAGTTGCTGCTTGCCCACTACCTTTCTTTGATTATGAACAATAACTTGCCAAGAAATCACTAGCCTCAGAGAAAACAGGCAGAAAGCAAACGAGAGGGCAAAGCAAAACATAAAGGAGAGGGGGGAAAAAAAATCCACATAAGCAAGGATGACTCTCACACTATTTGCTATGCAGTCAAGCCCACAAGTGGGTTGTGTATCTGAAGGTGGAAATACAAAGACGTGTCCTGTTCCCTGGGGAAAGGTAAGCAACTTCTCAAATGATCTTTAGAGGCTATTATCAGTCTCGCACTAGCACTGACATACCCTGTGCCCAAAGCCACAGCATGCACACACTGTATCCATAAAAAGAGATATTCATAGCTCTGCAGCTCATAGAAGTGCTGTGCCCGTGCTCTGGTACCAGTTTCATTTAAAACAAAACAAAACAAAAAAAAGTTTGAGTTGCAAGTGAGGGCATGGAAGAACTTGCACGGCAAGAATTTGGAAAGAGCATGGTAATCCAGCTTGGTCAATGGGCACACAATTTTTTAAGAGTGTACCACGTTTGTTTGTTCAGTCATTCCTATATTCATTTTCAAGTCCAGAGACAGCAGCTTCATGTCTAGCCCCAAAATAACAGCACTGTCTGAGACAAAACCAGCTTGGTCAGGGGTACCAGAGCTTTTCCCAGCCCGTTTATGTAATAAAGCATTATATACAACTGTTAGAAAACATACCAGTTTAAAAATCTTTTATCTATGACTTTAGCCAGGTTTGCTCATCTTTGCCCCAGGGGAAGGGAACTGAAGCTTCTTTCCAGGGCATTGTTTCTCTAGGTGAGGCCTGATGGGCTTAGCATTTCAACAGACTGGGAGTAGCCCCAACAAGATAAAGCCATCGATGGAACATCAACAGAACCAACAGAACCTCAGTGGCCATCTAGGAACATCTACCCCAGACTCTGCCTCCGGCAAAGACTGATAAGAAATTCAAGCAATGAAGATCTAATTAACATCAGAAGCGAAGAAATCCGGATCTAATAGGAGAGCAGATACTAGGAACTACACAACTTGAGACCAATGAACACTGACCCAATTCGTTTCTGTGAGTTTTGACTGCAAAAAAGATCTGAAAATTCTAGTAAAGATCATGTGTCATGGAATGATTCTCCGCACACCCGGGCTATGTGCGGATGAGATGATTTCTGTGGTACATCCTGGCCAGAGAAGAAAGTAGTGCCTTGACTCTCTAACATTAAAAATGTTGTTGGAGGGCTTTTTGTTTTTCCTGCAGTTTCAGTGACACAACCAGGAAGCAGAACAGGAGCTATATGTCCCTGTTACTTGGGTCCTAAAATACAGAGAAAGAAGACAGGGCAGAAAGCAAAGAAGAAAAACAGCTTTGTCCTCATTCACATGATAGCCCTGTAAGGCTTTAACCCAAAAGATGTAACTGTATAGTGAAACATCTATGGGGGACTCTCTTGCCTGGCACAGAGGGGTTCTGCAGATAGACTTCCAGGGTGGGGAAAGAGTACCAAGTCGGCAACACAAATTACTTCAGGCCAAACTCCAATACATAACTAGAGATTCCATAGATACATCCAGCCTTAAGCCCAGGAGCAATACAGGTGGAGAGAACGGAGCCTGGGTGATTAAAACTACCTATTTAAGCAGTTCAAGGCAGCTGGAAGCAGCACTGGTGCCTCTGGGTTTCTCTGTTCATTATTTAAGGTGAACATAAAAACACAGAGTGCAGGAGCCCAAGGATGTTCCTCACTGGCTTCAAGCTGGCAGTTTGCTAAAAGCAGCGCTCCTTGGTTTCCTTGGTTTGCCGACCAGCAGTGCCACCTCCCCTCCCTGCTGCCACGGTGCTCAGCCTTCCCCGGGGTTAACAAAAGGGCACCTTACTCTGCTTCGCCAGATTTCAGCTCTGAGAATTTCATTCTGAACAGTTCAGCATCTGCTTTAGCCAAAACAGTTCCGCTATTTCCAGGAATATTATTAAAGGAAAAATATACTGCTTGGCACACGCTACCTAAATTCAGGCAACCTTTTATATGAGGATCTCTAGCTCCGGAAGGGAAATTTTGAAATCTGGCAGAGCAGCGACCTCCCCTCCCCTCCTCATCAACACAAACCCCCAAAAGCAGAGTTTGTCTCTCTCAGACCCACCTTGAGCTGTGTCCGCAGCAACAACGAGGCTGTTGAAAGCAGCAACCCCACAGCTCGGCGTCTGCAGGGCTGCACCCTCTCCATCCTACAGCCTCTCCACCTCCCCACAGCTTGGAGTGATCTGTTCTCCCAGTTTAGAGAAGGTGACACCAACCTCACTTTGGTTTTGGTACAAACTCTGAGGCAGACACTGAAGGCAAAGGAAGACGAGGCCTTGGTGGGAAGGGACCTTAAAGCCCATCCAGTGCCACCCCTGCCAAGGGCAGGGACACCTTCCACTGTCCCAGGCTGCTCCAAGCCCCAGTGTCCAGCCTGGCCTTGGACACTGCCAGGGATCCAGGGGCAGCCACAGCTCTCTGGGCACCCTGTGCCAGGGCCTGTCCACCCTCACAGGGAAGGATTTCTTCCGTGTATCTACTCTGAAGTTTAAGTATCTAAGCTCAAGTTTAGTTATTGCTGAGCCTCTGCTGAAGATAACTGAGACACCATAGTAGGAGAGAAAGGAAACAGGCCTGTAGAACAAACCACAGGCGAGTAACAAACTGAAATGATGTGGCCAAGAACAATTATTGCCACAGAAAAGAAACCTCAGTCACCAAAAACTCCAGTCTATTCCTACATCCTCACCCAGGGGGACTCCAAACACGACACTGCAACTCATGCTCCTCCCAGCTCCACACACACATTGCTGGGACCTCTTGCAAGCTGCTCGAGCTCTCTCCACGTGCCAAATCTGCCCATGGCAGAGGTGCTGCTTTCCTGGCTCAGCTCCCAAGACTCAACTCTCAGTATTTCCGCCCTCAATACTGTAAATTTCTGGTGATCTGGAGCAAAGATTTCTGGCTTGCTGTGTGGCTTCTCACACAGAACCTGACCCCAGGGGCTCAGTCTCACTCTCTCCGTGTTTGACACAAGTCATAAAGCAAGAACTGCAAAGACATTTCGAGGCAGTATCAGGGGCCTGAGACAGCTTTTGAGATCAAAGTTGAAATCTACTGTTTTCTTTCATTGCTGTTAAACTGTACTGGAGTCCTGGGGGCACTTTTGGGCGCCACAGTATACAAAAGATACAAAGCTGACAGCATCCAAAGAAGGGACATGGGGATGGGGAAGGGTGTGGAAGGACCATGAAAGAGCTGCTGAGGGCACTGGGTTTGTTCTGGTAGAGAAGTGTGAGGCCAGAACACATCGGGGCCTACAGCTCTGATCTCCGCTCCCTGGGACACAGACAGGACCCAGGGAGCAGCTGGAGCTGGGCCAGGGCAGGCTCAGGCTGAGATCAGGGAAAGGCTCTTCCCCCAGAGGCTGCTGGGCACTGCCCAGGCTCCCCAGGGAATGGGCACGGCCCCGAGGCTGCCAGAGCTCCAGGAGCGTTTGGACAGCGCTGCCAGGGATGCCCAGGCTGGGGCTGTTGGGGGGTCTGGGCAGGGACGGGGGTGGGACTGGGTGATCCCTGTGGGTCCCTTCCAGCTCAGGATATTCCAGGATTGTCTCACTCCCCAACAGGGGAGAGTCTGCTCTCACACAGAGCTGCAAACACACTGTGCAGGAGGCAGCAAATGACAACAATTGACATTGATACATTAATAAAGCCAAGATATTAAGCAAGCCAAAAGATAAATTTTCCCTTTTGTTCCTGACCAACAAGACCTGTCCCAGTCCCAGTCCAGCCACTAAGCAACTCCAGTGTGACACAGGGACTGTCTCACACCTCGAGGCCGACACACAACAGCAGCACAGCACCGGGAGTTTAATCACGTTTCCCTCATTAGAGGAGACAATTAATGACCGCTCAGGTGCACAACCACTCCTGCAGAGCGCTTCACTAGAGCCCGTTTTGCAAGAACTCCCCCAGGCTGCAAAGCCCCATTTGCCAGGGACCTGAGAGAAGAATTCGGTAGTTTTAAAGGAATGTCAGGAACTAGGAATACACCTGAGTGTAGGAACCGAGAGTGCCGAGAATATTTCTCGGTTTCCATCTCGCCCGATCCATCTGTTACGGCGCAAGGCAGAGGCAGGTCCCTACCTCCCGAGCCTGGGGTCCTCCCATCAGATGAGCCATGCGCGCGGCCAGGGGCGGTCCCGGAGCTTCCATCGGGCCCTCCCGCTATCCCCACGCGGCCCGGGTTCGCGGCCGCTTCCGCGTTTGAACGGCGGCGCCTGCTGCTGACGTCATCACTCCCGCCGCTTCCATCCCGGCCTTACTTCCGCCTTCGGGAGCCCTCGCTTCCACGCCTGCGCGGCGCGGCATCGGCCGCCCCTCCTCAGTGCCGGTTACCCCGGCAACGCCGCTCGCGGCTCGAGCCGCTCCTGGCCCGGCCCCGGCCCTGCCCGGGACGTCAGCCCCGGCCCCGCTGCCAGCCCAGCCCCGGCCCCGCTGCCAGGCCAGCCCCGGCCCCGCTTCCAGGCCAGCCCCGGCCCCGCTTCCAGCCCAGCCCCGGCCCCGCTTCCAGCCCCGGCCCCGCTGCCAGCCCAGCCCCGCTCCTGCTGCCAGCCCAGCCCCGCTCCCGCTTCCAGCCCAGCCCCGGCCCCGCTTCCAGCCCCGCCCCGGCCCCGCTTCCAGCCCCGCCCCGGCCCCGCTTCCAGCCCCGCCCCCGCTTCCAGCCCAGCCCCGGCCCCGCTTCCAACCCAGCCCCGGCCCCGCTTCCAACCCAGCCCCGGCCCCGCTTCCAGCCCCGCCCCGCCCCCGCTTCCAGCCCAGCCACGGCCCCGCTGCCCGGCACCAGCGCTTCCCAGGCCAGCCCGGTCCCGCCCACGGTCCCGGCCGCCCGCCCGGCACCTCCAGCCACACACGGACGCTTCAGCTGCCACGCCGATACGACCGATAAGCACAGCACCTCCAGCCAGCAGTGCAATTCGTTCGGCTACTGCAGTTCCATCCTAGGAGCTTTCGGCAGCTACACCTCCTACCAGCTCTGTGTCCACACAGCCCCCGTCTGCACCGCAGCCACAGCCGTGGACACACAGCAGAGACATTTCAACAGCTGCCGTGTCACCACGGCATGTACCCCCTATCATCACTCTGATAACACCACTCAGAGGATTATCACAACAATCACACGATGCTGAACCATGTTTCCCGTGCCATTTCAGCGAAACAAATACGATTTTATCTCCAGAACAGAAAGAGGACTTTCTCAACTATATGTGGACACCTCTTCCATCACAACAGGACCAAGCACGTGTTATTAATAGTGACGTCTCGCATCGAGACATTCCATTTCATGCACATTCTTCTCGAACTTCTCAGGGACATTCAGCTGATTTTATGGGACTTTTTCATCCTCAAATGCCTGCTCAACACTTCAGTGAGAAGGATATAGTGACCAGCACAGCTTCAGAAAGCATTCCTCTATCTTCCCAAGCTTCATCTCCTTTTTTTACAACAACCAATACAACTCCAACTTCTCATATGCCTTCTTCACAGCTTCGAAATCCACAACAAGCATCTGATCCCTCATTTTTCCACCGTCGCTTTCAGCGTTCGGATGACTTTGTTCGTCACCTTTATTTCCGACTCAGAGAACGTGCAGATTATCTGCCTCCAGAGGTTGCAGCACTGGGTCCCCACCCCTCACCCATCCCGCATGCTGGCAGTACCCTACCCAGATCCACTGCACCCTCTCCTCCAGTGGCCAGATCACAGCCACCTGCGATGGCAGGTTCAGCCACTCCTCGTTTATTTCCTTACAGTGCACAGCCGCAAATACCGACCCCTATTCCTCATCCAGGAGGGGGAGAAGAACATGGAATAATAATAAAATAAGAATTTTAAAGTTGTTTATTTTATATTAATTTTTTTTAATTTTATGAGAGAACTACATACCCCGTGACATTTGAGTTTCAATTATTAATTCAGTTAAGGTTCTCTTTAAAGTTTGTTTCATCCTCTCTACCCATCCTGAACTCTGTGGGTGCCATGGGATATGTAGTTCTCTCATAAAATAAAAAAAATATATATATATAAAATAAACAACTTTAAAATTCTTATCCCTTAGACCCTGTGTTTCCCACCCAGCATGAAGCATACTTGCTTTCTTCTGTGTTAATGAGTTCTTTTGAATTTATAAATACTTGTATTAGCGGTGATGGCGCCCGCCCGCGGAGTGATCCGCCGGAGGGATTATTTGTGATGCGCTCCTGCCCGCGGAGGGATCAGCGCTGATGCCGCCCCGCCCGCCCAGCTGCTCTCGCTGCCTTTTCCCGCTCTCCCCTCTGCTCCCAGCGCTTCTCCTGCAAAGGGCGCGGCTTTTCCTGGGCTCTTTTCCTGCCGGGCTGCAGCGAGCGCTCCCCTCAAGGAGCAGGGGCAGCTTTGCTCGCGGCGGCAGCGATTCAACAGAGCAGGCCCGGAACAATTCCTGCTTAGCCGGGCTTTGAGCACATTCCTGAGCCAGCACCAGCAGCAGCGAGTGAGGCAGCGGCACATGAAGGAGGCTGCGGCTCTGGCCAGGCTGGGGAGGGGTTCCTCTGTAAAAGAAGAACAGGGAGAGACAAACCAGAAAGGGCAGGAAAAAAAAGAAAAAGCCAAGACAAACTAAACTTTTTAAAAAAAATAATCTGGATCCAGAGGGACTTCTGGCTGGAGAACTTCCTGAGGAGCAATCCTGCCCCTCTGGGAGGCAATGCCAGGGCAACTCCAGCTGAAACCTGCACACAAACACCACAAAGATTTCAGATATTTGCAGGAAGCATCCACTTAGCAACTGCTGCTTAATAATTTATTCCCTTTCCCATTAAATGGTACATTCAGTCCACAAGACTTCAACACCTTTCTGGTAGTTTTATTTACAGTCTGCAGCGTGTTCTGTAAAACACAGGAGTGCACACAGACACACACGCACAAACATTTAAAGAAGTACAGTTTATTCCAAAGGAAGTCTACGCACTACTTTTTCCATAAAAATTATTAAAAATACTTTAGTTACTGTATTCTACCTAAACCAAGATACTTGAGAATTCTTCCACAAGTGATGCCCCCTCCCCACAAAGGGCACTCCGACAAGAAGAAATTCAGGAGACTGCATCACCAAATAAAATCCTAATGGCAACTGCTTCAATGCACCAGAAGAACAACGAATTCCCACTCTGCATCCAGCAATCCCTGCTCTGCAGCCTGTCTGCATCTGCTTTTGTAGGGCTTGTGGGGCTTTTGCATTCACTTCCTTCTCCAGGGCAGTTCCCACAAACAAAGAATGACTGAAATTTCTGCAGACTGTCACTCGGCAATCCTGCATTTCACACATGCAAAGGGAAACACTTTCCTTTGAGCCCTTTATTTCAAGGAGTCTCTTTTTTACTGAGCATCCAGTGAGAACAGTGCCCAGTTGTGGCTGTTATTATTTCTCTGCTTTTGCTGCGTGGCAATATTGTGCTGGAGCTCTGCAGAACACCCACTGCAGCCCTTGTCTCACTGGGGCACACCGAATTGACAAAGAAAAGGCACAAAGATGAAACTCCTAAAGCAGCAGCAGCCCCAAGTCACTGAGCTGCTGCTTCCCACCACCAACACTCTGTGTCTCAGCAAACACTTCCAACGCACGAGCCAAGGCCACAGGGGAGTGAAAAGCCCAGAGCCTGCGGGCAGGACAAGCACTCCATTGATCAGTAACAAACCAACACAGCTCAGCTGGATGGTGCACTTAAGACTGGACCTGGAAGCATCAGGAAAAGCCATTGGAACACAAGCTCAGCAGCACAGAATCCATTTGGCACCAGCTGATGAGATGGGAGGCTCTGTGTGGGACACGTTGTGCATTCAGCTTCAACAATGCCACAGCTCCACAGCAGCGCTGAAAAACTTCTGCTTTTAACAGTTGGAGAGGATTTTCTCAATGGAAGTGAAGCTGTCATTAACAGAGGAACAGCACACGATGCACAACATAACCTGCAATAAAAAGCTTTTGCTTTCCAGCATGTAAGCATCCAGGTTACTGGACTTCAGCTCATGGAAACGAATCTGATGATAGATTTTTTTTAATTTTTCTTGGAACTAAAAAAGTAAAATCTTCCATAAAAGGATAAAGCACAAAAATACTCTCTCAGTACATCTCAGGAAGCCATTTAATACCTTCCATGTCCTAGGAACAACTAGGCAAAACACTTGGAAAGTGTGAGCAGTAGAAATGTTGACCATTGAATGTTTGGCAGCCGTGTGCTCCAGCCCCTGGGAGGGGCTTGTCCCCCACTCCACACCAGTCCTGCAGCTCCCCAGCTATTTCTTCTTCTTCTTCTTTGGGGGCTCATCCTCAGAGCTGCTGCTGCTGCTGCTGCTGCTGCTGCTGCTGGAGGAGCTCGGATCCGAGTCGAAGTCGGAGGAGGAGGAAGAGCTGCTGGAGGAGGAGGAGGGGGAGGAGGAGGAGGAGCTGTCCTCACTGTCGCTGTCCTCGGAGGAGGTAGAGGAGTCCTGGCTGTCAGAGGAGTCGCTGGCTGAGCTGTCACTGCTGCTGCTGCTGCTGGAACTGGTCACACTTTTGGACCTGGGAGAGAACAAAGAGCTGAGCACAGCCCTGCCAGAGCCCATGGCACCGTGTTCTCTGCTCTGCTGTAATTATCCAAAGATCAATTTGTTGCCTTGAAAATTTCCAGGCCTCACCACCTAAGATGAATTCCTGTGCCCTCCCTCCCTTTCCCACTCCTGGATGAGTGGATTTTGGCCATTTGAGCAACGGCAGAGTGGCCCCAGGGCATGACATAGGCCAGCAGGACTGCAGAGAGGGGCAGAGAGGGAAAGCTGGCCAGGATCTCGTTCCCAGCCCTGAGCAGGGGCTTTACTGGCCTGACTGTCCTGTACTACCTGAGCTCTGGGGACAGTGAACCAGGCTCAGTCCCTGCCTCACCACTGCAGCAGGAATTCTGTCAGTTGTGACCAAACTTGTCCAGCGAACACATCCTACAAGCTCCTTCCTGGGCAGTTATTAATAAGGAAAACCAAGAGACTGTAAACAACCTTAAAGCAGGATACCAAGCTCCAGCCTTTTCTTTGAGAAGCAAATATGGCTAATTTGTGCCTGCTCAGGATCAGAAGGAGCAGCTGATCTCCTGGCAAGAGCCCAGGGTGGAGCACGCAGCAGAGCTGGGACACTGTGGTGGGGTCCTGCCACGTTCCTCACCATGGGGCTGCCGAGTCCCTGGGAAGTGCCCGTTCATTGGGTCACCCTGCTGCCAGCAGTTGTTTCCCACTCCACATTAATGTTTCATCTCCGGTATTTCAAATGCTTTGCATTTCGGTAGGAGCAGGGAGCCTGTCTCCCATGGCAACAGCGCCAGGAGTCCAGGACAGGAGAAGGAGCTGAATGGGAGCACAAACTGGAGAGGTTTCTCACCACAGCTCAGCTGATTGCTGTTACTGAAACCCAGTTCTTGCAGTAAATCAATCCCAAGTGTTTGCTCCTCCATTCTGCCACAGCTCACCTCAAATACCACTGGATTTGGAGCCTTTCAGTGGCCAGGGCAGCTCCGGGTGCCCCAGGCAAGACCTTGGTGGAGACTTTCCCTTGTCAGCAGTTTGCCAGGGGACCCTCAGAACACCTATCCTGTTGTTTTCATCCATGGAACTAGTGGGATTCTCAACCCTGCAAGAGGCAGAAGCACCAGCAATCCTGGCCCTTCCTCACTAGGACTTTTAAAATAAGCCAAGGTCTTCTGTGTCTGTTCAAATTAGCTTTAAAGGCACTGATTTAACAGAGAGGGTATTCCCCCCCTCCTGAAATTCACTGGGAATTAGAAATGGACACAAAATAAAAATGAATGATTCCTACTCCTCCATCCCTTACTGTTCTCATCAGTCCACAACACTTGCCCCATGTGACAGAAAAGAGAAGGCACACTCAGGTTAGGGTTAAACTGTGTTTACGTTCTCTTTTCAGGCCAAACTAAGGAAGCACATCCAAAACCCCCGTGCTTCAGAGTTGGTGCATTTCCTCTTCAGGCCGCTGGAACTGGTAAATCTTATTCCCAGGTCTCACTGGGAACTCCTTTTATTTCTATTCACACTTACAAGTAGATAGATTGTGCAACAGGGTTGGAAAACTGCTCACACCTGGCCACAGCTTTCTCAGGAACTTCCAGAAGCAATGCCGGTTGTTCCTGGCCTCTGATCCGGTTTGAAGCTTGAAGTAAATACAGGAATCCCAGCAAATATGAATCCTTCCACCGGGTCAATAAGGCATTACTGTGAACAAAAGGGGCAGCCAGCTGGAGTCCCCACTGGGAATCTGTCTGGTCTCACCTTCAGGCAAATACGGCTCAGTATTTGCACTGAAAATGCTTGGAAGCAGAAATCCCAACTTGGAAAAGGAGCCACAAAGGAATAGCAAGATACTTTCCATTTTTTGAAGTGTCAGCTTCTGACACTTCACTCGTCTGTAACAACAGCTCATTTGTAGATCAGCTCTTCCTTTGACTCCAATCCAAAAAAATCTCATGTTCCCTTGAACTGTCCAGTCTCCTTCAAAGACTTAGGTTGATGTTTCTTGCAGTGACTGTGCTGATCCAAGGATCAGCTTTGTCTTCGATTCCTGCTCATCTGTGTGTCCCTGGTTTGACATTTTGACCGTTTCCTGCAAGTTCTCTCCTCTTTGTGTGGTTTGTGTGTGACTCAGATCATCAACAGCTGCGGTGGCCCCGAGCTGGCCCCGTCTGTCCTCAGCCCACTGCTTTCTAAAGACACCACCGATTTCCTGAGAGGACACCTGACACCCAAAGAGATAAACCTCTGGGATTCCCTGGGGGAGACATGGACCAGATCCAGGTAAGGACAGAGCTGCCATCTCCCCAGGCTCCCCACGCAGATGGGATGCTTGGATTCCCTGATGCTCCTGCTTCTTCTTTCAGGGGATGCCCTGAAAGACACATTCTTCGTGAATGTCCCCTCATATTCCCACTTTCTGTCCTAGAGCCGAGTGGCCCCGAGACACGAACATCCCCACCTACATCCCCAAATTCCACAACGGCTGGGAACCACCCACAGAAATCTTCCATGGAGCTCCCTGGGAAATAGACATTGGACACTTGCAAGAGGAAGGTTAGTCCTGTGTCCCTGTCTCTTCACTCTCCCTCCTCCTTTTCCGGAGAAATGGAGCCGCAGGGGTAGTGGTGGCATGCAACAAGTAGTTGGCTCAAAACTCAGTTGGATCTGGTTGCCCCAGTTAAATACAGAAAGCAAATGAGGCTGGAAAAGGGCAGCAATAATGAGCCTCTCCCAATCCAAGGCAACAGCACCCTACAGCGTAACTGAGCTCCAGGGACACAGGCTTTCCTGGAGAACACCTTGACCAAAATCTGCCAGACCATGACTCATCTACCACTATCCCTCTCCTTTTCTCCGATCAGCTTTCCCCTTTCCTGGTAACACTGACTCCATGTCTGCCTTTCCAGCTCTCCTCAGCCAATGGATATCCTTACCGGAACTCCTCACTCAAGCATGGCCAGACGGCTGAGCAGACACAGGTCGGGGATGCCTTCAAACAGAACATCACTCCACATGGAAATAGGTGATGGATCCGCACGCCCGGAGCTTTGGCTCCCGCCTCGGAACCTCATGAACGCACACGGACACGTACAGTGACACTGGGACGTTTGGGCATCCTGGAGACAACTCCCTGCCACTGTTAATAACCACCAAGGGAAGACAAAGATCAGCTGAGGGGTTATTCCCATAAGCACTGTCTGCTGTTTAACCCCCAGCAGCTCTGCAAGGAAAGGAATCGCAGGTGTTTTCCACCGCAGGAGGCAAAAATATTGACTGACTTCATCAGTCCATCCATAGGTCTTGTTTCCCAACATCAGCCCAGCAAAGTGACCTTAAGGATCAGGTGCCAAAGATGCTGCACTGCGCTTTGGCTCTCCATGTGTGTAGAGACGCTGGAATCATGGAATCACAGAAGGGATTGGGTGGGAAGGGACCTTAAAGATTATCCCGTTCCAACCCCCTGCCATGGCCAGAGACACCTTTCACTATCCCAGGTTGCTTCAAGCTCTGTCCAGCCTGGCCTTGGACACTGCCAGGGATCCAGGGGCAGCCACAGCTTCTCTGGGCAACCTGTGCCAGGGCCTCAGCACCTTCACAGGGAAGGATTTCTTCCCAATATCCCATCTAAACCCACCCTCTGGCAGCGGGAAGCCATTCCTCCTTGTCCTTTCACTCCAGGCTCTTCAAGTCCCTCTCCAGCTCTCTTGGGGCGCCTTTAGGCACTGGAAAGGGCTCTAAGGGCTCTCCAGAGCCTTCTCTTCTCCAGGCTGAACATTCCCAGCCCTCCCAGCCCGCCTGTGTAATGCTCTAGCTCTTGGAGCACTTCCTGGCCCTTCCTGTCTGATATTGCGCTGGTTTATTAAAGGAAATTCTGACTCTTTCTGCTATCTCTGTGTATTTATCTCCAAAGGACTGTGAGTACGGAAGAGTCATCCCCTATGTTCCTCAGCTCTTCTTTGGGGAACTCACCTACAAATGGAACTGCAGAAATGGGGAGGGAGGAAAAGGAAACAGGATGTGAATCGAGCACCTGCATAGTGACCACAGATGTCCACTGCTAGACAGACACTGATGTCAGGCAGATCATGCCCTCCAAATAGTGCTCAGAAAGAGAACAAGTTTGGGATTCCTGAAACTGCTCTGAATTGGATTTGCTTAAACAGATGTCATTAGTAAAAGCAATCAAAGAAAGAGTTTTGATCCCTCTTCCAAGCTGATGCCACTTATCATGTATCTTCCCTGCATTCTTCTAGGGAAGCTGTTTTTGATGTTGTCCTGTCCTTCTTTTTATAAGGGAGCAAAAATACTTTATTAAGTATTACTCTTTCAGTTTTGTTTCCTCTCATCTTCTGAGATACAGTAAAGTGAACATTCAGCAGAATAGTTTTGTATTTTTTGAACACAATTCTTCTTTTATCCAATTGAGGCCCTTCTGTGATCATGAAAAAACAGAAACTGTTGTGAACTACAGTTTACACTCATAAGAGGTTGACATGGGTCAGTTCTCCAAGGTTATTCTTAGTTCAACTGCTGTGTAAACTGTTGATGTCACTGACTGGAGGCTGCTCTTCAGGACATTATAGATATGATAATTATATGACAGAAAATGCAACATATAGTTGAATCTGACCTTCAAGTTCACTAGCTTAAAAAAGGAAAAAAATGTCTGTAAGAAATTTGCTGCTTTTCCCATTACTAAGATGTAATAGATGCCTTCAAGTTTATACTCAGTCGACAGCATATACACATGGACAGCAGTGCCCATCCATCTTCAAGCTAGGGTACATTTTAAGTCTCAATGATCACTGCCTCCAGAAAGCATTTTTGAGACAAAACAGGCAAAGTCTTTTGCATATCTAGACAATCATCCAATACTAGGATCTTCACTCCCACATAAACACTTCATGTTTTTCCACAGAGGAATCTGAGATAGATTTTTCTGAGAAATAACAAACCACCAAAAATTAATTAAATGACAAACAAGGGAAAAGCACCACTTCCTCACTCAGCACATTTTCCTTGATTTTCATTAAGCATTCAGATTTACAGATGCTGATATTGCCACAAGAGCAGTTTTTTTCTGGTTTAACTTCCTCTTCCAGTAGAGCAAGCACAGCTGCAAAATGCAAGCTCATTTCCAGGCTCTCTTACACATCACCAGTTTACCACATTCCAACCAGTCACAGCTGTGCAACACCCTGTCAGGGTACTGGGATTACTGCAGTGCCACAGACAGTTTAAGTGAGGCTCATGGAGCTGTACAATTTTAACTATGTTTTATATGTATAATTAAATGATGCATGACATGGAAATAAGCCAGCTGTACTGAAACTGAACAAACTAACTGCTCTGATGCAACAGTTAAGCATCTCATCAGTTCTAAAATGAAACAGGTTTAAAGCAAAAACAATATAGAGAACAGAATGCTTGACACTGTTAAATAGCATACTCAAAGGATAATTTTTGAACATTAAGGAAATGCACTCACCCAGTCAAATTTTCAAAAGAATTCCTGGCACCAAAATGTTCTCTGTTTGCTTTTTCACCATGTTTTAAGAATAGATCACTCTGGGGGAAGAAAATCCTATGCGCAAAACACTGCGTGAAACTAAACAATCCTTAAACATGGCTAATTTCCATGTGGAGCTGATGATTTAGCACTGTCATCCTTCAGCAGAGGAGAAAGAACTACCTGTCTTTAGTTTATTTAGGTAAGATGAAAAAAGTGAAGAGCGTGAATTTGATCTTGCTTCAATTAACTTCAGTGGAAAAACTCTTGCCATGACTTCAGTGAGAGTGAGACTGCATCTTAATTCATTCTATATGGAGAAAAACAAATCAGCTGAGAATAATGCTTTTGTTTATTAGATGTAAATTACTACCATAGTCGTTTTTAACAGTGCTAAGTAAATCCTGCTTTAAAAGCCAAACGTTGCTTTCAGTCCTGCTTATTCCTCTGTACTGTGTCACAATGCAGGATTCCTGGTCCTCTGACCAAGTCACCGCTGTCACAGTAAGCATGGCTTGCTCTGGGGAATGGCCACATTCCCACACGGGAATGATAGATGTTTGTGGATGTCACTGGTGACAATGTCCAAATCTGGGCTAGGGCATGCCCCCCAGCCAAGAAACTAGGGTGCACACTTTTGTAATATAAATGCATTCACTGAGAACACAGACTGCACTTACTAAAATGTCCATGAAAAGCAGCCAAGTAAATCAAATCAATAGGGTTAAATTTGCAATTAGGATTCTCTCTTTCGGCAGGAAAATTTTAGGATAGCCACAAATTGAGAAAAATTTGCTTTTTTTTCTTCTTTTTCTCAGAAGGCAATCAACCTTCTGGTCTGGCTATTCTTTACTTCTCCCTATGAAGTAAAATCTAAAAAGACACACACACGATATTTATGGAAGGACCTCCCAATGCATTAGGAAAAATTATTACTCAGAAGATCAAACAGAAACAAGACTGTCTACACTGTATGAATTAAACATACATGAATTAGGACACTGAGCCTTCCATTCTTTAGTAACAGAACTGATGCTGTCCTGAAAATGACATTAATGAATTACACTGGTATATGAAAACCTTCTGCATCTGCTCTAGAGATTGGAATGAGGATGTTAAATGAGGCAGCAGACAACAAGGATGTGCTGCTTAGGGAAGCTGAATATCACTTCTGTGCTTGTGGAGTTCTGCAGTTTGGATGAAGGTCACAGGTTATCTCCAGCTACATGAAAATGAGTGATAAATACACACTGTTGGTCTTAGACTGAAAGCAGTACTAGGCAAAGAGAGTCAAAATATGGAATATTACTCAAAATCATCCCCTGGTTTTCTAAAGATCATAATCTTCTATTAGAAGACAGTTTGTTACCTTCTCCTAATATTAAAGCTGTAATAGTAAAAGCACCTCAATCTTGTAGAAGTATCTAAGATACACAGAATAAGTAAGGTATATGGAGTGAGAGCACCCTAAAAACATCACAAGAGGAGTGACAATTTCTGGGATAGTAATGACATGAACGAGTATCTAAACGTTAAGTCTGAGTGAATAAGAGAATTTTTCAACTAATGGATCAGGGAAAATGTGAAAGGATGAGATATGTGATTAAAGATCATAGTGTATTCGGTTAACACAGGTGGAAAATATATGACTTTGATTCTGTATTACAACACATTTTAATTGATTTGTGTGTAGTTTTAGTTTTATACATGCACAATTTTTTAGAACACATCTTTAGACTGGGACAAACAATAAAGGAAATCCATTGTATGACTTTACATTGATCCCAACATCACTCACTGGAATATCTTAACATTTCCTGCACAGATTCCCATTCGTTAAGATGACAACCTTGAGAAGAAGGAAACCTATAACTGCCATTCAGAGAAGGTCTAAAATTTCAATTGCTGTTTGAACACAAAGGAGCTTTGACATGCTGTGGTTTATTGAAGCACTCCTGCAGTTATAGACACATCTTTAACCACCCTACCCTCTCCCTCTTCCTCCATCCACCACTGATTGATGCAACTGGAAGCTTCAGTAACTGCAGAGCAAAGTCCCGCTTACTTCCAGCTCTCCTGCCCCAGCAAATGCTCAGCTCTTCTGGGAAGATAGAGCTATGCCATAAGCACATTGCACCTGAAAGGAGATGAAACCTTCCCTTCAAAGACACATGTGACCAGGTTTTTGGAACTGCCTGATGTGGCCAGTTCTCATCTGTTTTCCATAAAGAAGGAAAAGAGCCCTGTATTCTCCTCTTCATGATAGTTCAAGTATGAATTCCAAAGAACAGAGATGCCAGGACTTGTCAGTGACATGACTAACAATTTTATGAGAACTGGCAAAAAACCAGTTCATTTCTCCTACATCTTATTCTCAGAAACCTTGGAATTGTTTTGTCTGAAAGATTTGGGGGGAGGAAGGTGGACTTAATTCTCACAACTATATTAAATATTCAGTACATCTGATATTCTGTTGTCAACACGCAAAATATAGTTTAATTATGATAAGCCATACTGGAATCATTTACAATACATAAATGTGAAAAAACAGCATTAAATTATTTCTTGTTCCATGTGGAAAAACATACACCTTCCAACCCCCCAAGAAAGTAAGACAAGGCACAATAAATTCTGGTAATTCTCTTTCTTCTGACTTTTCAGTTCCATCACAGCTCTCAAAACTAAGATTTATGTGCTGTTTTGCATCTGTATCTGTTGTTGATTTTCCCCCCCTACAGGGATATAGGTGAATAAGTTTGGACAGGAAACGGTATCCCTCAAGCCAAACTGAAAGGTTTATAAAGTTGCTAAGGAAAGTTTGGGTCAGGGCCTAAATATCAATCATCTGCTCACTGTCTTTTTAAACGAGCTCAGGCATTTTCCCAACTGTTCCCAGCAGGTCTCTGCCACTATTTTAAACTAAGATTTCAGCCATTTTTTTTCCCCTGTGTTGACCTCACTAATTTTTCTTTCTCCCCCTCTTTACCTGCCAAAGGCATCCATCAGGATTTTGCCAAAGGCTATCTGCTTTTGAAGTTGAGAGGAATTCACTAATCGTGAGTGTCAAATCCACAGTAAATGCCATGGCCATATGGTATATGCTGCTTTTGGGAATTAGCTCAAAAGGCCTAGCTGTGAGAAGGCCGGCTGTATGTCAGGAGGGTTTTACTGCTAACTTTCATAACTCATGTCAGCTCTTTCAGTTTCTGTATGCATTGGCTTCAGGGAGTGCAACTGTTCCCTGAATTTATAAAAATGTTGTCAAGATCCCTTGATCTTGCTTCCTCTGTCTCTCTCGCACAAACACATCCAAACACATTTATATACACAGTGGAATAGCATGCACAGTGGCATGCAAATCTAGCAAAAGAGAAGCTTGTAAATAAATAGCATGTCATTCTGCTTACTCAATACATTTCTCTGGGTGTTAAACTCATGATAAACATATCATAAGCCCCGATGAAGGCTCTACAGCCTGTCCCATCACACCATCCTGAGTGTAACTCTGCAATGCATAGGAAGACATAAGTTTGAAAAACAGAGCAGAAATAGCTCCCATAAGGGCAAGGTGCTGACATAGCTGAAACATAAGTAACTGGAGAGCATTTGTTTTCACTAAAGAAGGAAGTGTCAGTGACACATCTCTGTGCCTGTGGAGGTGTACTGTACATTCAAAGCAAAAAGAAATCCACCTTCTTTAAAAAATTGGCCATTAATACATAAATATGTCTGTGTTGAAATCCCTCAGACGGTACCATTCTTAACAAGAACTACACACAAGACTAAGAAATTCTGCAGAGAAACACGCTTTTGTGATCCAAAGAGGCAAGGAGAAAGAAAACCACATATGAAGAGTTTAACATATCCACTTAGTGATAGAAAAAGAATTACTACAAAAATAAATGTCAGTCCCCTTGAAACACTTGAGTCAGCGCTCTCAACTTTCTCTGATGCTGTAGGAAGGTGTGAATGTCCTCCATGTGTCACATCATCCGCACCAGCCACACAGGAATGTCTCCAATGCACCTCAGAGCCTTTCAAGGACCACTCCCCTCTAATTTATGTATAGTCTGTTAACATCCTCTTGGAGCAAACAGAAATAATACTTTTAAAAGACATTTATACTTCAGAAACATGTGCCCCGACACAACAAAAAACCCAGATTTTAATACTGCCCCGAGGCAGAATTCATCCATCTTTAAGGCTTCTATTATGTATTTCCTGGTTAGTAATACAAAAAGAACTGCTGGCAGTATCACATCGAAACCAAAGTGGCAGAATCAGAAAAACTACTGAAAAGTTTACCTTTATAGGAAAGCTTCAGTCTTGGGATATTTTGTTTTGACGTTCCAGTGACTGGAAGGAACAGCATCGCTAAAGACAGCAGGCTGCAGGCATGTGGCACTTGCAGAGCTCTCATTCTGCTCTCCTCTTCTGTATCTTCTTTTGTACTATGGTGAAATATCTCCCCACTTTTCAAACAATCCAAGTTTTATCTGGAAGAAAAAAAGAAAACATCTGTAGATCTGCTTTACTGCATAAGCAACAATTCTGTAAGCAAGCCAGACCTATTTCTAAAGAGCACCTCAGTTAATTTCTTTGCTACGAAAGTATTTTTCCTCTAGTACAAGTAAATATGTTTTGTTTCTTTAATACTAAATTTACACATTTTGACATTGGAAAAATATGTAAACTTTTCAGACACCAATGTCTAGCCTAGCTAACGTTTAAGCACAAATTAAATTAATGCAGTATCCATAAAAAGAACATTTGACATTCAAAAGTGACCATGCAACTTGATAGTTAATACCAGTCCATTGGATATCTTACATGTTTTATAACTCTTTTTGTCTCAGTACAACAGCTATTGTGTGTTTATGCTATGACTAGAATGAACTGTAATGTCTCAGATGCCATGGGGGTACAAGCTGAGTTAACAGTGAGTACTTACCCATCAAAAACTAAACTAAGAAAACTGGAAAGAGCAAGCAGTTGTGTTTAGTTTTAATAGAGAAAAAAGTCAAAGTGGATGATGGATTTAAAAGTGCTTTCAGTATGATATTTCCAGCAGAACAACTGCCTCAACTCATCCACCAAAATGTCCTATAAACTTTAATGAGTGTTTCAGGCTGGGGTCAATAGGCTGATATGGGATTTTGTTAGCACAGTGTGCAACTAAGCCAGCTTTGCAACACTTTTCACTTAGTAAGAATCATTCATATTCCATAAATCTTGAAGTGTTTTACAACTGAAAGCAATTATCACTGCCCTTATTTTCCCTATGCAAAAACGGAACCATAAAGCTGCAGTGAACCTATTTCCTCAAGGTCACACAGCAAGCACAGTAGTTGAAAAGAAAACAGCAACAGCAGTCCTGCTGTCCTTTGTACCCAGCTATCAAGGATCCCTTTTGCCCAATAACTCGACTTTTGCACATGAAATTATTTGAAATGGCATCTTGAGTTCTGAAGGCAAAACTTCATGGTTAATAAATCACAGAGATCAGAGTATGAAAATATTTGTGAGACCAGATCCTTCCCCCTGCAAGTGCCTGATGCTAGAGGTCAAGGGAGATGGCTGGTGAAATGACAAATGTCAGTGTTTGAGTAATGCTGTAAAACCAAGGAGTAAGGAAATGTTATGGTTAGTCAAGAGATTAATGGCTCATGATGTGCCATGAAAATTCTTTTCTGAAAGGTACTGGAGCTGCCTGATTAAAAGAGCAATCCTAGTGCCCACATCAGCCAGCACTTGCACAGACACCAAAGGAGAGGTTCCTTGCAAGTCCATGAGAGATGCAGCACAGCTTGTGGCCCCTGAGCCTTTCCACTGGTCTGTTATTTGAACTCCTGCAGCACTGGGTCTTGCAATTCTGTGAGCTACAGCAGCACCCAGAACCAATTCGGCACCTCCTGATACAGGCAGTTCATCCTTCCTGGCATGAAAGGATGGAAACAGAATCCCTTCCGTTCTCTCTGACACAGGAAATCTTTCTCAGATGAAACTTGGGCTTTCTGAGCCTCCAGACTTTCGCTCAATAGCAAAAGACAAGGAAGTGTGCAAGAAGAGCATGATGGTGAAAAAGAGGGAAACAATGCGTAAAATCCCCAAAGCATAATTCCTATTGCAGAACACTAAGCTTCTTCCTTCTCAGTCCCCTCTTCAACACTCATATTCAGTGTCTGAATGCACTACTCTTGGCCAAGTGTGAGTACATGTTCACGAAATGACATGGAGAGAAAACAGACAAACATGAAATGCCTGTTTCATCTTTCTCTTCCCTTTATTACAGTATCAGATCCTAAAGGAACACCCTTACTTCTTCTGTGCCAACACATCTATCTGAGGGTGGACCACGAAGGACTAAAGTGGATTAGACTATCCCAGGGTTAAACCGCCTTTAAGAAATTTATTTAGAGGTGAAAAAGGGGAAAAGAAGGAGAGGGGAGGAGGGGGAAGAATATATGAAGATGAGACACCAGCCCTGTTCATCTTCAGCAGGATGATAGTGACAAACCATACTTCAAAAAGAAGCAATTAAGAGGGAGCCAGTCTCACTGCAAGTATGTTGAGAAGTCACGGCCTGAAGGTCTGGGCCTCAGCCAACAGGGAACTCACCAAAGGATATGGAGCTCATTTTCTTGAGGCAAATTACTGTGAAGAATCAGGACTAAATTTGACTAAAAAAACAGTTGCATCAATGCACTGTCATTTGCTGAATTGATTGAGAATCAGCACCAAACTCGGCCCTTTGGCCATAGCTCACAACCTCACTTTTTCATGTAGGCTTTTTTTGCTAATGGGAACCTTCCTTTTTTCTTGGTTGGGTTTTTTTTCCCCTTTCCCCTTTTATTTGAATAATGTCTGTGAAAAACCATTTGCTTTCACGAGGCGGTTAGTTTACACTGGAGGCAGCAGCTCTGTGAGCTCGAGCCAACCCTGTCCTGTCTTTAGATTCATTGCAATCTGGCCACATTGTCACATATATTTTTAGTTTATGATGATCCTCTAATACAATTCCAGCTTCCACACAGAGTCCTTCCAACAGTCTAGCTCAGGTTAATGAACTTCAGGCCACTTCTCTTCTGCAGGAATTTCGAGGCCCAGGGGGTGGCTGTGCCCAAGAGATTTGCCAAAATCCGCTACGATTTCACCGCGCGAAACGCCAGTGAGCTCTCGGTGCTGAAGGATGAAATCCTGGAGGTACGTGACCGTTCCTGGAAAAGGTGTGTCCCCCAGGGGCAGGAGAGAGCTCGGGATAGCAACAAGCACCAACTCCATTTTCCCTGGTGGTATCTCAGCAGTGACACAAAGCTTTGCTCAAACCCAAAGCTGGAGCAGGCTGCCTGTGCTGTGTCGTGTCATTTCCTCAGCTCAAAGACATCGGTCCCATTTTAACCACAGTGAGGAGGGAGGACAACAACTCGCTCTAGAGCCCTGCTCATCCCCCGCTGGGTCGGTTCCTTATCACCACTTCCTCCTCCACGAGGATTTGTTTTCTCTGAAAAGCACCTTTCTCATAACCTTTCTCTTACTGCAGCACTGTTGGCAGCTGGACAAGGTGGGACGTGACTTGGGCTGACACTGATCTGTGACCTGAGGAAAAGGTTTCTCTGCAAAATGTGGCTTTTTATTTATTTAATTATTTATTTTAATGCAAAAAGACATCAGAAACTCAGTCATTAGGAAAAAAAGGTCTGGAGAAACAGGGACATTATGTAGGAACTATGAGTTCTTCAGCACGCAGAGGTGCTCTCCTGTTCATCCTTACGATACATTCTGATGCTTTCCAGGAAAAGTTTCAGTCCTGGATTGCATCTGAGAGCAACAGATCTGATTAGAGCTCCTGGCCTCAGTGATGTCCTTCTGGCAACTTCACCTTTTGGATGGTTCGGCCCCGCTATACCCTGGTTGTTTATGCCTGAAATCCCATTTTCCCACAGCAGATTTATTTTTGTCCCTCTCTCAGGTGTTGGAAGATAATAAGCAGTGGTGGAAGTTGCTCAACCGGAGTGGGCAGGCCGGTTATGTTCCGTACAATATCCTGGATGTGGTGAAACTGGAAGAGCTCAAACAGGTCTGTAGTCAGGTAATACCTGACTGGTATCAGCTGCAGGGCACAATCTGCCTCTGGGAATAATGTTGTCATTAGACCTCCCTGATTTCTTAGGATACTATGCACCAATCAGGACAGACCTTCAGAAGTAGACAAAGCCAGGAGATTCCTGAGTCTCCTATGATAAAATTCACATTTTGCTACGATCGTCTTCCCAAATAAGGCCTATCCTTCCTATTTGTGCACCAGCCTCCTGCTTTCCATATTTTTCTACATCAAGATTTTTCTTGGGGGTTAAATTAAAGATGGACACTTCCCTCAGCCAGTTCAGTTCAGCACCAGGAACACGTTACTGGAGTGGAGGCAGATGGAAACACCATCTAAGTGAGAATTAACTGAATACTGCAACTTGCACTGCAGAAATGTGGAGCTGGAGTGTTCTAAACACCCTAGGGAAGCATGGAATTGCTTCCCCATTTTGGTATTGCAGCGTTTGGGCAAAGCCTAAGGCGGCCCAGCAGGCTTCTGGATAAATCCCTGCTAGTTTAATCAAAACGTCAAAAAACTTTCCAGTCCGCTCCAGGCCCTTGGCAGTGGTCCCGCTTCACATCCCAGCTACGGAGCAGTGAGGCTCTGCCTTCCAATGAGATCGAACATGTTTGGCACAACTAGGAATTCCCTTGCGCAAACTTCAGACTTTGCTTTGGGTTCTTCATTCCCAGAAATTAACTTCTTCCATGCAGCTCCACCTGAGGTCTCCCCAGCCCCACATCAGCACAAGGAGAACACGACAGTTTGTCCCTCCGTGGGTGTGAGGCAGAAAGTTTAAGAAAATTAAAAACGACCAAAAAAAATTCTTACTTTTCTTTCCCTTTCTAACCAGTCTAACCAGAGGTACAAAGGAGACCTGAGCTCCAGGGGCTATGGCCCATCCAGCCCAACCCACAAGCTGCCTGCCAGCTACGCCGGGGATAAGTGGGGCACTGAGATGTTGTCGCGCCACTCTGCACAGGACGCCAAAGAACGCACGTGTGTGTCCCACTCTGGGCTCCCCTGGGTTTGGGCGCTCGGGGGACCAGACCTGCCCAAGGGGCTCCCCTGCACCTTTTACTGATCACAGCAATGCAGCAGCACTGTGTCTGGAGGCCATTCCAGGCAGGACAAGAGCCAAGAGAGCAGCCTTGGGGCTTGTGACACCTCCGGGGCTCTCGGGCGGCCCGGGCCGAGCAGGGCAATAAGTGATCACCCCATGCCTCCTTCCTCCAGTTCTAACTTCCTCCTCCTCCTCCCAAGGAGAGAGTTTCCTTTCTCTTCCAAAATGTTTAAGTGTGTCTAAGGAACAGCTCAGGTCAATCCCTTTCTCTCACTTCCTTTTGCTCATCTCCCGGCACACACACAGTGCCCGCCTGGCCGCTTCCTTCATGTGGTTCCACAGAATTCCCGGCCAAACAGGAGATCCGCATCACTCCCTCACCCTGCACGTGCTGTGGGGCTCACAGAGCAGGAGAGAGATCAGGGGCCCTGCTCACCTCACCCCTTATCCCACCCTGCCCACTCCTGGAAGCAGGAGCCCTTCTGGGACGACAGGAAGCCCCACAATACGAGGACACAAATCTGTTCGTATCACTGAGTTATTCTCCACAGTCTTCAGGAGTTTCATGGGGAAAGTGATACTGGATGAAGAGTCACTGGAGTTTTCACAGAAGCACAGGATGCCCTGGGCTGGAAGGGACCTTCAAGCTCATCCCATCACGAGTGTGTTGCTCATTCCCAGTTTGTGCTTCCTGCCGCTTCTGTTCTGTTGCGGAGCAAAACCTGGAGCTCTGCGATCAGCAAATTAGTGACTAGAAGCAGCAGAGAGGACTGAAAAGGTCTCAATTCCAAACCTCCAATTGTAGATTCTCACAGAACTGTGCTTCCACATCAGGCAACAGCCAAGGGGTGATGGGAGCAAAATAAATGGCAACACAGGGGCACAGGAAAATGGGAATCACTTTTCTGGGCTGAATTTAAATAAGAATGTTGAGCCACATCCCCATCTGCCTTACAGTTTCCCCACAAACATTTAATGGCATTTTTGACTGAAGACTTGCTTTCATTCCCTACTTGTTTCTACAGAACTTATTCACCAAACAGATGAGCTGAACGACGAGCTGCTAAAGAAGATCACAAACAATAAAATTCAGCCTCCCCACAGGAATTTCAAAGTGGAAAAGCCTCAGCAAGTTTTCGTGCCCCTCACCTTTGAATCCAGCACTGAAGAAGTCAAAGCCTGGCTGGAGGCCAAGTCATTCAGCAAAGAGTAAGATTTGCCCTATTGCCACGTGCAATGCTCGTCCTTCCCTGGAGAAGGAGCGGGGGAGGCCACCGGCACCATCTCACCTGGGACAAGCCACTTGGATTTACTTACAGAGCCTGTGTTGCAAATTAGATTTCAACCCTGTTCAATCCAGGCTCTATAACCAGAATGTTCAGAGCCCAAAGTCACTCCCTTTCTCTGGTATAAATATTTTCTTGGAGATAAACAGTTAACTAACTAAATCCAAGGCCTGAAATGCTACTGGAATTGCAGCTGCCACCTTGGAACAGCCCCAGGGCCCCGTGATATGGTCCCACTGCAGCTCCTGGCCTCCCATCTCCAACTCCTCACCTCTGGCACGAGGCCACGTGCAGCACAATCGTCACCTCCCTACTTTGTGTCTCCCCAGGACCGTGGAACACCTGGGCATCCTCACCGGAGCTCAGCTCTTCTCCCTCAACAGAGAGGAGCTGAAGAAGGTGTGCGGTGATGAGGGAAACAGAGTCTACAGCAAGATCACAGTGGAGAAAAACCAGCTGGAGGTAAGCATTTTTCTGGATAATTCCTGCTGGAATGGGGGCTGTACCAGCAGCGTCAGATAGCTCATTAAACAGGCATTTTAAAAAATACAATTGTGGGGAAAAAAAATGCAACCAAACCTACACCAGCAATAAAACACACGTAAAAATTCCGAAGTGTCTTTTGAGCAAATCTGTAAGATCCCCCTGTTTCCACTAATTAATCTGCTTTTTACTGATATCACTTATCTCTGTGAAACTGCTCTACTTTTACAGCGTTAATTAAATACTGTCACTTAACTGCAGCTTGAAGTTCAAATCCAAACTGCCTGTTTTGTTTCCATTCCAGAAAAGCAGAGGGGAGTCGGAGCTCCAAGAAATCACGAAGCGCCGCCAGGAAAGGATTGATTCTGCAAATTAAAGTCTCTCTGCTTTATTTCAGCTCTTAGCCCTAAGTAGTGCAGAAAAAAAGGGAATGAAAGCAATGATTCCTGGCCCAGGCCAGATGCAGCAGAGCTCCCCTTGGGGTCCAGCTGCCATCAGAGTGACAATTCCTTGAACACTGTTGGGAAGGGTTGACAATAAGACCATGTCCCACTGGGAAAGGTGTTTTAATTTTGCATGAAGTATTTTTTTTATAACTATATATTTTATACTGAAATTTTCCGTGCATGCGATCAGAGCAGGATTCACACGGGGCTGGATGTACAAGGGCTGGCTTCAAGCAAAAAAAGACCCCCAAAGCTTTTCTCCGAGGGCTGTCCCCTGCTCCCCACTCTCCCCTGGCAGAGCAGGCGTGGCACACAGCACAAGAGAGGCCAGCCTCAAGGCTTGGAGCCTGGACCAGAGGAATAAGGCTTTAGAACCCTGCAATGGTTTGGGTTTAAGGAAAGGACATTAAAGCTCATCCCATTCCACCCCCCTGCCATGGGCAGGAATGCCTGTCACAAGCCCAAGTTGTTCCAAATCCTGTCCAACCTGGCCTCGGACACTTCCAGGAATGGTGAGTCATGACCTCTCTGGGCAACCTAACCCTTTCTATTTCCATTTCCATTTCCTCCTCAGTGCAGGTGTCCCCTGCAGCCCACGAGCACAGGGCCGGTGACAACTGCCTGTCCTTGTCCTGTCCCCCTGTGCCCTCTCGTTGGACAAGGCTAGAATGGCAACACACATTCCCGAAGTCTGGCTGCTTCCTTAAATCCATGGACCAGCTAGTGCTATCTCTGAACAGCTGAAATGAGCTTTCAGTGCCTAGAAATGAGCAGGAGTGACAAACAAAGGGATTTGAATCTGGAAATAGGTGAGTTCCACCCGCCCACCGCTGCTGATGCAGAGGCTGGGGCTCGGGGCAGCTGTGCAGCCCTTCCCTGGGGCACGGATCCTGCACTGGAATGTTGTGGTAGTGTTGCCAAACCGGGCCTCAAACCAGGAGAAGATAAGCCCTGACCGTTTGCTCCCGACCCAGGCACACCCACAGCCCTTCCCAGGGTGTTGGTCACTTGTCCCCATCTTCACATTTTCACTGCAAAAAGTCAGCTGAAATGATTCCCAAATAGCTGAAACCCCAAAGCACACTGGGAAAGGCAGGTTTAACACAAATTAAATGGCCACAAGAAAAAAACCCCTCTAATTTAGCACAGGGTGTTGCTCTTTACTTCCCGTTTTCCTTCATAAAGTTATGTGCATTTGTATATAGCAATCTGTAAATAGGGGTGAGGAAAATCCCTCTCCCTAGAAGCAGAATTAAGCGATTATGCTTCCAAAATTTACTCACCATTTCAAAACTCAAGCAAGCAGCGTAGTTCCTGTCCACAGCAAGTTTGGCACATTGCATTTCTAGCTCTGTTTGACTGACAGACCAATCTGATTGCAAAGCAGTGAAGCACACAGAGCTCCAGAGCTGCCCACAGCCCAGGGACAGCTGGGTTTTCTCTCTCAGCACATGCTGAGTCTTTGTCCAAATTTGTGCCTGTCATTGCACATTTAATGGAAAAAGCTTTAAAACAGCATCTGGGGAACTCATGTCTAAAACTGAGAACACCAGTGCACCTTAGTTTTGGCTTCATTCTTAAGCGTCTCCAATGGATAATCTGTTTTCTTCATTTGAAACAGGACACTGCTCTCACCAGCAGAATTAGGGTGCAGGCAGGGGAGGATCCTGGGTTTAGTCACAGCCCTGCTAGGATCTGAGAAGGGCACTCACCTTGTCAGGGAGGGATGAAGAGGACAATCCTCCTGAGAAGCCCTGGCTCCGGATTAGGGTGGAGATGGGAGGCAGGATGGCAAGCACGGGAGGTGAAAAAGTTTCTAAAATGAAAATAAAAACGAATGTTGAGCTAGGAAACACACCATCTTCTAGTCCTGGGGTGTAGAGGAAAGCAAATCACAGGGAATTACAGTTATCTGGGATTTTAACAGGAGTGTACATGACAGCTCTGTAAAGCCGGGAGCCACAGGAGCACTTCCTAAAACAAATAGCTCAGTAGACCTTATTGCAGAGGCCACTTTTACAAATTTCCACGCGACTGAGCTGTGCATCTGTTCTGTTTGTACTGCCTGCAGACACTGCTATAAAGTACTGTACATTGATGTAACTGAGCGAAGGAGACAATGATATAACCATGCACTGTACAAGATTTATTAAAATAGTTAAGTTATAACTCCATCTCCGTCTCTTTCACTGGGTTTTCATAATGCTTTGTCACTGAGAGTCTCAGAAACTCAGCAGAATGTCTGAAACCACACATTTCCTTTTGGGTTTGGGGACTGACATTCAACAGGAAGGATGTTACGGCCTGGATAGCTGTGTCTTAAGAATAGGGGCAAAGCATGAGAAGGCTGCACAAAAGCACATTCTTGCCTCTCTGGAAGGGGAACGACTGTGGCAGCTGTCCCAAGTGGAACCATACAGAAAGAGGGAACAGCATAACCCCATGACTAGGAGCCTGTTACACGGATTCTCCAACATTTCCAGCCAAGAGCCATCCTGTTTTCAGAAGCAAAAGTTTGTCTTCTCTTTTCCTTAACAATTAAATTACCCAGCTGAAATAACTGGTAATTCCTTCTGTAGATGTTTTGGAGAGTACAATTTCCAAGTGGGCCCACACTAACAAGATCACCTCTTTTACAGCCTAAATAAAGTTCAGGCGAACCACGAGCCCAAAACACCTGCCTTACTGGGCCGAGGGCTCTCTCAGCGCCTGGAGCTGCACTCGATAAACCATTTCGAACCTTGCCACAACGGCGGGGAAGGGAGCCCAGAGCGCTCAGCTCCTGCAGCGGGGCACCACCGACGCGGCCCCGAGCCTTCCCTCACGGCCGCCTCCCTCAGGGGCTGCCCGCCGCCACCTTGCGGCACCGGCCGCGCCCGGGCCCCGCGCGGCCACGAGGGACGGGTGGCTCAGGGGCGGGTCGGGCGCCGTACCGGCCGCGGGGAAGACTGCCGGGGGTTCTGGCGACACGGAGACTCCGGGGACAGGAGGTTCCGGGCCCGAGAGATCTCGGGGCCAGGAGACTCCCCCGATACGCTCCGTCGGGGACGATGGCGGCGTCACGGTCGCCAAGGCGAACCCCCGCCCGGCCCTCACGAACCAGCCAATCAGAATCGCTCTCCCTCCCGCTGCCCCGCCTCGGCTCCTCCCGGCCTCGTCCGTCTCCTGTCCGCGCTCCTGATTGGCCGCTGCCGCCCAGCCAGGCTGGGATTGGCGGCGGGCGGCGGGAGCGCGCGGGCCGGTGCCCTTCGGGCACGTACCGTCCCTCCTGGGCGCGCGAGTCCCCCGGAGCCGCGGACGTGTCGCTGTCCCCCGTGAAGCGGCAGAAGGTGGAGTCGGCGCTGGACCAGCTCAAGCACCACACCACGGTGGTGGCCGACACCGGGGACTTCAACGGTGAGAAGCGGCATGAGGGGATCCTGTCTCCGCAGCTTCTGCTTAGCCCCCTCTCCCGCCCCTCTTCACGGAGAGTGGGCGAGCCCGGCCGAAGGGGCGCGCGCTGCGGGGACCGACCCACCCTGGGGCCGGAGGGGGGGCGAGCGGGACGGCGCTGGGTCTCCATCCCAGGGCAGACCCCGCCGTGATTTCTCCCAGTTTGCCCTCGAGTGTGCCCTGACCACTCCGTTCAGCTCTGCGTGCTGTCAAGGAGAAGTGCCAGACTGAAGCCAGGCTCTGCTGTTCTAATTAATTTTGGGTTTTCTTCCAGTGGGCTGTCTAGATCTGGGACTTGTTTGGGGTTTTTCAGACTCACGCTTGGACGGGGCTTGGAGCAGCCTGGCCCAGTGGAAGCGAGTGGAACTGGATGAGCTTCAAGACTCCTTCCAACCCAAACCATTCCAGGATTCCATGATATGCTTAAAAACTGATTTGGGGTTGGAGAGAAAGAAGGGAAATGATGCTTTTTATTTGTTTCACTTGAGCTGTACATTGATCTTTTCTCTTTTTGCATTTCCAGGATGCAGAAAGTGAGAAGGAACTTGAGGAGATGTGCTCAGTCCAAGAGAAATAATTTTGAAAAAACTCATCTCACTGGATACTGCAGCAACAGTAAAATCCCAAATGGATTTCATGATCCTGACAATTCTGAGTGCACTTCAGGGATAAGGCACAAGATCTTACAGAAAAACAGATGCAGCAGCACAGATCCAGGAAAACATCTTGGAATTAATGGCATAAAATCGTGGTTTATTTTCCTGCATCTGTTTGATTTTAGGATCCCTAAAAATGTTACATTCCTAGCATCAGGGGTCAGGGGGTAATTTAGAGGTAGTTGGTGATAAATAGTTTTGGTTATATGTAGGGCAGATATTTATGCCTTACATAACTCTGTAATATAAATATGTATTATATAGTAGGGCATATAGCTATCTATTTATATATAACCTATTTTTTATGTGTGCCCAGATACAGTTTATATCAGACACTGTGCCTGTCTGAAGGCCTTGCTACTGCGCTCCTAACTCATTCCTGAGGAAAACATCAGGCAAAAGTTGTTAGGTTTAACTGGTTCCTCTTTTCCTTAATAATTATTTTACTCAGTTGGAATAACTGAGAACAGCTGTTAGAGATGTGCAGTTGCCAGTGGGACCAAGGCACTTTTTTGCACAACGCAGAGTGGCGTTTAAGGTATTCAGTAGTCAGAGAAGTGAGGATTAGGATTTTGAATGCTCTTGGGCAACAAGGCTGGCCAGAGATCCCTCCTAACTCACTGTGGGACAGCAAAAACCCCACAGCCAAGGGTAACCAGGGATTGTGGGGATGGAGAATTTAATGGCATCAGGTGGCAGCAGTGCCAGTTCAACTGATAAAAAAGTAAATCCACGCCTGCTCTAGAGGAGTATTGTTCCTGGACGTGTGTAAATACAGGGACACCTCTTTACTCTCAACTGAGGGAGGTTTGTGGTTGTGGTGCCAGTTTACCCTTGAGAGTTCCAGGCTTTATTTCAGCTCCCCTAGCCCGGCCTGATGTGCAGCAGTGGTGCGAGGGCCGGAGCCGTTCGCTGGCTCTGGGAACGCAGATGCCATCATGGCCCAGTGGGGGGGGGGAGCTTAGGCTGTGGTGGCAACCTCAGAAAGGGATCAGATGGCTCCTGGAACTGCCCAGAGTGCAGGAAGGGAGGGGGAACTGAACTGCTCCCACAGACCCCTGCTGGGCTATGGTTCTGGGCCAGGCCCATCAGAAAAGTGGCAGCATCAGTGGCACCTCAGTTGTTACTGTCCTTGGAGCTCTCAGGATCAGGATGAAATCATGTTCATGCACTACTGGGAAAGCAGGGAGCAGGATCAGTGCTCTAACTCTCTACACTCTCTCTCCAGGAGTGCCTTGGGTCATGGCAATTTCATGTGTGGAATAGTTTCCTGTGTCTGCCTGGGCAGCTGCAGTTATTGCACAGGCATTCAGGGCTGACAGTTCCCTGCAGGGAGAGCTCAGCACATGTGCCCAGAGGCAAGCGCAGCATCTGCAAGAAAGAAAGAAGCAGCAAAAGGTGATTGCTTCTCTTTCAAAGTTATTTCAAGTGCTCACCCCCAAACCCACCTTTGCTCTTGATTCTGGCCAGGTGCATGGTGAGCGCTGGGCACAGGTCATGTCATCCATGCTGGTGTGAGTGATGCTTTCTGGGGGAAAGCAGCTGATCTCCAAAGTTCCCTTCCTGCCCTGTGCCTGATCTGCACAGGAGAAAACCTCTTCCAGGAAGGGATTGTGCTTCCTCTAATGCCATTTGCCCAGTCTGTTCCATGGGGATATTGCCAGCCTGGGGCAGCAGAGGCACACGCAGCTCTCAGCACTCTCTGCTCCAAGCACAGCTCTGGGCTCCTTTGCACACTGCCTCTGCCATGGGGGTTTTCTCCAGGAGAAGCCAAGGAATTGCTCATGGAAGGGTGCAGATTAAGTTATCCCAAAGGGAAGCAAAGAATAAATATCTCATTTTTCCATCAAAATGCTCATGCTCTTTCCTACAGATTATTTCAAGTTTTTCCCACAAGCTTTGCCCTACCCATCATCCCATTTTTACCCCAAAAAGTAATTTTCTCTGTCCTCCAGAATGTCTCAGTGTCTATCCCCAAAATTTTCACTGTGTCTCTGCAAGTGACTACCTCAGTTTACCTCATGCTGTTCATTCTCTCCCCTGGGGATTGCTTCAGATTTTCCCTCCAAGCTGTCCCTGCCTGTGCACTTCTGATTTCTTCTTTTTTACAAGAAAGTATTCATTCACTACTCTGGAGATTAGCTCCAGTTTTACCCCCCCAAAATTGCCCTAACATTCACTAGTCATTGCCTGATTTTTACCTCACTATGTTCATTCTCTCCCCCTAGAGATAACCTCAGGTTTTACCCCCAGTATTTTCCCTACCTGCCCACTAACTATTTACTCTTTTTGACCTATAAATATTCTCTTTCTATCCTGGAGATTTCATCAAGTTTTACCCTGAAATATTTCACTATCTTTCCAGTACTGTCTCACTTTACCTCAGGATGTACGCTCTCCCTGCCACACATCACCCCAGCTTTCACCTCCAAAATTATTGCTACTTGTCCACTACTTATTACCTGATATTCACCTCAGTATGTCCATTCTCTGCCCAACAGGTCATTTTAATTTCTACCCCCCAAAACTTGTCCAACCTGTCACCTAGTGACTGCCTCAGTTTACCTCAAAAATGTTGTCTCCCCTAGAGATTACCTCAGACTTGACCCCCACATTTTTTCCCTGTCTGCAAGTTACTACCTCCATTTAACTTCAGTATGTTCATTCTCTGGACTACACACTCAAGTTTACTCTCAATCTCCCTGCCTCTCCAACACTGATTACTTCCTTTTTACCTCAAAAGATTCATTTATTTTCTACCATGGAGGTTACATCAAGTTTCACCCCCAGAATTTACTAATACTTCCACAACTGATTCACTCAGTTTACCTCAACAAGTGTTCATTCCCTCACCTAGAGGTGACCTTGTATTTTACCCCCAAAGGTTTCCCTACCTGTGCACAACTGATTGCTATAGTTTACTTCAAAATCTTCATGCTCTCCATTACAGGTCACCTCAAGTTCACTTCAAAAGTTTTCCCTACCATTTCCATTAGTGATTATCTCAATTTTTACCTCCAATAAGTCATTCTCTACCTACAGACACTGGATAGTAAATCATACAAAGATCTAAAACACTGCACAAGAAACAGCAGAAAGTTTTCCATGAATAACACAAGTTCCTTTTTTCCCCTCCTCCGCCTAGGACTGCTACCAGGAGACAGGAGAGCTGTTATCAACACTCAAACCTCCCAAGCGTTGTTATTGCTCAGAGAGCTGCGCTGGCACTGAGCTACTCCCATGCGCCTGCAGGGCTCTGGGGAGGGGCAAGACGACCTCCCACTCCTGCCTGGAGAAATTTCAATGCCCTAAAAAGTCATTTCCCTTCTCTCTCTCTGAGCCACGGCCAAAGTAGCTGTGTAGAACAACATGGACTACTCATGGAAGGGATGATTCAGTTGTGGGAAAAACGCTAAAGAAGGCCTATCACCCCAAATTTCAGGGTGAAAACACACTGCTTGTTAACAGGAGCACACAAACTCATTTAAACCAGAGAGGAAACTGCACACCAGGAAAAGAGCTGAAAGATAGGCCCTGCCTTGATTGATAATTCCAAAGGAAATTCCCCACAGATCATAGGCAATTACCTATAATTTTACCTCCCTAATCACTGGATTTCTGACTTGGGTTGCTGTGGAAGTGTTTCACAGATGCCTTGAGGGGTCAGGGGCTTGGCTGGATTCTTTGTGGTTAGTCCTGACAGGCCCAGGCCAAACCCACCCACCTGCATTGCTGCTCCACCCCAAATTTGCATGAAATACTGAGAACAGGTTATAAATACTCCCCTTCTCTGTCCTTCCTGACACATCCATGGAGCAAATGTACTCTATCCATTGTTCCCAAGAGCACCTCTCCAGCCCAAATCCCAGTTTTCACCAACACAAACCAAACAGACCTAAGACAATTATTCCATCAGTGCCTGCAATTCTCAGCTCCCTGTTCCCTGCCACTCACACAGCAATCTCACCTCAGCCCAGAGACTCCCTGTCCCCAAAGGGAAACACAACCTGATAGGGCACAGCTCTGGCACCACATTTCCCCTTGTTCCTGAAAAGCCCTAGGTAAATCCAGTCCCTCAGACCTTGCATCCCTGAACACCAGGAGAGCTGGAGTTTTACCCAGATCCCAGTGCCCTGCACGGCTGCGCTGACACGAGCGCAGGCCGATCGCTCTGCCCAGCACCATCCCTCATTTTCCTCCCATTGCTCCCCAAGCGGTCCCAAACCACCCCAGCGTGTCTGTGCTGGGGCCAGGGCCCGCCCCAAGGCCAACCAGAGGCTGTCACCCAGCCCTGCACCAGCTCCCACCCCTGGGAGAGCTGGGAATGCACTGAGAGCTCGGCTCCCCAGTCCTCAGACACACAAATAATGCCCAACCTGCCCCTCAGGGCACAGCCAAACACCACAACTCCATCATCCCCAAGGAACTCTGGCAGTCGCCTCTTCACCTCTGCCCTTGTCCAAAGGACACAGGTAGGACTGGGCTGTCAGAAATGGTATTCCCTAGGCAGTTCATCCCAGCAGAAAGGAGAAGAGGAACCCTGTGTCCCTCTGACTGACCCCACAGCATGGGCAGGACCAGCTGGGTTCTCCGTATTCTAAATTTTAAAATGAACTGAAGAACCTGAAAGGCAAAAAACAACACACATATAAGGTTAGAGCCAGTCAACACACACAGACAGACACACTCTCAGACACCCCTTCTTCAGCTTACACGCTGACTGCAGCCCTTACTAGAAACACTCCCCCCTAAAGAAGATGCTTTAACATCTTCTTCCATCTGCTGCTCCTTGATGTGGAACAGTAGATCCTGGGAAAATTGGTAGCATCAGTGACCATAGGGATCAAAATTTGCCTTAGGGACCTGCAAGACAGCATGAGGCAGTCTGCAAGTAGCTGACAGCTAGGAGTTATCCCCACACCAGGCCCATAAACTTTCTACCCAAAAGCCCATAGACAGGAGAGGATAGTTCTAAAACTGTTCAAACTAGCCAGGACTGAATGTGCCAGGGCAGGGCAGCTCCAAGCATAAGTGGCACATGGACACACAGTGCATCAAATATAAGCAAAGATGACATGAAGACTTGAGATAACGCTTCAGAAGATAAATTTTTGAGACCAGGATGCTTTGAGGCGACGGAAGCTACGAAACTACTGCAGTGAGGAGGGTCTAGTACACTTCATACAGAAGTCCAAGGGAACGGCACATGAAAAAAAAGATACTACCAAAACTGAGAAGGAAGATGGATAGGAACACCTTGTGTACTTCTTCTGGTCTCAAAAAGCAAAACCATAAAGACGCCAGAATAAGCCCGATCCAGGAAAGTATGCAAGTGCTCCTGCTGCCGATATGGCCCATAACGATGCCTGTAAAGCACTGAGACATCACAAAGCCCTATGACACTGAAGACAACGGACACAGACCACATAACATAGACACAAACTGAAACTGCCCAGCAGTTTTACCTGATGGACCCACGATTGCTAGTGCAAGATGAGCCAGAGGCTGATGACGCCGAAGGAAAGAAGGCTCTACGGCAGTAGTACGTGACAGTGAAAGGTAAACTCCTTATGAGAAGTTAGTGCCAAAGCTGGTAAGAGGATGCTCAAGAAGTGCAGTAGGCCTAGAGAAGGCGGCAACGACTGCCAGCTGATACAAAGGGATCCCTAGAGAAGGATTCTGCCGCCAAAGGCAGAAGTGACATCACAAAACATGACCGACCCACAAATGGCCAAGATGCAAGATGTCCACGTGCTTGCTATGCTCAAAAGTGCTCAAAAGCATGGCTACACTGAAGAGTAGGCAAACTTTAGACCGTGGCAATCATGCCAGACCTGAAGGCAGGCTCCTCGGGTGAAAAGATGGACAATGACATCGAGACTCAAAATCCAATGATGCAAAGCTCACGAGAACATGGAGATGGGTTGGAACTGCCCAGCCCGGCAAAGGCTCGAGTGATGCTGAAGAGAAACCCTCTCTCCCTTAACCTCCAAGGGGCCTGGTCCACTACAGCCCTCTCCTCTCAGCTAACTTCAAATTGCCTCCTGTGATTCCAAAGGTTTTTGCCTTCTCCCAACCAAAAGTCCCCACACTTAGCTCTCTGAAGACCAGCAGACAAAATCCATCCTCGACAGAAAAGAACGCTTCAGCACCGTGGATGTCAATACATGGCCCACAGCCCACTTGGGCGGCTGCAAAAGATGGAGAATAATGACAAAATTCAGACTGTGATGACACGTCCCAGAAGTGACCCCTTGCACAATGCCTCTCTCCCTCATAACTGCTGAGGCTCATCGCTCACCGGCCGTTTCCAAACTCAGGCTCTGCACCTACTTGTAGTACCTAAGACAACAAAACAGAAACTGCGATTATTGCCCTCCAGAAGAAGAAATGCACGGGCTGGGCTCCCTCTGCACCACTGGCCCAGGCTCACCTCAAATCTCCATCCGACTCCGGAGGTGGCCAGGACAATACCCACAAAGCAAAAAGGGACACGCTTCGCATGCTGCCACGCATCTGCCACGTACCTCTCACCTATCAGTCGCCCCACCTAAATGCCAACTCACCTGCTCGCCTCTGTCCCTTGGCATGCCCAGGGCAGCAGCAGCACCTGCAGAGAAGCAAAGCAATAAAACATGCTGAGAGACTGAAACCACAGCCTCCCCGCTCCAACTCAAGTACACCACACCTACAGCTTAAGCTTGCACCCACCTGGCCTCCAGCATCCCAGGGCCGGGACACCTTCCCAGTGGACCACCTAAAATGCACAAACAAAAACGGATGCTTAGAGCTGCACCAGAAACTGATACCCAAGCAGTAACAACTCATTCTGGCCACCAGTCACCGCTCACCTCGCTCCATCGACCTCGACCACTGATCTTCAGCATTACTTCCTACAAATAAAGATGAAGAACAAAGCTGTAACACAGTCACCATTTACACTTGCCCTGCAAAGACAAACGGTGACTGACCTTCCTGTGGGAACCACCTCACCTGGTATGGGGCACTCTGCCACAGATTCAATCCATCTGCATCTGAAAGAAAGTGATGACAAAAGTCAAAGTACTGCATCGTAACTTAGCAGCTCCAGACATTTTGTGTTAATCTAGAAATACCATCTTGAGTCCAACTAATCCCTACATTACAAATGTCAAGTCCCTAGGACTTATCCTATTACACCTACACCCAGACTATGTAGCAGGGCAAAGCAGCCCCAGGCCAAACACACAGACACCTGTGACACAGGAGATGACAAACAAGGGGATGCAACAAGGAGAGGAAACTCTCAGCAAGAAGAATTACCAATGACATGACCTAGATGAGGCCGATGAGGCTCAAAGAACTCTGGCAGAAAAAGACCTTAACAGAAGGACTTATGCCAAGAACCGCAAAGATGGATGCCCGAGAATCGTACGGTTGGAATCCTCTACCTATCCTCACATTCTCCCAAGTCCTAATCCGTTATAAGGGATCGTTGCAGTGCACAGCTGTCAATACAGCTCAGAACAAGACTGTAAAAGGTGTCTGACTCAATAGTGCTAAAGAGAGATGCGATTCCGATGCATGTCCAAGCTTGCAAGTCAAAGGTTCAAGGGTACCAGCGTCGGGCCAAGGAACGCAAAGGAGCTGCTGAGGATGATGCCCAGCATTTCTGATAAGCCCCTCAAAGGGGTAAGGCAAAAGACATGTGACACAAGATGCCCACAATAGAGACACAGAACACACAATAGACAAGTGACACAACACGCACCAGGACTGCTCTGCCCTGCACACCTCAGCATTGTGATCAACAGCGAGACTTTGCCTTTACGTGGCCTAAGGGGCCCTCTCGTGGACATCCCCATCTCCAAAGCTAATTCAAAGATCCCTCCCACCAAGTCCTGACCCAGCACCCCACTCTCATCCCCCTCCCTGAGGTGTAGCCCTCGACTTAGCTCTCAGATATCCAGGGATGCAAATCCTCATCAGGTGCAAAACAAGGCCACCTCATCATCTGGGAAGTTCCTGCCCTCAGATGGCTGTTCTCTCTCAGTCTACTACAATAAAGAAAACCAAACATCAGTGCCTGAACTCAGCAGCACATCAGCCAAAACCCAACAATTCCACTACTCACCGGCTCCTGAGAACGCCCCGGTCCTCGGCTCACACGCTGGGGCCGCACTCCGAGGCCGACGTCGCAGGGTATCCCTGGGTTAAGGGGAGACAAGGTGATGTGGCATTACTGAAACTTGAGGGGACCCTCGCTCCTCCCTCCCTCCCCGACTCGCCACAACTCCTCAGCCATTGCCAAAGGCTGCCCAGATGGCACCTTCAAACAGAAAAGGTACAGGCTTCATCGCAGAGCCCTGTAATACTTCTGGAAGGCTCACAGGGACAGCTCAAGGGTGATAAACTGGCTCCATCAGCTGGTCCATGAGGGGATTCAGCCCCTGTAGGCATAATACAAGTGGGCCACCTAAAACACACAAATGGATGCTCAGACAATGCATGCTTTGAGCTGCCCCAGAATTTGGCACCCGAGCAATAACTGGTTGTGTCCACTGGTCACTGCTTACCTCACTCACTTGACCTTGACTGCTGATATCCAGGTTTACTTCCTAAAAACAAAGACAAAGAACAGCCCTGCAACATAACCAAAATGAAACACCACCCCTGAAAAGCTGAACGATGACCAACCTTCCCAGGGGAGAAGGGGCAAAACAAAATGGAAAGGCACATGCCCATGTAGTGTCCAAAAGGGTTGCATTGCCGAGGTAGGTTCCACCTGAAAGTGCTTGACTGTGACCTCTTTCTGCAAGGGTGTCTGTCACGTTGGAGTAGTGATTTCAATGCTGCAGACCACCTGTAAAACGCAAAAAAAAAAAAAAAAAAAAATCAAAGGCTACTTATAGTTTCATCACTAATACAACAACTCCAGTAGCATCCAGTTCTGTGCTGGAATCAATACTCATCCAGCTCATGGTCCCCCCGGTGCCAATACCCTGCTGTGCCAAGTGCTTCGCATCTTCAAAATGAAAATCCCAACAGTGAGGTAAACGTAGAGCCCAAAGTCAGGCCGTAGCTTGGACTTCAGGCACCCACCCACCTCGTTGCTGTGCTCCTCTGGTCTCCTCCGTTCATATCAGGTTTACATGCTCTCCCTCTGCAAAAGAATTATTTGTCAAAGTTACCCAGACAGACAGGGAAAGCTTAGCCTTTCCCAAGTTCTCATTCCTCAAAGCAAACTGCCTAGGATCCCACAACAGTGAGCCTTAGGACAAACTACTATGAAACTGCAAGACACCACTGCACCACTCCCACATCTCCACTGAACACCACACAGACTGGCCACAGTCACTCCATCCGAGGCGTGGCTCAGGTGGCTGAGCAAAGCAAAAGGCTCCCTGTAAAGTCTCCTTTCTTCTCCACCTACCCACCCCCCCCCAACCCCCCAAGACTACTCTACAGAGCAGAGCAATTCCAGGCTAGACACAAACTCAAACAACACATTATACTACAAGCAGTGTGACATGAAGATGATAAAAAAAAGCTCTCAGCAAGAAGAACGATAGCAAGGACAGGGACGACGCCAAAAGAGACAACTGATGGTATGGCAATGGTGGATGAAAGAGGCTCTAAGGAGCAGAAGAAAAGACTGGAACAGTGACCTATTCTAAGACCTGTCAGTCACAATGATCAAGATGGCTGTGAGAGACAAGGCCACATTTAGAATGCTCCCGATATCCTGACAATCTTACAAGCCCCAGGACATTACAGCTCATGGCTGGAAAGGATGGATAGCAGTACAGCTGGGAACAAGGCCTCCAAAGAGATCCGACTCAATGCTTTCAAGATGTGATTCCAAGATGTGGCCAAGCCCACTGGTAAAAGAACAAGTGATATTGGCATCCTACCGAGAAGTACGAAAGTTCAAGAAGCTAGAGATGATGGCCAATGCTTATGATGAGCCCCTTAAGGGTAAAAGGCAGAGAGATCTGATCCAAGGGAAGCCAAAGACACAGAACACACACCGGACAAGACAACACACACTGGAACTGCTCTGCGCTGCACACCCTACAGTTGCAGTCAAAAGTAGGGCTACTCCCTTTAGCTTACCTAAGAAGGCCCTTGGAGAGCATCCCTTTCCCCTACACTACTTTTTAAATCTCTCCCAGCAATTTCCAACCCACTATCCTGCTATCATCCCTTCTCCGGGCCCTGGCCCCCAACTTAGCTTTCAGATGACCGGTGATGTGAATCCACACTGGATGCAAAGGAGTCCACCTCAGCCATCTCCAAAGGCACTGGGATCACCAGGTTGGCCTCTTAGTCAGCTATGACAAAGAAAACCAAAATCAATGCACCAGTGTAGTGGCATACAAGCCAAATCCCAACAAGTCAGCTACTAACTGGGACCCTGCTCCCGCTCCCACTCATACTTACAGTCCTTAACTTACCTATCAGAAGCCTCCATCTCCAATGTCATCTCTGACCCAGGGTAGCTCCCTCTTATAGCACAATGAATCTGCTGAACAAATGTGAAGTATCATACTTGACACAATCTGGAATTTCAGCAAGTTGCAACACTTCTAAGAAAAACAAGGGAAAAAAAGAATTACAAAAAGCACCAAGCACCTTATCAACCCTGAACACTCAATCCAAAAATCATGAACTATGCACTCAATGCTATCTTCTTCACAGTGTCTTCAAAGCCTCTATTGCTTTAGATGCCAAAAGCACCTGCTGAAAGAAAGCTGAAAAAACCTGAATGACCCCCCCTTCATGGAAATAAGAAGACACCCTTACCCCAACTAACCCCACCAAAGGAATGGGCCTCTTTTACCCAGGGCTGGGGTTAATATACCCCTGGCCGGGCCCGCCTCTCGTTCCCACAATGCCCGGGAAAAGGGAGGAGGCAATTTTACCAGAAGGGATAAAAGCACTGGGAGGAGCTGCAGCTGTTTGGCTGCTCTGCCTTAAATTCCAGGTGACTAAAGGGCTCTGTAGATGCCTTCTGTTTTACTACAGCTGCATCCACTGAAAGGGTAAAAAAGCTTCTTGTTTTGGCAGCGTGGACACATGAGTTGCATGATTCCTTGTTAAGTTCTGTAATTGTTCATTAGTGACTGTTGAGTAGTACTCTATACAGGACAATGGAGAGTGGAGAAGGATAGTAATAATATACATGGTGTAACTCCCGTTGGGGTCTCTAATTAGGGCTGTATTCATTATAAATAAAAAAATAAGGGGCTCTCTGGCAGCAGGAGGGTTTTGTCAGTGCTGGGCTCGCTCCCTTGTGAGAGATTGGGTGCCAGTACCCAGCTAGAAGTGCCCTGAAGTACAGATTTAAATTCTTAAAATGCTGAAAAAGGGGGAGCTTCCTTCAATTGAACCCCTTAAAATGAGAGACTAGGGAGTGTTTGTCTCTACTTAAATAGATGCCATAGCAATAAATGGGTTCTCTCCTCTGAATCCCCTAAAATACTGGAAAAAGAGGGGTTTTCCTTACTTCAGGTCTCTCCAGTGATGGAAAAAGGGGGATTTCTCCCTCAATTCAACCCCTTATAAAGGAGGGACAACTGGGCTTTCCCCTCAATTTAAACCTTGGGATGATGAAAATGGGGGAGTTATGCTCAATTCCAACCAATAAAATAGCATTGTCAAGGTTTTCCCCTTCTATTTAAACTGGAGAATAATGGAAAATGGGGATTCCCTGTCAAGTGATACCCCTAAGAGCATGGAAAAGGCAGGGTTTCCTTCAAGTGATACCCTTGATAAAATTGCAGAGGAAGGGGATTCCCCCTCAATTTAAACACAGACATTTATGGAAAAGGAAGTTTTTTCCCCTCTGTTTAAATCCCTTTTCTCCTCATAATGCCCCTTTTTTTCTGGGGGCACTGGGGAAGGGCTGCCAAGATGAAAGGGGAAAGTGGAATGTTTCCCTGGGACCCCACATGCTGCCCTGCCTGCTCAGGTGCTGCCCCTTGGCACGAGGGGTTTTCCCTGGGCATTTTCTGGGAGCAGTGCTCTGTGCCCAGGTGCCTCCGGCTGCTCCCCAGCTCCTGCCGGATGCTCCGACCATTGTCCCTGGAGGGACACTCGGGATGCCCCCATTGCCCCTCTGGACCAGCAGCTCCCTGCACAGCTGTGCCCGGGGAACCCTCGGAGAGCGGCCTCTGGCAGGAGCCGCCCCCTCCTCATCCTGGCCGCTCACACCTGGGGCTGCTGCGCCTTGGAGCAGGGGCTGAGGAGGAGAAAGGTCCTGCTGGTCCTTCCCTGCCCTGCACAGCCCTTGGTGTGCCCCTGAAACACCGGGGTGCCGGGCTTTCCTTGCTGTGGGGGACTGGGTGGTTCTTTGATCCCAGACTCTGCTCTTCCCCGGGCACGGCACATGGACAGGGGGCAGAGATGGGCCCTCAGAGGAGCGGGGGCTGCTCCTCCCTCTCGGGGCGCCGTGGGCGCTGTGCAGCCTTCCCCTTTTACTTCCAAATTCCTCATTTTGTGCCTCCTTTTCCCTTGGGGATGTGCCCGGGCCGCATTCCAGCGGCCGCCACGGCAACAGCACCTGCGGGCGGTGGGGTGGGCGGGGTTTTATCCACTGTAAACACACATTGTCATTAAAATCTGTTTCCTATCTAATACACAAAAATCACTTTCCTAGGAGGAATTTCCATGCATTCACCTCCTCCTGGAAGTCTTTTGATGGTCCTGCAGATTCATTAAGAGGGGTCCCTGCTGGTCATATTCACTGAATGCTTCAGTATTAAAGGTGACCTTGCCTTGAGCTATTTTTCTGGGCGTGCACTGTTGCTTCTTGTGACAGAACTGCCCCAGAACCACTGCAGGCCTCCTGATCTGTTCCAGCACCGGCTCCAGCCTCATTTCTAGCCCTGTGTGCACACATTTAAATCATTTAATCTTTTTCACTACTTGGTCTTTCAGCAACATCAGGGAGCTGAAAATGTTTGTTCTCTATGTTATTTATCAATCCCCTGCTGAACAGCCCAACCCTCCCTCCTCCCTCTCCCACCCCACCATTCCCACCACCCTGCTCCCCTGCACATCTCACTTCTCTCCACCAAACCCTTCCCGCTGCAGGGAGCTGCTGAGGAGCCGCTTGGTCCATCCCTGGATTCTCCAAGCACTGACTGCCCATCCACTCTGACCACAGCCGGGGCCACATCCCACCGCCTGCCCAGCGTCCATCCATGGTGGTGAGCTCCGTGTCCCCACCTTCTGCCTCACCCACCAAAGGAGATGATCCATGTGAAATAGATGTCACCGACGTGGCCATACACAGGGTGACACTGCCCATCTGCCTCTGTGGGCTGGCCGGGAACGGGGCTCTTCTGCCTCCTCAGATGGAAAGGGCGTACTGCCGGCATCTTTAGCCTGGCTGTCACTGACTTCATCTTCCTCCTCATTGCGGTCCCCTCTGCCCTGCTCTTCCTGCTCGAAGATGTGTCCTGCTCTCCTATCATGCCCCTGATGTACGTGAGATTCCTTTACCTGGTGTCAGCGTTCTCCTGCTACTGGGCGCTCTTCTGGATGACAGCCATCGGCGCCAAAAAGGACATGGAAAAGCTCTGCAAGCTCTGCTGCCGCTGTGACCTTCCCAATCCCATGATGTGGGTGCTGTGGGGTGCTCAATGCTTGACCTTCCTCGCTCCCATCATTCTCATTCCCACAGTGGCTTCCCTGTGCCTGTCACACGAGCAGGAGCACTGCCGGGTGGCTCTCATCTCCATGTTCTCCGTTACCCTGCTCCTCTTTGCTGCACCCGTGGTCATTACCCGCATAATAATCAACATGTCCCGGTGTATCCCGGTGTTTCCCGGTCTGTCCCGCGGGGAGGCGGGGCCTGACCCGCGCCACGCCCCCTACGCGCGCGCTCCGCCGGGGTCACGTGGGTCCCCGCGCGTCACGTGATCGGGGCGGCGGCGGCGCGCGGGGGCCGCCGGGAAGCGCCAGGCGGGACCGGGCCGGGATCGGGATCGGGCCCAGCGCAGCCCCGGCCAAGCCGCGGCCCTGCCCGAGCCCTGCGAGCCGCCAGCCCGGCGCCGGCCCGCCATGGACCGCTGGGACCCCTCCGGATCGGCCGCCCGCTTGGCAGCCGCCCTCCCCTCCCTCCCCCGGGCCGGGCCCGCCCCGCCCCGCCCCGCGCCCCCCGGCGGCTCCTCGGCTCCTCCATCGTTCGCCGGTGGCGGCAGCCAAGAGACGGTCCGGGCCTAGCGGAGCGGCCAGCGCAGGTGAGCGCGGCCGGGCCTGGCCTCCCGCCGGCACCGGGGCAGCGCCGGGGCCGCGCCGTCCCCGCCCCGGGCACTCCCGGGACATCCCGGCCGCCCCCTGGGCGGCACCGGCGGGCCCGAGGGCGGCATCGGCCGCTGCGGGCGCAGCTCCCGCCGGGACCCGCGGCTCTCCCCGCGCTCGCGCCCCGCGGTGGGGGACACCCCGGGAGGGCGGGGGTCCCTCCCCGGGCAGCGCAACCCGGGGCATTCCCTGGAACGGGGACTCGGGGCGGGCTCGGGGCCGGTGGGGCCGCTGCGCTGCCCTCCCTGCTGATGGATTGAATCCTGTTCCGGTCATTGGCTTGGTCAGGGCTTTGTTGCTTCCCCTTTGCTCTCCCGGTTTGGCACCGGCACGGGCTGCGGGGCTCTGGGGGCGGCCGGCGGCTCTGGGCGGCTTCGCGGGGCTGCCGTGCTCGGGGAATTGGCTTCGGGCGGCTGCTGCCGAAGGTGAGGGAGGGAAGAGTTGCGGGTCCGGACACAATCCCGTCCCGGAGTGAGCGGGTGGCTGTTCCTAAAGCCTCATCCTTGGGGGGGTTGTGTTGGACTTTGTAAAAGTCGCTTAAACGTTCCTGGGCTCTGGGCTGACTTTTTTCCTTTTTTGCCATTTTTCAATGAGCAAAACAAAGCGAGAAAGCGTTGAGAGGTGTGACCCGGGTATGGGTGCATTCAGTGCTGTGCCTGTGATTCTCTTCGGGAGATGAGCAAGTGGTTCAGTGGATTTTGGGGGAGAACTGAGTGCTTGTGCCAAAGCTCGCTCACAGCCTGGGCAGATGCTGTACAGTAGAAAGACAAAAGGGGCAGGTGTGGGATCCACTGCCCCCCCCAGCTCATCTCTCGCCTTATTACGGCCTTGTTTGGTCATTCTCTCAGGAGTGCTGGTGCTTTGGAGCATTCCCGTGTTCCCAGTGCTGGCAGGCAGGCAGGCGCCCACCTGCCCCTGTGGGACTGCCCAGGCCCTTCCTCAGTGCCACTCTTTGGAATGAGCTGGTTCTGCTGGGGCCTGTGTGTTCATTTGTCACCTGGGCTTCCTCCCAGCTACTGAACTCCTCTCAGGTGTATTCCTAGTTCCTGACGTTCCTTTAAAACTACCGAATTCTTCTCTCAGGTCCCTGGCAAATGGGGCTTTGCAGCCTGGGGGAGTTCTTGCAAAACGGGGTCTAGTGAAGCGCTCTGCAGGAGTGGTTGTGCACCTGAGCGGTCATTAATTGTCTCCTCTAATGAGGGAAACGTGATTAAACTCCCGGTGCTGTGCTGCTGTTGTGTGTCGGCCTCGAGGTGTGAGGCAGTCCCTGTGTCACACTGGAGTTGCTTAGTGGCTGGACTGGGAGTGGGACTGGGACAGGTCTTGTTGGTCAGGAACAAAAGGGAAAATTTATCTTTTGGCTTGCTTAATATCTTGGCTTTATTAATGTATCAATGTCAATTGTTGTCATTTGCTGCCTCCTGCACAGTGTGTTTGCAGCTCTGTGTGAGAGCAGACTCTCCCCTGTTGGGGAGTGAGACAATCCTGGAATATCCTGAGCTGGAAGGGACCCACAGGGATCACCCAGTCCCACCCCCGTCCCTGCCCAGACCCCCCAACAGCCCCAGCCTGGGCATCCCTGGCAGCGCTGTCCAAACGCTCCTGGAGCTCTGGCAGCCTCGGGGCCGTGCCCATTCCCTGGGGAGCCTGGGCAGTGCCCAGCAGCCTCTGGGGGAAGAGCCTTTCCCTGATCTCAGCGTGAGCCTGCCCTGGCCCAGCTCCAGCTGCTCCCTGGGTCCTGTCTGTGTCCCAGGGAGCGGAGATCAGAGCTGTAGCCCCCGATGTGTTCTGACCTCACGCTTCTCTACCAGAACAAACCCAGTGCCCTCAGCAGCTCTTTCATGGTCCTTCCACACCCTTCCCCATCCCCATGTCCCTTCTTTGGATGCTGTCAGCTTTGTATCTTTTTTATATTGTGGCGCCCAAAAGTGCCCCCAGGACTCCAGTACAGTTTAACAGCAAGGAAAGGAAACAGTGGATTTCAACTTTGATCTCAAAAGCTGTCTCAGGCCCCTGATACTGCCTCGAAATGTCTTTGCAGCTCTTGCTTTATGACTTGTGTCAAACACGGAGAGAGTGAGACTGAGCCCCTGGGGTCAGGTTCTGTGTGAGAAGCCACACAGCAAGCCAGAAATCTTTGCTCCAGATCACCAGAAATTTACAGTATTGAGGGCGGAAATACTGAGAGTTGAGTCTTGGGAGCTGAGCCAGGAAAGCAGCACCTCTGCCATGGGCAGATTTGGCACGTGGAGAGAGCTCGAGCAGCTTGCAAGAGGTCCCAGCAATGTGTGTGTGGAGCTGGGAGGAGCATGAGTTGCAGTGTCGTGTTTGGAGTCCCCCTGGGTGAGGATGTAGGAATAGACTGGAGTTTTTGGTGACTGAGGTTTCTTTTCTGTGGCAATAATTGTTCTTGGCCACATCATTTTGGTTTGTTACTCGCCTGTGGTTCGTTCTACAGGCTTGTTTCCTTTCTCTCCTACTATGGTGTCTCAGTTATCTTCAGCAGAGGCTCAGCAATAACTAAACTTGAGCTTAGATACTTAAACTTCAGTTCAGAGTAGATACGCAGAAGAAATCCTTCCGTGTGAGGGTGGGCAGGCCCTGGCACAGGGTGCCCAGAGCAGCTGTGGCTGCCCCTGGATCCCTGGCAGTGTCCAAGGCCAGGCTGGACACTGGGGCTTGGAGCAGCCTGGGACAGTGGAAGGTGTCCCTGCCCTTGGCAGGGGTGGCACTGGATGGGCTTTAAGGTCCCTTCCCACCAAGGCCTCGTCTTCCTTTGCCTTCAGTGTCTGCCTCAGAGTTTGTACCCAAACCAAAGTGAGGTTGGTGTCACCTTCTCTAAACTGGGAGAACAGATCACTCCAAGCTGTGGGGAGATGGAGAGGCTGTAGGATGGAGAGGGTGCAGCCCTGCAGACGCCGAGCTGTGGGGTTGCTGCTTTCAACAGCCTCGTTGTTGCTGCGGACACAGCTCAAGGTGGGTCTGAGAGAGACAAACTCTGCTTTTGGGGGTTTGTGTTGATGAGGAGGGGAGGGGAGGTCGCTGCTCTGCTTCTTGTAACTGCTGTGGCAGAGCCAGGAGCCCAAGGCAGGACAAGGGCAAAGCAAACCTCTCAGAGCTCTTGGATTCTCTTCATTCCCAGATATTCTGATTCCTGCCCAAGTCCAAGTTCATTGTGCTGTGCAGGATGCAAGTTTAATCAGGTTTTAGTGCTGGTTTAGCTGAGTGTTTCTAGGGCTTGAGGATGAAGCCAAATGCTCTGCACTGAAAAAGTGATGGATGTTCAGCACGAGATTCTCTTCAGGAACTGGCACGAAAAGTGGTTGCTGAAGCTGAGGGAGGAGCAATTCACAGCTTGGCTGGAAGAGGGAGAAGTGCTCACTGCTGGTCTGTCACTTCATCCTCATGAGTGAGTCTGGGAGCTCCCAAGATCGGCCAGGCTGCAATTTCAGATAGTTTAGATGGGCTGGCCCTGAAAAAATCATATTTTGGTGCCTGGAGCAAAAGCTGAAGGTGGCAGGAAGTGGCAGCAGTGGCAGGGAACTGAAGTGACACCACCCTGAGCTCAGAACTAATTTTGGTTGTGACCTTGAGCAGTCCCTGGGCCACACCAGAGCTTTTTGTGTCACCTGCTTTGGGAGGTTCTTCCTTGCCCGTGGAGAAGTTGGGTCTGGCACAGGTCTGCTGTGGAGCACCTGTGCCACCACCTTTAAAGAGCCACCCTGGAGGTGTCAGTGAGCCCCTCAGTGCCTGCCCAGCCTAGAGCAGGGCTGGGAGGGCAGGGGGCTCAGGGAGTGCTCATTCCTGGTGGTGTTGGAGCTCTGAGCCCAGCCCTGAGCTGGGTTTGTGGCTCTGAGGGCACGGGGAGTGTCCGGAGCAGGCCTGGCCTGGGCAGAGTAGGAACTCCTGGAGTAACTCCTGAGTAAGCCACACCTTCCACGCGAGAGGGAGGCACTCCCAGAGTCAGGCGCTGTCTCCTCAGAGGTGCTTTGGGGTTTAATTCTGTTCTCACAGTGACTCCTCTCACCTGGGAACCCCGTGGTTACCTCCAGAGGGTCTGAGGCCTTAGGGATGTAAATATGGACAGGAGGGATTGGAATCTGCCTATCAGGGAATCTTCCCCTTGCCCAGAGGAGAGTGTGCAGAACTATTCTGTGTGATGATAATGTTTTCATACTTTAGGTGTGAAAATAAAAAATGGGAGAAATCTCGTTTTTCTGGCAGCACGCAAAGAACTTTCTTCTGTGTCACCGCTAAAACTCTGTGAGGGGATGAATACCTGGGAATCTGAAAGAGACATAGCTGGAAAGCATCAATATGAATGGATTTTTCTGCTTCTTTTTGCACTTGAAAGAAAGGTGAAAGTTACAGGCTGAGTCAAGCTTTTACCCTTTATTTCAATCAATTCAGTTATTGCTAAATATGGCTACACACAGGTAGCCCAGGTGACAGAGCTGCCTCCAGCTGCTCCTTGGCCCCAGTGTCCCACGCGGGATGCTTGAGTTATCCACTGAGAGCCCCCTTGAGACTGGAGCACAGGTAAATCTGCCTGTCTGAAGGGCAGGATTGTGTCCTAAGTCCCTCCTCATTCCTTCCTTTCCTCAGGCCCCACCATTGTGGCTTGGGTGGCAGTGGCACGTTGGAAAGCCCTGGGGGTGCCAGCTGGGGTGAGAGCTCGGGGTGCCAGCCCAGGCTCCACCAGCACTTGGCCCACACTGGGGCACAAATTGAGAGATGAACTCTTGGAAGCTTGTCCTGAGGAGGATGAGTGGTACCTGCTGGCGAAATTCGGTGCTTTTGCAGAGCTGTGATAAACCCCAAAGTCTTAGACTGCCAACCTACAGCCTCTGCACCGTCACATTCCCCAGTTGCATTTTGTATTGGAATTTTACCTGCTCCCACCTGCGTCCTCCTGCTGGCAGTGCCAGCAGCCCACGTGCTGCCTCTCCTGAGAGCAAGTTCCTGCCTGTTTCCTCTCCCAGCCCCAGCTCTTGCTTCCCTCTGGCAGAGGCAGCTTTAGGTGCAATATCCTGATGTTTCTGCGAGTGGGTTTTGGAATAAACCTACACACGGGATGTTCATGGGTTGCTGCTATGGATTCTGTGAAAGGTGATCAGGAAAAGCAAGTTCAGAGTTACTCAGGGGATTCTCTGATTCCTGCCCATCTCACGGAGCTGCTCAGGGTGAAACTACTACTCCCATGCTTTTTATTTTGCTCCTCTTAGTGCTGGTTTTTCCCCAGGTAAGTCAGTGCTGGAGCAGCCCTTGTGGGTTTATCTGTGATGAGCAGTGGTTGTGTCTGCACACGGAGATAGCAGATTCCAGCTGTAGTGTGCAAACGTCGGTGCTTTGTGCCTTAGTGCACAGCCACATTTGTCAGCTGACAGGGCTGATGCGAAGAGAAAACCTCGCACTCTCCAATAACCTGAGCACAGGCACTTCCTGCGTTGTTACATTTAACCAAAGCTCTGATAAAAAATACTACATTAATTTTTCTAATGGAGACCAGATTCCGCATTATCATCATTTACGTTTTTGGATAGTCTTTGATTGACTCTGGTGGGAAGGGAGGTGAATCAGTATCTTGTACTTTAGGGAAAGATCTAGGGGAGAATTGAACTGTACTTCCTTGGAATTCACATCACCCGCCCTTAGTCGGAGATGTTGATCTTGAGAACAACAAGCAGAGAACAGCCCAGGAAGGGCTGAACGTGACAAAACAGTGCAGAGCATACAGAAATCCTCTTTGCTGTGTTCATCATTCTGTCTTCATCTTGGATTGTTTCCACCCTTCTCCTCCACCTGGAAGTCACAAGCATCCTGCAGTGGCAGGTACTCTGGGTTCTTCTGCCAGGAGTAGTCTAAGAACAGCTTTTGCTGGGAGCGGCTCTGACCTTGCTGAAATCACTGCTGAAACCTCCCCTGACTCTTGCAGTACCAGAATTTCAGGGTGCCAGTGGTGAGGCAGGGACTGAGCCTGGTTCATTGTCCCCAGAGCTCAGGTAGTACAGGACAGTCAGGCCAGTAAAGCCCCTGCTCAGGGCTGGGAACGAGATCCTGGCCGGCTTTCCCTCTCTGCCCCTCTCTGCAGTCCTGCTGGGCTATGTCATGCTACTATGTTACAGCATTGTTCCATGTCTTTTTTTTTTTTTTTGGAAGTAATGCCGGATATTGGCAGTCAGGGGCGATGGAGCGAGGTGAGCAGTGACCGGTGGACAGAATGAGTTGTTACGGCCTCGGTCTCAATTTTTGGAGCAGCTCTAAGCATCCGTTGTTGTTTGTGTGTTTTAGGTGGTCCACTTGCAGGATGTCCTGGCCCTGGATGCTGGAGCGTGCAAGCCTAAGGTATAGGTGTGGTGTACTTCAGTCGGAGCAGGGAGGCTGTGGTTTCACAGTCTCTCAGCATGTTTTGTGTGTTTTTGCTTTGCTTCTCTGCAGGTGCTGCTGCTGCCCTGGGCGTGCCAAGGGCCAGAGGCGAGCAGGTGAGTTGGCATTTAGGTGGGGTGGCTGATAGGCCAGCGGTCTATGGCAGCGTGCTGAGCGTGTCCCTTTTCATTGTGCAGGTTTGTCCTGGCCACCTCCAGAGTCAGATCAGGATTTGAGGTGAGCCGGGGCAGTTGTGTGGAGTAGCCCGGGGATGCTCTTCTGGAGGGCAACAGTGACGTTTTCTGTTTTGTTGTCTTAGGTACCGTGAGCAGGTGTGGAGCTGAAGTTTGGAGAGAGCAGGTAAGCGCTGAGCCTCGGCAGTTTCGAGGGAGGGGGCCTTGCGGAAGGGGTCTCTTTTGGCGTGTGTTGTCAGAGGCTGAATTTTCTCCTTGTTCTCCATCTTTCGCAGCTGCCAAAGCGGACCGTGGGGAACGTGTTGACATCCGAGGTGCTGATGCATTTTTTCTGCCAAGGATGGATTTTGTCCGTTTGTCTTCAGAAAGCTAAGTGTTGGGAGCGGTGGTTGGGAGAAGGGAAAGGCCTTTGGAGTTCCAGGAGGCAATTGGAAGTTAGCTTAGAGGAGAGGGCTGTTGTGGGAGGGCCCCTTGGAAGTAAAGGGAGAGGGTTTCTCCTCAGCATCACCCGAGCCTTTGCTGGGCAGGGCAGTTCCCACCCATCTCTGTCATCGGCCTTTGAGTCTCGCCGTCATCGTGGATCTTTTTGCCCGAGGAGCTCGCCTTCGGGTCTGGCACGATCGCCACGGTCTCCATTTCACCTACTCGCTGGCGTAGCCACCCGCGGGCATCTTGGCCACTTGCTGGATGGTCAAAGGTAAGGGATCAAAGGTCGGGTTGTCAAGGAATGGGTCAAGGGGTCAAAGGTCAGGGGATAAAAGGTCAAGGCTCGGGCTCAGGATTAGAGGTTCCAGCATGATTTTCCGTGGTGGTTCCCAGTGTGGGGACACGGGGTGTGGGGTCAGTGGCGCCGGGGGCGGGCAGGAGCCCCGTGGGCAGTGGCCGGCAGCGGCGGGGACGCCTCCGTACGGTCGCGCCCCTCCAGTGCCAGCAGAAGCCCCCCTGCGCCGTGCGGTGCCCGGCCCCACTCCTTGCCCTCCCCGCCGCTGCCTTCCCGCACTCCCACCGCACCCCCTGCTCCCCTCCAGCCCAGGGAAATGCAGGAAAACACAAAATCATTGAGGTGGAACAGTCACCAGAGCTGCCCGAGCCATCCCCCCGCCTGAAGGCGGCAGCTGCCCAGAGCCAGGGGCACCCAGCAGGATGCAGCTCCTCTTTCCCAGGAGCTGGAGGCAGGGTTTCCCAGGCAGGGGGAGCAGGGAGAATTTCAGCTCCCAGCAGCTCTCTGTGAGTGCTGGATGGACTCTGGGCTGAGCCAGGTGGGAGGTGTGGGTGGTGTTCATGTCCCCAGGAGCTGCTCAAATCCACCTTAAACTCCTGGAATGGTCTGTGCTGGCAAGAACCTTACAGACCATCCTGTTCAGCCCCTTGCCATGGTCAGGGACACCTTCCTGGGGTGTCTGTGCCAGAGTGGTGGAATGGGCAGCACTTTCTCCCTGAGCCCAGTCCCGGGCAAGATTGGGGTTCCCATGGGAAGAAGCCTGTGAGCTGCATTTCCGGAGCTGGGAGCCTCCATGCCCGGGAGTGTTTCCAGTACTGCTCTTTGGCTTTTTCCATAACTGGGCATGATGTTTCTCCCCAGAGCAAGGTGGTTTTCCCTGGATTGTTGGGGTTACACACTGGCTGTTTGACAGCTCTGTTGTCTCTTTGTCCTGAATGGAAGAGTGAGGAATGGGGGATGCTCCCGACTGTCCCAGGGATGTGGGAACAGCCCAGTTCCAGTGAGGAATGTGACGCCCAGCTCGTGGTGTGTGCCCTGAGATGGTCTTTGCTGTTGTTTTGTCCTTAGAGCCTGTTGGAGTGCTGGCCTGGATTTGGGAGGAGCCAAGTAGCCTGGAGCAGTGAGGTTTTTCCTGTCAGAAATCCATGCTGGGGATGTTTTCCCTGGCTGTCCCAAGGGGAAGGAACAGCTCTGGAGTTTTTGCAGCCACAGGCTGGGGATGCATCCCCTGAAAACCAGTTCAGGATCGTTCATCTGACTCTGTCCCTGACCTGTGGCTTCCAGGGAGCCTTCTGGTCTTCTGGATATTCCCAGGAGAGGATATTCCACCACCTGACTTTTAAGCCAGGAATTCCAAACCCAGTAAGTTGGTCACATTCTATGGGAGCTGCCCCAATGGTGGGATGGCAGAGGGCACACCCCACGCTGCTGTTTGGGACATTCCTGACTGGAACGGGAGCCAGCTGGGCATTTTGGAGCACTGAGGCCACCAGGGCAGCCTTGAGTGGCATTCCCAGGCAATGCTGAGGCATCCCATGCCTGTGGCAACACATGCCTGATGTGGAGCAGAGAGAGGAAGGGAGAAATTCTGAGTTGATGGGAGGAATGGAATTGGGCTTTCCAGAATGGAATTGGTATAGGTGCTGATGGTATCATGGAATCATGGGGTGGCTTGGAAGGGACACAAAGACCCTCTGGGCTCTGTTATCCCATCCCGTGGCAAAGAACACGTCCAAAACGGCCTCCTCACCCTCATGGAATGGCAGTGGGTGTTGGGAGCTCTGGCTGGAGCACCTGGAGACCAGGTAAGAATAGCAGTGGCATTGTTTTGGCTGCTGCTGGATGTGGTTTTCTCTTGTCAAGATGTTCCTCTGATTGATGTTTTCACAGTAGCTTGCTAGGCCTCATTTGAGGATAATTCCAAGAATTTGGAAGTCGTTGGAAAAGAATGAGGAAAAAAGGTGAACCTGATCCATTTCTAGTAATTCTGAACTTCTCTTGCAGCACCGTTCCAGGGGAAAGCTGGTGAAAGGATAAAGATGCAGAGGAACAAGTGTTGTAAACCCCCTTGCCTCCCTGACAAAGCAAACCTTTCTGCAATCCCAGTAAATCTCTTGGAGAAACTGTGGGATCATAAGGTTTCCTAGGAAAGGAAAACTAAGGACAGAGATGAGGAAATAGGCTTCCAATTAACAATGATTTGATGGAGGTAGGAATGATTCTTGTATGTTTGATGCACCCCTTTTTATTCCTGGGATAATATTAAATGATTTCTTTAAAAAATCATTTCGATTTGGGAATTCAGATTAGAGAGGAAACGATGCAAAATAAATGCAGGGAGAGATCACAGAATCATCCTGGAATGGCGGAATAATTTGGGTGGGAAGGGACCTTAAGAATCACCTCATTCCATCCACAGGGTGCTCCAAGCTGCGGCCAGCCTGGCCTTGAACACTTCCAGGGATGGGGCAGCCACGATTTCCCTGGGTTTACGGGCACAAGAGGAAATTTCCAGCAGGAACTGAGGGGTTTCCCTTGCTCTGCCTGGCCCTAGCAGGGCTTTGGGAGGCAGAGGCTGTGGGAACAGGAGCTTTGTCCACTGCCTTGGAGGAGTCTCTGATGTCCCAAAACCCAGCAGAGCAAGTGGTTGTGGTTTAACATCCCGTTCAAAGGAGATGCCAGGCCAGGAACGGGAATGGACTGCAGAGCAGGGATGGTGGCCAGCAGAGGGGTGACTGTCCAGGGGGTCCCAGCAGTCCATCCCTGCTGCCCAGGTTTGGGATGAGCAGGCTGGTGAGTGTCCCTGTGCTTGCTCTGCAGGATGAGGAAGCCAGGCCTGCTGAGGAGGAAGATGAGGAGGTGTGGGAGGATGGAGACAGCGGCCACCAAAGGCTGGGGAAGGCACAGATCCAGGTAGGAGACGTTGCCTTGCGAGGAGAGGGACTTGTGTGTCCCGTTGGAATTTGGGGCGTGAGGCCAGCGGAACAAAGGCTTTGATTCCATTTTCTTGCTCGGGTTTTCACGTGCCTTAAGAGAGCTTTGTGAAAATGTCATTATCCCTGATTGAGTCTCTGAAAAACAGGGATTGAAGCTTTCAGAAGGGGCCCAACCCTGCCTGCATGTATCCAAGTGCAGCCCCCACTCCCTGTTTTTGTGTACAGCTGGGATGAGACCTCAGCTGCTGTTACTTGCCAGCTCACAAGTTGTGTAGCTCAGAGCCTCAGCCATGAAGGGCCAGGCTGTGTTTAAAACAGCCCAAGGTGCCAGAGAGCTGGAGTCATTTCCTAGCAGGTAACTTGACTTGGAAGCTGCATTCTAAAATTTGTCCGCATTTAATTGATGTCCCACATGGAGACACCTAAAGAAGCAGAGGTGGGGTGTTCCTAAGAAAAGAGCATCTAAATTCTTTGGTGGTAGAGGGCTTAAAGTCTGAGTGAGGTGCCTTTAGGACACTTCCATTCCAGTATCTGAATAGAATTTAAATGAAGTAGCCAAATCCTGACAAGCTTGTATGAACTCCAAAGCCTCTGCAAGTGGTTTACAGCCAGGGAAGGAGATAAGAGTCTGAAGTCTCTTCCCCAAAACCTGGCTCCTGGTTTCTTTGGCCAGGCATAGGAAGAATTGTGTATTCCCTGGGGCTCTCCTTATGGGGAGAGGTTTACTTATGTGCCCTGGGTTTATTCAGTGCATCTTCAAAGTGATGGAAACTGATTGCATTGAAATGCCAGGGGTGCCAAATGTTTTCCCCAGGCAGAGCTCGGAGCCAGCCCAGTGGGAAGGGGTTTAGTGGCCATTTTCCCGCTCCCTCGGGGCAGCAGCACTGGAGCACTCGCAGCCACCCGTGCCCGAGGTGCCGAGTACTGGCAGGAGGCAAAGCCAGGGACTGGGCAGGAGGAGCTTGCAGTGCTCCTGGAATCGCAGAGCTGGAGCTGTGGGTTAGAACTGCCAGGAGCTGCTGCCTCACTCAAACCTTGTTTAAAGCTCAGCATCCCTCCTGCTCCCTTGGAATGATTGTTGCTTCTGTTGTTGCTCTTTCCTGATCCATTATGATTATTATTGTAAATTCCCACTCCATTTCTTCCATAGCCCTTTGCTTCCCAGAGGTGGTGCTTTAGGCAAGCCCCTCCAGCCTGGGAAGGGGCTTTTGGCTCCAGACTCAGGCCCAGTCCCCATGAGCAGCTGGAGCTGTGCTGTCCCCAGCAGGTGCCTTTCCTTCCTTCCCTGCTGCACTTTGGCTTTTTGAGGGCTCTCTGGGGGGCTGAGGGAGAAGTTCTTTGTCATTCCAGGGCAGCATAAGCCCTGATCCCACTCAAAGCAGGAGGAATCATTCCATCCTTGGTTTTGGATACACCTTTGGTGTTCTCTCTCTTTTGCTGACACTGTGTGGTGAAGCAGCAGCTCCCTGGAATAACTTTTATTTGTAAAACAATGAATTCCCTGCTGGAATCCCAGTCCCAGCCCCCCAGATCAAGGTGCAGTTTAAGGCCTTACACCCTGACCAGGACAAGTTCCTGTCCTTAGACATGGAAAACAGGGGAAAACTCAGACTGGATTGGAGCCAGCATCCAGAATGGGGAGAGTGAGGCAGCATGCTTGGCCCAGGCTGGGGCTGGTACAGGGGGTGTTCCCCATAGGATGACACCCGTTTGGAGCAGATGCTTCTCTTCCTTTGTCCAAAGTCCAATGGCAAAGGAGTGAAGAACCCACAAGTGGGGCCTGGAAGGAAAACAGTTCTGTTAAAATTAGGCAAAGAATGCACTAAGAAAAAATGGACATCCTTTTTAGGTATGAAAGTAAGTAGGGGAAAAATGTTGAAAAAGAGCTCTTTTATTTGGTGCCACCTCTCATTGTTTTATGGATAAAACCCTCTAGTGAGCAATCAGAACAGGAGTGGGAAAGCCAGGAGCCTTTGACTTCCACAGTGGACTTAATTGCCATGCTTAATTTCAACAATTTCTTCTCTCTCTCAGGCCAGGAAAACCCACTTAACTTGTCCCATCTTTGCCAAAAGCTTTGGTGTTTGAGCAGCCAAACCCAATGGGCTCTGGCCCCACCAGCCTGTACTGGAGGGCCCCTGGTCCTGCCCATGGTGTGGGATGAATCCCCAATTGTCCCCAGAGGGGGCTGCCCTGGTCCCTGCAGTGCCCAGCACCTGAGACACAGAGAGAGCCCTGTCCAAAGGGGCTCCTTGTCAGGAATGTGGCAGCAGCCCCAGGAGCAGGCTGGAGGTGAGAACTGGGGCTGTGTTTGAGACTGACCAGCTCAGCTCAGTGTTTACCTGTGGGGGGAGTTTGGCCCCCCATGCTGAGTTGAAGCTGGATCAGGGTGACAGATGCTGCATTTTGGGCACCCTGAGAGTTTCTCTCCCCCTTGGAGATTTCCTGCGGGGATGGGGCAGGGCAGGGAGCAGAATTAACCCTGCACCTCCCATGGGCACTGCTGGCCTTTGTCTCTCTGCTGTGCCATCAGCCTGTGGGAATTTGCTGCTGCCGCTGCCACCCCACCTGGGGGCTGCGTGCTCCTGGCAGCCCTTCCCAGCCCCACACCCGAGCTCCAGCGCTGCCTCCAGGCTGTGTTGGGAGAGTTTGCTGGGAATGTGCCTCATCCCTGGGAGTATCCTTTCCTTCCAGAGTGGCTGGATGGAGCTTCTGGGCTTGTCAGCTTCAGAGTTTGCTTGCAAAAGTCACTGCAGGGAAGAATGACAAGGAGGTTTGTCAGAGTGCTGCTGTCAGACCCCACCTGCCAGTCTGTGCTTTGGCTTGGAGGTTGTTGTGTATTGGCCCTGCAGGGAATGAATGTCCCCTTCCCACCTCAGCCCAGCAGATCCCAAGGGCTCTTCCTGGAGTACTTACTCTTTGCTTCCCTTTGGGATAACTTAATCTGCACCCTTCCAGGAGCAATTCCTTGGCTTCTCCTGGAGAAAACCCCATGGCAGAGGCAGTGTGCAAAGGAGCCCCGAGCTGTGCTTGGAGCAGAGAGTGCTGAGAGCTGCGTGTGCCTCTGCTGCCCCAGGCTGGCAATATCCCCATGGAACAGACTGGGCAAATGGCATTAGAGGGAGCACAATCCCTTCCTGGAAGAGGTTTTCTCCTGTGCAGATCAGGCATGGGGCAGGAAGGGAACTTTGGAGATCAGCTGCTTTCCCCCAGAAAGCATCACTCACACCAGCATGGATGACATGACCTGTGCCCACTGCTCACCATGCACCTGGCCAGAATCAAGAGCAAAGGTGGGTTTGGGGGTGAGCACTTGAAATAACTTTGAAAGAGAAGCAATCACCTTTTGCTGCTTCTTTCTTTCTTGCAGATGCTGGGATTGCCTCTGGGCACATGGGCTGAGCTCTCCCTGCAGGGAACTGTCAGGCCTTAACAGCTGTGAGGTTGTGTTCTTCTCAGTGGGGAACTGGAAATAATTATTAATTAATTGCAGAAATGTTTTCTGAACCTTTCCCTTTTCCTGGTAGATCTTCTCTCTCTGCCTCTGAATTTACAGCTGTTCCCTGGTGTCATTGGCCCTGCCTGAATTCCTTGCAGCTCCTCACTGGGAAAACCTGGGATGACTTTGAGGGGACAGAGGAGACATTTTCAGCTGAAAACCTGGGGTGACTGAGAGGGGACACAAGAATTGTTTGTGTAGGAAAATGGGAGGTGATGTCAAGCAGAGCAAGGTGGCATTTTTGAGGGAAAAGCTGAGGTGATGTTTAGGGGAAAGAATGCACATTTTTGGGGCAGAAAAGAGTTAATATTGTACAGGAAGGAAAAACTGGGGGGTAAAACTTGATGTAATCTGTAGGGGACAGAATGAATATTTTGGAGCAAAAATGAGGTACTCAGTAATAGACAAAGAAGGAAAATTTTGGAGGCCAAACTTGACAAAGTCTCAAGAGCAGAGAATGAACACTTGGAGGGAAAAAGGAGGTGATGAATACTGAGCATGTGGGGAAAATTTGGGGGCTAAATCTGAGCTAATCTCTAGGGGAGAGCATGAACACACTGAGGTAACATGAGGGAATCAGTTGTGGGCAGATAGGGAAACTTGTGTAAAAATAATATTAAATAAGCTGTAGAAAGAACATTTTGAGGTAAAAATGAGGTAAGCAGTAGTAGACAGATGGAAAACTTTGGGGGTAAATCTTGATAGAAGCTACATGGTAGAAAGGAAATAAATATTGAAGGAAGAATGAGGGAGTCAGTAGTGGACAGGTAGGGGAATTTTGGGGGGTCAAACTTGAAATGATCTAAAGGTTGAGAATGAATCTTTTTTGGTAAAAATGAGGTAATAAGTTGTGGACAGTTCAGGAAAATTTTGGGGGTTAAACTTGAGGTAATCTCTAGGGAGAGTGTGACCACTGACATGAACTGAGGCAATCACTGGGGCTAGGCAAGGAAATTTGGGGTGTAAAACTTGGGAAGATCTGTAGGGCAAAGAATGAACATATTGAGGAAGCAATGAGGTGATCAGTAGTCAAGATGAGGTAGAATGTGGGGGGCAAACCCTGAGGTAATTATGTAGGAACCATAAGTGGTTTTGAGAAAAAATCTGACCTAATTTGTAGGGGACAGAATGAACATTTTGGGGGTAAGACAGACATAACCTGCGTGGTTTGGGTTTTAAAATCTAGTCAGTGCACAGGGGACAAAATAGACATTTTGGTAATAAAATCTGAGTTCATCTGTAGAAGAAAGAACTCATGTTTTGAGGTAAAAAGGAGGTGATCAGAACTGGGCAGGTAGGGAAAACTGAGGGGGTAAAATGTGAGGTCATCTCTAGGAGAGAGCAGGAGCATCCTGAGGTAAACTGAGGGAATTGCTGTGGACAGGTGGGTAAATCTGGCAGGTAAAACTTGAGGGAATCTCCATGGTAGAAAATGAGTATTTGGAGGTAAAAATAAAGTACTCAGTCAGTGCTGGAGATGTACGGAAAATGTTGGAGGTAAAATCTGAGGTGATCTGTAGCAGAGAGAATGCACTTGATGGGGTAAACTGAGGTAATCACTTATGGACAGGTAGGGAAGTTCAGAGGGGTAAAAATTGAAAGCATCTGTAGGGCAAAGAATGAAAAGATTGAGGTGGGAATGAGGAAAGAGGTAGTGGACAGGTGGGGAAAGTTTTGGGGGCAAATCTTGTGGTAATCTCCAGAGCAGAGAAAGAATGCTTCCTTGTAAAAAATGAGGAACTCAGAAGGAGGCAGATGGGGACATTTTGGGGGTAAAATCTCAGGTCATCTCAAGGTGAGGGAAGGACTATTTGGAGGTCAACTCAGCACTCACTGTGTCTTCCTTCCTTGGCAGCAGCTGGCAGGGAAGGGAGAAGAGGCCTCAGGCTGGAGAGGGGCAGGAGAAAGGCACTGTGGGCAAAGGCACCTCCCTGGCATCCCCAGGGTACCTGTGGGGAACACAGTGGACACTTTGGGAGCAAAGGGAGGTGATGGCATTGTCCCTTTGGGGGATGCTGGCATTTAGATCATTCCATCCATTTGCCTGCTGACATTTCCCAGCCCAGGGGCTTTGGCTGCCAGGGCAGCACAAAGATTGTTCCCTGGGTGGTGGGCAGATTTGGGGGTTGGCTTTGCTAGTTCAGATGAATTCTACCCAAAGCCCTGAATTCCCTGCTGAATTGCCACTGGCATAGCCTCCCAGCGCCTCCTGGAGCATGGATATTCCCATGCAGAGCTGCCTATTTAACACCAGCTGTGGCAGGACCCAGCAGAGCTTCCAGGGAAGCTCAGCAGGGTCAGGGCAAGGACAGCTTCATGTTCCATAGAATTTGCTGTTTGTAACCCTCATCCCCCAGCCCCCCCCCCCCCCCCCAATGTCCCTGGGGGCACCTGACAGAGTCCCCTGGAATTCAGCTGCCTGCACCCCCCGAGCTGGGGCTCCAGGTGATATTTGAAAGCAGGAACAGGCGCTGGCTGGACATAGTCCCAGCCCCTGCTGAGGCAGCCCCTGTGCCCACGGGAGGACTTCTCTCCCTGCAGGAGTTGATTTCATTCCAGAGCCTCAGGAGTGGCCTCTGCAAGTTCTTTTCCCTCAGGAAAGGGATGCACATCCCTGCCTTCAGGGCACCTGCAGTGGGAGCCACCTGGGAAAGCTTTCCATCAGTTGTGCAGTTCCAGCTGGCTCCCCAAAAACTCCCAACTCAATCCAAAGAGATTTCTCTGACTCTGACCTTTCATTTGAAGGCATCTCTGAGGGCATTGCTTGGCATTTCATTGCTGTGGGCGAAGCTTGCCTTGGCTTTAACACTGCTGAGGGATGATGGCCTCAGGCTGGAAGGGAAGGCATTTTGGGTGGCTGGGACATAGCTGGCAGGTGTGTGGGAGGTCAGCACTGGGAATTGCTGTCTGAGCCCCTCTGCAAACAGCCCATTCTGACATTGCCCAGTGCCAGCTGTTCCTTGGGGCATTTTTGGGGTGTCAGTGGGGTCTGTCAGGACTGAAGCATCTCTGGGTGCCTGTTCAGAGCAGCCCCTGGCCGAGGGGCCGCGGGCAGCCCTTTATCCATGTCCATCCCAGCGCTGCCCGGGCAGCCCAGTGCCCGTTCCAGGGATGTGTGTTTGGCACACTGCGTGCCACGGGCAGGACACTGCAGGCACAGCTCCTCTCTGCAAATCCAAAGCACAAGAGCTGCTGCTTCCCTTCCTGGGCCTTCTCCTTCCCCCCATTCCCTGCCAGCTGGGACACACGGAAGGAGCACCAAGGAACACTCCTGGCAGTGAGCAGGAGTTGCTGAGAGCTCTGTGCAGCTCTGAGCCACAAAAGCTGGCCCGGCCTCAGCAGCCCCTGGGATTTTGGGCTGTGAACACTCACCTGTGGGAAAGGCCCCTCTGCAGGCAGGAGCAGCCCTGACCCTCTCCAGAAGAGCTTTGGCTGTGGAGCAAGTGAACCCTCAGGACTTGCCTTGCTCATTTCTCCCTGGAAAGGGCCATGGAACAAGCACCTTTACAGCTGTTGGGTAAATCCTGGAAAGGGCAGGAAATCAGGGTTATGGGAAGAGTTCAATGCTGTCACACAACTGCTCACCTGTGTTGTTGCATGATCAGGTGCTGGCCATGGAGCTCTGCCCTATGGCAATTACAGGGGCTGGTGTGGCAAGCAGCATTAGCATAAAAGAAGGAGTTGTATTTGCATAGGAATGATCTTGCTGGCACTTGGCATTCCTATCCCAGGCAGGACATTGCCAGGAGCTGAGATTGGCTTGGCTGGAGCAGGGTGCTGAGAGTGCCCAGGTGTGGGTTCAGTGGCCAGAGGAGCCATTCACATAAGGGTTCGACTTGGTGGTCCTTGTGTAGCCATTGCCACTCAGGATCTCCTGTGCTCTGGAAATAAAGAAGAAACATTTTTCCCTGGCCTTTTAAATCCAGAGGTTTTTGCAGTGGAGCGTGCAAGCCGCAGAGAAAGCGGGGGGGAGGAAGGAGAGCATCAGGTGTCAAGCGGCAGTTGTGGGATGAGCGGCTCAAGCAGCAGCGAGCCCCGGCGAGGCCCCGGTCCCGCAGCGGGCGCAGTCAGAGCAGGAGCGGCAGCAGCGGCCTCGGCGCCAGCGGCCGGGCCGGGGGAGCGGCTCGTCCCGCTGCAGGCGCGCTGGTTGGGCGGGGCCGCGGCGGGCGGGAGGCCCCGGGGGAGCGGCCCGGGGCAGGGGGTGCGGCGGCCTCGGCAGTGCCGGGGCTGGGGGAGCTCCGCGTCCCCGCGGGGGCTGCGGGCGGGGCCGGGCCGGGAGCGCCGGCGCTCCGGTTGCGCCAGGGGGCGCCCCACAGGGCGGGCGGCGCTGAGGGAGCGGCGGCCTCGGGGGGTGCCGGGGCGGGCACGGGCGGTCCCCGCGGCCCGGCCGCTTCCAGGCGCGATCCAGCGCCTGCTGCGGGGAAGCGCCGCCCTCCCGGCGGGCCCGGCACCGGCACGGCCCCGGCTCCCCGCGGCCGCAGCGGGAGCGTAGCCGGAGCTCCGGCGGGAGCCCAGCCCCGCGCTGGCCGCAGCCGGAGCGGCAGCGCCGGGCTCGGCGCCAGCGCCAATCCCGGAGCGGCACTTGCCAGCCGCGGCGATCCCGATGCCTAATGCCATCCCCCATCCCACCTCAGTTCTCCGAGCCCGGCAGCCGCACCCCGCCCGCCGAGAGACAAGCGGCTCGGCCCGGGACCCCCAGCAGACACCGACAGGACCCAGCCCCGAATCCCAGGGCCCGGGTCCCGTTCCCACCTCAGCGCCTCGGGCTCGGCGCAGCGCCGGGAGCAGCCCCCGGTGCCGGGCTCCGCACAGCGCTCCGAACGACGGTCCCGCCACAGCCCGGGAGGAGCAGGATGAGCATCCACCGCACAAAGCGGAGCGGGCGCGGATCCGCCGGCATTTACGGGCGCGGGCGGGGCGGGGCGGGCCCGGCACAGGTGTGAAGGGCGGGGTCCGCACAGGTGCGCGGGGCCCCAGAGCGGCTGCGCGGGGCGGGGCCGAGGGGATTTAAGCCTCGGGAATCGGCGCCGCCGCCATTTGCTCCCTCGGCGCTCGGTGGGAACGGTTGTGGCCGGACCGGGCTCTAGATCTCTGTATTTCCATATTTCTATGTCTCTGTAGTTCTTTTCCTTTATATTTGTGTTTGTTTGTCTTCTTCTAACCCTTCTCCGTTCTCCCCCCTCTGCCTCCCCTCCCCCACCCCCTACACCCCCCCCCCCCGCCCCCCCCCCCTCTCCCCCCTAGCCCTCCCCTCCCTCCCCCCCCGGCCCGGTCCCCCCCATCCCCCCTTCCTGTCCCCCTACACACCCCAACCCTGCCCTACCCCTCCACCCTCTCTCCCCTTCTCCACCGTTCCTTCGCCCCCATCCCGGGTCCCCCCTGCCCCCTCACCCTGCTCCCCTTCCCCTCCCAGTTCCCCCCACCTGCCCGCAATCCTCCCCCTCCGTCTCCCACCTTTCCTTCCCCCTCCACCTCCCCCTGTTCCTCTTCCCTCGTTTCCCCTCTGCACCTTGACCCCCCACTTGTGCTCCGTCCTCGTCTTCCCCCCGCCTCCTTTCCTGTCCCCCCATCCCACCTCTCCCTGCACACCCCGAACCCCCCACCTGCGCTCCTTCTTTGACCCCCTCTGCTCCCTTATTCCCATCCTCTGTCCCGTCTTTCCCCCGCAGCCGCGGGGCACGGGGCGCCGGAGAATAAAGCCCAGAGGGCCGGAGCCCGGCGCCCCTGCCCTCGCTGGAGCCCCACACGGGCCGGGCCCGCTCGGCGGGTCCCCCGTGCAGTACAAAAACAGCGCCGGGGCTCCGGCTTTCCACACATCACACTGGGGATCCCCTCCTCAGGAGGGGGTCCCGGGGGGGTGGGTGGGTTTCAGGGAGGGTGGTGGGTTGGGGGGGGCCCCCTCCGGAGGAGGGGGTCTCGGGAGGGGGTCAGGGTGGGCCCCCTCCGGAGGAGGGGGTCCGGGGGAGGGGGGTGGGGCGGAGGGGGGACTTTCCCCCCCTCCAGTCCCCGCCCCCTCTCCCGGACCCCCTCCTCCGGACAGGGCTCACCCCAGCCCCCTCCCCGGGACCCCCTCCTCCGGACCGGGGCCTCGGGGAGGGGGGTGGGGGGGGGGAAGCAGAGGGGGTCACGTCACTCTGTGGCATGAACAGACATAGAGCTCACAGGCCAAACCAACAGCCCCTCCCGCCCGGACCCCCCCCACCCCACCCGCCCCCCCCTCCCTCCCCCCGGGGCCCCGGTCCGGAGGAGGGGGTCCCGGGAGGGGGCCGGGGTGAGCCCCGTCCGGAGGAGGGGGTCCGAGAGAGGGGGCGGGGACTGGAGGGGGGGAAAGTCCCCCCTCCGCCCCACCCCCCTCCCCCGGACCCCCTCCTCCGGAGGGGGCCCACCCTGACCCCCTCCCGGGACCCCCTCCTCCGGAGGGGGCCCATCCCACCCACCCCCCCGGGACCCCCTCCTAAGGAGGGGGCCCACCCCAACCCCAACCCACCACCCTCCCTGAAACCCACCACCCCCCCGGGAACCCCTCCTGAGGAGGGGGCCCACCCCAACCCACCACCCTCCCCAAAACCCACCACCCCCCCCGGGAACCCCTCCTGAGGAGGGGATCCCCAGTGTGATGTGTGGAAAGCCGGAGCCCCGGCGCTGTTTTTGTACTGCACGGGGGACCCGCCGAGCGGGTCCCCCGTGCGAGGCTCCAGCGAGGGCAGGGGCGCCGGGCTCCGGCCCTCTGGGCTTTATTCTCCGGCGCCCCGAGCCCCGCGGCTGCGGGGGAAAGAGGGAACGGGGAGGGATGAGATGGGGTAGGGAGAGGAGTCGGGGTGGGTTGGGGAGAACGAGGGGGGAAGGGAAAGGTCGGGTGAGGGGGAGGGATGATGGTCAGAGGAGGAGGAAGAGAGGGGAGTCGGGTTGGGGAGCGGGGTACGGAGAGGGGAGAAAGGAGGGGTGGGGGAGAAAGGAGGCGGGGGGGGTCGGGGATGCACAGGGGAGCAGGGAGAGAGGGTGGGGGGGCGCTGGGGAGAGGGCAGGCAGGGGGCTGGGAGAGACAGGGAGGGTGTGGGGGAGAGAGAAAGAAACTGGGGGGGGGTAGGAAAGAGGTGATAAGCGGGGGAAGGAGGAGAAGGATAAGGGCAGGAGAAAGAGGGGGAAGAAAGACGGGGAAGAAAGAGGGGGAGCGGGGGCCTCTCCCGGGCCACGCCGGGGGAGCCCGGCCCGGCCGCAGCCTCCCCGAGCTCTGAGGGAGCAAATGGCGGCAGGGGCGATTTCGGGGGCTTAAATCACCTCGGCCCCGCCCTGCGCAGCCGCCCTGGGACCCCGCGCACCTGTGCGGACCCCGCCCCGCGCACCTGAGCCGGGCCCGGGCCCGCCCCTGAAGCCGCCCCCGGCCCCGCTCGGCCCCGCCCCAGAGCCCCGGCCCCGCCCGGCCCCGGGGCCCGCCCTGCCCGGCACGGGGGCGGCTCCATCGCTCGGGGCCCCGCCCCTCTCTCCCGGGCCGGGCCCGCCCCGCGCACCGGGGCCGCACCGGGGCCGCTCTCGGGACCCTCCCCTCCGCTGACAGACACCGCCCCGCTCGCTCCCGCTCCTTGCCACGCTCGGCAGCCACCGAGGCCGCCGCCCTCTCGGCTCAGCCGGCACCGGGCGGCAGCAGCGCCGCCCAGCTCAGCCCGGGGGCAGGCACAGAGCACAGGGAAAAGCCGGCTCCGGGCGCTCTGCAGCTCCTGCAGCCCGAGCGTCTCGGCTCCTGGGGCCAGGCGCTTGCTGCTTTCCTTCCTACAGAAAAACGCCGGCTCCTTATTCTCAAAACCTGCGGATCTCTATTCCCAGCTTCTTATATTCCTGTATGCGACAGAGTAGAGAGAGAGGGCTGGCTCATTTCCAAATGAATTTACATCTAAATCAGTAGCATTTGCCTATAGACGTAAAAGTGAAGAACTTAACAGGTTTTAGTATTCTGCACACAGCCCTCGCTGGGAGGAATGGTAAAAAGTTAAAAACAAATGAAATTTTAAAAGTAGAAAGTTAGAAACAAAGTTACAACGGCAGAAATTTAGAAACAAACAAAGAGGTAAAATACAAGAAACAAACAAATTTCTAAAGGGAGAAAGTTGAAAACAAACAAAGTTAGAAACAAACAAACAAAAAAAATAGAAACAAACAAAATTAGAAAGGTAGAAATTTAGAAACAAAGTCAGAAAGGCAAGTGTTGAGCCTTTGACAGGGTACCCCTCCTTCACGGACCAGGGTGAAAGAGCAGAGGAGGCTGCTGTTCTGCTAAGTTCTTTATTTCACGGTCTCACAGCTGTCTTGAAGGCAGAGTTCGAATGGGGTTACATGATAAAGCCAAGCAGCAGCAGCAGGCAAAAACAGCTTCTTCTATATGCTCCATACACTCTATTTTTTCTTACAGAAGTGTGGATTCCATTTGTTCATTGACCAGTAAGATTAACACACGATTCTAGTTTTCCTTAAACCCATCCCGGTCTAATTCTAACAGTCGTAAGCCTCACACAAGTGTCATCTGCCCTTGTTCCATAAGGAATCCCTCTACAGACAGGGAGTTGTCACCGGCCCCGTGCTCATGGGCTGCAGGGGACACCCGCACTGAGGAGGAAATGGAAATGGGAAAGAGGGAACTGCAACCTGATGGGACGCACCTCTGGCACCACATTTCCTCTTCTTCCTGCTGTCCTGGAAAACCCCAAGTAAATCCAGTCCCTCAGACCTTGCATCCCTGAACACCAGGAGAGCCGGTGTTTTACCCAGATCCCAGTGCCCTGCACGGCTGCGCTGACACGAGCACAGGCCGATCGCTCCGCCCAGCACCATCCCTCATTTTCTTCCCATTGCTCCCCAAGCATCCCCAAACCACCCCAGCGTGTCTGTGCCAGGGCCAGGGCCTGCCCCGAGCCCGACCAGAGCCCTGCACCAGCTCCCACCCCCGGTGAGCTGGGAATGCACTGAGAGCTCGGCTCCCCGGGCTCCCCAGCACCCAAACCGGTCCTCAGACACACAGAAATGCCCAACCTGCCCCTCTGGGCACAGCCAAACACCACAATTCCATCATCCCCAAGCAACTCTGGCACTTGCCTCTTCACCTCCGCCCATTTCCAGTAGCCGGGGCTAGGACCGGGCTGTCAGAAATAGCATTCCCTAGGCAGTTCATCCCAGCGCAGAGGAGAAGAGGAGCCTGTCCCTGACCCACACCATGGGCAGGACAAGGGGGGCCCTAGCTGGCTTTGCCTACTCCAGCACCAAAGCTCTTGGTCCCAAAGATGGGGCGAGTTCAGTGGTTTTTCCTGTCCTGAAAGAGAGCAGAAAAGGGAAGTTAATCCCACTGTGGAATCCAAGACTCCTGCATTTCCTATTTCTGCTCTGATTGCTCACCGTGGAGTTTTAGCTATGGAAAAAAAAAGGAGAATGACACCATATCAAATAAAAAGTGCCCTTTTCCAGCATTTTTATTCCAGGCATTAAAAGGATGCTCATTTCTCTTCTAGCATTGTTTCCCTCATTTTAGGAGAACCGTTTTCATCCCAGGCCCCACTCGTCAGTTGTTCGATCCTCTGGCCCTGGATTTGGACAAAAGAAGGGACGCACCTGGACTGCATGAAATCACTGAGAGAAACCCTTCCAAAACGTGACAGAGAAAAACAACAGGAGATGCAGGAAGACACATCCCTCATTTGCACGTCTGGAACGCTTTTCTAAAGACTTCTCTGCATCTGGATGCTCTTTGCTCTTGGCTTTCTTCACAGGAATGCATTTGCTGCTAAACACGTCTCAGACCCTTACCTGATCGGGATAAGGTGGGATGGAGATGAAGACTCCCACAGGGAATAGCCAGGGAGATGCAGGGCCTGGGAACATCAAGGACGGAGAAGAGAAGGAACAGGGACTGTTTTTCTTGTTTAGAGCCAGCAGTGCTGTGAGCTTGGAGAACACACGGCACCGCAGGGATCCAGGGCAGGAGCGGGATAACTGCGGGATAAGGGGAATCTGCTCCCACTCCAGGGCTGTGCCAGTGAAGGAGGGGAATTTTTTAGTGCCTTCATTACACACAAAAACCAAACCCAGCACCACCGAGCTGGACTTTCGTGAGCTGCAAAACAAAGCGGCCCCTGGCCTTTGGGGGAACACAACCTCACCGAGTCACGGAGCCAGGGGATGACACTTGGGAATGATCCTTGCTGCTGCCTGCAGGCAAATCGGATGAGGGAGCCACAGGAGCTGTGGGGTTTCCTGCTCTTCCTGCAACGCCATCGGGCCAGACCAGGAGACCTTTCCTGGAACAGATCTTCCCTGTAAAGGGAGCTACACCAAAGCTCAAGCCCTCATTTAGAGACCCTTGGAAAAGCAAAGGTGAGAGGGGATTACCTGGAGCCCCAGGGGACCGAGGCGAAGGCGATGAAGAAGCAGACAGCAAAGTGCTTCCACTGCTTCTCACTCCAGCAAAGGGAACATCCCTGGAATTTCATGGCCGGCGTCGCTCCCAAACCCCACAGGTGAACCCACACGTACTCCAGGACTGATCTCCTTCAAACTTCCAGCAGCACAGACTCACCGGGAGGAACTGCAATCCAAGGACACACAGCAGCAACCGTCTTCCCGCTTGCCCCTCTCTCCACATTTTCCCTTTCCAGCGGGATGCAGGTGCCACCCCCCAGAGGCAGGAAAACTGCCTTGCAATCCGCTACAAAACCTGCCTGGAAAGCCCAGGATGCCCGGAGCCAGCAGCCGTTTCTCCTGGAGCTCCTGCTGACAGGCATTTGAAGCCTGCTGTGCCTCACAGCTGCTTTTCTGCCAAGGGCATTCCCATCTTTTCTTTTTTAGCCCAAAGAAAGGTTTGCAAAGCTGAGTTTTGTGAGAAGCGCTTCATATTTGGATCATTCTTAACTTGGAGTTTCCCTTGGCACCAAAATCAGGGGCTCACCTTTTGCTTGGAGCTTGGCTGAAGTCCTCAGCAATGCCAGGGAATGTGGCCATTGGAGGCTTTGGGCAGATTTGGCTCATCTGCCTTTTTAGGCCTTGTTTCTTTCTCTCAGCCTTCCCACTGGATTGTGGCCTCCGAGGAATACGTAAAATCCCATTCCATTCCTATTCTTTCGGACAATTTTTTGTACCGTCCCTGTACAAAACGAGGCCCCCTGTTCGGATGCTTTTCCCCACCGTTCCCCGGCACTTTTATCTGCCGGTGCATTCCCTGCGTTGCTTGGGCTCTTCCCAGCTCTCTGAGCTCCTTCACAAGGCAGGAGATCGATTTGGCCCAGGAACTAAACCCTCCCGAGGAATTGTCTGATGCCATCTCCGCATTTGACACCTGATCCTTGTGCTCAAAGGATCCCTCTTTCTTCCCTTCAGCCAATTCCAAGGCTCGCTGCCCCCAGCTGCGATCAGGCCCCAGCCTGATCCCTGCAGTCTTCCCTGCCGGGATCCTGCTCAGGAATCCCTGGGCTACAAATGTAAGAATTCGTTCTTCCCACCCCTGCCCAGTTCCAAAGGATTTGGTGTCTGCCTTACCCGGCTGGAGCCTGCTTCCAACTCTGTTCTTGCTGCTTCTGCTGCTTTCCAGTTCCCAGGAATTCCACCGACGGAGCGACAGCGTTTTCCAGCTCCGCCAGGATTCCCTCTGCTGCGTTTGGGTGCTGGAAGGATATCAAAACCAGGCTCTCTGGGGCTTTACTATCAGGAAATTACATCCCCGGATTTGTTCATTTCCAAATATTATCTCTTCCCAACGAAGCACTGGGCATCCAAGGAATACAGAAAGTGATGGGCTGACCACTGCTTACTCCTCTGGAATGTCAGAGCTTGGAAAAAAAGGGCACTTGAGGCTTCTCCTGGTGCTGCCCGTGAGGTGTATTTTACTTGAGAGCCCCTTCCCGTGTCTTTCCCTGTATCCACCAAAAAATCCACCCCTTCATTCCCCAGCTGCTTGCTTCCTCCCTCTTTTCCTGTATCCAACAGAATTTTAACAGGTCAATAGTCCCCTCTGCAAGAGCACCTTTCATTCCAAACCTAAGAACAAACGAATCACTTCCCTTCCACCGTCCTTATTAGGATTCCACTGAGAGCAGTGGATGGAAAATGATCCTCTCCTGGTCCCTGCTGGATTCCCGGAGCAGGGATCCTTTCCCTCTTTCCCCCCACCACGGTGCCCTCCTCCCCCTCCCGCCCCACCCCACACCCTTTTCAGGCTTTGTTCCACAGCTTTTGCCTCCAGGCCTCAGATCCTTTCGTTCTCCACGAGCTCCCAGCAGCTCCACAGCCTTCCCGCTCCCATCCTGACCATTTCTCCGGGAATGGAGCTCCGCATTTCAATTGCCTTCTCTTTTCTCTGACAATTCCCACCAATCCAGAAGACCTAAAGCTGACACAAGGAACACTCGGTGCCCACAAATCCAAACCCAGACCCGGCCATCCCCAAACCAGCAACTCCCGGACAATTTGCGTTCATTCCAACCTAACACTGAGGACTCACCCAACCCTTCAAAATTCCCAAGAAATATCCTGTTGCCTTCACAGCTCCCAGGGGATTCTGCTTCGTGCTCACACGAAGGATTTGGGACTTCCCTGAAAAAACCCGTGCAGGGCACGCTGGAATCCCCGATCCCGTGAATCCGGGGAGCGTTAAAAGCTCGGTCCAGCCTGGGCCCCCGGAAATTTTTGCCAAGTATCCCCCAAGTCCTCGGGATAACAGAACTCTCTGGTACTGCATTTTTGGCGTTGTAAAGCCTGGAATTCCTTTATTCCTAGTGCTGGGCTCTGCATATGGCCGAGAAAATCCCAGCCTCCACACAGACCCAGATTCCAAACTTTTGGATACATTTCAGCAAGCCGAGAAATTCACCTTCCCTACTTCTTCTTAAGGGCATCCTTCTCTTCCCTTACCCGGCGCGCTCTCTCCCACTGGGGGTGGGTTTTCCCCTTCCCATGCTAATTAGTCCCTACTTCTAGGAGGTTTAGGTACCTTTCTTCCCTGGGACGGATTTCTTAACACAGCTACCGAGGCTTTGGGAGTCTCCTTTATCTTCTACTTTCTGGATCCATAAATGCCACAATCCAGACGCCCAACTTCAACAAGACATCCTTCCTACCTAAAAACACACACTCTCAACTCTTAGATCTTTTAAAGTTTTACCCCCGCAAAATTCCCCTATTTTTCCACCACTGAATTCCTCAGTCCTGCTTCCAAGGATTTCTTGAATACCACGGGCCTTTTCTCAAGATTTACCCCCACGACCTTCCCTACGTGCCCACTGCTCATCACCTCATTTTTCCCTCAATGTGGTCGTTCTCCACCCCAGAGAGTTTGTCAAGTGTTGCCTCCAAAATGTTCCCCATCTCTCCACTACTCAGTTCCCCATTTTGCCTCCAAAATATTCAATCTGTCCCCTCCAGACTGCATCCACTTTTACCCCCAGCGTTTTACTTCCTCTACAATATTGATTCAACCTTTTCCACCCCAAAAATCTGCATTCTCTCCCTTAAACAGCACCTCAGCTTTTCCCTCAAAAATGCCCCAGAGGGAAACTCAGATTCAGCCCCCAAACTCCCATTTTCCTACACAAACAGTTCTTGTGGCCCCTCTCAATTCCCCCAGGCTTTCAGCTCAAGGAAGAACTGGAAGCCCATTCCCTCATCTCCACCCTTGTTTTGCTTTCCTGGAAAACCTTGCGATCCCACACTTTCTCCAAGAGATCTGCTGGGAGTACTGGAAGGTTTGCTCTCTCAGAGCGCCAGGGGGCTTTACAGCACTTGTTCCTCTGCGTCTTTATCCTTTCATCAGCTTTCCCCTGGAACGGTGTTGTGGGAGAAGCTTGGAACTACCAGAAATGGATCGCGTTCACATTTTTTCCCCACCAGTTTTTATCTGGTTTCAGATTCCTGGAATTACCCTCAAATGTGCCCAGGAACACTGCTGTGAAAGGATCAATGAGAAGAACAGCCGGAAAGCAGAAAACCACCTCCAGCAGCAGCCACAATGATCCCATTTCTCTTCTTACCTGGTCCTGCCAGAGCTCCCAACAGCCATTCCCATTCCAAAACAAGAGCTATGGAAGACATTCCTGCTGTCCGTGAGGGTGAGGCGGCAGTTCTGGATGTTCTTCGCTGTGCAATCAGACAACAAACAGAGTGTAAATGATCCTGGTGGTCCCTTCCAAGCCAAACCAGCCCGTGATTCCATGCGTGGATCAGCACCTGTCCCAGCTCCATTCCAGAAACCTCCTCCCACTAACCCAGAACTTTCCTTTTTCTGCTCAACATCAGGGCTTTGCTGCCGAGTGCCCCGGGCAGGGGACGCCTCAGCCTTCCCTGGGACCGCAGCATTCCCTGGGCTGCCTCAGCATCCCCTGCGCTGCTGTTCCACGCCCATCCCGTGGTCCAGCGCCTGCGCGGGCTGCAGTGCCGGGCTCTCCCCACGAGGCGGCAGCACCGGGAGCGAGCAGCCCCGGCCGGTCCCGCTGTCTCGGGGCAGCTGCGCCTTTAACCCGCCCTGAGCCGGCGGGGCCGTGAACACAGCGGGCACAAACGCCACCGCTCCCCTTTATTTCACCCTCAGAGGCACAGGATCGCAGCATTTCCTGGGCTGCAAGGGACCCACAGGGAGCATCGAGTCCAAATCCTGGCCCTGCACCCCAAGAATCCCACCCTGTGCCCGAGAGCCTTGTTCAGACCCAAACGCTTCCCCCAAGATCCTGAAAACACAGCGGGGCTGGGAGAAGGATGACCACGGAGGATTTTTTTATACAGATCTCCTTGCACGATCGTTAAATAACATTATTAGACAGTCCATGAACGCATCCCTGTGCCGGGACAGCCACCCCTGTGCCGGAACACTCATCCCTGGGCCGGAATACCGATCCCCCGCGGCCCCCACCGTCCGCTCGGGGCTGTCCCCGTTCCCCGCTCACCTCCGAGCCCGGAGCACCCGCCCCGGTGCCCCCGGCCCGGCAGCGCTGCTCCCCGGGCTCCCCGCCATCGCCGCTCCTGGCGAAGAAGGGCGGAAGTCACCGGTACCGCACCGATGTGGCTATTCGACCTTCTCAAGATGGCGGCCGGAAGGACCCCCCCCCCCCCCCCCCGCTCCGTCTATTCGACTGCCTGAATGCTCCCGCCTGCCCCAGGCGCCGCTGACCCCACAGTCGGTGTCCGCGTAGCGGGAAACGCCTCAGAAAATTGCGTGCAAGCGCTGGGCTGGCGTCGGCGTCGGCGTCGCGTTCAGGCAGCCGAATAGACGCAGCTTGGGGGGGGCCTTCCCTGCCGCCATATTGAGAAGGTCAGAAAACAGTGCACACGACCGCCATCTTGAGTGTGGCAGTGACGACACTTCCGCCCTTCGCCGCCATCTTGGGTGCTGGCAGAAGCCACTTCCGGTCGAGCCGCCATCTTTAGTGTGGTACACTTAGGGCCCCCGCCGCCCCTCACAAGGGCTTCTGTCTAGTCGGCTGCCTGAATCCGGCCCCAACTCCGACGCCGGCCCCGCGCTTTCCGCGCGATTTTCCGCCGTGCTTCCCGGTGCGAGGACACGGCTGGCGGGGTCAGCCGCGCCGGAGGCGGGCGACGGCTCCGCGACCGGCGGCAGGCATCGGCAGGGACACCTCTCGCAGGGGGCCTACTGCGTCCGCCATCTTGAGTGTGGCGGAAGTGTAAACCACCCTCTGCAAGGTCCTGGCAGATAATAAAATAATAAAATAAAATAAAGACTGTCATATTCTAATAAAAACGTCACTTAACGCCGTCCCGAGAGCGCGGAACTGCGCCTTCCTTTCCGAGCCGCCTCCTTGAGAGCGACACGCGGGCGGCTCGATTCCGACCGTGCCCGCCCGGTGCCTCCCGCCCGGGTCGCGCTGCGACCGCGCCTCTGCTGCCCGGCAAGACCGGCCCCGCCGGGCCGCCCCCCGCGCTGTCATTCCCCGCGGTCGCCGCCCCGCACGGCGCCCGTTCCTTTCCATAGCTGTGGCCCCGCTCATGCACGGCCGTGTCCCTTGGCGCTGCGAACCGCCCTTCGCCCCTCCCCTCCGCTGACAGACCCGGCCCCGCTCGCTCCCGCTCCTTGCCACGCTCGGCAGCCACCGAGGCCGCCGCCCTCTCGGCTCAGCCGGCACCGGGCGGCAGCAGCGCCGGGGCGCCGTGTCGGGGGCGGCAGTGCCGCGCTCTCGCCACCAGGCGGCAGCAGCGCCGCCCAGCTCAGCCCGGGGGCAGGCACAGAGCACAGGGAAAAGCCGGCTCCGGGCGCTCTGCAGCTCCTGCAGCCCGAGCGTCTCGGCTCCTGCGGCCAGGCGCTTGCTGCTTTCCTTCCTACAGAAAAACGCCGGCTCCTTATTCTCAAAACCTGCGGATCTCTATTCCCAGCTTCTTATATTCCTGTATGCGACAGAGTAGAGAGAGAGGGCTGGCTCATTTCCAAATGAATTTACATCTAAATCAGTAGCATTTGCCTATAGACGTAAAAGTGAAGAACTTAACAGGTTTTAGTATTCTGCACACAGCCCTCGCTGGGAGGAATGGTAAAAAGTTAAAAACAAATGAAATTTTAAAAGTAGAAAGTTAGAAACAAAGTTACAACGGCAGAAATTTAGAAACAAACAAAGAGGTAAAATACAAGAAACAAACAAATTTCTAAAGGGAGAAAGTTGAAAACAAACAAAGTTAGAAACAAACAAACAAAAAAAATAGAAACAAACAAAATTAGAAAGGTAGAAATTTAGAAACAAAGTCAGAAAGGCAAGTGTTGAGCCTTTGACAGGGTACCCCTCCTTCACGGACCAGGGTGAAAGAGCAGAGGAGGCTGCTGTTCTGCTAAGTTCTTTATTTCACGGTCTCACAGCTGTCTTGAAGGCAGAGTTCGAATGGGGTTACATGATAAAGCCAAGCAGCAGCAGCAGGCAAAAACAGCTTCTTCTATATGCTCCATACACTCTATTTTTTCTTACAGAAGTGTGGATTCCATTTGTTCATTGACCAGTAAGATTAACACACGATTCTAGTTTTCCTTAAACCCATCCCGGTCTAATTCTAACAGTCGTAAGCCTCACACAAGTGTCATCTGCCCTTGTTCCATAAGGAATCCCTCTACAGACAGGGAGTTGTCACCGGCCCCGTGCTCATGGGCTGCAGGGGACACCCGCACTGAGGAGGAAATGGAAATGGGAAAGAGGGAACTGCAACCTGATGGGACGCACCTCTGGCACCACATTTCCTCTTCTTCCTGCTGTCCTGGAAAACCCCAAGTAAATCCAGTCCCTCAGACCTTGCATCCCTGAACACCAGGAGAGCCGGTGTTTTACCCAGATCCCAGTGCCCTGCACGGCTGCGCTGACACGAGCACAGGCCGATCGCTCCGCCCAGCACCATCCCTCATTTTCTTCCCATTGCTCCCCAAGCATCCCCAAACCACCCCAGCGTGTCTGTGCCAGGGCCAGGGCCTGCCCCGAGCCCGACCAGAGCCCTGCACCAGCTCCCACCCCCGGTGAGCTGGGAATGCACTGAGAGCTCGGCTCCCCGGGCTCCCCAGCACCCAAACCGGTCCTCAGACACACAGAAATGCCCAACCTGCCCCTCTGGGCACAGCCAAACACCACAATTCCATCATCCCCAAGCAACTCTGGCACTTGCCTCTTCACCTCCGCCCATTTCCAGTAGCCGGGGCTAGGACCGGGCTGTCAGAAATAGCATTCCCTAGGCAGTTCATCCCAGCGCAGAGGAGAAGAGGAGCCTGTCCCTGACCCACACCATGGGCAGGACAAGGGGGGCCCTAGCTGGCTTTGCCTACTCCAGCACCAAAGCTCTTGGTCCCAAAGATGGGGCGAGTTCAGTGGTTTTTCCTGTCCTGAAAGAGAGCAGAAAAGGGAAGTTAATCCCACTGTGGAATCCAAGACTCCTGCATTTCCTATTTCTGCTCTGATTGCTCACCGTGGAGTTTTAGCTATGGAAAAAAAAAGGAGAATGACACCATATCAAATAAAAAGTGCCCTTTTCCAGCATTTTTATTCCAGGCATTAAAAGGATGCTCATTTCTCTTCTAGCATTGTTTCCCTCATTTTAGGAGAACCGTTTTCATCCCAGGCCCCACTCGTCAGTTGTTCGATCCTCTGGCCCTGGATTTGGACAAAAGAAGGGACGCACCTGGACTGCATGAAATCACTGAGAGAAACCCTTCCAAAACGTGACAGAGAAAAACAACAGGAGATGCAGGAAGACACATCCCTCATTTGCACGTCTGGAACGCTTTTCTAAAGACTTCTCTGCATCTGGATGCTCTTTGCTCTTGGCTTTCTTCACAGGAATGCATTTGCTGCTAAACACGTCTCAGACCCTTACCTGATCGGGATAAGGTGGGATGGAGATGAAGACTCCCACAGGGAATAGCCAGGGAGATGCAGGGCCTGGGAACATCAAGGACGGAGAAGAGAAGGAACAGGGACTGTTTTTCTTGTTTAGAGCCAGCAGTGCTGTGAGCTTGGAGAACACACGGCACCGCAGGGATCCAGGGCAGGAGCGGGATAACTGCGGGATAAGGGGAATCTGCTCCCACTCCAGGGCTGTGCCAGTGAAGGAGGGGAATTTTTTAGTGCCTTCATTACACACAAAAACCAAACCCAGCACCACCGAGCTGGACTTTCGTGAGCTGCAAAACAAAGCGGCCCCTGGCCTTTGGGGGAACACAACCTCACCGAGTCACGGAGCCAGGGGATGACACTTGGGAATGATCCTTGCTGCTGCCTGCAGGCAAATCGGATGAGGGAGCCACAGGAGCTGTGGGGTTTCCTGCTCTTCCTGCAACGCCATCGGGCCAGACCAGGAGACCTTTCCTGGAACAGATCTTCCCTGTAAAGGGAGCTACACCAAAGCTCAAGCCCTCATTTAGAGACCCTTGGAAAAGCAAAGGTGAGAGGGGATTACCTGGAGCCCCAGGGGACCGAGGCGAAGGCGATGAAGAAGCAGACAGCAAAGTGCTTCCACTGCTTCTCACTCCAGCAAAGGGAACATCCCTGGAATTTCATGGCCGGCGTCGCTCCCAAACCCCACAGGTGAACCCACACGTACTCCAGGACTGATCTCCTTCAAACTTCCAGCAGCACAGACTCACCGGGAGGAACTGCAATCCAAGGACACACAGCAGCAACCGTCTTCCCGCTTGCCCCTCTCTCCACATTTTCCCTTTCCAGCGGGATGCAGGTGCCACCCCCCAGAGGCAGGAAAACTGCCTTGCAATCCGCTACAAAACCTGCCTGGAAAGCCCAGGATGCCCGGAGCCAGCAGCCGTTTCTCCTGGAGCTCCTGCTGACAGGCATTTGAAGCCTGCTGTGCCTCACAGCTGCTTTTCTGCCAAGGGCATTCCCATCTTTTCTTTTTTAGCCCAAAGAAAGGTTTGCAAAGCTGAGTTTTGTGAGAAGCGCTTCATATTTGGATCATTCTTAACTTGGAGTTTCCCTTGGCACCAAAATCAGGGGCTCACCTTTTGCTTGGAGCTTGGCTGAAGTCCTCAGCAATGCCAGGGAATGTGGCCATTGGAGGCTTTGGGCAGATTTGGCTCATCTGCCTTTTTAGGCCTTGTTTCTTTCTCTCAGCCTTCCCACTGGATTGTGGCCTCCGAGGAATACGTAAAATCCCATTCCATTCCTATTCTTTCGGACAATTTTTTGTACCGTCCCTGTACAAAACGAGGCCCCCTGTTCGGATGCTTTTCCCCACCGTTCCCCGGCACTTTTATCTGCCGGTGCATTCCCTGCGTTGCTTGGGCTCTTCCCAGCTCTCTGAGCTCCTTCACAAGGCAGGAGATCGATTTGGCCCAGGAACTAAACCCTCCCGAGGAATTGTCTGATGCCATCTCCGCATTTGACACCTGATCCTTGTGCTCAAAGGATCCCTCTTTCTTCCCTTCAGCCAATTCCAAGGCTCGCTGCCCCCAGCTGCGATCAGGCCCCAGCCTGATCCCTGCAGTCTTCCCTGCCGGGATCCTGCTCAGGAATCCCTGGGCTACAAATGTAAGAATTCGTTCTTCCCACCCCTGCCCAGTTCCAAAGGATTTGGTGTCTGCCTTACCCGGCTGGAGCCTGCTTCCAACTCTGTTCTTGCTGCTTCTGCTGCTTTCCAGTTCCCAGGAATTCCACCGACGGAGCGACAGCGTTTTCCAGCTCCGCCAGGATTCCCTCTGCTGCGTTTGGGTGCTGGAAGGATATCAAAACCAGGCTCTCTGGGGCTTTACTATCAGGAAATTACATCCCCGGATTTGTTCATTTCCAAATATTATCTCTTCCCAACGAAGCACTGGGCATCCAAGGAATACAGAAAGTGATGGGCTGACCACTGCTTACTCCTCTGGAATGTCAGAGCTTGGAAAAAAAGGGCACTTGAGGCTTCTCCTGGTGCTGCCCGTGAGGTGTATTTTACTTGAGAGCCCCTTCCCGTGTCTTTCCCTGTATCCACCAAAAAATCCACCCCTTCATTCCCCAGCTGCTTGCTTCCTCCCTCTTTTCCTGTATCCAACAGAATTTTAACAGGTCAATAGTCCCCTCTGCAAGAGCACCTTTCATTCCAAACCTAAGAACAAACGAATCACTTCCCTTCCACCGTCCTTATTAGGATTCCACTGAGAGCAGTGGATGGAAAATGATCCTCTCCTGGTCCCTGCTGGATTCCCGGAGCAGGGATCCTTTCCCTCTTTCCCCCCACCACGGTGCCCTCCTCCCCCTCCCGCCCCACCCCACACCCTTTTCAGGCTTTGTTCCACAGCTTTTGCCTCCAGGCCTCAGATCCTTTCGTTCTCCACGAGCTCCCAGCAGCTCCACAGCCTTCCCGCTCCCATCCTGACCATTTCTCCGGGAATGGAGCTCCGCATTTCAATTGCCTTCTCTTTTCTCTGACAATTCCCACCAATCCAGAAGACCTAAAGCTGACACAAGGAACACTCGGTGCCCACAAATCCAAACCCAGACCCGGCCATCCCCAAACCAGCAACTCCCGGACAATTTGCGTTCATTCCAACCTAACACTGAGGACTCACCCAACCCTTCAAAATTCCCAAGAAATATCCTGTTGCCTTCACAGCTCCCAGGGGATTCTGCTTCGTGCTCACACGAAGGATTTGGGACTTCCCTGAAAAAACCCGTGCAGGGCACGCTGGAATCCCCGATCCCGTGAATCCGGGGAGCGTTAAAAGCTCGGTCCAGCCTGGGCCCCCGGAAATTTTTGCCAAGTATCCCCCAAGTCCTCGGGATAACAGAACTCTCTGGTACTGCATTTTTGGCGTTGTAAAGCCTGGAATTCCTTTATTCCTAGTGCTGGGCTCTGCATATGGCCGAGAAAATCCCAGCCTCCACACAGACCCAGATTCCAAACTTTTGGATACATTTCAGCAAGCCGAGAAATTCACCTTCCCTACTTCTTCTTAAGGGCATCCTTCTCTTCCCTTACCCGGCGCGCTCTCTCCCACTGGGGGTGGGTTTTCCCCTTCCCATGCTAATTAGTCCCTACTTCTAGGAGGTTTAGGTACCTTTCTTCCCTGGGACGGATTTCTTAACACAGCTACCGAGGCTTTGGGAGTCTCCTTTATCTTCTACTTTCTGGATCCATAAATGCCACAATCCAGACGCCCAACTTCAACAAGACATCCTTCCTACCTAAAAACACACACTCTCAACTCTTAGATCTTTTAAAGTTTTACCCCCGCAAAATTCCCCTATTTTTCCACCACTGAATTCCTCAGTCCTGCTTCCAAGGATTTCTTGAATACCACGGGCCTTTTCTCAAGATTTACCCCCACGACCTTCCCTACGTGCCCACTGCTCATCACCTCATTTTTCCCTCAATGTGGTCGTTCTCCACCCCAGAGAGTTTGTCAAGTGTTGCCTCCAAAATGTTCCCCATCTCTCCACTACTCAGTTCCCCATTTTGCCTCCAAAATATTCAATCTGTCCCCTCCAGACTGCATCCACTTTTACCCCCAGCGTTTTACTTCCTCTACAATATTGATTCAACCTTTTCCACCCCAAAAATCTGCATTCTCTCCCTTAAACAGCACCTCAGCTTTTCCCTCAAAAATGCCCCAGAGGGAAACTCAGATTCAGCCCCCAAACTCCCATTTTCCTACACAAACAGTTCTTGTGGCCCCTCTCAATTCCCCCAGGCTTTCAGCTCAAGGAAGAACTGGAAGCCCATTCCCTCATCTCCACCCTTGTTTTGCTTTCCTGGAAAACCTTGCGATCCCACACTTTCTCCAAGAGATCTGCTGGGAGTACTGGAAGGTTTGCTCTCTCAGAGCGCCAGGGGGCTTTACAGCACTTGTTCCTCTGCGTCTTTATCCTTTCATCAGCTTTCCCCTGGAACGGTGTTGTGGGAGAAGCTTGGAACTACCAGAAATGGATCGCGTTCACATTTTTTCCCCACCAGTTTTTATCTGGTTTCAGATTCCTGGAATTACCCTCAAATGTGCCCAGGAACACTGCTGTGAAAGGATCAATGAGAAGAACAGCCGGAAAGCAGAAAACCACCTCCAGCAGCAGCCACAATGATCCCATTTCTCTTCTTACCTGGTCCTGCCAGAGCTCCCAACAGCCATTCCCATTCCAAAACAAGAGCTATGGAAGACATTCCTGCTGTCCGTGAGGGTGAGGCGGCAGTTCTGGATGTTCTTCGCTGTGCAATCAGACAACAAACAGAGTGTAAATGATCCTGGTGGTCCCTTCCAAGCCAAACCAGCCCGTGATTCCATGCGTGGATCAGCACCTGTCCCAGCTCCATTCCAGAAACCTCCTCCCACTAACCCAGAACTTTCCTTTTTCTGCTCAACATCAGGGCTTTGCTGCCGAGTGCCCCGGGCAGGGGACGCCTCAGCCTTCCCTGGGACCGCAGCATTCCCTGGGCTGCCTCAGCATCCCCTGCGCTGCTGTTCCACGCCCATCCCGTGGTCCAGCGCCTGCGCGGGCTGCAGTGCCGGGCTCTCCCCACGAGGCGGCAGCACCGGGAGCGAGCAGCCCCGGCCGGTCCCGCTGTCTCGGGGCAGCTGCGCCTTTAACCCGCCCTGAGCCGGCGGGGCCGTGAACACAGCGGGCACAAACGCCACCGCTCCCCTTTATTTCACCCTCAGAGGCACAGGATCGCAGCATTTCCTGGGCTGCAAGGGACCCACAGGGAGCATCGAGTCCAAATCCTGGCCCTGCACCCCAAGAATCCCACCCTGTGCCCGAGAGCCTTGTTCAGACCCAAACGCTTCCCCCAAGATCCTGAAAACACAGCGGGGCTGGGAGAAGGATGACCACGGAGGATTTTTTTATACAGATCTCCTTGCACGATCGTTAAATAACATTATTAGACAGTCCATGAACGCATCCCTGTGCCGGGACAGCCACCCCTGTGCCGGAACACTCATCCCTGGGCCGGAATACCGATCCCCCGCGGCCCCCACCGTCCGCTCGGGGCTGTCCCCGTTCCCCGCTCACCTCCGAGCCCGGAGCACCCGCCCCGGTGCCCCCGGCCCGGCAGCGCTGCTCCCCGGGCTCCCCGCCATCGCCGCTCCTGGCGAAGAAGGGCGGAAGTCACCGGTACCGCACCGATGTGGCTATTCGACCTTCTCAAGATGGCGGCCGGAAGGACCCCCCCCCCCCCCCCCCGCTCCGTCTATTCGACTGCCTGAATGCTCCCGCCTGCCCCAGGCGCCGCTGACCCCACAGTCGGTGTCCGCGTAGCGGGAAACGCCTCAGAAAATTGCGTGCAAGCGCTGGGCTGGCGTCGGCGTCGGCGTCGCGTTCAGGCAGCCGAATAGACGCAGCTTGGGGGGGGCCTTCCCTGCCGCCATATTGAGAAGGTCAGAAAACAGTGCACACGACCGCCATCTTGAGTGTGGCAGTGACGACACTTCCGCCCTTCGCCGCCATCTTGGGTGCTGGCAGAAGCCACTTCCGGTCGAGCCGCCATCTTTAGTGTGGTACACTTAGGGCCCCCGCCGCCCCTCACAAGGGCTTCTGTCTAGTCGGCTGCCTGAATCCGGCCCCAACTCCGACGCCGGCCCCGCGCTTTCCGCGCGATTTTCCGCCGTGCTTCCCGGTGCGAGGACACGGCTGGCGGGGTCAGCCGCGCCGGAGGCGGGCGACGGCTCCGCGACCGGCGGCAGGCATCGGCAGGGACACCTCTCGCAGGGGGCCTACTGCGTCCGCCATCTTGAGTGTGGCGGAAGTGTAAACCACCCTCTGCAAGGTCCTGGCAGATAATAAAATAATAAAATAAAATAAAGACTGTCATATTCTAATAAAAACGTCACTTAACGCCGTCCCGAGAGCGCGGAACTGCGCCTTCCTTTCCGAGCCGCCTCCTTGAGAGCGACACGCGGGCGGCTCGATTCCGACCGTGCCCGCCCGGTGCCTCCCGCCCGGGTCGCGCTGCGACCGCGCCTCTGCTGCCCGGCAAGACCGGCCCCGCCGGGCCGCCCCCCGCGCTGTCATTCCCCGCGGTCGCCGCCCCGCACGGCGCCCGTTCCTTTCCATAGCTGTGGCCCCGCTCATGCACGGCCGTGTCCCTTGGCGCTGCGAACCGCCCTTCGCCCCTCCCCTCCGCTGACAGACCCGGCCCCGCTCGCTCCCGCTCCTTGCCACGCTCGGCAGCCACCGAGGCCGCCGCCCTCTCGGCTCAGCCGGCACCGGGCGGCAGCAGCGCCGGGGCGCCGTGTCGGGGGCGGCAGTGCCGCGCTCTCGCCACCAGGCGGCAGCAGCGCCGCCCAGCTCAGCCCGGGGGCAGGCACAGAGCACAGGGAAAAGCCGGCTCCGGGCGCTCTGCAGCTCCTGCAGCCCGAGCGTCTCGGCTCCTGCGGCCAGGCGCTTGCTGCTTTCCTTCCTACAGAAAAACGCCGGCTCCTTATTCTCAAAACCTGCGGATCTCTATTCCCAGCTTCTTATATTCCTGTATGCGACAGAGTAGAGAGAGAGGGCTGGCTCATTTCCAAATGAATTTACATCTAAATCAGTAGCATTTGCCTATAGACGTAAAAGTGAAGAACTTAACAGGTTTTAGTATTCTGCACACAGCCCTCGCTGGGAGGAATGGTAAAAAGTTAAAAACAAATGAAATTTTAAAAGTAGAAAGTTAGAAACAAAGTTACAACGGCAGAAATTTAGAAACAAACAAAGAGGTAAAATACAAGAAACAAACAAATTTCTAAAGGGAGAAAGTTGAAAACAAACAAAGTTAGAAACAAACAAACAAAAAAAATAGAAACAAACAAAATTAGAAAGGTAGAAATTTAGAAACAAAGTCAGAAAGGCAAGTGTTGAGCCTTTGACAGGGTACCCCTCCTTCTCGGACCAGGGTGAAAGAGCAGAGGAGGCTGCTGTTCTGCTAAGTTCTTTATTTCACGGTCTCACAGCTGTCTTGAAGGCAGAGTTCGAATGGGGTTACATGATAAAGCCAAGCAGCAGCAGCAGGCAAAACCAGCTTCTTCTATATGCTCCATACACTCTATTTTTTCTTATAGAAGTGTGGATTCCATTTGTTCATTGACCAGCAAGATTAACACACGATTCTAGTTTTCCTTAAACCCATCCCGGTCTAATTCTAACAGTCGTAAGCCTCACACAAGTGTCATCTGCCCTTGTTCCATAAGGAATCCCTCTACAGACAGGGAGTTGTCACCGGCCCCGTGCTCATGGGCTGCAGGGGACACCCGCACTGAGGAGGAAATGGAAATGGGAAAGAGGGAACTGCAACCTGATGGGACGCACCTCTGGCACCACATTTCCTCTTCTTCCTGCTGTCCTGGAAAACCCCAAGTAAATCCGGTCCCTCAGACCTTGCATCCCTGAACACCAGGAGAGCCGGTGTTTTACCCAGATCCCAGTGCCCTGCACGGCTGCGCTGACACGAGCACAGGCCGATCGCTCCGCCCAGCACCATCCCTCATTTTCTTCCCATTGCTCCCCAAGCGGCCCCAAACCACCCCAGCGTGTCTGTGCCGGGGCCAGGGCCTGCCCCGAGCCCGACCAGAGCCCTGCACCAGCTCCCACCCCCGGGTGAGCTGGGAATGCACTGAGAGCTCGGCTCCCCGGGCTCCCCAGCACCCAAACCGGTCCTCAGACACACAGAAATGCCCAACCTGCCCCTCTGGGCACAGCCAAACACCACAATTCCATCATCCCCAAGCAACTCTGGCACTTGCCTCTTCACCTCCGCCCATTTCCAGTAGCCGGGGCTAGGACCGGGCTGTCAGAAATAGCATTCCCTAGGCAGTTCATCCCAGCGCAGAGGAGAAGAGGAGCCTGTCCCTGACCCACACCATGGGCAGGACAAGGGGGGCCCTAGCTGGCTTTGCCTACTCCAGCACCAAAGCTCTTGGTCCCAAAGATGGGGCGAGTTCAGTGGTTTTTCCTGTCCTGAAAGAGAGCAGAAAAGGGAAGTTAATCCCACTGTGGAATCCAAGACTCCTGCATTTCCTATTTCTGCTCTGATTGCTCACCGTGGAGTTTTAGCCATGGAAAAAAAAGGAGAATGACACCATATCAAATAAAAAGTTGATTAATCCACGTAGGGGCTGTGGAGAGGATACAAAGGAGCTTTTCCATGATTTTGGGGCTTGAAGAGGGACTGAATTTCCCTCAAAGCTGGGAAGGGCCTGAGGATAATAAAGCAAAGGAGCAGCTTCATCTCTCCCTGGCAGAGAGCTCGGGGCTCCATTATGGATACAAATCAATCCCAGCAGGATTTCAAAGGGTTTCTTTAGGATGTCAGGTCCCTCTTTATCAGATCCCTGCTGGGATTCAGGGCCTGCCTGGTCACGGGGTGCTTTGATAAGGGCTGGATTTAAATCCCAGATCTGAGAACAGACATGAAAGGTCCCTGGGTTTCTAGGGGGTTGAAAAACTCAAGCTGGATTCGCTGCAGAGCTGAAAAATCAGGGTAAGAGAGAGCAAGGAGTGGCCAGCAGGCCCAGGCTCCTGATCACGCCCCTGGGATCCATGGGATCCATAGGATCCACGGCCTCTGGCACGCTGCTCCAGCACCCTGCAGGGTGACTGACAGCCGGGCAGGGGAAGGAGCCACCAGCAGCTCTGCCATGTGCACCATCATTCACCTTGCACGTGGCCTAAACAGCCACCAAGCACTGATGGACTGACTGAGCCGAAAATATCGGAGAGATCTCAGTTTGCACTCCAAATTCCCTGCAGCCTGTTCCCTTCCTGATCCATCCCTTCAAGCAGCAAGAGTGGAATTCCTTCCATCGTTGCTCTTTCCCTCCTGTTTTCCACTCAACAAGAAAAAGAGCAGCCACGTGAACAGGAGTAAAAGCCCCAAACCCACAAAAAAGCACATTCTCAGCATCACTAATCCCTGCCAAACTGCCAGGAACCTTCCAAAACTACATCCAAGCTTGGAAACAGGGATCCAGTTGTTTGTTTAAGCAGCTATTGATCCAGTCTCTTCCAGCTAATTAAACTATTCACTATTTAAACTCATGAAACTGCTCATCCTGCTCCTGGCAGCCAGAGGCAAAGAAGAAATCGTGTCTAGATTAAATGGTGTTGGTGAATGTGCCCATCCCAGTCCTTGGAGAGGTTGGAATTGCATCCCTGTTCCTCTGCTCTCTTTTCCTTCCTTTTTCCTGCAGTGATTCCCACCCGGATTCCTCAGCTCCAGCTCTCTGAGCAGCCTCAGGGGGAGCATTTCATCCCCTTGGAGCCAACTCCATTTGTTGCATCCTTCATGCCTCAACCACCCCTAAAAGCAGGCAAGTGCTGATGGGCAGTGCAGCTGCTTCCACTTGGGAATGTTTCCAGTGGAACAGGGAGGGAATTCTGAGAAGCTTCCACCCACTGCACGTTATTGCTGGATAAAAGGTGAGGCAGCAAAGGATCAACAAAGGGAGATTTCAGCAAGACAAAGTCCAGACAGAGAGGCTGCAAGTGTGGCTGGGGCTGCTAAACTGGGAAAACTGCAAGGTCAGGCTGTGGGAACATGGATTATACTGAGGTCTGGAACTGGTGTTGGGAAGAGAGGGAGAAGGAGAAGGAGAAGGAGAAGGAGAAGGAGAAGGAGAAGGAGAAGGAGGAGAAGGAGAAGGAGAAGGAGAAGGAGAAGGAGAAGGAGAAGGAGAAGGAGAAGGAGAAGGAGAAGGAGAAGGAGAAGGAGAAGGAGAAGGAGAAGGAGAAGGAGAAGGAGAAGGAGAAGGAGAAGGAGAAGGAGGAGGAGGAGGAGGAGGAGGAGGAGGAGGAGGAGGAGAAGGAGAAGGGCCCGAAGTAACTGCACAGTGAATTTCCTTACCATGAGCCAGGCTCATTCCCTGAGCTGACCAATATCTCCGAGCTCCCCTTCATGGCACAGCCCTGCCAGTAAAGAACAGAAGTTCCTGCTGCTCCCACTGGAATTCTGTAGCGTGCCTGGCATTCCATACGTTCTGCTGCCTGAGAATTCCTGCAGCCGTCCTCGGGAAGAGCAGTTCACTGCCACAGGAGGAACAAGAGGAAAGCAGCTGCCACTCTCGGGTTCTGTGCCCTGTAAAAAGTAAAAGCAGATAAAGATCAAAGCTCCATAAAGCTGGAACCATCTCCAACCTCGGGACAGCACTTCTGTGGGAAAAGCGTAGATGGGCAATTAGGAAGGAGATCATCATGCAAATGGGCAAGGGGGGGGAATTAAATTCTGCTGCTTTCTGATTGAGGCCTGCTTCAATTTGCAGCCTTTATAATATCAGCTTAATGGGACTTTTTGTGCTTTAAAGAGGTTTTTATTAGCTGGGGGTTGTCCCTGCCTGGACTGAGGCACAGCACAATGAGTCTCCTGCCTCCTGAAGCCGTGTCGTTATCCCAGCATCTGAAATTAAAAACCAGCACTCTGGGAAACCTCTCTACTCTGAGGAGAAGTGTGAGGAGCGTTTGGGTCTGTGGAAAGCCTGGAACAGCTCTGAGAGACACCAAACATCCTGTGGATCCCAATAAACAGCAAAACATTCCAGCAGCTCCTTCCAACACCGCCCTTGTAGGGAACTCTGTCACCCCAGTGGGTATTTGTGGGAGTAAGGAAGAAATCCCACTAATGACCTCAGTGTGATCACCTCTGGTTCGTCTGGGGATAAATCTCCTTTATCCTTCTGGGAGAATAAAGGAATCCAATGCTGCCTTAATCCCCAGCTCCTCAGAGTCTGCATTTCCAGAATCCATCTCCTGGCCCAGCATGGGAAGGGTTGTCCAGCGCTGGAACAGCTGCCCAGGGCAGTGGTGGAGTCACCAACCCTGGAAGTGCTCATAAAATACATGGATATGGCACTTGAGTGTTCATAAAATACCTGGGGAAATACATGGGTAAATATAGGGATAAATTCATGGGTACATACGTGGATAAAAATATGGATAAATGTATATGGATAAACATATATGGATAATCCATGGATAAATATAGGGATAAATATGTAGGGATAAATATGTATGGATAAATACAGACCTTGCTTCCCTGAACACCAGGAGAGCCGGTGCTTTACCCAGATCCCAGTGCCCTGCACGGCTGCGCTGACACGAGCGCAGGCCGATCGCTCCGCCCAGCACCATCCCTCATTTTCTTCCCATTGCTCCCCAAGCGTCCCCAAACCACCCCAGCGTGTCTGTGCCGGGGCCAGGGCCTGCCCCGAGCCCGATCAGAGGCTGTCACCCAGCCCTGCACCAGCTCCCACCCCCGGGTGAGCTGGGAATGCACTGAGAGCTCGGCTCCCCGGGCTCCCCAGCACCCAAACCGGTCCTCAGACACACAGAAATGCCCAACCTGCCCCTCTGGGCACAGCCAAACACCACAATTCCATCATCCCCAAGCAACTCTGGCACTTGCCTCTTCACCTCCGCCCATTTCCAGTAGCCGGGGCTAGGACCGGGCTGTCAGAAATAGCATTCCCTAGGCAGTTCATCCCAGCGCAGAGGAGAAGAGGAGCCTGTCCCTGACCCACACCATGGGCAGGACAAGGGGGGCCCTAGCTGGCTTTGCCTACTCCAACACCACAGCTCTTGGTCCCAAAGATGGGGCGAGTTCAGTGGTTTTTCCTGTCCTGAAAGAGAGCAGAAAAGGGAAGTTAATCCCACTGTGGAATCCAAGACTCCTGCATTTCCTATTTCTGCTCTGATTGCTCACCGTGGAGTTTTAGCCATGGAAAAAAAAGGAGAATGACACCATATCAAATAAAAAGTTGATTAATCCACGTAGGGGCTGTGGAGAGGATACAAAGGAGCTTTTCCATGATTTTGGGGCTTGAAGAGGGACTGAATTTCCCTCAAAGCTGGGAAGGGCCTGAGGATAATAAAGCAAAGGAGCAGCTTCATCTCTCCCTGGCAGAGAGCTCGGGGCTCCATTATGGATACAAATCAATCCCAGCAGGATTTCAAAGGGTTTCTTTAGGATGTCAGGTCCCTCTTTATCAGATCCCTGCTGGGATTCAGGGCCTGCCTGGTCACGGGGTGCTTTGATAAGGGCTGGATTTAAATCCCAGATCTGAGAACAGACATGAAAGGTCCCTGGGTTTCTAGGGGGTTGAAAAACTCAAGCTGGATTCGCTGCAGAGCTGAAAAATCAGGGTAAGAGAGAGCAAGGAGTGGCCAGCAGGCCCAGGCTCCTGATCACGCCCCTGGGATCCATGGGATCCATAGGATCCACGGCCTCTGGCACGCTGCTCCAGCACCCTGCAGGGTGACTGACAGCCGGGCAGGGGAAGGAGCCACCAGCAGCTCTGCCATGTGCACCATCATTCACCTTGCACGTGGCCTAAACAGCCACCAAGCACTGATGGACTGACTGAGCCGAAAATATCGGAGAGATCTCAGTTTGCACTCCAAATTCCCTGCAGCCTGTTCCCTTCCTGATCCATCCCTTCAAGCAGCAAGAGTGGAATTCCTTCCATCGTTGCTCTTTCCCTCCTGTTTTCCACTCAACAAGAAAAAGAGCAGCCACGTGAACAGGAGTAAAAGCCCCAAACCCACAAAAAAGCACATTCTCAGCATCACTAATCCCTGCCAAACTGCCAGGAACCTTCCAAAACTACATCCAAGCTTGGAAACAGGGATCCAGTTGTTTGTTTAAGCAGCTATTGATCCAGTCTCTTCCAGCTAATTAAACTATTCACTATTTAAACTCATGAAACTGCTCATCCTGCTCCTGGCAGCCAGAGGCAAAGAAGAAATCGTGTCTAGATTAAATGGTGTTGGTGAATGTGCCCATCCCAGTCCTTGGAGAGGTTGGAATTGCATCCCTGTTCCTCTGCTCTCTTTTCCTTCCTTTTTCTTGGAGTGATTCCCACCCGGATTCCTCAGCTCCAGCTCTCTGAGCAGCCTCAGGGGGAGCATTTCATCCCCTTGGAGCCAACTCCATTTGTTGCATCCTTCATGCCTCAACCACCCCTAAAAGCAGGCAAGTGCTGATGGGCAGTGCAGCTGCTTCCACTTGGGAATGTTTCCAGTGGAACAGGGAGGGAATTCTGAGAAGCTTCCACCCACTGCACGTTATTGCTGGATAAAAGGTGAGGCAGCAAAGGATCAACAAAGGGAGATTTCAGCAAGACAAAGTCCAGACAGAGAGGCTGCAAGTGTGGCTGGGGCTGCTAAACTGGGAAAACTGCAAGGTCAGGCTGTGGGAACATGGATTATACTGAGGTCTGGAACTGGTGTTGGGAAGAGAGGGAGAAGGAGAAGGAGAAGGAGAAGGAGAAGGAGAAGGAGAAGGAGAAGGAGAAGGAGAAGGAGAAGGAGAAGGAGAAGGAGAAGGAGAAGGAGAAGGAGAAGGAGAAGGAGAAGGAGAAGGAGGAGGAGAAGGAGGAGGAGAAGGAGGAGAAGGAGGAGAAGGAGGAGAAGGAGAAGGAGAAGGGCCCGAAGTAACTGCACAGTGAATTTCCTTACCATGAGCCAGGCTCATTCCCTGAGCTGACCAATATCTCCGAGCTCCCCTTCATGGCACAGCCCTGCCAGTAAAGAACAGAAGTTCCTGCTGCTCCCACTGGAATTCTGTAGCGTGCCTGGCATTCCATACGTTCTGCTGCCTGAGAGTTCCTGCAGCCGTCCTTGGGAAGAGCAGTTCACTGCCACAGGAGGAACAAGAGGAAAGCAGCTGCCACTCTCGGGTTCTGTGCCCTGTAAAAAGTAAAAGCAGATAAAGATCAAAGCTCCATAAAGCTGGAACCATCTCCAACCTCGGGACAGCACTTCTGTGGGAAAAGCGTAGATGGGCCATTAGGAAGGAGATCATCATGCAAATGGGCAAGGGGGGGGAATTAAATTCTGCTGCTTTCTGATTGAGGCCTGCTTCAATTTGCAGCCTTTATAATATCAGCTTAATGGGACTTTTTGTGCTTTAAAGAGGTTTTTATTAGCTGGGGGTTGTCCCTGCCTGGACTGAGGCACAGCACAATGAGTCTCCTGCCTCCTGAAGCCGTGTCGTTATCCCAGCATCTGAAATTAAAAACCAGCACTCTGGGAAACCTCTCTACTCTGAGGAGAAGTGTGAGGAGCGTTTGGGTCTGTGGAAAGCCTGGAACAGCTCTGAGAGACACCAAACATCCTGTGGATCCCAATAAACAGCAAAACATTCCAGCAGCTCCTTCCAACACCGCCCTTGTAGGGAACTCTGTCACCCCAGTGGGTATTTGTGGGAGTAAGGAAGAAATCCCACTAATGACCTCAGTGTGATCACCTCTGGTTCGTCTGGGGATAAATCTCCTTTATCCTTCTGGGAGAATAAAGGAATCCAATGCTGCCTTAATCCCCAGCTCCTCAGAGTCTGCATTTCCAGAATCCATCTCCTGGCCCAGCATGGGAAGGGTTGTCCAGCGCTGGAACAGCTGCCCAGGGCAGTGGTGGAGTCACCAACCCTGGAAGTGCTCATAAAATACATGGATATGGCACTTGAGTGTTCATAAAATACCTGGGGAAATACATGGGTAAATATAGGGATAAATTCATGGGTACATACGTGGATAAAAATATGGATAAATGTATATGGATAAACATATATGGATAATCCATGGATAAATATAGGGATAAATATGTAGGGATAAATATGTATGGATAAATACAGACCTTGCATCCCTGAACACCAGGAGAGCCGGTGTTTTACCCAGATCCCAGTGCCCTGCACGGCTGCGCTGACACGAGCGCAGGCCGACCGTTCCGCCCAGCACCATCCCTCATTTTCCTCCCACGGCTCCCCAAGCATCCCCAAACCACCCCAGCGTGTCTGTGCCGGGGCCAGGGCCTGCCCCGAGCCCGATCAGAGCCCTGCACCAGCTCCCACCCCCGGGTGAGCTGGGAATGCACTGAGAGCTCGGCTCCCCGGGCTCCCCAGCACCCAAACCGGTCCTCAGACACACAGAAATGCCCAACCTGCCCCTCTGGGCACAGCCAAACACCACAATTCCATCATCCCCAAGCAACTCTGGCACTTGCCTCTTCACCTCCGCCCATTTCCAGTAGCCGGGGCTAGGACCGGGCTGTCAGTAATAGCATTCCCTAGGCAGTTCATCCCAGCACAGAGGAGAAGAGGAGCCTGTCCCTGACCCACACCATGGGCAGGACAAGGGGGGCCCTAGCTGGCTTTGCCTACTCCAGCACCACAGCTCTTGGTCCCAAAGATGGGGCGAGTTCAGTGGTTTTTCCTGTCCTGAAAGAGAGCAGAAAAGGGAAGTTAATCCCACTGTGGAATCCAAGACTCCTGCATTTCCTATTTCTGCTCTGATTGCTCACCGTGGAGTTTTAGCCATGGAAAAAAAAGGAGAATGACACCATATCAAATAAAAAGTTGATTAATCCACGTAGGGGCTGTGGAGAGGATACAAAGGAGCTTTTCCATGATTTTGGGGCTTGAAGAGGGACTGAATTTCCCTCAAAGCTGGGAAGGGCCTGAGGATAATAAAGCAAAGGAGCAGCTTCATCTCTCCCTGGCAGAGAGCTCGGGGCTCCATTATGGATACAAATCAATCCCAGCAGGATTTCAAAGGGTTTCTTTAGGATGTCAGGTCCCTCTTTATCAGATCCCTGCTGGGATTCAGGGCCTGCCTGGTCACGGGGTGCTTTGATAAGGGCTGGATTTAAATCCCAGATCTGAGAACAGACATGAAAGGTCCCTGGGTTTTCTAGGGGGTTGAAAAACTCAAGCTGGATTCGCTGCAGAGCTGAAAAATCAGGGTAAGAGAGAGCAAGGAGTGGCCAGCAGGCCCAGGCTCCTGATCACGCCCCTGGGATCCATGGGATCCATAGGATCCACGGCCTCTGGCACGCTGCTCCAGCACCCTGCAGGGTGACTGACAGCCGGGCAGGGGAAGGAGCCACCAGCAGCTCTGCCATGTGCACCATCATTCACCTTGCACGTGGCCTAAACAGCCACCAAGCACTGATGGACTGACTGAGCCGAAAATATCGGAGAGATCTCAGTTTGCACTCCAAATTCCCTGCAGCCTGTTCCCTTCCTGATCCATCCCTTCAAGCAGCAAGAGTGGAATTCCTTCCATCGTTGCTCTTTCCCTCCTGTTTTCCACTCAACAAGAAAAAGAGCAGCCACGTGAACAGGAGTAAAAGCCCCAAACCCACAAAAAAGCACATTCTCAGCATCACTAATCCCTGCCAAACTGCCAGGAACCTTCCAAAACTACATCCAAGCTTGGAAACAGGGATCCAGTTGTTTGTTTAAGCAGCTATTGATCCAGTCTCTTCCAGCTAATTAAACTATTCACTATTTAAACTCATTAAACTGCTCATCCTGCTCCTGGCAGCCAGAGGCAAAGAAGAAATCGTGTCTAGATTAAATGGTGTTGGTGAATGTGCCCATCCCAGTCCTTGGAGAGGTTGGAATTGCATCCCTGTTCCTCTGCTCTCTTTTCCTTCCTTTTTCCTGCAGTGATTCCCACCCGGATTCCTCAGCTCCAGCTCTCTGAGCAGCCTCAGGGGGAGCATTTCATCCCCTTAGAGCCAACTCCATTTGTTGCATCCTTCATGCCTCAACCACCCCTAAAAGCAGGCAAGTGCTGATGGGCAGTGCAGCTGCTTCCACTTGGGAATGTTTCCAGTGGAACAGGGAGGGAATTCTGAGAAGCTTCCACCCACTGCACGTTATTGCTGGATAAAAGGTGAGGCAGCAAAGGATCAACAAAGGGAGATTTCAGCAAGACAAAGTCCAGACAGAGAGGCTGCAAGTGTGGCTGGGGCTGCTAAACTGGGAAAACTGCAAGGTCAGGCTGTGGGAACATGGATTATACTGAGGTCTGGAACTGGTGTTGGGAAGAGAGGGAGAAGGAGAAGGAGAAGGAGAAGGAGAAGGAGAAGGAGAAGGAGAAGGAGAAGGAGAAGGAGAAGGAGAAGGAGAAGGAGAAGGAGAAGGAGAAGGAGAAGGAGAAGGAGAAGGAGAAGGAGAAGGAGAAGGAGAAGGAGAAGGAGAAGGAGAAGGAGAAGGAGAAGGAGAAGGAGAAGGAGAAGGAGAAGGAGAAGGAGAAGGAGGAGGAGGAGGAGAAGGAGGAGGAGAAGGAGGAGAAGGAGGAGAAGGAGAAGGAGAAGGGCCCGAAGTAACTGCACAGTGAATTTCCTTACCATGAGCCAGGCTCATTCCCTGAGCTGACCAATATCTCCGAGCTCCCCTTCATGGCACAGCCCTGCCAGTAAAGAACAGAAGTTCCTGCTGCTCCCACTGGAATTCTGTAGCGTGCCTGGCATTCCATACGTTCTGCTGCCTGAGAATTCCTGCAGCCGTCCTCGGGAAGAGCAGTTCACTGCCACAGGAGGAACAAGAGGAAAGCAGCTGCCACTCTCGGGTTCTGTGCCCTGTAAAAAGTAAAAGCAGATAAAGATCAAAGCTCCATAAAGCTGGAACCATCTCCAACCTCGGGACAGCACTTCTGTGGGAAAAGCGTAGATGGGCCATTAGGAAGGAGATCATCATGCAAATGGGCAAGGGGGGGAATTAAATTCTGCTGCTTTCTGATTGAGGCCTGCTTCAATTTGCAGCCTTTATAATATCAGCTTAATGGGACTTTTTGTGCTTTAAAGAGGTTTTTATTAGCTGGGGGTTGTCCCTGCCTGGACTGAGGCACAGCACAATGAGTCTCCTGCCTCCTGAAGCCGTGTCGTTATCCCAGCATCTGAAATTAAAAACCAGCACTCTGGGAAACCTCTCTACTCTGAGGAGAAGTGTGAGGAGCGTTTGGGTCTGTGGAAAGCCTGGAACAGCTCTGAGAGACACCAAACATCCTGTGGATCCCAATAAACAGCAAAACATTCCAGCAGCTCCTTCCAACACCGCCCTTGTAGGGAACTCTGTCACCCCAGTGGGTATTTGTGGGAGTAAGGAAGAAATCCCACTAATGACCTCAGTGTGATCACCTCTGGTTCGTCTGGGGATAAATCTCCTTTATCCTTCTGGGAGAATAAAGGAATCCAATGCTGCCTTAATCCCCAGCTCCTCAGAGTCTGCATTTCCAGAATCCATCTCCTGGCCCAGCATGGGAAGGGTTGTCCAGCGCTGGAACAGCTGCCCAGGGCAGTGGTGGAGTCACCAACCCTGGAAGTGCTCATAAAATACATGGATATGGCACTTGAGTGTTCATAAAATACCTGGGGAAATACATGGGTAAATATAGGGATAAATTCATGGGTACATACGTGGATAAAAATATGGATAAATGTATATGGATAAACATATATGGATAATCCATGGATAAATATAGGGATAAATATGTAGGGATAAATATGTATGGATAAATACAGACCTTGCTTCCCTGAACACCAGGAGAGCCGGTGCTTTACCCAGATCCCAGTGCCCTGCACGGCTGCGCTGACACGAGCGCAGGCCGATCGCTCCGCCCAGCACCATCCCTCATTTTCTTCCCATTGCTCCCCAAGCGTCCCCAAACCACCCCAGCGTGTCTGTGCCGGGGCCAGGGCCTGCCCCGAGCCCGATCAGAGGCTGTCACCCAGCCCTGCACCAGCTCCCACCCCCGGGTGAGCTGGGAATGCACTGAGAGCTCGGCTCCCCGGGCTCCCCAGCACCCAAACCGGTCCTCAGACACACAGAAATGCCCAACCTGCCCCTCTGGGCACAGCCAAACACCACAATTCCATCATCCCCAAGCAACTCTGGCACTTGCCTCTTCACCTCCGCCCATTTCCAGTAGCCGGGGCTAGGACCGGGCTGTCAGAAATAGCATTCCCTAGGCAGTTCATCCCAGCACAGAGGAGAAGAGGAGCCTGTCCCTGACCCACACCATGGGCAGGACAAGGGGGGCCCTAGCTGGCTTTGCCTACTCCAACACCACAGCTCTTGGTCCCAAAGATGGGGCGAGTTCAGTGGTTTTTCCTGTCCTGAAAGAGAGCAGAAAAGGGAAGTTAATCCCACTGTGGAATCCAAGACTCCTGCATTTCCTATTTCTGCTCTGATTGCTCACCGTGGAGTTTTAGCTATGGAAAAAAAAAGGAGAATGACACCATATCAAATAAAAAGTGCCCTTTTCCAGCATTTTTATTCCAGGCATTAAAAGGATGCTCATTTCTCTTCTAGCATTGTTTCCCTCATTTTAGGAGAACCGTTTTCATCCCAGGCCCCACTCGTCAGTTGTTCGATCCTCTGGCACTGGATTTGGACAAAAGAAGGGACGCACCTGGACTGCAGGAAATCACTGAGAGAAACCCTTCCAAAACGTGACAGAGAAAAACAACAGGAGATGCAGGAAGACACATCCCTCATTTGCACGTCTGCAACGCTTTACTAAAGACTTCTCTGCATCTGGATGCTCTTTGCTCTTGGCTTTCTTCACAGGAATGCATTTGCTGCTAAACACGTCTCAGACCCTTACCTGATCGGGATAAGGTGGGATGGAGATGAAGACTCCCACAGGGAAGAGCCAGGGAGATGCAGGGCCTGGGAACATCAAGGACGGAGAAGAGAAGGAACAGGGATTGTTTTTCTTGTTTAGAGCCAGCAGTGCTGTGAGCTTGGAGAACACACGGCACCGCAGGGATCCAGGGCAGGAGCGGGATAACTCCGGGATAAGGGGAATCTGCTCCCACTCCAGGGCTGTGCCAGGGAAGGAGGGGAATTTTTTAGTGCCTTCATTACACACAAAAACCAAACCCAGCACCACCGAGCTGGACTTTCGTGAGCTGCAAAACAAAGCGGCCCCTGGCCTTTGGGGGAACACAACCTCACCGAGTCACGGAGCCAGGGGATGACACTTGGGAATGATCCTGGCTGCTGCCTGCAGGCAAATCGGATGAGGGAGCCACAGGAGCTGTGGGGTTTCCTGCTCTTCCTGCAACGCCATCGGGCCAGACCAGGAGACCTTTCCTGGAACAGATCTTCCCTGTAAAGGGAGCTACACCAAAGCTCAAGCCCTCATTTAGAGACCCTTGGAAAAGCAAAGGTGAGAGGGGATTACCTGGAGCCCCAGGGGACCGAGGCGAAGGCGATGAAGAAGCAGACAGCAAAGTGCTTCCACTGCTTCTCACTCCAGCAAAGGGAACATCCCTGGAATTTCATGGCCGGCGTCGCTCCCAAACCCCACAGGTGAACCCACACGTACTCCAGGACTGATCTCCTTCAAACTTCCAGCAGCACAGACTCACCGGGAGGAACTGCAATCCAAGGACACACAGCAGCAACCGTCTTCCCGCTTGCCCCTCTCTCCACATTTTCCCTTTCCAGCGGGATGCAGGTGCCACCCCCCAGAGGCAGGAAAACTGCCTTGCAATCCGCTACAAAACCTGCCTGGAAAGCCCAGGATGCCCGGAGCCAGCAGCCGTTTCTCCTGGAGCTCCTGCTGACAGGCATTTGAAGCCTGCTGTGCCTCACAGCTGCTTTTCTGCCAAGGGCATTCCCATCTTTTCTTTTTTAGCCCAAAGAAAGGTTTGCAAAGCTGAGTTTTGTGAGAAGCGCTTCATATTTGGATCATTCTTAACTTGGAGTTTCCCTTGGCACCAAAATCAGGGGCTCACCTTTTGCTTGGAGCTTGGCTGAAGTCCTCAGCAATGCCAGGGAATGTGGCCATTGGAGGCTTTGGGCAGATTTGGCTCATCTGCCTTTTTAGGCCTTGTTTCTTTCTCTCAGCCTTCCCACTGGATTGTGGCCTCCGAGGAATACGTAAAATCCCATTCCATTCCTATTCTTTCGGACAATTTTTTGCACCGTCCCTGTACAAAACGAGGCCCCCTGTTCGGATGCTTTTCCCCACCGTTCCCCGGCACTTTTATCTGCCGGTGCATTCCCTGCGTTGCTTGGGCTCTTCCCAGCTCTCTGAGCTCCTTCACAAGGCAGGAGATCGATTTGGCCCAGGAACTAAACCCTCCCGAGGAATTGTCTGATGCCATCTCCGCATTTGACACCTGATCCTTGTGCTCAAAGGATCCCTCTTTCTTCCCTTCAGCCAATTCCAAGGCTCGCTGCCCCCAGCTGCGATCAGGCCCCAGCCTGATCCCTGCAGTCTTCCCTGCCGGGATCCTGCTCAGGAATCCCTGGGCTACAAATGTAAGAATTCGTTCTTCCCACCCCTGCCCAGTTCCAAAGGATTTGGTGTCTGCCTTACCCGGCTGGAGCCTGCTTCCAACTCTGTTCTTGCTGCTTCTGCTGCTTTCCAGTTCCCAGGAATTCCACCGACGGAGCGACAGCGTTTTCCAGCTCCGCCAGGATTCCCTCTGCTGCGTTTGGGTGCTGGAAGGATATCAAAACCAGGCTCTCTGGGGCTTTACTATCAGGAAATTACATCCCCGGATTTGTTCATTTCCAAATATTATCTCTTCCCAACGAAGCACTGGGCATCCAAGGAATACAGAAAGTGATGGGCTGACCACTGCTTACTCCTCTGGAATGTCAGAGCTTGGAAAAAAAGGGCACTTGAGGCTTCTCCTGGTGCTGCCCGTGAGGTGTATTTTACTTGAGAGCCCCTTCCCGTGTCTTTCCCTGTATCCACCAAAAAATCCACCCCTTCATTCCCCAGCTGCTTGCTTCCTCCCTCTTTTCCTGTATCCAACAGAATTTTAACAGGTCAATAGTCCCCTCCGCAAGAGCACCTTTCATTCCAAACCTAAGAACAAACGAATCACTTCCCTTCCACCGTCCTTATTAGGATTCCACTGAGAGCAGTGGATGGAAAATGATCCTCTCCTGGTCCCTGCTGGATTCCCGGAGCAGGGATCCTTTCCCTCTTTCCCCCCACCACGGTGCCCTCCTCCCCCTCCCGCCCCACCCCACACCCTTTTCAGGCTTTGTTCCACAGCTTTTGCCTCCAGGCCTCAGATCCTTTCGTTCTCCACGAGCTCCCAGCAGCTCCACAGCCTTCCCGCTCCCATCCTGACCATTTCTCCGGGAATGGAGCTCCGCATTTCAATTGCCTTCTCTTTTCTCTGACAATTCCCACCAATCCAGAAGACCTAAAGCTGACACAAGGAACACTCGGTGCCCACAAATCCAAACCCAGACCCGGCCATCCCCAAACCAGCAACTCCCGGACAATTTGCGTTCATTCCAACCTAACACTGAGGACTCACCCAACCCTTCAAAATTCCCAAGAAATATCCTGTTGCCTTCACAGCTCCCAGGGGATTCTGCTTCGTGCTCACACGAAGGATTTGGGACTTCCCTGAAAAAACCCGTGCAGGGCACGCTGGAATCCCCGATCCCGTGAATCCGGGGAGCGTTAAAAGCTCGGTCCAGCCTGGGCCCCCGGAAATTTTTGCCAAGTATCCCCCAAGTCCTCGGGATAACAGAACTCTCTGGTACTGCATTTTTGGCGTTGTAAAGCCTGGAATTCCTTTATTCCTAGTGCTGGGCTCTGCATATGGCCGAGAAAATCCCGGCCTCCACACAGACCCAGATTCCAAACTTTTGGATACATTTCAGCAAGCCGAGAAATTCACCTTCCCTACTTCTTCTTAAGGGCATCCTTCTCTTCCCTTACCCGGCGCGCTCTCTCCCACTGGGGGTGGGTTTTCCCCTTCCCATGCTAATTAGTCCCTACTTCTAGGAGGTTTAGGTACCTTTCTTCCCTGGGACGGATTTCTTAACACAGCTACCGAGGCTTTGGGAGTCTCCTTTATCTTCTACTTTCTGGATCCATAAATGCCACAATCCAGACGCCCAACTTCAACAAGACATCCTTTCTACCTAAAAACACACACTCTCAACTCTTAGATCTTTTAAAGTTTTACCCCCGCAAAATTCCCCTATTTTTCCACCACTGAATTCCTCAGTCCTGCTTCCAAGGATTTCTTGAATACCACGGGGCTTTTCTCAAGATTTACCCCCACGACCTTCCCTACGTGCCCACTGCTCATCACCTCATTTTTCCCTCAATGTGGTCGTTCTCCACCCCAGAGAGTTTGTCAAGTGTTGCCTCCAAAATGTTCCCCATCTCTCCACTACTCAGTTCCCCATTTTGCCTCCAAAATATTCAATCTGTCCCCTCCAGACTGCATCCACTTTTACCCCCAGCGTTTTACTTCCTCTACAATATTGATTCAACCTTTTCCACCCCAAAAATCTGCATTCTCTCCCTTAAACAGCACCTCAGCTTTTCCCTCAAAAATGCCCCAGAGGGAAACTCAGATTCAGCCCCCAAACTCCCATTTGCCTACACAAACAGTTCTTGTGGCCCCTCTCAATTCCCCCAGGCTTTCAGCTCAAGGAAGAACTGGAAGCCCATTCCCTCATCTCCACCCTTGTTTTGCTTTCCTGGAAAACCTTGCGATCCCACACTTTCTCCAAGAGATCTGCTGGGAGTACTGGAAGGTTTGCTCTCTCAGAGCGCCAGGGGGCTTTACAGCACTTGTTCCTCTGCATCTTTACCCTTTTATCAGCTTTCCCCTGGAACGGTGTTGTGGGAGAAGCTTGGAACTACCAGAAATGGATCGCGTTCACATTTTTTCCCCACCAGTTTTTATCTGGTTTCAGATTCCTGGAATTACCCTCAAATGTGCCCAGGAACACTGCTGTGAAAGGATCAATGAGAAGAACAGCCGGAAAGCAGAAAACCACCTCCAGCAGCAGCCACAATGATCCCATTTCTCTTCTTACCTGGTCCTGCCAGAGCTCCCAACAGCCATTCCCATTCCAAAACAAGAGCTATGGAAGACATTCCTGCTGTCCGTGAGGGTGAGGCGGCAGTTCTGGATGTTCTTCGCTGTGCAATCAGACAACAAACAGAGTGTAAATGATCCTGGTGGTCCCTTCCAAGCCAAACCAGCCCGTGATTCCATGCGTGGATCAGCACCTGTCCCAGCTCCATTCCAGAAACCTCCTCCCACTAACCCAGAACTTTCCTTTTTCTGCTCAACATCAGGGCTTTGCTGCCGAGTGCCCCGGGCAGGGGACGCCTCAGCCTTCCCTGGGACCGCAGCATTCCCTGGGCTGCCTCAGCATCCCCTGCGCTGCTGTTCCACGCCCATCCCGTGGTCCAGCGCCTGCGCGGGCTGCAGTGCCGGGCTCTCCCCACGAGGCGGCAGCACCGGGAGCGAGCAGCCCCGGCCGGTCCCGCTGTCTCGGGGCAGCTGCGCCTTTAACCCGCCCTGAGCCGGCGGGGCCGTGAACACAGCGGGCACAAACGCCACCGCTCCCCTTTATTTCACCCTCAGAGGCACAGGATCGCAGCATTTCCTGGGCTGCAAGGGACCCACAGGGAGCATCGAGTCCAAATCCTGGCCCTGCACCCCAAGAATCCCACCCTGTGCCCGAGAGCCTTGTTCAGACCCAAACGCTTCCCCCAAGATCCTGAAAACACAGCGGGGCTGGGAGAAGGATGACCACGGAGGATTTTTTTATACAGATCTCCTTGCACGATCGTTAAATAACATTATTAGACAGTCCATGAACGCATCCCTGTGCCGGGACAGCCACCCCTGTGCCGGAACACTCATCCCTGGGCCGGAATACCGATCCCCCGCGGCCCCCACCGTCCGCTCGGGGCTGTCCCCGTTCCCCGCTCACCTCCGAGCCCGGAGCACCCGCCCCGGTGCCCCCGGCCCGGCAGCGCTGCTCCCCGGGCTCCCCGCCATCGCCGCTCCTGGCGAAGAAGGGCGGAAGTCACCGGTACCGCACCGATGTGGCTATTCGACCTTCTCAAGATGGCGGCCGGAAGGACCCCCCCCCCCCCCCCCGCTCCGTCTATTCGACTGCCTGAATGCTCCCGCCTGCCCCAGGCGCCGCTGACCCCACAGTCGGTGTCCGCGTAGCGGGAAACGCCTCAGAAAATTGCGTGCAAGCGCTGGGCTGGCGTCGGCGTCGGCGTCGCGTTCAGGCAGCCGAATAGACGCAGCTTGGGGGGGGGGCCTTCCCTGCCGCCATATTGAGAAGGTCAGAAAACAGTGCACACGACCGCCATCTTGAGTGTGGCAGTGACGACACTTCCGCCCTTCGCCGCCATCTTGGGTGCTGGCAGAAGCCACTTCCGGTCGAGCCGCCATCTTTAGTGTGGTACACTTAGGGCCCCCGCCGCCCCTCACAAGGGCTTCTGTCTAGTCGGCTGCCTGAATCCGGCCCCAACTCCGACGCCGGCCCCGCGCTTTCCGCGCGATTTTCCGCCGTGCTTCCCGGTGCGAGGACACGGCTGGCGGGGTCAGCCGCGCCGGAGGCGGGCGACGGCTCCGCGACCGGCGGCAGGCATCGGCAGGGACACCTCTCGCAGGGGGCCTACTGCGTCCGCCATCTTGAGTGTGGCCGAAGTGTAAACCACCCTCTGCAAGGTCCTGGCAGATAATAAAATAATAAAATAAAATAAATACTGTCATATTCTAATAAAAACGTCACTTAACGCCGTCCCGAGAGCGCGGAACTGCGCCTTCCTTTCCGAGCCGCCTCCTTGAGAGCGACACGCGGGCGGCTCTATGCCGACCGTGCCCGCCCGGTGCCTCCCGCCCGGGTCCCGCTGCGACCGCGCCTCTGCTGCCCGGCAAAACCGGCCCCGCCGGGCCGCCCCCCGCGCTGTCATTCCCCGCGGTCACCGCCCCGCACGGCGCCCGTTCCTTTCCATAGCTGTGGCCCCGCTCATGCACGGCCGTGTCCCTTGGCGCTCCGAACCGCCCTTCGCCCCTCCCCTCCGCTGACAGACCCGGCCCCGCTCGCTCCCGCTCCTTGCCACGCTCGGCAGCCACCGAGGCCGCCGCCCTCTCGGCTCAGCCGGCACCGGGCGGCAGCAGCGCCGCCCAGCTCAGCCCGGGGGCAGGCACAGAGCACAGGGAAAAGCCGGCTCCGGGCGCTCTGCAGCTCCTGCAGCCCGAGCGTCTCGGCTCCTGCGGCCAGGCGCTTGCTGCTTTCCTTCCTACAGAAAAACGCCGGCTCCTTATTCTCAAAACCTGCGGATCTCTATTCCCAGCTTCTTATATTGCTGTATGCAACAGAGTAGACAGAGAGGGCTGGCTCATTTCAAAATGAATTTACATCTACATCAGTAGCATTTGCCTATAGACGTAAAAGTGAAGAACTTAACAGGTTTTAGTATTCTGCACACAGCCCTCGCTGGGAGGAATGGTAAAAAGTTAAAAACAAATAAAATTTTAAAAGTAGAAAGTTAGAAACAAAGTTACAACGGCAGAAATTTAGAAACAAACAAAGAGGTAAAATACAAGAAACAAACAAATTTCTAAAGGGAGAAAGTTGAAAACAAACAAAGTTAGAAACAAACAAACAAAAAAATTAGAAACAAACAAAATTAGAAAGGTAGAAATTTAGAAACAAAGTCAGAAAGGCAAGTGTTGAGCCTTTGACAGGGTACCCCTCCTTCTCAGACCAGGGTGAAAGAGCAGAGGAGGCTGCTGTTCTGCTAAGTTCTTTATTTCACGGTCTCACAGCTGTCTTGAAGGCAGAGTTCGAATGGGGTTACATGATAAAGCCAAGCAGCAGCAGCAGGCAAAAACAGCTTCTTCTATATGCTCCATACACTCTATTTTTTCTTATAGAAGTGTGGATTCTATTTGTTCATTGACCAGTAAGATTAACACACGATTCTAGTTTTCCTTACCCCATCCCGGTCTAATTCTAACAGTCGTAAGCCTCACACAAGTGTCATCTGCCCTTGTTCCATAAGGAATCCCTCTACAGACAGGGAGTTGTCACCGGCCCCGTGCTCATGGGCTGCAGGGGACACCTGCACTGAGGAGGAAATGGAAATGGGAAAGAGGGAACTGCAACCTGATGGGACGCACCTCTGGCACCACATTTCCTCTTCTTCCTGCTGTCCCGGAAAACCCCAAGTAAATCCAGTCCCTCAGACCTTGCATCCCAGAACACCAGGAGAGCCGGTGCTTTACCCAGATCCCAGTGCCCTGCACGGCTGCGCTGACACGAGCACAGGCCGATCGCTCCGCCCAGCACCATCCCTCATTTTCTTCCCATTGCTCCCCAAGCGTCCCCAAAGCACCCCAGCGTGTCTGTGCCGGGGCCAGGGCCTGCCCCAAGCCCGACCAGAGGCTGTCACCCAGCCCTGCACCAGCTCCCACCCCCGGTGAGCTGGGAATGCACTGAGAGCTCGGCTCCCCGGGCTCCCCAGCACCCAAACCGGTCCTCAGACACACAGAAATGCCCAACCTGCCCCTCTGGGCACAGCCAAACACCACAATTCCATCATCCCCAAGCAACTCTGGCACTTGCCTCTTCACCTCTGCCCATTTCCAGTAGCCAGGGCTAGGACCGGGCTGTCAGTAATAGCATTCCCTAGGCAGTTCATCCCAGCACAGAGGAGAAGAGGAGCCTGTCCCTGACCCACACCATGGGCAGGACAAGGGGGGCCCTAGCTGGCTTTGCCTACTCCAGCACCACAGCTCTTGGTCCCAAAGATGGGGCGAGTTCAGTGGTTTTTCCTGTCCTGAAAGAGAGCAGAAAAGGGAAGTTAATCCCACTGTGGAATCCAAGACTCCTGCATTTCCTATTTCTGCTCTGATTGCTCACCGTGGAGTTTTAGCCATGGAAAAAAAAGGAGAATGACACCATATCAAATAAAAAGTTGATTAATCCACGTAGGGGCTGTGGAGAGGATACAAAGGAGCTTTTCCATGATTTTGGGGCTTGAAGAGGGACTGAATTTCCCTCAAAGCTGGGAAGGGCCTGAGGATAATAAAGCAAAGGAGCAGCTTCATCTCTCCCTGGCAGAGAGCTCGGGGCTCCATTATGGATACAAATCAATCCCAGCAGGATTTCAAAGGGTTTCTTTAGGATGTCAGGTCCCTCTTTATCAGATCCCTGCTGGGATTCAGGGCCTGCCTGGTCACGGGGTGCTTTGATAAGGGCTGGATTTAAATCCCAGATCTGAGAACAGACATGAAAGGTCCCTGGGTTTCTAGGGGGTTGAAAAACTCAAGCTGGATTCGCTGCAGAGCTGAAAAATCAGGGTAAGAGAGAGCAAGGAGTGGCCAGCAGGCCCAGGCTCCTGATCACGCCCCTGGGATCCATGGGATCCATAGGATCCACGGCCTCTGGCACGCTGCTCCAGCACCCTGCAGGGTGACTGACAGCCGGGCAGGGGAAGGAGCCACCAGCAGCTCTGCCATGTGCACCATCATTCACCTTGCACGTGGCCTAAACAGCCACCAAGCACTGATGGACTGACTGAGCCGAAAATATCGGAGAGATCTCAGTTTGCACTCCAAATTCCCTGCAGCCTGTTCCCTTCCTGATCCATCCCTTCAAGCAGCAAGAGTGGAATTCCTTCCATCGTTGCTCTTTCCCTCCTGTTTTCCACTCAACAAGAAAAAGAGCAGCCACGTGAACAGGAGTAAAAGCCCCAAACCCACAAAAAAGCACATTCTCAGCATCACTAATCCCTGCCAAACTGCCAGGAACCTTCCAAAACTACATCCAAGCTTGGAAACAGGGATCCAGTTGTTTGTTTAAGCAGCTATTGATCCAGTCTCTTCCAGCTAATTAAACTATTCACTATTTAAACTCATTAAACTGCTCATCCTGCTCCTGGCAGCCAGAGGCAAAGAAGAAATCGTGTCTAGATTAAATGGTGTTGGTGAATGTGCCCATCCCAGTCCTTGGAGAGGTTGGAATTGCATCCCTGTTCCTCTGCTCTCTTTTCCTTCCTTTTTCCTGCAGTGATTCCCACCCGGATTCCTCAGCTCCAGCTCTCTGAGCAGCCTCAGGGGGAGCATTTCATCCCCTTAGAGCCAACTCCATTTGTTGCATCCTTCATGCCTCAACCACCCCTAAAAGCAGGCAAGTGCTGATGGGCAGTGCAGCTGCTTCCACTTGGGAATGTTTCCAGTGGAACAGGGAGGGAATTCTGAGAAGCTTCCACCCACTGCACGTTATTGCTGGATAAAAGGTGAGGCAGCAAAGGATCAACAAAGGGAGATTTCAGCAAGACAAAGTCCAGACAGAGAGGCTGCAAGTGTGGCTGGGGCTGCTAAACTGGGAAAACTGCAAGGTCAGGCTGTGGGAACATGGATTATACTGAGGTCTGGAACTGGTGTTGGGAAGAGAGGGAGAAGGAGAAGGAGAAGGAGAAGGAGAAGGAGAAGGAGAAGGAGGAGAAGGAGGAGAAGGAGGAGAAGGAGGAGAAGGAGGAGAAGGAGGAGAAGGAGGAGAAGGAGGAGGAGGAGAAGGAGGAGAAGGAGAAGGAGAAGGAGAAGGAGAAGGAGAAGGAGAAGGAGAAGGAGAAGAAGGAGAAGGAGGAGGAGGAGGAGAAGGAGGAGGAGGAGGAGAAGGAGGAGAAGGAGGAGAAGGAGGAGAAGGAGGAGAAGGAGGAGAAGGAGGAGAAGGAGGAGAAGGAGAAGGAGAAGGAGAAGGAGAAGGAGAAGGAGAAGAAGGAGAAGGAGGAGGAGGAGGAGAAGGAGAAGGAGAAGGAGAAGGAGGAGAAGGAGGAGAAGGAGGAGAAGGAGAAGGAGGAGAAGGAGAAGGGCCCGAAGTAACTGCACAGTGAATTTCCTTACCATGAGCCAGGCTCATTCCCTGAGCTGACCAATATCTCCGAGCTCCCCTTCATGGCACAGCCCTGCCAGTAAAGAACAGAAGTTCCTGCTGCTCCCACTGGAATTCTGTAGTGTGCCTGGCATTCCATACGTTCTGCTGCCTGAGAATTCCTGCAGCCGTCCTCGGGAAGAGCAGTTCACTGCCACAGGAGGAACAAGAGGAAAGCAGCTGCCACTCTCGGGTTCTGTGCCCTGTAAAAAGTAAAAGCAGATAAAGATCAAAGCTCCATAAAGCTGGAACCATCTCCAACCTCGGGACAGCACTTCTGTGGGAAAAGCGTAGATGGGCAATTAGGAAGGAGATCATCATGCAAATGGGCAAGGGGGGGGAATTAAATTCTGCTGCTTTCTGATTGAGGCCTGCTTCAATTTGCAGCCTTTATAATATCAGCTTAATGGGACTTTTTGTGCTTTAAAGAGGTTTTTATTAGCTGGGGGTTGTCCCTGCCTGGACTGAGGCACAGCACAATGAGTCTCCTGCCTCCTGAAGCCGTGTCGTTATCCCAGCATCTGAAATTAAAAACCAGCACTCTGGGAAACCTCTCTACTCTGAGGAGAAGTGTGAGGAGCGTTTGGGTCTGTGGAAAGCCTGGAACAGCTCTGAGAGACACCAAACATCCTGTGGATCCCAATAAACAGCAAAACATTCCAGCAGCTCCTTCCAACACCGCCCTTGTAGGGAACTCTGTCACCCCAGTGGGTATTTGTGGGAGTAAGGAAGAAATCCCACTAATGACCTCAGTGTGATCACCTCTGGTTCATCTGGGGATAAATCTCCTTTATCCTTCTGGGAGAATAAAGGAATCCAATGCTGCCTTAATCCCCAGCTCCTCAGAGTCTGCATTTCCAGAATCCATCTCCTGGCCCAGCATGGGAAGGGTTGTCCAGCGCTGGAACAGCTGCCCAGGGCAGTGGTGGAGTCACCAACCCTGGAAGTGCTCATAAAATACATGGATATGGCACTTGAGTGTTCATAAAATACCTGGGGAAATACATGCGTAAATATAGGAATAAATACATGGGTAAATACATGGATAAACATATGGATAAATATAGGGATAAATATGTAGGGATAAATATGTATGGATAAATACATGGCACTTGAGGTCATGGGTTGGTGTGACCATGGTGGTGGTTGATGTTTGGACTTGATGATGCTAAAGGCCTTTGCCAGCCTCAACAACCCCAGGATTCCATGATTTTCTGCCTTTTTCTCCTGCTCTGGGGCTGAGAAACTCCTTGAGCGGAGCAGCAGTGGGAGCAGGGAGCCACAGGCTGCACATCAGAGCTCTGCAGGCACTTTTAATCCACCTCTCTTCATGTTCATGGAAGATGGCACAGGAAATCTCTCAGCCCGAAAGCATCTCCCCAGCTCTGCACACCCGGGACAAAGCCGAGGTGAATGATCCCCTCCAAGCTCCTTCCAGAGCCATTCCAGCGGCAACCAGAGGCAGCAGTTCCTAGAGAAACGGCTCCTATCCAATTCAGGAGCCTTCCCTTGGGGAGGAGACATCCATTTCCCCTTCTACCTGTCATTCTTCTTCATTCATGGACTCGATAAGGCAGGAAATCTGGCAGGCTTGAAGTAAAAAACGAGCTGTTCACAGCAAAGAGAGCCTCAGCGGGTAAAAAAAAAACAAACCCCAAACTGTTGGAATCAAGATGAAGTTAATAGGAGCAAAAATAAATAGAAACAGACCCTAAATGTAAATGAACATTACATCACCACTGGCATTTCAGCTCCTTTTCAAATACAGAAATAGCAGCAGATTTAACTTGCAGAAAGTTGCTGTGTTCACACAGCCAGAGCTGCTTCAGGGGCACAGCCCTGAACCTTCTGCTCCCCAAAACAACTCAAGACTCGAGAAAGGAGAAACAGGGATCAGGCAGAGGGGGAAAATCCCAACTTCCCGGTCAAAAGAGGTTAAGAGAAATACAATTCCATCCCTTAACCCTGTGGAGATGGGATCTGTTGGCGTTTGCCAGCTCCAGAGGAGTTCACTCCACCTCGGGCAGATCGGAGGTGAAAGCAAATAATGCAACTGCAGCCCCGGAGAAGGCTGGGCTCTTAATTGACAGAGATTCCAGAGAGAGGGAAATAACCTCCAGTACCATTTGGGCAGCAGGTTTCTCTCCCAGCTGCCACCTCAAATCCTCGAGATCCCCGTTGGCCACCCAAAATTCCAGGCACCATTTCCAGCCTGGAAACAAACTCGGAGTGCTCTCAGAGTGAGACCTTAAAGCTGGAGCACCTCAGCCCCCACACCTGCTCAATCCCTGCTCTCCCAGGGGCTCAGCCTGGAGAAAAGGAGGCTCCAGAGAGACCTTTTCTCTCTCTGGAATTCCCTGACAGGAGGGGGCAGCTGGGGGGGGGGGGGGGGCGGGCTCTGCTCCCAGGGAACAGGGACAGAAGTTCTGAGTCATTTCAGGGAGTGAAGAGTTACAGGGCAGGAAACAAAGGCAGCTGAAGAAGATCTGAGACGATTTTCCCTTATTCTTACACACCTCAGACATTCAATTTTGTCCAAGTTTGTGTCTCGAATTTAAACCCAACTCCTTCCCTGTGGGAAGGAGGAGATGATCCCGGCCTGCCATGTGCCAGAGCGAGAGTGACAGAGGGAAGGATGTTACTTGGGGAAGGGTGGCACACTGACATTTCATCGTGGCTGATATGGCAGAGAGACTTCATTTTTTTTAACAGCAAAAGCTTCAATATTTCACAAAATCTGTGTTCCCTGTGATTATTTGTAAAGCATTGTGGATGGGCTTGGCACTTCCCTGACAGAAACACTGGCAGGGCTCTGCCTGGAGGGATCTATAATTGAAGATGGGAAGAGTGGATGGGAGGACAGGGATGCAGCAGAGGGAGATCAGAAAGAGAATTACGAATTCTTTCATTCTTTTCTGGATTTTTTGGGTTCTTTTAATGTGATCCATTTTAAATCCAGGCTTAAGATCTGATTCAACTTCAGATTTTTTTTGCTGCCCAAACTTTCTTCTGTCCCTGGCTGGAGCAGAAAACCAAAATTTCAAAATTCCTCATGAAATAAATAGGAGGGTGGTGTGGGAACAGCCTCACTTTCCCAGGTGGAAACACTTCCCTCCGGGTTTATCATTCTGGGAACAATTCTGGCCCAAAGAAGGGGAAGCACAGAGTGGCACTGCCAGGGTGTGACACGGCCAGGGCACAAGGAGGCCCTGGGTTCTCCTCCAGGTTTGTTTGTGGAAGGTTTGGGGTGGTTTGGGGTGGCTGAAGGGTTTCTGACAGCATTAATTGGGAGTCAATCCCCCTACGGATCCCCATTCCCAGTTCTCCCAGGAAGCTCCTGCAATGGTCTCTAAGGGGTTAATGGAATATCTGCTTTTCCCTGCACGGATGACGGGGCCCAAAGCACTTCCCTGGCCCTGCAGGAGCCCCAGCACTGAAAATCCCCGAGCAACACCTCGGAGCTGCCGCAGGCACCCAGACAGAAGGGGAAGGTGCCCATTCCCTCAGCTCCCGGCTGCCAGATGGGGGAATATTTTGGGCTTTTGGGAAAAGCGTTGGGTTTCCACCTTTTCCCTGCGTGTGAGGAAGCGCCTGGCACCAGGGAATGCTCTGCTGAGCTGGGAGGCCCCGGCATTCCTGGAGAGAAATCTTTAGGATTAGGTGGGGGATTACACCACCTGCTCCCTTTCCCTGTGGCTGGGGGCACCAGGCTGAGGGCACAGCGGGCGGGATGTGCCGGAGACCCAAATCCCACTGGAACCACGGCGTTTTCCATCCCCTTGGGTCCAATTCCGGGCAGGAGCAGCACCTGGAGGACAAAGCTGCGCGGCAGCCGAATGCCGGGTGACAAAACCCCTGAAAAACAGGCTTGAGGAAGTGGCTGGGTGGAAGGGTGAGCTGAGGGAGGTGGTAATTAGAGCACTGGGGGAAGGTGGTAATTAGAGCACTGGGGGAAGGTGGTAATTAGCTCTGCTGCTCACCGTGGCTCAGCCTTCAGCTGTCACTCACCCACGCCTGGAGCCTGTGGAACACGTTTCTGTCCCATCTGCGAGGGAAACGCTTCCCCTTCCCTCTTCCTGCAAAAGCAGAGGAATCCTTGTCCCTGGATGACCAAGGCCGGGCCAGGGGTGGAGACGCCATCCCTGCAAGGCTTCAAAAACCGTGGATGTGGCGCTGGAGGACAGGGGTGGCTGGGGAGCGTGCTGGTGGGGCTGGGTTGAGGGTTGGACTTGGCGATCCCAAAGGTCTTTTCCAGATATTCTCCTGCAAATAGAATGTTTATATAATAAAGCACACAATTTGGAGCTCGTTAAACAGTTATATTTCAGTCAAAACTCTGCACATAATCTCTTCATGAGGGGTTTTGAATTCCACCTCCCCTCTGCAGCAGCGATCCCGTGATTCCAACACGGATCTCCAGTCCCCTTTGGCATTTTCTGATTTCCAGGCAACATCTCATGGCCTCAAAAGCCTTGGTAGACTTAATCAAAACCGGGCTGAGTCTAAAGTGGACTCGAGCACAACGTTCAGGTGCAATGGATGCTGCTGGAATGGGGGCTCTAATGCCAGGTGTCACATCCTCCCAAACTTCCAGCTCCCGGAACTAGAAAGGAGCTTTAATGGATGGAAAAGAAATCCCCAAACCACAACCCCGTGGGAATCAGGGATGCAGGACTCGGCTGTGCTGCCATCACTCCCTCAGGAATAGCCAGGTTTAGCTCATTCTGTCTGCCCAGAGAGGAGGATTTGCCCCTGGATGCCCTGGAATGTTCCAGGCCAGGCTGGACACTGGGGCTGGGAGCAGCCCGGGACAGTGGGAGGTGTCCCTGCCCGTGGCAGTGCTGGCACTGGATGAGCTTTAAGGTCCTTCCAAGCCCAAATGGTTCTGTGAGTCTTAGAGCCCTGAAATTCTCATGACAGAGGTGGAACTGCAAGAGCTTAAGGTCCCTTCCCAAAGAAACCCCATTGCAGGACTCTGCAGCTTCTGGAGCCCTGGGTCCATGGAAATGCAGTTTCAGAGGAGCTCCGAGGAAATGGGTGTTTTGGGGAGAGCAGAGTGGCTGGAAGAGAGGAACAGGAACAGTCTCCTCGAGCAAGCCCTTGTGTCTCAGGGAGCGGGATCGGCTCGCTCCTAACGCACCTGGTGACTCCCAGAGCGGGGGATGGAAATGCAGCCCAGGTCCGAAAGAAACCTCTGCGCATCATGCGCGGGCGCGCTGCCCCACTGCGCGCGGCCCCCGCGCGGGCACGCCCGCGCGGGGGGCTATTGCGCATGCGCGGGCGCGGTTGCTACTGCGCATGCGCGGGCGCGGTGGCTACTGCGCATGCGCGGGCGCGGTTGCTACTGCGCATGCGCGGGCGCGGTGGCTATTGCGCATGCGCGGGCGCGGTTGCTACTGCGCATGCGCGGGCGCGCGGGCTATTGCGCATGCGCGGGCGCGGTTGCTACTGCGCATGCGCGGGCGCGGTGGCTATTGCGCATGCGCGGGCGCGGTTGCTACTGCGCATGCGCGGGCGCGCGGGCTATTGCGCATGCGCGGGCGCGGTTGCTACTGCGCATGCGCGGGCGCGGTGGCTATTGCGCATGCGCGGGCGCGGTTGCTACTGCGCATGCGCGGGCGCGCGGGCTATTGCGCATGCGCGGGCGCGGTTGCTACTGCGCATGCGCGGGCGCGCGGGCTATTGCGCATGCGCGGGCGCGGTTGCTACTGCGCATGCGCGGGCGCGGTGGCTATTGCGCATGCGCGGGCGCGGTTGCTACTGCGCATGCGCGGGCGCGGTTGCTACTGCGCATGCGCGGGCGCGGTTGCTACTGCGCATGCGCGGGCGCGGTTGCTACTGCGCATGCGCGGGCGCGCGGGCTACTGCGCATGCGCGGGCGCGGTTGCTACTGCGCATGCGCGGGCGCGGTTGCTACTGCGCATGCGCGGGCGCGGTTGCTACTGCGCATGCGCGGGCGCGGTTGCTACTGCGCATGCGCGGGCGCGCGGGCTACTGCGCATGCGCGGGCGCGCGGGCTACTGCGCATGCGCGGGCGCGCGGGCTACTGCGCATGCGCGGGCGCGGTTGCTACTGCGCATGCGCGGGCGCGCGGGCTACTGCGCATGCGCGGGCGCGGTTGCTACTGCGCATGCGCGGGCGCGCGGGCTACTGCGCATGCGCGGGCGCGGTTGCTACTGCGCATGCGCGGGCGCGGTTGCTACTGCGCATGCGCGGGCGCGGTTGCTACTGCGCATGCGCGGGCGCGGTTGCTACTGCGCATGCGCGGGCGCGGTTGCTACTGCGCATGCGCGGGCGCGGTTGCTACTGCGCATGCGCGGGCGCGGTTGCTACTGCGCATGCGCGGGCGCGGTTGCTACTGCGCATGCGCGGGCGCGGTTGCTACTGCGCATGCGCGGGCGCGGTTGCTACTGCGCATGCGCGGGCGCGGTTGCTACTGCGCATGCGCGGGCGCGCGGGCTACTGCGCATGCGCGGGCGCGCGGGCTACTGCGCATGCGCGGGCGCGCGGGCTACTGCGCATGCGCGGGCGCGCGGGCTACTGCGCATGCGCGGGCGCGCGGGCTACTGCGCATGCGCGGGCGCGCGGGCTACTGCGCATGCGCGGGCGCGCGGGCTACTGCGCATGCGCGGGCGCGCGGGCTACTGCGCATGCGCGGGCGCGCGGGCTACTGCGCATGCGCGGGCGCGCGGGCTACTGCGCATGCGCGGGCGCGCGGGCTACTGCGCATGCGCGGGCGCGCGGGCTACTGCGCATGCGCGGGCGCGCGGGCTACTGCGCATGCGCGGGCGCGCGGGCTACTGCGCATGCGCGGGCGCGCTGCCCTTCTTATATTAAAACCAAAATTTTCACTCTGTCCCCTGTAGTTTTCCTCGTATGTACCTTCAAAACGTTCATTCTGTCCCTCACAGATTAGCTCAGGTCTTTTCCCTCAAATTGTCTCTGTCTGTCCCCTACCGATAAGAACCTCAATTTTCATCCCAAAATGTCACCTACTCATTGCCCCGATTTTACCTCAAAACGTTCATTTCCTCCCATACAAATTAACTCACATTTTACCCCCAAAACGTTCGTTTTATCCCCTACAGAACGTGCCCAGCATCCGAGCAACAGGACCGCGAATGCCTGGCGGCAGCAGCGCCACCGCTCCGCGATTTGCGCTCTGGCCACTGAAGCCCCACACGGCCGGGACAAGCATGAGGCGGCGGCACCCACGGAAATCGTGAGGTCGTGGCCTGCGGTACGGGATGTTACCCCCTGAGCGGCAGCACCGAGCGTAAAAAGCCGCCGCGCCCGCACGGCCTTCCCGCGGCGCTGCGCGTGGGTAGCTGCGGCCGCTCCCTGCACACGCGCAGCTTTCTTCAGCCGGCATCGTTGGGCCAATGCGCGCGTGCAGCTGCTCCCCGGCGTGGCTGTAGTGCCTCCTGTGCACCAGCAGGTGGAAGCAGCGAGCAGCACCGCGCAGCTCTCCCGCTTCCCTGCGCGCACGTCGCTTTCTGTCATTGCACCCGTGCGGTTTTCCGCGTTACTGCACGGGCACGGCTTCTCAATTTACTGCGCGTGTGCCGCTCTCCAAGTCGTTGCTCATTCCTTTGCTTTTTTGAGTTCTGCCGCTTATGTGCAGGTATTTTTGCTGGGGTTTTTTTATGTTTGAGGAGTTTTATTACTGCTTTTTAACTGCACGTGCACAGCGCTGCTGAGTTCACATGCACGTGTGGGGTGTTCTTACTTGCGGTGTTAGCGAGAAGGAGAAGAGCCCAGCCCGTGCTTGGGTTCGGGAGGAGTGCAGCAACGCGCAAGACGAACGTTTGAAACAACGCAGGTCAGCGCGGTGCAAACGAACTGGCAGGTGAGGGTAGCGCACAGAGAAAGGCTACTACGCGCACAGTAGCAGAAGTCAGAATTGTGACATGGAAAAACATGCTTTCCTTCTCGCCCCCGATACAGGAGTCCAGGATGGACGCTTGGAGCACGTCCATCAGAGCACCAAGGACCTCTGCAGGAGCCACAGCCCTAAAGACTCACGATGGCACTGAACACCTCTGTGCTCTGTTAACCAAAGACTGGGGCAGATCATGCCTGAAGAAAGAGTGGTCTCTGTTTTTTTCCAAGCTGCTACAGAAACAAACAAAGGTAGAAAGGTAAAAATGAACAAAGGAGGGAAGGTGAGAAAGGTCGTTTGAAAGTCAAAGTCAGAGAGAGAGAGAGAAAGAAAGTCAAAGTCAGCGAGAGAAAGTCAAAGTCGGAGAGAGAAAGTCAGAGAAAAGAAAGAAAGTCAGAGAGAAAGAAAGTCAGAGTCACAAAGAAAGAGAAAGAAAAATAGAGAGAAAAAGGAATAGAGAAACAGAATAGGGTTTGAGAGAAAAAGAAATCGAGTTTAAAAGAGAATTAGTGTTGAAGAGAAAAAGAGAAACTGAGAAATAGAGTGACAGAGACATCCAGAAACAGTTAAACAGTGAGAAAAAGATAAAGAGTTAGAAAAAGTCAAGGGAGGAATAGACTGAAAAGTAAAGCAAAGCAGAGCAGCAAAGCAAGAAATACGGCGAAAAAATTACTAAACCACACCAAAGGAAGAGAGCAACCAAAAGGGGGGAGGGGGGGTATCTTTATTAGGGTTTATTCAACTTTACTGAACGAGGGTTTTTTATTTACACTTCAGCAAAGCAAGTGGAAATAACAACATACACAAGCACAAGCACAAATACAATCCATATGCACACTGGTCAAAGTCCAATTGACATACAGAGCAATATGTGCAAGTGCAGCAGCAAACACCAACACAGAGCAACACAAGCCAACCCCCTATCAGTACAATGGAACAATTGTTCTATTTCTGGAAAATTCATTACATTTTATTGTTTCAGGAAACCCAAAACAACAGCAGCACAGGGAGAAGAAAACACATCTACCACACACCTCCTTCAGCTGACACACAAACCCACCCTCGCTCTCGTCTCGAGAGCACCCCATGGGAACGCGGTTCCCGGGAGCCCCAAAATCATCCCGCCTGACAAATCCCCGGCACGGTCGGCACCCAAACCCTGGCGATGAACGGCACCTCACAGACCGGCCGGGTCTCAGATAAACAAACCCAGCCGGGAGGGAAAACATCCCCAGACAGCGCAGCTGGGTTGTTTTTACTCTGAGTTTAAAAAGCAGCTGAAAAGCCTGAAAGGCAAAACTCACACACACAAGGTTAGGACCATTCCACACCCGCACTCTTCTCGCAGGCAGACAGACACAGGCACACACACACACAGTCACACACCCTTCAGCTTACACCCTGACTGCAGCCCTTACTCAAAACATCCCAGCCATGGAGATGCTCCGACACAGCTTCTGGATGCCGCTCCTCGACGTCGAACGGCGCGCGCCGGGAAAATCGGCAGCGTCGGTGACCGCGGAGATCCGGAGCCGCCTCGGGGACCTGCGAGACAACGGGAGGCGGTCAACGAGACGCCGAGGGCTGGGAGTTATTCCCACACCGGGCCCGTAAGTCTTCTGCCCAAAAACCCATGAAAAAGAGATGAACCACTAAGTTTGATAACTCTTCTACTTAACCGTGACCCTACGTGCCGGGGCAGGGCAGCTCAAACCCAGAAAGCACACAGGGAAGTGTTTTACCATGTACAGCCCCGTGAAACAGAGTGGGCCGAGAGGCAAGAACTAAAACGCAGGGGAAAGCAGGGATTAGATACAATAAAATGTCGGTAGGGCCTTTTTTAAGCTGAACCTAAGTCGATCACTACATCAGGTTGAACTCTATGTTCACTTCCAAAGACATATGTCTTTTCAAATCCAGACAGCTGGTTTAGAACTTCTGTGTTGCTGTTTAGACATCAAGCTTTGGGGCTGAGGTTTTTTTATTCCCAGGTGCTTGCTGGCAGTAAAAATACACTTCACATCTGCAGTGTGTGCACGTGGCTTGGGCTGTGGATTCTGGGGCAAAAAAAATTCAGGAATCAGGGAAAGAAAGAGATGGAAAAGAGAAAGAGAAAGGGAGTGTGAAGGGAAAGGGAAAGGGAAAGAAAGGTGGAAGAGAGAAAGCGAAAGGAAAGGGAAAGGAAAAATTAGACATAAAAATAATATTAAACCCCAAAATAAAAATAAATATGAATTAGCTCCCCATCCCGTTCCCCATCCCATCCCCCGCTCTCCATCCTGTTCCCCCACTCCCCCATCCCGTTCCCCCGCTCCCCCATCCCGTTCCCCATCCCGTTCCCCGTCCCGTTCCCCATCCCGTTCCCCGTCCCGTTCCCCATCCCGCTCTCCCGCTCCTCGCTCACCGCCCGGGCCCGTCCGTGCCCGCCCGCCCCAACCGCTCCCGCCGATTCCAACTGGCCACGCGCAGCCCCGGGCCGCCTCCCCATTGGCCAGCCCTCGGCCCGCCCCGCCTTCCCATTGGCCGCTGGGCCCGTCAATCACGCGGGAAACCCCGCCGCCCGCAGGCGCTGTCCCACGGCGGCCGCTGGAATGCGGCCCGGGCACATCCCCAAGGGAAAAGGAGGCACAAAATGAGGAATTGGGAAGTAAAAGGGGAAGGCTGCGCAGCGCCCGCGGCGCCCCGACAACGAGGAGCAGCCCCCACTCCTCTCCCCATCTTCGTTTTGCACCCCCGAGCCCTGCACGTTATCAGGGAGCAGCCCCAACCCTCTCCCATCATTAACTCGGAGATATTCCATGGTTTTTCCAAACTGCTGAATTTATTGTGCTGAAGAGCCGCTTCGTTCAGCACACACCGGTCCATAGAGCTGCATAGAAAAGTGCTGAGATACAATTCCAGGCTTCCCCAGCCCATCTCCAGGTGTCACCCCCAGCCCTCCCAGGGGCTCCCAGTTCCCAGGGCAGAGCAGAACCAGCACCCAGCCAGCAGCTCCTCGGTCCTGCGAGGTGTGTGGCACTTCCAGAAGTACACCATGCCTTGGAGCAAGCTGGCCAAACAATTCCACACCTAAACCCTTCAATCCCTGCACGTCAAGGCAGACTCACAAATGCCCAAGAATTCGCACCTGCAATGGAAAAGTTAAAAGATCAACGTCTGCCTGAACTGCATTTGCAGAGTCCAATTGCACCCATTTTGCTCTGCCTCACGCTCGCAAATTGCCCGGAACAAGCAAATTGCTTGTAGCCTCCTTCAAGAATGTCACTATTCTGTTTGAGAAACCACATCCTGCTCTGCATCCTATGTGGATTCATTCTGTCAATCCAGGGAGATCAAGTTCAGCAGCCTCCCAGGACTGCTGATAATCTCCTGAAAGTCCACAGTAAACATTTCTTTACACACTGGATCAGATCTGATGAACTATACAACTTCACACCAGCCAGGAAAGTGTGTGGGACTGACTTTTTAACCAATGCAGACGTGGGGGTACACTTACAGGCCAACTATAATTTTCCCTAGAGAATGCTGAGCATATATTTTTTCCACTCAGAGCTATTGTTCCATGTTTTCCCAGGACTTCAGAGTATGTCCAGCAGTGACTGGAACCCCCATGCAGTAAACCCACTCAGGCTTACCAGGAAGCTTCTGTGGGAGCCTCAAGTTTCGGTGCAGCTCAGAAGCTGCACGCGCCTAAAGCATCTCCACGGGAACACGAAGCTTCCCTCGTGCATTTCATTTCTTTATCCGAAATATTCTTCCCACTCAGCCACAACCTAGAAAGGAAAAAAAAAGGAAAAGAAGGAAGATCAATTAATTTTGACATAAGGAGTCTTGACTATCCTAACACACTGCCAGGTGAAAAAACATCCCTGCCCCTCTAACAAATCCCCCTGATACTGTCTCCATCAAGTATCAATTATTTAAACGCTGTATTAAGGAGAGTAAAGACACAATGCTTGGAATTCTCAACAACGGCTCAGCTTGGCTACTCCAAGCACTTTCCCACCCGGGGAGCTGAGCAGTCCCAGATTTAAACACCACATTTAATACAAATCTGACAGCAATTTGATTTGATTTGGCTGCCAGCATCGGAGCTGCTTCCACACAGACACACGAGGCTGCTCCGAGCTGCCATTTCATCGGCGCCTGGGGACAGGAACAGCACCCGCACCGGCCACCTGGCTCAGCCCGGGCTCCATCCAGCACCCACCGAGAGCCGCTGCGAGCTGAAATCCTCCCGGCCCCTCCTGCCGGGGAAAGCCTGCCTCCGGCTCCGGCTGTCCCCAGCTCCCACCTCCCGGGGAAAGCCTGCCTCCGGCTCCGGCTGCCCCCAGCTCTCACCTCCCGGCAAACAGCAGCTCCATCCTTGGTGGCTGCTCCCGGCTGCGGGCAGCCGCCGCCCTTCGGGCAAGCCGATGGCTCGGGCAGCTCCGGTGCCCGCTCTTCCTCGATGCTTTTGCGTTTTCCTGCAGCTCCCCGGGCCGGAGGGAGCGGGGGGCGGCGGCGGCGCGGGGGGGGGGGAACGAGAGCCCGGCACGGCACCGCGGGGCGCGGGGACCTCTCGTGGGAGAGGCGCGGCGCGCGCGGCACGGAGGTGTCCCCGCCGATGCCTGCTGGCCGGCGCCCACGCGCCTCCCGCCCGCCCCCGACGCCGCTGACCCCACAGCCCGCAGCAGCCCCAGGTGTGAGCGGCCAGGATGAGGAGGGGGCGGCTCCTGCCAGAGGCCGCTCTCCGAGGGTTCCCCGGGCACAGCTGTGCAGGGAGCTGCTGGTCCAGAGGGGCAATGGGGGCATCCCGAGTGTCCCTCCAGGGACAATGGTCGGAGCATCCGGCAGGAGCTGGGGAGCAGCCGGAGGCACCTGGGCACAGAGCACTGCTCCCAGAAAATGCCCAGGGAAAACCCCTCGTGCCAAGGGGCAGCACCTGAGCAGGCAGGGCAGCATGTGGGGTCCCAGGGAAACATTCCACTTTCCCCTTTCATCTTGGCAGCCCTTCCCCAGTGCCCCCCCCCAAAAAAGGGGGGTTATGAGGAGAAAAGGGATTTAAACGGAGGGAAAAAACTTCCTTTTCCATAATTGTCTGTGTTTAAATTGAGGGGGAATCCCCTTCCTCTGCAATTTTAAGGGCATCAGTTGAAGGAAACCCTGCCTTTTCCATGCTCTTAGGGGTATCACTTGACAGGGAATCCCCATTTTCCATTATTCTCCAGTTTAAATAGAAGGGGAAAACCTTGACAATGCTATTTTATTGATTGGAATTGAGCATAACTCCCCCATTTTCATCATCCCAAGGTTTAAATTGAGGGGAAAGCCCGGTTGTCCCTCCTTTATAAGGGTGTGAATTGAGGGAGAAATCCCCCTTTTTCCATCACTGGAGAGACCTGAAGTAAGGAAAACCCCTCTTTTTCCAGTATTTTAGGGGATTCAGAGGAGAGAACCCATTTATTGCTATGGCATCTATTTAAGTAGAGACAAACACTCCCTAGTCTCTCATTTTAAGGGGTTCAATTGAAGGAAGCTCCCCCTTTTTCAGCATTTTAAGAATTTAAATCTGTACTTCAGGGCACTTCTAGCTGGGTACTGGCACCTAATCTCTCACAAGGGAGTGAGCCCAGCACTCACAAAACCTTCCTGCTGCCAGAGAGCCCATTATTTTTTCAGTTTTATTTATAATGAATACATCCCTAATTAGAGACCCCAACAGGAGTTACACCATGTATATTATTACTATTCTTCTCCACCCTCCGTAGTCCTGTGACTCAATAACCACCAATGAACAATTACAGAACTTAACAAGGAATCATGCAACTCATGTGTCTACGCTGCCAAAACAAGAAGCTTTTTTACCCTTTCAGTGGATGCAGCTGTAGTAAAACAGAAGGCATCTACAGAGCCCTTTAGTCACCTGGAATTTAAGGCAGAGCAGCCAAACAGCTGCAGCTCCTCCCAGTGCTTTTATCCCTTCTGGTAAAATTGCCTCCTCCCTTTTCCCGGGCATTGTGGGAACGAGAGGCGGGCCCGGCCAGGGGTATATTAACCCCAGCCCTGGGTAAAAAGAGGCCCATTCTTTCTGTGGGGTTAGTGGGGGTGAGGGTGTCTTTTTATTTCCATGAAGGGGGGGGGGGGGGGGGGGTCATTCAGGTTTTCTCAGCTTTCTTTCAGCAGGTGCTTTTGGCCTCTAAAGCAATAGAGGCTTTGAAGACACTGTGAAGAAGATAGCATTGAGTGCATAGTTCATGATTTTTGCATCGAGTGTTCAAGGTTGTTAAGGTGCTTGGTGCTTTTTGTATTTTTTTTTTCTTTGCCTTGTTTTTCTTAGAAGCACTGCAATTTCCTGAAATTCCAGATTGTGTCAGTATTACACTCCAAATGTTTCAGCAGGTTCATTGTGCTGCAAGAGGGAGCTACCCTGGGTCAGAGATGACATCGGAGATGGAGGCTTCTGATAGGTAAGTTAAGGACTGTAAGTATGAGTGGGAGCGGGAGCAGGGTCCCAGTTAGTAGCTGACTTGTTGGGATTGGGCTTGTATGCCACTACGCTGGTGCATTGATTTTGGTTTTCTTTGTCATAGCTGACTAAGAGGCCAACCTGGTGATCCCAGTGCCTTTGGAGATGGCTGAGGTGGACTCCTTTGCATCCAGTGTGGCTTCACATCACCGGTCATCTGAAAGCTAAGTTGGGGGCTGGGGCCTGGAGAAGGGATGATAGCAGGATAGTGGGTTGGAAATTGCTGGGAGAGATTTAAAAAGTAGTGTAGGGGAAAGGGATGCTCTCCAAGGGCCTTCTTAGGTAAGCTAAAGGGAGTAGCCCTACTTTTGACTGCAACTGTAGGGTGTGCAGCGCAGAGCAGTTCCAGTGTGTGTTGTCTTGTCCGGTGTGTGTTCTGTGTCTTTGGCTTCCCTTGGATCAGATCTCTCTGCCTTTTACCCTTAAGGGGCTCATCATAAGCATTGGCCATCATCTCTAGCTTCTTGAACTTTTGTACTTCTCGGTAGGATGCCAATATCACTTGTTCTTTTACCAGTGGGCTTGGCCACATCTTGGAATCACATCTTGAAAGCATTGAGTCGGATCTCTTTGGAGGCCTTGTTCCCAGCTGTACTGCCATCCATCCTTTCCAGCCATGAGCTGTAATGTCCTGGGGCTTGTAAGATTGTCAGGATATCGGGAGCATTCTAAATGTGGCCTTGTCTCTCACAGCCATCTTGATCATTGTGACTGACAGTTCTTAGAACAGGTCACTGTTCCAGTCTTTTCTTCTGCTCCTTAGAGCCTCTTTCATCCACCATTGCCATACCATCAGTTGTCTCTTTTGGCGTCGTCCCTGTCCTTGCCATTGTTCTTCTTGCCGAGAGCTTTTTTTTATCATCCTCATGTCACACTGCTTGTAGTATAATGTGTTGTTTGAGTTTGTGTCTAGCCTGGAATTGCTCTGCTCTGTAGAGTAGTCTTGGGGGGGGGGTTAGGTGGAGAAGAAAGGAGACTTTACAGGGAGCCTTTTGCTTTGCTCAGCCACCTGAGCCACGCCTCGGATGGAGTGACTGTGGCCAGTCTGTGTGGTGTTCAGTGGAGATGTGGGAGTGGTGCAGTGGTGTCTTGCAGTTTCATAGTAGTTTGTCCTAAGGCCGACTACTGTGGGATCCTAGGCAGTTTGCTTTGAGGAATGAGAACTTGGGAAAGGCTAAGCTTTCCCTGTCTGTCTGGGTAACTTTGACAAATAATTCTTTTGCAGAGGGAGAGCATGTAAACCTGATATGAATGGAGGAGACCAGAGGAGCACAGCAGCGAGGTGGGTCAGTGCCTGAAGTCCAAGCTACGGCCTGACTTTGGGCTCTATGTTTACCTCACTGTTGGGATTTTCATTTTGAAGATGCAAAGCACTTGGCACAGCAGGGTATTGGCACCGGGGGGACCATGAGCTGGATGAGTATTGATTCCAGCACAGAACTGGATGCTACTGGAGTTGTTGTATTAGTGATGAAACTATAAGTAGCCTTTAATTTTTTTTTTTTGTGTTTTACAGGTGGTCTGCAGCATTGAAATCACTACTCCAACGTGACAGACACCCTTGCAGAAAGAGGTCACAGTCAAGCACTTTCAGGTGGAACCTATCTCGGCAATGCAACCCTTTTGGACACTACATGGGCATGTGCCTTTCCATTTTGTTTTGCCCCTTCTCCCCTGGGAAGGTTGGTCATCATTCAGCTTTTCAGGGGTGGTGTTTCATTTTGGTTATGTTGCAGGGCTGTTCTTTGTCTTTGTTTTTAGGAAGTAAACCTGGATATCAGCAGTCAAGGTCAAGTGAGTGAGGTAAGCAGTGACCAGTGGACACAACCAGTTATTGCTCGGGTGCCAAATTCTGGGGCAGCTCAAAGCATGCATTGTCTGAGCATCCATTTGTGTGTTTTAGGTGGCCCACTTGTATTATGCCTACAGGGGCTGAACCCCCTCATGGACCAGCTGATGGAGCCAGTTTATCACCCTTGAGCTGCCTGTCCCTGTGAGCCTTCCAGAAGTATTACAGGGCTCTGCGATGAAGCCTGTACCTTTTCTGTTTGAAGGTGCCATCTGGGCAGCCTTTGGCAATGGCTGAGGAGTTGTGGAGAGTCGGGGAGGGAGGGAGGAGCGAGGGTCCCCTCAAGTTTCAGCAATGCCACATCACCTTGTCTCCCCTTAACCCAGGGATACCCTGCGACGTCGGCCTCGGAGTGCGGCCCCAGCGTGTGAGCCAAGGACCGGGGCGTTCTCAGGAGCCGGTGAGTAGTGGAATTGTTGGGTTTTGGCTGATGTGCTGCTGAGTTCAGGCACTGATGTTGGGTTTTCTTTATTGTAGTAGACTGAGAGAGAACAGCCCTCTGAGGGCAGGAACTTCCCAGATGATGAGGTGGCCTTGTTTTGCACCTGATGAGGATTTGCATCCCTGGATATCTGAGAGCTAAGTCGAGGGCTACACCTCAGGGAGGGGGATGAGAGTGGGGTGCTGGGTCAGGACTTGGTGGGAGGGATCTTTGAATTAGCTTTGGAGATGGGGATGTCCACGAGAGGGGCCCTTAGGCCACGTAAAGGCAAAGTCTCGCTGTTGATCGCAATGCTGAGGTGTGCAGGGCAGAGCAGTCCTGGTGCGTGTTGTGTCACTTGTCTATTGTGTGTTCTGTGTCTCTATTGTGGGCATCTTGTGTCACATGTCTTTTGCCTTACCCCTTTGAGGGGCTTATCAGAAATGCTGGGCATCATCCTCAGCAGCTCCTTTGCGTTCCTTGGCCCGACGCTGGTACCCTTGAACCTTTGACTTGCAGGCTCGGACATGCATCGGAATCGCATCTCTCTTTAGCACTATTGAGTCAGACACCTTTTACAGTCTTGTTCTGAGCTGTATTGACAGCTGTGCACCGCAACGATCCCTTATAACAGATTAGGACTTGGGAGAATGTGAGGATAGGTAGAGGATTCCAACCGTACGATTCTCAGGCATCCATCTTTGCAGTGCTTGGCATAAGTCCTTCTGTTAAGGTCTTTTCCTGCCAGAGTTCTTTGAGCCTCATCTAGGTCATGTCATTGGTAATTCTTCTTGCTGAGACTTTCCTCTCCTTGTTGCATCCCCTTGTTTGTCATCTCCTGTGTCACAGGTGTCTGTGTGTTTGGCCTGGGGCTGCTTTGCCCTGCTACATAGTCTGGGTGTAGGTGTAATAGGATAAGTCCTAGGGACTTGACATTTGTAATGTAGGGATTAGTTGGACTCAAGATGGTATTTCTAGATTAACACAAAGTGTCTGGAGCTGCTAAGTTATGATGCAGTACTTTGACTTTTGTCATAACTTTCTTTCAGATGCAGATGGATTGAATCTGTGGCAGAGTGCCCCATACCAGGTGAGGTGGTTCCCACAGGAAGGTCAGTCACCGTTTGTCTTTGCAGGGCAAGTGTAAATGGTGACTGTGTTACAGCTTTGTTCTTCATCTTTATTTGTAGGAAGTAATGCTGAAGATCAGTGGTTGAGGTCGATGGAGCAAGGTGAGCGGTGACTGGTGGCCAGAATGAGTTGTTACTGCTTGGGTATCAGTTTCTGGTGCAGCTCTAAGCATCCGTTTTTGTTTGTGCATTTTAGGTGGTCCACTGGGATGCTGGAGGCCAGGTGGGTGCAAGCTTAAGCTGTAGGTGTGGTGTACTTGAGTTGGAGCGGGGAGGCTGTGGTTTCAGTCTCTCAGCATGTTTTATTGCTTTGCTTCTCTGCAGGTGCTGCTGCTGCCCTGGGCATGCCAAGGGACAGAGGCGAGCAGGTGAGTTGGCATTTAGGTGGGGCGACTGATAGGTGAGAGGTACGTGGCAGCATGCGAAGCGTGTCCCTTTTCGCTTTGCGGGTATCGTCCGGGCCACCTCCGGAGTCGGATGGAGATTTGAGGTGAGCCTGGGCCAGTGGTGCAGAAGGAGCCCAGCCCGTGCATTTATTCTTCTGGAGGGCAATAGTCGCAGTTTCTGTTTTGTTGTCTTAGGTACCACAAGTAGGTGCAGAGCCTAAGTTTGGAAACGGCCGGTGAGCGATGAGCCTCAGCAGTTATGAGGGAGAGAGGTATTGTGCAAGGGGTCACTTCTGGGACGTGTCATCACAGTCTGAATTTTGTCATTATTCTCCATCTTTTGCAGCCACCCAAGTGGGCTGTGGGCCATGTATTGACATCCACAGTGCTGAAGCGTTCTTTTCTGTCAAGGATGGGTTTCGTCTGCTGGTCTTCAGAGAGCTAAGTGTGGGGACTGTTGGTTGGGAGAAGGCAAAAACCTTTGGAATCACAGGAGGCAATTTGAAGTTAGCTGAGAGGAGAGGGCTGTAGTGGGCCAGGCCCCTTGGAGGTTAAGGGAGAGAGGGTTTCTCTTCAGCGTCACTCGAGCCTTTGCCGGGCCGGGCAGTTCCAACCCATCTCCATGTTCTCGTGAGCTTTGCATCATTGGATTTTGAGTCTCGATGTCATTGTCCATCTTTTCACCCGAGGAGCCTGCCTTCGGGTCTGGCACGATTGCCACGGTCTAAATTTTGCCTACTCTTCAGTGTAGCCACGCTTTTGAGCACTTTTGAGCATAGCAAGCACGTGGACATCTTGCATCTTGGCCATTTGTGGGTCAGTCATGTTTTGTGATGTCACTTCTGCCTTTGGCGGCAGAATCCTTCTCTAGGGATCCCTTTGTATCAGCTGGCAGTGGTTGCCTCCTTCTCTAGGCCTACTGCACTTCTTGAGCATCCTCTTACCAGCTTTGGCACTAACTTCTCATAAGGAGTTTACCTTTCACTGTCACGTACTACTGCCGTAGAGCCTTCTTTCCTTCGGCGTCATCGGCCTCTGGCTTATCTTGCACTAGCAATCTTGGGTCCATCAGGTAAAACTGCTGGGCAGTTTCAGTTTGTGTCTGTTATGTGGTCTGTGTCCGTTGTCTTCAGTGTCATAGGGCTTTGTGATGTCTCAGTGCTTTACAGGCATCGTTATGGGCCATATCGGCAGCAGGAGCACTTGCATACTTTCCTGGATCGGGCCTATTCTGGCGTCTTTATGGTTTTGCTTTTTGAGACCAGAAGAAGTACACAAGGTGTTCCTATCCATCTTCCTTCTCAGTTTTGGTAGTATCTTTTTTTTCATGTGCCGTTCCCTTGGACTTCTGTATGAAGTATACTAGACCCTCCTCACTGCAGTAGTTTTGTAGCTTCTGTCGCCTCAAAGCATCCTGGTCTCAAAAATTTATCTTCTGAAGCGTTATCTCAAGTCTTCGTGTCATCTTTGCTTATATTTGATGCACTGTGTATCCATGTGCCACTTATGCTTGGAGCTGCCCTGCCCTGGCACATTCAGTCCTGGCTAGTTTGAACAGTTTTAGAACTCTCCTCTCCTGTCTATGGGCTTTTGGGTAGAAAGTTTATGGGCCTGGTGTGGGGATAACTCCTAGCTGTCAGCTACTTGCAGACTGCCTCATGCTGTCTTGCAGGTCCCTAAGGCAAATTTTGATCCCTATGGTCACTGATGCTACCAATTTTCCCAGGATCTACTGTTCCACATCAAGGAGCAGCAGATGGAAGAAGATGTTAAAGCATCTTCTTTTGGGGGGAGTGTTTCTAGTAAGGGCTGCAGTCAGCGTGTAAGCTGAAGAAGGGGTGTCTGAGAGTGTGTCTGTCTGTGTGTGTTGACTGGCTCTAACCTTATATGTGTGTTGTTTTTTGCCTTTCAGGTTCTTCAGTTCATTTTAAAATTTAGAATACGAAGAACCCAGCTGGTCCTGCCCATGCTGTGGGGTCAGTCAGAGGGACACAGGGTTCCTCTTCTCCTTTGTGCTGGGATGAACTGCCTAGGGAATACCATTTCTGACAGCCCAGTCCTACCTGTGTCCTTTGGACAAGGGCAGAGGTGAAGAGGCGACTGCCAGAGTTCCTTGGGGATGATGGAGTTGTGGTGTTTGGCTGTGCCCAGAGGGGCAGGTTGGGCATTATTTGTGTGTCTGAGGACTGGGGAGCCGAGCTCTCAGTGCATTCCCAGCTCTCCCAGGGGTGGGAGCTGGTGCAGGGCTGGGTGACAGCCTCTGGTTGGCCTTGGGGCGGGCCCTGGCCCCGGCACAGACACGCTGGGGTGGTTTGGGGACACTTGGGGAGCAATGGGAGGAGAATGAGGGATGGTGCTGGGCAGAGCGATCGGCCTGTGCTCGTGTCAGCGCAGCCGTGCAGGGCACTGGGATCTGGGTAAAACTCCAGCTCTCCTGGTGTTCAGGGATGCAAGGTCTGAGGGACTGGATTTACTTGGGCTTTCCAGGAACAAGGGGAAATGTGGTGCCAGAGCTGTGCCCTATCAGGTTGTGTTTCCCTTTGGGGACAGGGAGTCTCTGGGCTGAGGTGAGATTGCTGTGTGAGTGGCAGGGAACAGGGAGCTCAGAATTGCAGGCACTGATGGAATAATTGTCTTAGGTCTGTTTGGTTTGTGCTGGTGAAAACTGGGATTTGGGCTGGAGAGGTGCTCTTGGGAACAATGGATAGAGTACATTTGCTCCATGGATGTGTCAGGAAGGACAGAGAAGGGGGGAGTATTTATAACCTGTTCTCAGTATTTCATGCAAATTTGGGGTGGAGCAGCAATGCAGGTGGGTGGGTTTGGCCTGGGCCTGTCAGGACTAACCACAAAGAATCCAGCCAAGCCCCTGACCCCTCAAGGCATCTGTGAAACACTTCCACAGCAACCCAAGTCAGAAATCCAGTGATTAGGGAGGTAAAATTATAGGTAATTGCCTATGATCTGTGGGGAATTTCCTTTGGAATTATCAATCAAGGCAGGGCCTATCTTTCAGCTCTTTTCCTGGTGTGCAGTTTCCTCTCTGGTTTAAATGAGTTTGTGTGCTCCTGTTAACAAGCAGTGTGTTTTCACCCTGAAATTTGGGGTGATAGGCCTTCTTTAGCGTTTTTCCCACAACTGAATCATCCCTTCCATGAGTAGTCCATGTTGTTCTACACAGCTGCTTTGGCCGTGGCTCAGAGAGAGAGAAGGGAAATGACTTTTTAGGGCATTGAAATTTCTCCAGGCAGGAGTGGGAGGTCGTCTTCCCCCTCCCCAGAGCCCTGCAGGCGCATGGGAGTAGCTCAGTGCCAGCGCAGCTCTCTGAGCAATAACAACGCTTGGGAGGTTTGAGTGTTGATAGCAGCTCTCCTGTCTCCTGGTAGCAGTCCTAGGCGGAGGAGGGGAAAAAAGGAACTTGTGTTATTTATGGAAAACTTTCTGCTGTTTCTTGTGCAGTGTTTTAGATCTTTGTATGATTTACTATCCAGTGTCTGTAGGTAGAGAATGACTTATTGGAGGTAAAAATTGAGATAATCACTAATGGAAATGGTAGGGAAAACTTTTGAAGTGAACTTGAGGTGACCTGTAATGGAGAGCATGAAGATTTTGAAGTAAACTATAGCAATCAGTTGTGCACAGGTAGGGAAACCTTTGGGGGTAAAATACAAGGTCACCTCTAGGTGAGGGAATGAACACTTGTTGAGGTAAACTGAGTGAATCAGTTGTGGAAGTATTAGTAAATTCTGGGGGTGAAACTTGATGTAACCTCCATGGTAGAAAATAAATGAATCTTTTGAGGTAAAAAGGAAGTAATCAGTGTTGGAGAGGCAGGGAGATTGAGAGTAAACTTGAGTCTGTAGTGCAGAGAATGAACATACTGAAGTTAAATGGAGGTAGTAACTTGCAGACAGGGAAAAAATGTGGGGGTCAAGTCTGAGGTAATCTCTAGGGGAGACAACATTTTTGAGGTAAACTGAGGCAGTCACTAGGTGACAGGTTGGACAAGTTTTGGGGGGTAGAAATTAAAATGACCTGTTGGGCAGAGAATGGACATACTGAGGTGAATATCAGGTAATAAGTAGTGGACAAGTAGCAATAATTTTGGAGGTGAAAGCTGGGGTGATGTGTGGCAGGGAGAGCATACATCCTGAGGTAAAGTGAGACAGTACTGGAAAGATAGTGAAATATTTCAGGGTAAAACTTGATGAAATCTCCAGGGTAGAAAGAGAATATTTATAGGTCAAAAAGAGTAAATAGTTAGTGGGCAGGTAGGGAAAATACTGGGGGTAAAACCTGAGGTTATCTCTAGGGGGAGAGAATGAACATAGTGAGGTAAAAATCAGGCAATGACTAGTGAATGTTAGGGCAATTTTGGGGGGGTAAAACTGGAGCTAATCTCCAGAGTAGTGAATGAATACTTTCTTGTAAAAAAGAAGAAATCAGAAGTGCACAGACAGGGACAGCTTGGAGGGAAAATCTGAAGCAATCCCCAGGGAAGAGAATGAACAGCATGAGGTAAACTGAGGTAGTCACTTGCAGAGACACAGTGAAAATTTTGGGGATAGACACTGAGACATTCTGGAGGACAGAGAAAATTACTTTTGGGGGTAAAAATGGGATGATGGGTAGGGCAAAGCTTGTGGGAAAAACTTGAAATAATCTGTAGGAAAGAGCATGAGCATTTTGATGGAAAAATGAGATATTTATTCTTTGCTTCCCTTTGGGATAACTTAATCTGCACCCTTCCATGAGCAATTCCTTGGCTTCTCCTGGAGAAAACCCCATGGCAGAGGCAGTGTGCAAAGGAGCCCAGAGCTGTGCTTGGAGCAGGGAGTGCTGAGAGCTGCGTGTGCCTCTGCTGCCCCAGGCTGGCAATATCCCCATGGAACAGACTGGGCAAATGGCATTAGAGGGAGCACAATCCCTTCCTGGAAGAGGTTTTCTCCTGTGCAGATCAGGCACAGGGCAGGAAGGGAACTTTGGAGATCAGCTGCTTTCCCCCAGAAAGCATCACTCACACCAGCATGGATGACATGACCTGTGCCCAGCGCTCACCATGCACCCGGCCAGAATCAAGAGCAAAGGTTGGTTTGGGGGTGAGCACTTGAAATAACTTTGAAAGAGAAGCAATCACCTTTTGCTGCTTTTTTCTTTCTTGCAGATGCTGGGATTGCCTCTGGGCACATGTGCTGAGCTCTCCCTGCAGGGAACTGTCAGCCCTGAATGCCTGTGCAATAACTGCAGCTGCCCAGGCAGACACAGGAAACTATTCCACACATGAAATTGCCATGACCCAAGGCACTCCTGGAGAGAGAGTGTAGAGAGTTAGAGCACTGATCCTGCTCCCTGCTTTCCCAGTAGTGCATGAACATGGTTTCATCCTGATCCTGAGAGCTCCAAGGACAGTAACAACTGAGGTGCCACTGATGCTGCCACTTTTCTGATGGGCCTGGCCCAGATCCATAGCCCAGCAGGGGTCTGTGGGAGCAGTTCAGTTCCCCCTCCCTTCCTGCACTCTGGGCAGTTCCAGGAGCCATCTGATCCCTTTCTGAGGTTGCCACCACAGCCTAAGCTCCCCCCCCCCACTGGGCCATGATGGCATCTGCGTTCCCAGAGCCAGCGAACGGCTCCGGCCCTCGCACCACTGCTGCACATCAGGCCCGGCCAGGGGAGCTGAAATAAAGCCTGGAACTCTCAAGGGTAAACTGGCACCACAACCACAAACCTCCCTCAGTTGAGAGTAAAGAGGTGTCCCTGTATTTACACACGTCCAGGAACAATACTCCTCTAGAGCAGGCGTGGATTTACTTTTTTATCAGTTGAACTGGCACTGCTGCCACCTGATGCCATTAAATTCTCCATCCCCACAATCCCTGGTTACCCTTGGCTGTGGGGTTTTTGCTGTCCCACAGTGAGTTAGGAGGGATCTCTGGCCAGCCTTGTTGCCCAAGAGCATTCAAAATCCTAATCCTCACTTCTCTGACTACTGAATACCTTAAACGCCACTCTGCGTTGTGCAAAAAAGTGCCTTGGTCCCACTGGGAACTGCACATCTCTAACAGCTGTTCTCAGTTATTCCAACTGAGTAAAATAATTATTAAGGAAAAGAGGAACCAGTTAAACCTAACAACTTTTGCCTGATGTTTTCCTCAGGAATGAGTTGGGAGCTCAGTAGCAAGGCCTTCAGACAGGCACAGTGTCTGATATAAACTATATCTGGGCACACATAAAAAATAGGTTATATATAAATAGATAGCTATATGCCCTAATATATAATACATATTTATATTACAGAGTTATGTAAGGCATCAATATCTGCCCTACATATAACCAAAAATATTTATCACCAACTACCTCTAAATTACCCCCTGACCACTGATGCTAGGAATGTAACATTTTTAGGGATCCTAAAATCAAACAGATGCAGGAAAATAAACCACGATTTTATGCCATTAATTCCAAGATGTTTTCCTGGATGTGTGCTGCTGCGTCTGTTTTTCTGTAAGATCTTGTGCCTTATCCCTGAAGTGCACTCAGAATTGTCAGGATCATGAAATCCATTTGGGATTTTACTGTTGCTGCAGTATCCAGTGAGATGAGTTTTTTCAAAATGATTTCTCTCGGACCGAGCACATCTCCTCAAGTTCCTTCTCACTTTCTGCATCCTGGAAATGCAAAAAGGGAAAAGATCAGTGTGCAGCTCAACTGAAACAAATAAAAAGCATCATTTCCCTTCTTTCTCTCCAACCCCAAATCAGTTTTTAAGCATATCATGGAATCCTGGAATGGTTTGGGTTGGAAGGAGTCTTGAAGCTCATCCAGTTCCACTCGCTTCCACTGGGCCAGGCTGCTCCAAGCCCCGTCCAAGCGTGAGTCTGAAAAACCCCAAACAAGTCCCAGATCTAGACAGCCCACTGGAAGAAAACCCAAAATTAATTAGAACAGCAGAGCCTGGCTTCAGTCTGGCACTTCTCCTTGACAGCACGCAGAGCTGGACGGAGTGGTCAGGGCACACTCGAGGGCAAACTGGGAGAAATCACGGCGGGCTCTGGACAATGTCCTGGCTGGGCGGGATCTGCCCTGGGATGGAGACCCAGCGCCGTCCCGCTCGCCCCCCCTCCGGCCCCAGGGTGGGTCGGTCCCCGCAGCGCGCGCCCCTTCGGCCGGGCTCGCCCACTCTCCGTGAAGAGGGGCGGGAGAGGGGGCTAAGCAGAAGCTGCGGAGACAGGATCCCCTCATGCCGCTTCTCACCGTTGAAGTCCCCGGTGTCGGCCACCACCGTGGTGTGGTGCTTGAGCTGGTCCAGCGCCGACTCCACCTTCTGCCGCTTCACGGGGGACAGCGACACGTCCGCGGCTCCGGGGGACTCGCGCGCCCAGGAGGGACGGTACGTGCCCGAAGGCCACCGGCCCGCGCGCTCCCGCCGCCCGCCGCCAATCCCAGCCTGGCTGGGCGGCAGCGGCCAATCAGGAGCGCGGACAGGAGACGGACGAGGCCGGGAGGAGCCGAGGCGGGGCAGCGGGAGGGAGAGCGATTCTGATTGGCTGGTTCGTGAGGGCCGGGCGGGGGTTCGCCTTGGCGACCGTGACGCCGCCATCGTCCCCGACGGAGCGTATCGGGGGAGTCTCCTGGCCCCGAGATCTCTCGGGCCCGGAACCTCCTGTCCCCGGAGTCTCCGTGTCGCCAGAACCCCCGGCAGTCTTCCCCGCGGCCGGTACGGCGCCCGACCCGCCCCTGAGCCACCCGTCCCTCGTGGCCGCGCGGGGCCCGGGCGCGGCCGGTGCCGCAAGGTGGCGGCGGGCAGCCCCTGAGGGAGGCGGCCGTGAGGGAAGGCTCGGGGCCGCGTCGGTGGTGCCCCGCTGCAGGAGCTGAGCGCTCTGGGCTCCCTTCCCCGCCGTTGTGGCAAGGTTCGAAATGGTTTATCGAGTGCAGCTCCAGGCGCTGAGAGAGCCCTCGGCCCAGTAAGGCAGGTGTTTTGGGCTCGTGGTTCGCCTGAACTTTATTTAGGCTGTAAAAGAGGTGATCTTGTTAGTGTGGGCCCACTTGGAAATTGTACTCTCCAAAACATCTACAGAAGGAATTACCAGTTATTTCAGCTGGGTAATTTAATTGTTAAGGAAAAGAGAAGACAAACTTTTGCTTCTGGAAACAGGATGGCTCTTGGCTGGAAATGTTGGAGAATCCGTGTAACAGGCTCCTAGTCATGGGGTTATGCTGTTCCCTCTTTCTGTATGGTTCCACTTGGGACAGCTGCCACAGTCGTTCCCCTTCCAGAGAGGCAAGAATGTGCTTTTGTGCAGCCTTCTCATGCTTTGCCCCTATTCTTAAGACACAGCTATCCAGGCCGTAACATCCTTCCTGTTGAATGTCAGTCCCCAAACCCAAAAGGAAATGTGTGGTTTCAGACATTCTGCTGAGTTTCTGAGACTCTCAGTGACAAAGCATTATGAAAACCCAGTGAAAGAGACGGAGATGGAGTTATAACTTAACTATTTTAATAAATCTTGTACAGTGCATGGTTATATCATTGTCTCCTTCGCTCAGTTACATCAATGTACAGTACTTTATAGCAGTGTCTGCAGGCAGTACAAACAGAACAGACGCACAGCTCAGTCGCGTGGAAATTTGTAAAAGTGGCCTCTGCAATAAGGTCTACTGAGCTATTTGTTTTAGGAAGTGCTCCCGTGGCTCCCGGCTTTACAGAGCTGTCATGTACACTCCTCTTAAAATCCCAGATAACTGTAATTCCCTGTGATTTGCTTTCCTCTACACCCCAGGACTAGAAGATGGTGTGTTTCCTAGCTCAACATTCGTTTTTATTTTCATTTTAGAAACTTTTTCACCTCCCGTGCTTGCCATCCTGCCTCCCATCTCCACCCTAATCCGGAGCCAGGGCTTCTCAGGAGGATTGTCCTCTTCATCCCTCCCTGACAAGGTGAGTGCCCTTCTCAGATCCTAGCAGGGCTGTGACTAAACCCAGGATCCTCCCCTGCCTGCACCCTAATTCTGCTGGTGAGAGCAGTGTCCTGTTTCAAATGAAGAAAACAGATTATCCATTGGAGACGCTTAAGAATGAAGCCAAAACTAAGGTGCACTGGTGTTCTCAGTTTTAGACATGAGCTCCCCAGATGCTGTTTTAAAGCTTTTTCCATTAAATGTGCAATGACAGGCACAAATTTGGACCAAGACTCAGCATGTGCTGAGAGAGAAAACCCAGCTGTCCCTGGGCTGTGGGCAGCTCTGGAGCTCTGTGTGCTTCACTGCTTTGCAATCAGATTGGTCTGTCAGTCAAACAGAGCTAGAAATGCAATGTGCCAAACTTGCTGTGGACAGGAACTACGCTGCTTGCTTGAGTTTTGAAATGGTGAGTAAATTTTGGAAGCATAATCACTTAATTCTGCTTCTAGGGAGAGGGATTTTCCTCACCCCTATTTACAGATTGCTATATACAAATGCACATAACTTTATGAAGGAAAACGGGAAGTAAAGAGCAACACCCTGTGCTAAATTAGAGGGGTTTTTTTCTTGTGGCCATTTAATTTGTGTTAAACCTGCCTTTCCCAGTGTGCTTTGGGGTTTCAGCTATTTGGGAATCATTTCAGCTGACTTTTTGCAGTGAAAATGTGAAGATGGGGACAAGTGACCAACACCCTGGGAAGGGCTGTGGGTGTGCCTGGGTCGGGAGCAAACGGTCAGGGCTTATCTTCTCCTGGTTTGAGGCCCGGTTTGGCAACACCACCACAACATTCCAGTGCAGGATCCGTGCCCCAGGGAAGGGCTGCACAGCTGCCCCCAGCCCCAGCCTCTGCATCAGCAGCGGTGGGCGGGTGGAACTCACCTATTTCCAGATTCAAATCCCTTTGTTTGTCATTCCTGCTCATTTCTAGGCACTGAAAGCTCATTTCAGCTGTTCAGAGATAGCACTAGCTGGTCCATGGATTTAAGGAAGCAGCCAGACTTTGGGAATGTGTGTTGCCATTCTAGCCTTGTCCAACGAGGGGGCACAGGGGGACAGGACAAGGACAGGCAGTTGTCACCAGCCCTCGTGGGCTGCAGGGGACACCTGCACTGAGGAGGAAATGGAAATGGAAATAGAAAGGGTTAGGTTGCCCAGAGAGGTCATGACTCACCATTCCTGGAAGTGTCCGAGGCCAGGTTGGACAGGATTTGGAACAACTTGGGCTTGTGACAGGCATTCCTGCCCATGGCAGGGGGGTGGAATGGGATGAGCTTTAATGTCCTTTCCTTAAACCCAAACCATTGCAGGGTTCTAAAGCCTTATTCCTCTGGTCCAGGCTCCAAGCCTTGAGGCTGGCCTCTCTTGTGCTGTGTGCCACGCCTGCTCTGCCAGGGGAGAGTGGGGAGCAGGGGACAGCCCTTGGAGAAAAGCTTTGGGGGTCTTTTTTTGCTTGAAGCCAGCCCTTGTACATCCAGCCCCGTGTGAATCCTGCTCTGATCGCATGCACGGAAAATTTCAGTATAAAATATATAGTTATAAAAAAAATACTTCATGCAAAATTAAAACACCTTTCCCAGTGGGACATGGTCTTATTGTCAACCCTTCCCAACAGTGTTCAAGGAATTGTCACTCTGATGGCAGCTGGACCCCAAGGGGAGCTCTGCTGCATCTGGCCTGGGCCAGGAATCATTGCTTTCATTCCCTTTTTTTCTGCACTACTTAGGGCTAAGAGCTGAAATAAAGCAGAGAGACTTTAATTTGCAGAATCAATCCTTTCCTGGCGGCGCTTCGTGATTTCTTGGAGCTCCGACTCCCCTCTGCTTTTCTGGAATGGAAACAAAACAGGCAGTTTGGATTTGAACTTCAAGCTGCAGTTAAGTGACAGTATTTAATTAACGCTGTAAAAGTAGAGCTAGTTTCAAAGAGATAAGTGATATCAGTAAAAAGCAGATTAATTAGTGGAAACAGGGGGATCTTACAGATTTGCTCAAAAGACACTTCGGAATTTTTACGTGTGTTTTATTGCTGGTGTAGGTTTGGTTGCATTTTTTTTCCCCACAATTGTATTTTTTAAAATGCCTGTTTAATGAGCTATCTGACGCTGCTGGTACAGCCCCCATTCCAGCAGGAATTATCCAGAAAAATGCTTACCTCCAGCTGGTTTTTCTCCACTGTGATCTTGCTGTAGACTCTGTTTCCCTCATCACCGCACACCTTCTTCAGCTCCTCTCTGTTGAGGGAGAAGAGCCGAGCTCCGGTGAGGATGCCCAGGTGTTCCACGGTCCTGGGGAGACACAAAGTAGGGAGGTGACGATTGTGCTGCACGTGGCCTCGTGCCAGAGGTGAGGAGTTGGAGATGGGAGGCCAGGAGCTGCAGTGGGACCATATCACGGGGCCCTGGGGCTGTTCCAAGGTGGCAGCTGCAATTCCAGTAGCATTTCAGGCCTTGGATTTAGTTAGTTAACTGTTTATCTCCAAGAAAATATTTATACCAGAGAAAGGGAGTGACTTTGGGCTCTGAACATTCTGGTTATAGAGCCTGGATTGAACAGGGTTGAAATCTAATTTGCAACACAGGCTCTGTAAGTAAATCCAAGTGGCTTGTCCCAGGTGAGATGGTGCCGGTGGCCTCCCCCGCTCCTTCTCCAGGGAAGGACGAGCATTGCACGTGGCAATAGGGCAAATCTTACTCTTTGCTGAATGACTTGGCCTCCAGCCAGGCTTTGACTTCTTCAGTGCTGGATTCAAAGGTGAGGGGCACGAAAACTTGCTGAGGCTTTTCCACTTTGAAATTCCTGTGGGGAGGCTGAATTTTATTGTTTGTGATCTTCTTTAGCAGCTCGTCATTCAGCTCATCCGTTTGGTGAATAAGTTCTGTAGAAACAAGTAGGGAATGAAAGCAAGTCTTCAGTCAAAAATGCCATTAAATGTTTGTGGGGAAACTGTAAGGCAGATGGGGATGTGGCTCAACATTCTTATTTAAATTCAGCCCAGAAAAGTGATTCCCATTTTCCTGTGCCCCTGTGTTGCCATTTATTTTGCTCCCATCACCCCTTGGCTGTTGCCTGATGTGGAAGCACAGTTCTGTGAGAATCTACAATTGGAGGTTTGGAATTGAGACCTTTTCAGTCCTCTCTGCTGCTTCTAGTCACTAATTTGCTGATCGCAGAGCTCCAGGTTTTGCTCCGCAACAGAACAGAAGCGGCAGGAAGCACAAACTGGGAATGAGCAACACACTCATGATGGGATGAGCTTGAAGGTCCCTTCCAGCCCAGGGCATCCTGTGCTTCTGTGAAAACTCCAGTGACTCTTCATCCAGTATCACTTTCCCCATGAAACTCCTGAAGACTGTGGAGAATAACTCAGTGATACGAACAGATTTGTGTCCTCGTATTGTGGGGCTTCCTGTCGTCCCAGAAGGGCTCCTGCTTCCAGGAGTGGACAGGGTGGGATAAGGGGTGAGGTGAGCAGGGCCCCTGATCTCTCTCCTGCTCTGTGAGCCCCACAGCACGTGCAGGGTGAGGGAGTGATGCGGATCTCCTGTTTGGCCGGGAATTCTGTGGAACCACATGAAGGAAGCGGCCAGGCGGGCACTGTGTGTGTGCTGGGAGATGAGCAAAAGGAAGTGAGAGAAAGGGATTGACCTGAGCTGTTCCTTAGACACACTTAAACATTTTGGAAGAGAAAGGAAACTCTCTCCTTGGGAGGAGGAGGAGGAAGTTAGAACTGGAGGAAGGAGGCATGGGGTGATCACTTATTGCCCTGCTCGGCCCGGGCCGCCCGAGAGCCCCGGAGGTGTCACAAGCCCCAGGGCTGCTCTCTTGGCTCTTGTCCTGCCTGGAATGGCCTCCAGACACAGTGCTGCTGCATTGCTGTGATCAGTAAAAGGTGCAGGGGAGCCCCTTGGGCAGGTCTGGTCCCCCGAGCGCCCAAACCCAGGGGAGCCCAGAGTGGGACACACACGTGCGTTCTTTGGCGTCCTGTGCAGAGTGGCGCGACAACATCTCAGTGCCCCACTTATCCCCGGCGTAGCTGGCAGGCAGCTTGTGGGTTGGGCTGGATGGGCCATAGCCCCTGGGGCTCAGGTCTCCTTTGTACCTCTGGTTAGACTGGTTAGAAAGGGAAAGAAAAGTAAGAATTTTTTTTGGTCGTTTTTAATTTTCTTAAGCTTTCTGCCTCACACCCACGGAGGGACAAACTGCCGTGTTCTCCTTGTGCTGATGTGGGGCTGGGGAGACCTCAGGTGGAGCTGCATGGAAGAAGTTAATTTCTGGGAATGAAGAACCCAAAGCAAAGTCTGAAGTTTGCGCAAGGGAATTCCTAGTTGTGCCAAACGTGTTCGATCTCATTGGAAGGCAGAGCCTCACTGCTCCGTAGCTGGGATGTGAAGCGGGACCACTGCCAAGGGCCTGGAGCGGACTGGAAAGTTTTTTGACGTTTTGATTAAACTAGCAGGGATTTATCCAGAAGCCTGCTGGGCCGCCTTAGGCTTTGCCCAAACGCTGCAATACCAAAATGGGGAAGCAATTCCATGCTTCCCTAGGGTGTTTAGAACACTCCAGCTCCACATTTCTGCAGTGCAAGTTGCAGTATTCAGTTAATTCTCACTTAGATGGTGTTTCCATCTGCCTCCACTCCAGTAACGTGTTCCTGGTGCTGAACTGAACTGGCTGAGGGAAGTGTCCATCTTTAATTTAGCCCCCAAGAAAAATCTTGATGTGGAAAAATATGGAAAGCAGGAGGCTGGTGCACAAATAGGAAGGATAGGCCTTATTTGGGAAGACGATCGTAGCAAAATGTGAATTTTATCATAGGAGACTCAGGAATCTCCTGGCTTTGTCTACTTCTGAAGGTCTGTCCTGATTTGTGCATAGTATCCTAAGAAATCAGGGAGGTCTAATGACAACATTATTCCCAGAGGCAGATTGTGCCCTGCAGCTGATACCAGTCAGGTATTACCTGACTACAGACCTGTTTGAGCTCTTCCAGTTTCACCACATCCAGGATATTGTACGGAACATAACCGGCCTGCCCACTCCGGTTGAGCAACTTCCACCACTGCTTATTATCTTCCAACACCTGAGAGAGGGACAAAAATAAATCTGCTGTGGGAAAATGGGATTTCAGGCATAAACAACCAGGATATAGCGGGGCCGAACCATCCAAAAGGTGAAGTTGCCAGAAGGACATCACTGAGGCCAGGAGCTCTAATCAGATCTGTTGCTCTCAGATGCAATCCAGGACTGAAACTTTTCCTGGAAAGCATCAGAATGTATCGTAAGGATGAACAGGAGAGCACCTCTGCGTGCTGAAGAACTCATAGTTCCTACATAATGTCCCTGTTTCTCCAGACCTTTTTTTCCTAATGACTGAGTTTCTGATGTCTTTTTGCATTAAAATAAATAATTAAATAAATAAAAAGCCACATTTTGCAGAGAAACCTTTTCCTCAGGTCACAGATCAGTGTCAGCCCAAGTCACGTCCCACCTTGTCCAGCTGCCAACAGTGCTGCAGTAAGAGAAAGGTTATGAGAAAGGTGCTTTTCAGAGAAAACAAATCCTCGTGGAGGAGGAAGTGGTGATAAGGAACCGACCCAGCGGGGGATGAGCAGGGCTCTAGAGCGAGTTGTTGTCCTCCCTCCTCACTGTGGTTAAAATGGGACCGATGTCTTTGAGCTGAGGAAATGACACGACACAGCACAGGCAGCCTGCTCCAGCTTTGGGTTTGAGCAAAGCTTTGTGTCACTGCTGAGATACCACCAGGGAAAATGGAGTTGGTGCTTGTTGCTATCCCGAGCTCTCTCCTGCCCCTGGGGGACACACCTTTTCCAGGAGCGGTCACGTACCTCCAGGATTTCATCCTTCAGCACCGAGAGCTCATTGGCGTTTCGCGCGGTGAAATCGTAGCGGATTTTGGCAAATCTCTTGGGCACAGCCACCCCCTGGGCCTCGAAATTCCTGCAGAAGAGAAGTGGCCTGAAGTTCATTAACCTGAGCTAGACTGTTGGAAGGACTCTGTGTGGAAGCTGGAATTGTATTAGAGGATCATCATAAACTAAAAATATATGTGACAATGTGGCCAGATTGCAATGAATCTAAAGACAGGACAGGGTTGGCTCGAGCTCACAGAGCTGCTGCCTCCAGTGTAAACTAACCGCCTCGTGAAAGCAAATGGTTTTTCACAGACATTATTCAAATAAAAGGGGAAAGGGGAAAAAAAACCCAACCAAGAAAAAAGGAAGGTTCCCATTAGCAAAAAAAGCCTACATGAAAAAGTGAGGTTGTGAGCTATGGCCGAAGGGCCGAGTTTGGTGCTGATTCTCAATCAATTCAGCAAATGACAGTGCATTGATGCAACTGTTTTTTTAGTCAAATTTAGTCCTGATTCTTCACAGTAATTTGCCTCAAGAAAATGAGCCCCATATCCTTTGGTGAGTTCCCTGTTGGCTGAGGCCCAGACCTTCAGGCCGTGACTTCTCAACATACTTGCAGTGAGACTGGCTCCCTCTTAATTGCTTCTTTTTGAAGTATGGTTTGTCACTATCATCCTGCTGAAGATGAACAGGGCTGGTGTCTCATCTTCATATATTCTTCCCCCTCGTCCCCTCTCCTTCTTTTCCCCTTTTTCACCTCTAAATAAATTTCTTCAAGGCGATTTAACCCTGGGATAGTCTAATCCACTTTAGTCCTTCGTGGTCCACCCTCAGATAGATGTTGTGTTGGCACAGAAGAAGTAAGGGTGTTCTCTTAGGATCTGATACTGTAATAAAGGGAAGAGAAAGATGAAACAGGCATTTCATGTTTGTCTGTTTTCTCTCCATGTCATTTCGTGAACATGTACTCACACTTGGCCAAGAGTAGTGCATTCAGACACTGAATATGAGTGTTGAAGAGGGGACTGAGAAGGAAGAAGCTTAGTGTTCTGCAATAGGAATTATGCTTTGGGGATTTTACGCATTGTTTCCCTCTTTTTCACCATCATGCTCTTCTTGCACACTTCCTTGTCTTTTGCTATTGAGCGAAAGTCTGGAGGCTCAGAAAGCCCAAGTTTCATCTGAGAAAGATTTCCTGTGTCAGAGAGAACGGAAGGGATTCTGTTTCCATCCTTTCATGCCAGGAAGGATGAACTGCCTGTATCAGGAGGTGCCGAATTGGTTCTGGGTGCTGCTGTAGCTCACAGAATTGCAAGACCCAGTGCTGCAGGAGTTCAAATAACAGACCAGTGGAAAGGCTCAGGGGCCACAAGCTGTGCTGCATCTCTCATGGACTTGCAAGGAACCTCTCCTTTGGTGTCTGTGCAAGTGCTGGCTGATGTGGGCACTAGGATTGCTCTTTTAATCAGGCAGCTCCAGTACCTTTCAGAAAAGAATTTTCATGGCACATCATGAGCCATTAATCTCTTGACTAACCATAACATTTCCTTACTCCTTGGTTTTACAGCATTACTCAAACACTGACATTTGTCATTTCACCAGCCATCTCCCTTGACCTCTAGCATCAGGCACTTGCAGGGGGAAGGATCTGGTCTCACAAATATTTTCATACTCTGATCTCTGTGATTTATTAACCATGAAGTTTTGCCTTCAGAACTCAAGATGCCATTTCAAATAATTTCATGTGCAAAAGTCGAGTTATTGGGCAAAAGGGATCCTTGATAGCTGGGTACAAAGGACAGCAGGACTGCTGTTGCTGTTTTCTTTTCAACTACTGTGCTTGCTGTGTGACCTTGAGGAAATAGGTTCACTGCAGCTTTATGGTTCCGTTTTTGCATAGGGAAAATAAGGGCAGTGATAATTGCTTTCAGTTGTAAAACACTTTTAAGATTTATGGAATATGAATGATTCTTACTAAGTGAAAAGTGTTGCAAAGCTGGCTTAGTTGCACACTGTGCTAACAAAATCCCATATCAGCCTATTGACCCCAGCCTGAAACACTCATTAAAGTTTATAGGACATTTTGGTGGATGAGTTGAGGCAGTTGTTCTGCTGGAAATATCATACTGAAAGCACTTTTAAATCCATCATCCGCTTTGACTTTTTTCTCTATTAAAACTAAACACAACTGCTTGCTCTTTCCAGTTTTCTTAGTTTAGTTTTTGATGGGTAAGTACTCACTGTTAACTCAGCTTGTACCCCCATGGCATCTGAGACATTACAGTTCATTCTAGTCATAGCATAAACACACAATAGCTGTTGTACTGAGACAAAAAGAGTTATAAAACATGTAAGATATCCAATGGACTGGTATTAACTATCAAGTTGCATGGTCACTTTTGAATGTCAAATGTTCTTTTTATGGATACTGCATTAATTTAATTTGTGCTTAAACGTTAGCTAGGCTAGACATTGGTGTCTGAAAAGTTTACATATTTTTCCAATGTCAAAATGTGTAAATTTAGTATTAAAGAAACAAAACATATTTACTTGTACTAGAGGAAAAATACTTTCGTAGCAAAGAAATTAACTGAGGTGCTCTTTAGAAATAGGTCTGGCTTGCTTACAGAATTGTTGCTTATGCAGTAAAGCAGATCTACAGATGTTTTCTTTTTTTCTTCCAGATCAAACTTGGATTGTTTGAAAAGTGGGGAGATATTTCACCATAGTACAAAAGAAGATACAGAAGAGGAGAGCAGAATGAGAGCTTTGCAAGTGCCACATGCCTGCAGCCTGCTGTCTTTAGCGATGCTGTTCCTTCCAGTCACTGGAACGTCAAAACAAAATATCCCAAGACTGAAGCTTTCCTATAAAGGTAAACTTTTCAGTAGTTTTTCTGATTCTGGCACTTCGGTTTCGATGTGATACTGCCAGCAGTTCTTTTTGTATTACTAACCAGGAAATACATAATAGAAGCCTTAAAGATGGATGAATTCTGCCTCGGGGCAGTATTAAAATCTGGGTTTTTTGTTGTGTCGGGGCACATGTTTCTGAAGTATAAATGTCTTTTAAAAGTATTATTTCTGTTTGCTCCAAGAGGATGTTAACAGACTCTACATAAATTAGAGGGGAGTGGTCCTTGAAAGGCTCTGAGGTGCATTGGAGACATTCCTGTGTGGCTGGTGCGGATGATGTGACACATGGAGGACATTCACACCTTCCTACAGCATCAGAGAAAGTTGAGAGCGCTGACTCAAGTGTTTCAAGGGGACTGACATTTATTTTTGTAATAATTCTTTTTCTATCACTAAGTGGGTATGTTAAACTCTTCATATGTGGTTTTCTTTCTCCTTGCCTCTTTGGATCACAAAAGCGTGATTCTCTGCAGAATTTCTTAGTCTTGTGTGTAGTTCTTGTTAAGAATGGTACCGTCTGAGGGATTTCAACACAGACATATTTATGTATTAATGGCCAATTTTTTAAAGAAGGTGGATTTCTTTTTGCTTTGAATGTACAGTACACCTCCACAGGCACAGAGATGTGTCACTGACACTTCCTTCTTTAGTGAAAACAAATGCTCTCCAGTTAGTTATGTTTCAGCTATGTCAGCCCCTTGCCCTTAGGGGAGCTATTTCTGCTCTGTTTTTCAAACTTATGTCTTCCTATGCATTGCAGAGTTACACTCAGGATGGTGTGATGGGACAGGCTGTAGAGCCTTCATCGGGGCTTATGATATGTTTATCATGAGTTTAACACCCAGAGAAATTTATTGAGTAAGCAGAATGACATGCTATTTATTTACAAGCTTCTCTTTTGCTAGATTTGCATGCCACTGTGCATGCTATTCCACTGTGTATATAAATGTGTTTGGATGTGTTTGTGCGAGAGAGACAGAGGAAGCAAGATCAAGGGATCTTGACAACATTTTTATAAATTCAGGGAACAGTTGCACTCCCTGAAGCCAATGCATACAGAAACTGAAAGAGCTGACATGAGTTATGAAAGTTAGCAGTAAAACCCTCCTGACATACAGCCGGCCTTCTCACAGCTAGGCCTTTTGAGCTAATTCCCAAAAGCAGCATATACCATATGGCCATGGCATTTACTGTGGATTTGACACTCACGATTAGTGAATTCCTCTCAACTTCAAAAGCAGATAGCCTTTGGCAAAATCCTGATGGATGCCTTTGGCAGGTAAAGAGGGGGAGAAAGAAAAATTAGTGAGGTCAACACAGGGGAAAAAAAATGGCTGAAATCTTAGTTTAAAATAGTGGCAGAGACCTGCTGGGAACAGTTGGGAAAATGCCTGAGCTCGTTTAAAAAGACAGTGAGCAGATGATTGATATTTAGGCCCTGACCCAAACTTTTCTTAGCAACTTTATAAACCTTTCAGTTTGGCTTGAGGGATACCGTTTCCTGTCCAAACTTATTCACCTATATCCCTGTAGGGGGGGAAAATCAACAACAGATACAGATGCAAAACAGCACATAAATCTTAGTTTTGAGAGCTGTGATGGAACTGAAAAGTCAGAAGAAAGAGAATTACCAGAATTTATTGTGCCTTGTCTTACTTTCTTGGGGGGTTGGAAGGTGTATATTTTTCCACATGGAACAAGAAATAATTTAATGCTGTTTTTTCACATTTATGTATTGTAAATGATTCCAGTATGGCTTATCATAATTAAACTATATTTTGCGTGTTGACAACAGAATATCAGATGTACTGAATATTTAATATAGTTGTGAGAATTAAGTCCACCTTCCTCCCCCCAAATCTTTCAGACAAAACAATTCCAAGGTTTCTGAGAATAAGATGTAGGAGAAATGAACTGTTTTGCCAGTTCTCATAAAATTGTTAGTCATGTCACTGACAAGTCCTGGCATCTCTGTTCTTTGGAATTCATACTTGAACTCTCATGAAGAGGAGAATACAGGGCTCTTTTCCTTCTTTATGGAAAACAGATGAGAACTGGCCACATCAGGCAGTTCCAAAAACCTGGTCACATGTGTCTTTGAAGGGAAGGTTTAATCTCCTTTCAGGTGCAATGTGCTTATGGCATAGCTCCATCTTCCCAGAAGAGCTGAGCATTTGCTGGGGCAGGAGAGCTGGAAGTAAGCGGGACTTTGCTCTGCAGTTACTGAAGCTTCCAGTTGCATCAATCAGTGGTGGATGGAGGAAGAGGGAGAGGGTAGGGTGGTTAAAGATGTGTCTATAACTGCAGGAGTGCTTCAATAAACCACAGCATGTCAAAGCTCCTTTGTGTTCAAACAGCAATTGAAATTTTAGACCTTCTCTGAATGGCAGTTACAGGTTTCCTTCTTCTCAAGGTTGTCATCTTAACGAATGGGAATCTGTGCAGGAAATGTTAAGATATTCCAGTGAGTGATGTTGGGATCAATGTAAAGTCATACAATGGATTTCCTTTATTGTTTGTCCCAGTCTAAAGATGTGTTCTAAAAAATTGTGCATGTATAAAACTAAAACTACACACAAATCAATTAAAATATGTTGTAGTACAGAATCAAAGTCATATATTTTCCACCTGTGTTAACCGAATACACTATGATCTTTAATCACATATCTCATCCTTTCACATTTTCCCTGATCCATTAGTTGAAAAATTCTCTTATTCACTCAGACTTAACGTTTAGATACTCGTTCATGTCATTACTATCCCAGAAATTGTCACTCCTCTTGTGATGTTTTTAGGGTGCTCTCACTCCATATACCTTACTTATTCTGTGTATCTTAGATACTTCTACAAGATTGAGGTGCTTTTACTATTACAGCTTTAATATTAGGAGAAGGTAACAAACTGTCTTCTAATAGAAGATTATGATCTTTAGAAAACCAGGGGATGATTTTGAGTAATATTCCATATTTTGACTCTCTTTGCCTAGTACTGCTTTCAGTCTAAGACCAACAGTGTGTATTTATCACTCATTTTCATGTAGCTGGAGATAACCTGTGACCTTCATCCAAACTGCAGAACTCCACAAGCACAGAAGTGATATTCAGCTTCCCTAAGCAGCACGTCCTTGTTGTCTGCTGCCTCATTTAACATCCTCATTCCAACCTCTAGAGCAGATGCAGAAGGTTTTCATATACCAGTCTAATTCATTAATGTCATTTTCAGGACAGCATCAGTTCTGTTACTAAAGAATGGAAGGCTCAGTGTCCTAATTCATGTATGTTTAATTCATACAGTGTAGACAGTCTTGTTTCTGTTTGATCTTCTGAGTAATAATTTTTCCTAATTCATTGGGAGGTCCTTCCATAAATATCGTGTGTGTGTCTTTTTAGATTTTACTTCATGGGGAGAAGTAAAGAATAGCCAGACCAGAAGGTTGATTGCCTTCTGAGAAAAAGAAGAAAAAAAAGCAAATTTTTCTCAATTTGTGGCTATCCTAAAATTTTCCTGCCGAAAGAGAGAATCCTAATTGCAAATTTAACCCTATTGATTTGATTTACTTGGCTGCTTTTCATGGACATTTTAGTAAGTGCAGTCTGTGTTCTCAGTGAATGCATTTATATTACAAAAGTGTGCACCCTAGTTTCTTGGCTGGGGGGCATGCCCTAGCCCAGATTTGGACATTGTCACCAGTGACATCCACAAACATCTATCATTCCCGTGTGGGAATGTGGCCATTCCCCAGAGCAAGCCATGCTTACTGTGACAGCGGTGACTTGGTCAGAGGACCAGGAATCCTGCATTGTGACACAGTACAGAGGAATAAGCAGGACTGAAGGCAACGTTTGGCTTTTAAAGCAGGATTTACTTAGCACTGTTAAAAACGACTGTGGTAGTAATTTACATCTAATAAACAAAAGCATTATTCTCAGCTGATTTGTTTTTCTCCATATAGAATGAATTAAGATGCAGTCTCACTCTCACTGAAGTCATGGCAAGAGTTTTTCCACTGAAGTTAATTGAAGCAAGATCAAATTCACGCTCTTCACTTTTTTCATCTTACCTAAATAAACTAAAGACAGGTAATTCTTTCTCCTCTGCTGAAGGATGACAGTGCTAAATCATCAGCTCCACATGGAAATTAGCCATGTTTAAGGATTGTTTAGTTTCACGCAGTGTCTTGCGCACAGGATTTTCTTCCCCTGGAGTGATCCATTCTTAAAACATGGTGAAAAAGCAAACAGAGAATATTTTGGTGCCAGGAATTCTTTTGAAAATTTGACTGGGTGAGTGCATTTCCTTAATGTTCAAAAATTATCCTTTGAGTATGCTATTTAACAGTGTCAAGCATTCTGTTCTCTATATTGTTTTTGCTTTAAACCTGTTTCATTTTAGAACTGATGAGATGCTTAACTGTTGCATCAGAGCAGTTAGTTTGTTCAGTTTCAGTACAGCTGGCTTATTTCCATGTCATGCATCATTTAATTATACATATAGAACATAGTTAAAATTGTACAGCTCCATGAGCCTCACTTAAACTGTCTGTGGCACTGCAGTAATCCCAGTACCCTGACAGGGTGTTGCACAGCTGTGACTGGTTGGAATGTGGTAAACTGGTGATGTGTAAGAGAGCCTGGAAATGAGCTTGCATTTTGCAGCTGTGCTCGCTCTACTGGAAGAGGAAGTTAAACCAGAAAAAAACTGCTCTTGTGGCAATATCAGCATCTGTAAATCTGAATGCTTAATGAAAATCAAGGAAAATGTGCTGAGTGAGGAAGTGGTGCTTTTCCCTTGTTTGTCATTTAATTAATTTTTGGTGGTTTGTTATTTCTCAGAAAAATCTATCTCAGATTCCTCTGTGGAAAAACATGAAGTGTTTATGTGGGAGTGAAGATCCTAGTATTGGATGATTGTCTAGATATGCAAAAGACTTTGCCTGTTTTGTCTCAAAAATGCTTTCTGGAGGCAGTGATCATTGAGACTTAAAATGTACCCTAGCTTGAAGATGGATGGGCACTGCTGTCCATGTGTATATGCTGTCGACTGAGTATAAACTTGAAGGCATCTATTACATCTTAGTAATGGGAAAAGCAGCAAATTTCTTACAGACATTTTTTTCCTTTTTTAAGCTAGTGAACTTGAAGGTCAGATTCAACTATATGTTGCATTTTCTGTCATATAATTATCATATCTATAATGTCCTGAAGAGCAGCCTCCAGTCAGTGACATCAACAGTTTACACAGCAGTTGAACTAAGAATAACCTTGGAGAACTGACCCATGTCAACCTCTTATGAGTGTAAACTCTAGTTCACAACAGTTTCTGTTTTTTCATGATCACAGAAGGGCCTCAATTGGATAAAAGAAGAATTGTGTTCAAAAAATACAAAACTATTCTGCTGAATGTTCACTTTACTGTATCTCAGAAGATGAGAGGAAACAAAACTGAAAGAGTAATACTTAATAAAGTATTTTTGCTCCCTTATAAAAAGAAGGACAGGACAACATCAAAAACAGCTTCCCTAGAAGAATGCAGGGAAGATACATGATAAGTGGCATCAGCTTGGAAGAGGGATCAAAACTCTTTCTTTGATTGCTTTTACTAATGACATCTGTTTAAGCAAATCCAATTCAGAGCAGTTTCAGAAATCCCAAACTTGTTCTCTTTCTGAGCACTATTTGGAGGGCATGATCTGCCTGACATCAGTGTCTGTCTAGCAGTGGACATCTGTGGTCACTATGCAGGTGCTCGATTCACATCCTGTTTCCTTTTCCTCCCTCCCCATTTCTGCAGTTCCATTTATAGGTGAGTTCCCCAAAGAAGAGCTGAGGAACATAGGGGATGACTCTTCCGTACTCACAGTCCTTTGGAGATAAATACACAGAGATAGCAGAAAGAGTCAGAATTTCCTTTAATAAACCAGCGCAATATCAGACAGGAAGGGCCAGGAAGTGCTCCAAGAGCTAGAGCATTACACAGGCGGGCTGGGAGGGCTGGGAATGTTCAGCCTGGAGAAGAGGAGGCTCTGGAGAGCCCTTAGAGCCTTTTCCAGTGCCTAAAGGTGCCCCAAGAGAGCTGGAGAGGGACTTGAAGAGCCTGGAGTGAAAGGACAAGGAGGAATGGCTTCCTGCTGCCAGAGGGTGGGTTTAGATGGGATATTGGGAAGAAATCCTTCCCTGTGAAGGTGCTGAGGCCCTGGCACAGGTTGCCCAGAGAAGCTGTGGCTGCCCCTGGATCCCTGGCAGTGTCCAAGGCCAGGCTGGACAGAGCTTGAAGCAACCTGGGATAGTGAAAGGTGTCTCTGGCCATGGCAGGGGGTTGGAACGGGATAATCTTTAAGGTCCCTTCCCACCCAATCCCTTCTGTGATTCCATGATTCCAGCATCTCTACACACATGGAGAGCCAAAGCGCAGTGCAGCATCTTTGGCACCTGATCCTTAAGGTCACTTTGCTGGGCTGATGTTGGGAAACAAGAGCTATGGATGGACTGATGAAGTCAGTCAATATTTTTGCCTCCTGCGGTGGAAAACACCTGCGATTCCTTTCCTTGCAGAGCTGCTGGGGGTTAAACAGCAGACAGTGCTTATGGGAATAACCCCTCAGCTGATCTTTGTCTTCCCTTGGTGGTTATTAACAGTGGCAGGGAGTTGTCTCCAGGATGCCCAAACGTCCCAGTGTCACTGTACGTGTCCGTGTGCGTTCATGAGGTTCCGAGGCGGGAGCCAAAGCTCCGGGCGTGCGGATCCATTACCTATTTCCATGTGGAGTGATGTTCTGTTTGAAGGCATCCCCGACCTGTGTCTGCTCAGCCGTCTGGCCACACTTGAGTGAGGAGTTCCAGTAAGGATATCCATTGGCTGAGGAGAGCTGGAAAGGCAGACATGGAGTCAGTGTTACCAGGAAAGGGGAAAGCTGATCGGAGAAAAGGAGAGGGATAGTGGTAGATGAGTCATGGTCTGGCAGATTTTGGTCAAGGTGTTCTCCAGGGAAGCCTGTGTCCCTGGAGCTCAGTTACGCTGTAGGGTGCTGTTGCCTTGGATTGGGAGAGGCTCATTATTGCTGCCCTTTTCCAGCCTCATTTGCTTTCTGTATTTAACTGGGGCAACCAGATCCAACTGAGTTTTGAGCCAACTACTTGTTGCACGCCACCACTACCCCTGCGGCTCCATTTCTCCGGAAAAGGGGGAGGGAGAGTGAAGAGACAGGGACACAGGACTAACCTTCCTCTTGCAAGTGTCCAATGTCTATTTCCCAGGGAGCTCCACGGAAGATTTCTGTGGGTGGTTCCCAGCCGTTGTGGAATTTGGGGATGTAGGTGGGGATGTTCGTGTCTCGGGGCCACTCGGCTCTAGGACAGAAAGTGGGAATATGAGGTGACATTCACGAAGAATGTGTCTTTCAGGGCATCCCCTGAAAGAAGAAGCAGGAGCATCAGGGAATCCAAGCATCCCGTCTGCGTGGGGAGCCTGGGGAGATGGCAGCTCTGTCCTTACCTGGATCTGGTCCATGTCTCCCCCAGGGAATCCCAGAGGTTTATCTCTTTGGGTGTCAGGTGTCCTCTCAGGAAATCGGTGGTGTCTTTACAAAGCAGTGGGCTGAGGACAGACGGGGCCAGCTCGGGGCCACTGCAGCTGTTGATGATCTGGCTCACACACAAACCACACAAAGAGGAGAGAACTTGCAGGAAACGGTCAAAATGTCAAACCAGGGACACACAGACGAGCAGGAATCGAAGACAAAGCTGATCCTTGGATCAGCACAGTCACTGCAAGAAACATCAACCTAAGTCTTTGAAGGAGACTGGACAGTTCAAGGGAACATGAGATTTTTTTGGATTGGAGTCAAAGGAAGAGCTGATCTACAAATGAGCTGTTGTTACAGACGAGTGAAGTGTCAGAAGCTGACACTTCAAAAAATGGAAAGTATCTTGCTATTCCTTTGTGGCTCCTTTTCCAAGTTGGGATTTCTGCTTCCAAGCATTTTCAGTGCAAATACTGAGCCGTATTTGCCTGAAGGTGAGACCAGACAGATTCCCAGTGGGGACTCCAGCTGGCTGCCCCTTTTGTTCACAGTAATGCCTTATTGACCGGGTGGAAGGATTCATATTTGCTGGGATTCCTGTATTTACTTCAAGCTTCAAACCGGATCAGAGGCCAGGAACAACCGGCATCACTTCTGGAAGTTCCTGAGAAAGCTGTGGCCAGGTGTGAGCAGTTTTCCAACCCTGTTGCACAATCTATCTACTTGTAAGTGTGAACTAGAAATAAAAGGAGTTCCCAGTGAGACCTGGGAATAAGATTTACCAGTTCCAGCGGCCTGAAGAGGAAATGCACCGACTCTGAAGCACGGGGGTTTTGGATGTGCTTCCTTAGTTTGGCCTGAAAAGAGAACGTAAACACAGTTTAACCCTAACCTGAGTGTGCCTTCTCTTTTCTGTCACATGGGGCGAGTGTTGTGGACTGATGAGAAGAGTAAGGGATGGAGGAGTAGGAATCATTCACTTTTATTTTCTGTCCATTTCTAATTCCCAGTGAATTTCAGGAGGGGGGGAATACCCTCTCTGTTAAATCAGTGCCTTTAAAGCTAATTTGAACAGACACAGAAGACCTTGGCTTATTTTGAAAGTCCTAGTGAGGAAGGGCCAGGATTGCTGGTGCTTCTGCCTCTTGCAGGGTTGAGAATCCCACTAGTTCCATGGATGAAAACAACAGGATAGGTGTTCTGAGGGTCCCCTGGCAAACTGCTGACAAGGGAAAGTCTCCACCAAGGTCTTGCCTGGGGCACCCGGAGCTGCCCTGGCCACTGAAAGGCTCCAAATCCAGTGGTATTTGAGGTGAGCTGTGGCAGAATGGAGGAGCAAACACTTGGGATTGATTTACTGCAAGAACTGGGTTTCAGTAACAGCAATCAGCTGAGCTGTGGTGAGAAACCTCTCCAGTTTGTGCTCCCATTCAGCTCCTTCTCCTGTCCTGGACTCCTGGCACTGTTGCCATGGGAGACAGGCTCCCTGCTCCTACCGAAATGCAAAGCATTTGAAATGCCGGAGATGAAACATTAATGTGGAGTGGGAAACAACTGCTGGCAGCAGGGTGACCCAATGAACGGGCACTTCCCAGGGACTCGGCAGCCCCATGGTGAGGAACGTGGCAGGACCCCACCACAGTGTCCCAGCTCTGCTGCGTGCTCCACCCTGGGCTCTTGCCAGGAGATCAGCTGCTCCTTCTGATCCTGAGCAGGCACAAATTAGCCATATTTGCTTCTCAAAGAAAAGGCTGGAGCTTGGTATCCTGCTTTAAGGTTGTTTACAGTCTCTTGGTTTTCCTTATTAATAACTGCCCAGGAAGGAGCTTGTAGGATGTGTTCGCTGGACAAGTTTGGTCACAACTGACAGAATTCCTGCTGCAGTGGTGAGGCAGGGACTGAGCCTGGTTCACTGTCCCCAGAGCTCAGGTAGTACAGGACAGTCAGGCCAGTAAAGCCCCTGCTCAGGGCTGGGAACGAGATCCTGGCCAGCTTTCCCTCTCTGCCCCTCTCTGCAGTCCTGCTGGGCTATGTCATGCCCTGAGGCCACTCTGCCGTTGCTCAAATGGCCAAAATCCACTCATCCAGGAGTGGGAAAGGGAGGGAGGGCACAGGAATTCATCTTAGGTGGTGAGGCCTGGAAATTTTCAAGGCAACAAATTGATCTTTGGATAATTACAGCAGAGCAGAGAACACGGTGCCATGGGCTCTGGCAGGGCTGTGCTCAGCTCTTTGTTCTCTCCCAGGTCCAAAAGTGTGACCAGTTCCAGCAGCAGCAGCAGCAGCAGTGACAGCTCAGCCAGCGACTCCTCTGACAGCCAGGACTCCTCTACCTCCTCCGAGGACAGCGACAGTGAGGACAGCTCCTCCTCCTCCTCCCCCTCCTCCTCCTCCAGCAGCTCTTCCTCCTCCTCCGACTTCGACTCGGATCCGAGCTCCTCCAGCAGCAGCAGCAGCAGCAGCTCTGAGGATGAGCCCCCAAAGAAGAAGAAGAAGAAATAGCTGGGGAGCTGCAGGACTGGTGTGGAGTGGGGGACAAGCCCCTCCCAGGGGCTGGAGCACACGGCTGCCAAACATTCAATGGTCAACATTTCTACTGCTCACACTTTCCAAGTGTTTTGCCTAGTTGTTCCTAGGACATGGAAGGTATTAAATGGCTTCCTGAGATGTACTGAGAGAGTATTTTTGTGCTTTATCCTTTTATGGAAGATTTTACTTTTTTAGTTCCAAGAAAAATTAAAAAAAAATCTATCATCAGATTCGTTTCCATGAGCTGAAGTCCAGTAACCTGGATGCTTACATGCTGGAAAGCAAAAGCTTTTTATTGCAGGTTATGTTGTGCATCGTGTGCTGTTCCTCTGTTAATGACAGCTTCACTTCCATTGAGAAAATCCTCTCCAACTGTTAAAAGCAGAAGTTTTTCAGCGCTGCTGTGGAGCTGTGGCATAGTTGAAGCTGAATGCACAACGTGTCCCACACAGAGCCTCCCATCTCATCAGCTGGTGCCAAATGGATTCTGTGCTGCTGAGCTTGTGTTCCAATGGCTTTTCCTGATGCTTCCAGGTCCAGTCTTAAGTGCACCATCCAGCTGAGCTGTGTTGGTTTGTTACTGATCAATGGAGTGCTTGTCCTGCCCGCAGGCTCTGGGCTTTTCACTCCCCTGTGGCCTTGGCTCGTGCGTTGGAAGTGTTTGCTGAGACACAGAGTGTTGGTGGTGGGAAGCAGCAGCTCAGTGACTTGGGGCTGCTGCTGCTTTAGGAGTTTCATCTTTGTGCCTTTTTTTTGTCAATTCGGTGTGCCCCAGTGAGACAAGGGCTGCAGTGGGTGTTCTGCAGAGCTCCAGCACAATATTGCCACGCAGCAAAAGCAGAGAAATAATAACAGCCACAACTGGGCACTGTTCTCACTGGATGCTCAGTAAAAAAGAGACTCCTTGAAATAAAGGGCTCAAAGGAAAGTGTTTCCCTTTGCATGTGTGAAATGCAGGATTGCCGAGTGACAGTCTGCAGAAATTCAGTCATTCTTTGTTTGTGGGAACTGCCCTGGAGAAGGAAGTGAATGCAAAAGCCCCACAAGCCCTACAAAAGCAGATGCAGACAGGCTGCAGAGCAGGGATTGCTGGATGCAGAGTGGGAATTCATTGTTCTTCTGGGGGATTGAAGCAGTTGCCATTAGGATTTTATTTGGTGATGCAGTCTCCTGAATTTCTTCTTGTCGGAGTGCCCTTTGTGGGGAGGGGGCATCACTTGTGGAAGAATTCTCAAGTATCTTGGTTTAGGTAGAATACAGTAACTAAAGTATTTTTTATAATTTTTATGGAAAAAGTAGTGCGTAGACTTCCTTTGGAATAAACTGTACTTCTTTAAATGTTTGTGCGTGTGTGTCTGTGTGCACTCCTGTGTTTTACAGAACACGCTGCAGACTGTAAATAAAACTACCAGAAAGGTGTTGAAGTCTTGTGGACTGAATGTACCATTTAATGGGAAAGGGAATAAATTATTAAGCAGCAGTTGCTAAGTGGATGCTTCCTGCAAATATCTGAAATCTTTGTGGTGTTTGTGTGCAGGTTTCAGCTGGAGTTGCCCTGGCATTGCCTCCCAGAGGGGCAGGATTGCTCCCCAGGAAGTTCTCCAGCCAGAAGTCCCTCTGGATCCGGATTATTTTTAAAAAAAAGTTTAGTTTGTCTTGGCTTTTTCTTTTTTTCCTGCCCTTTCTGGTTTGTCTCTCCATGTTCTTCTATTACAGAGGAACCCCTCCCCAGCCTGGCCAGAGCCGCAGCCTCCTTCATGTGCCGCTGCCTCACTCGCTGCTGCTGGTGCTGGCTCAGGAATGTGCTCAAAGCCCGGCTAAGCAGGAATTGTTCCGGGCCTGCTCTGTTGAATCGCTGCCGCCGCGAGCAAAGCTGCCCCTGCTCCTTGACGGGAGCGCTCGCTGCAGCCCGGCAGGAAAAGAGCCCAGGAAAAGCCGCGCCCTTTGCAGGAGAAGCGCTGGGAGCAGAGGGGAGAGCGGGAAAAGGCAGCGAGAGCAGCTGGGCGGGCGGGGCGGCATCAGCGCTGATCCCTCCGCGGGCAGGAGCGCATCACAAATAGTCCCTCCGGCGGATCACTCCGCGGGCGGGCGCCATCACCGCTAATACAAGTATTTATAAATTCAAAAGAACTCATTAACACAGAAGAAAGCAAGTATGCTTCATGCTGGGTGGGAAACACAGGGTCTAAGGGATAAGAATTTTAAAGTTGTTTATTTTATTTATTTTTTTTAATTTTATTTTGTGAGAGACTACATACCCCATGGCATCCACAGAGTTCAGGACGGGTAGAGAGGATGAAACAAACTTTAAAGAGAACCTTAACTGAATTAATAATTGAAACTCAAATGTCATGGGGTAGGTAGTTCTCTCATAAAATTAAAAAAAATTAATATAAAATAAACAACTTTAAAATTCTTATTTTATTATTATTCCATGTTCTTCTCCCCCTCCTGGATGAGGAATAGGGGTCGGTATTTGCGGCTGTGCACTGTAAGGAAATAAACGAGGAGTGGCTGAACCTGCCATCGCAGGTGGCTGTGATCTGGCCACTGGAGGAGAGGGTGCAGTGGATCTGGGTAGGGTACTGCCAGCATGCGGGATGGGTGAGGGGTGGGGACCCAGTGCTGCAACCTCTGGAGGCAGATAATCTGCACGTTCTCTGAGTCGGAAATAAAGGTGACGAACAAAGTCATCCGAACGCTGAAAGCGACGGTGGAAAAATGAGGGATCAGATTCCTGTTGTGGATTTCGAAGCTGTGAAGAAGGCATATGAGAAGTTGGAGTTGTATTGGTTGTTGTAAAAAAAGGAGATGAAGCTTGGGAAGATAGAGGAATGCTTTCTGAAGCTGTGCTGGTCACTATATCCTTCTCACTGAAGTGTTGAGCAGGCATTTGAGGATGAAAAAGTCCCATAAAATCAGCTGAATGTCCCTGAGAAGTTCGAGAAGAATGTGCATGAAATGGAATGTCTCGATGCGAGACGTCACTATTAATAACGCGTGCTTGGTCCTGTTGTGATGGAAGAGGTGTCCACATATAGTTGAGAAAGTCCTCTTTCTGTTCTGGAGATAAAATCGTATTTGTTTCGCTGAAATGGCACGGGAAACATGGTTCAGCATCGTGTGATTGTTGTGATAATCCTCTGAGTGGTGTTATCAGAGTGATGATAGGGGGTACATGCCGTGGTGACACGGCAGCTGTTGAAATGTCTCTGCTGTGTGTCCACGGCTGTGGCTGCGGTGCAGACGGGGGCTGTGTGGACACAGAGCTGGTAGGAGGTGTAGCTGCCGAAAGCTCCTAGGATGGAACTGCAGTAGCCGAAAGAATTGCACTGCTGGCTGGAGGTGCTGTGCTTATCGGTCGTATCGGCGTGGCAGCTGAAGCGTCCGTGTGTGGCTGGAGGTGCCGGGCGGGCGGCCGGGACCGTGGACGGGACCGGGCTGGCCTGGGAAGCGCTGGTGCCGGGCAGCGGGGCCGTGGCTGGGCTGGAAGCGGGGGCGGGGCGGGGCGGGGCTGGCAGCGGGAGCGGGGCTGGGCTGGAAGCGGGGCCGGGGCTGGGATGGAAGCGGGGCCGGGGCTGGGCTGGAAGCGGGGCCGGGGCTGGGATGGAAGCGGGGGCGGGGCGGGGCTGGAAGCGGGAGCGGGGCTGGGATGGAAGCGGGGCCGGGGCTGGGCTGGCAGCGGGGCCGGGGCGGGGCTGGCAGCGGGGCCGGGGCTGGGCTGGCAGCGGGGCCGGGGCTGGGCTGGCAGCGGGGCCGGGGCTGGAAGCGGGAGCGGGGCTGGAAACGGGGCCGGGGCTGGGCTGGCAGCGGGGCCGGGGCTGGGCTGGCAGCGGGGCCGGGGCTGGGCTGGCAGCGGGAGCGGGGCTGGGCTGGCAGCGGGGCCGGGGCTGACGTCCCGGGCAGGGCCGGGACCGGGCCAGGAGCGGCTCGAGCCGCGAGCGGCGTTGCCGGGGTAACCGGCACTGAGGAGGGGCGGCCGATGCCGCGCCGCGCAGGCGTGGAAGCGAGGGCTCCCGAAGGCGGAAGTAAGGCCGGGATGGAAGCGGCGGGAGTGATGACGTCAGCAGCAGGCGCCGCCGTTCAAACGCGGAAGCGGCCGCGAACCCGGGCCGCGTGGGGATAGCGGGAGGGCCCGATGGAAGCTCCGGGACCGCCCCTGGCCGCGCGCATGGCTCATCTGATGGGAGGACCCCAGGCTCGGGAGGTAGGGACCTGCCTCTGCCTTGCGCCGTAACACATGGATCGGGCGAGATGGAAACCGAGAAATATTCTCGGCACTCTCGGTTCCTACACTCAGGTGTATTCCTGGTTCCTGACATTCCTTTAAAACTACCGAATTCTTCTCTCAGGTCCCTGGCAAATGGGGCTTTGCAGCCTGGGGGAGTTCTTGCAGAACGGGCTCTAGTGAAGCGCTCTGCAGGAGTGGTTGTGCACCTGAGCGGTCATTAATTGTCTCCTCTAATGAGGGAAACGTGATTAAACTCCCGGTGCTGTGCTGCTGTTGTGTGTCGGCCTCGAGGTGTGAGACAGTCCCTGTGTCACACTGGAGTTGCTTAGTGGCTGGACTGGGAGTGGGACTGGGACAGGTCTTGTTGGTCAGGAACAAAAGGGAAAATTTATCTTTTGGCTTGCTTAATATCTTGGCTTTATTAATGTATCAATGTCAATTGTTGTCATTTGCTGCCTCCTGCACAGTGTGTTTGCAGCTCTGTGTGAGAGCAGACTCTCCCCTGTTGGGGAGTGAGACAATCCTGGAATATCCTGAGCTGGAAGGGGCCCACAGGGATCACCCAGTCCCACCCCCGTCCCTGCCCAGACCCCCCAACAGCCCCAGCCTGGGCATCCCTGGCAGCGCTGTCCAAACGCTCCTGGAGCTCTGGCAGCCTCGGGGCCGTGCCCATTCCCTGGGGAGCCTGGGCAGTGCCCAGCAGCCTCTGGGGGAAGAGCCTTTCCCTGATCTCAGCGTGAGCCTGCCCTGGCCCAGCTCCAGCTGCTCCCTGGGTCCTGTCTGTGTCCCAGGGAGCGGAGATCAGAGCTGTAGGCCCCGATGTGTTCTGACCTCACACTTCTCTACCAGAACAAACCCAGTGCCCTCAGCAGCTCTTTCATGGTCCTTCCACACCCTTCCCCATCCCCATGTCCCTTCTTTGGATGCTGTCAGCTTTGTATCTTTTTTATATTGTGGCGCCCAAAAGTGCCCCCAGGACTCCAGTACAGTTTAACAGCAATGAAAGAAAACAGTAGATTTCAACTTTGATCTCAAAAGCTGTCTCAGGCCCCTGATACTGCCTCGAAATGTCTTTGCAGTTCTTGCTTTATGACTTGTGTCAAACACGGAGAGAGTGAGACTGAGCCCCTGGGGTCAGGTTCTGTGTGAGAAGCCACACAGCAAGCCAGAAATCTTTGCTCCAGATCACCAGAAATTTACAGTATTGAGGGCGGAAATACTGAGAGTCGAGTCTTGGGAGCTGAGCCAGGAAAGCAGCACCTCTGCCATGGGCAGATTTGGCATGTGGAGAGAGCTTGAGCAGCTTGCAAGAGGTCCCAGCAATGTGTGTGTGGAGCTGGGAGGAGCATGAGTTGCAGTGTCGTGTTTGGAGTCCCCCTGGGTGAGGATGTAGGAATAGACTGGAGTTTTTGGTGACTGAGGTTTCTTTTCTGTGGCAATAATTGTTCTTGGCCACATCATTTTGGTTTGTTACTCGCCTGTGGTTTGTTCTACAGGCCTGTTTCCTTTCTCTCCTACTATGGTGTCTCAGTTATCTTCAGCAGAGGCTCAGCAATAACTAAACTTGAGCTTAGATACTTAAACTTCAGTTCAGAGTAGATACGCAGAAGAAATCCTTCCGTGTGAGGGTGGGCAGGCCCTGGCACAGGGTGCCCAGAGCAGCTGTGGCTGCCCCTGGATCCCTGGCAGTGTCCAAGGCCAGGCTGGACACTGGGGCTTGGAGCAGCCTGGGACAGTGGAAGGTGTCCCTGCCCTTGGCAGGGGTGGCACTGGATGGGCTTTAAGGTCCCTTCCCACCAAGGCCTCGTCTTCCTTTGCCTTCAGTGTCTGCCTCAGAGTTTGTACCCAAACCAAAGTGAGGTTGGTGTCACCTTCTCTAAACTGGGAGAACAGATCACTCCAAGCTGTGGGGAGATGGAGAGGCTGTAGGATGGAGAGGGTGCAGCCCTGCAGACGCCGAGCTGTGGGGTTGCTGCTTTCAACAGCCTCGTTGTTGCTGCGGACACAGCTCAAGGTGGGTCTGAGAGAGACAAACTCTGCTTTTGGGGGTTTGTGTTGATGAGGAGGGGAGGGGAGGTCGCTGCTCTGCTTCTTGTAACTGCTGTGGCAGAGCCAGGAGCCCAAGGCAGGACAAGGGCAAAGCAAACCTCTCCGAGCTCTTGGGTTCTCTTCATTCCCAGATATTCTGATTCCTGCCCAAGTCCAAGTTCATTGTGCTGTGCAGGATGCGAGTTTAATCAGGTTTTAGTGCTGGTTTAGCTGAGTGTTTCTAGGGCTTGAGGATGAAGCCAAATGCTCTGCACTGAAAAAGTGATGGATGTTCAGCACAAGATTCTCTTCAGGAACTGGCACGAAAAGTGGTTGCTGAAGCTGAGGGAGGAGCAATTCACAGCTTGGCTGGAAGAGGGAGAAGTGCTCACTGCTGGTCTGTCACTTCATCCTCATGAGTGAGTGTGGGAGCTCCCGAGATCGGCCAGGCTGCAATTTCAGATAGTTTAGATGGGCTGGCCTTGAAAAAATCATATTTTGGTGCCTGGAGCAAAAGCTGAAGGTGGCAGGAAGTGGCAGCAGTGGCAGGGAACTGAAGTGACACCACCCTGAGCTCAGAACTAATTTTGGTTGTGACCTTGAGCAGTCCCTGGGCCACACCAGAGCTTTTTGTGTCACCTGCTTTGGGAGGTTCTTCCTTGCCCGTGGAGAAGTTGGGTCTGGCACAGGTCTGCTGTGGAGCACCTGTGCCACCACCTTTAAAGAGCCACCCTGGAGGTGTCAGTGAGCCCCTCAGTGCCTGCCCAGCCTAGAGCAGGGCTGGGAGGGCAGGGGGCTCAGGGAGTGCTCATTCCTGGTGGTGTTGGAGCTCTGAGCCCAGCCCTGAGCTGGGTTTGTGGCTCTGAGGGCACGGGGAGTGTCTGGAGCAGGCCTGGCCTGGGCAGAGTAGGAACTCCTGGAGTAACTCCTGAGTAAGCCACACCTTCCACGCGAGAGGGAGGCACTCCCAGAGTCAGGCGCTGTCTCCTCAGAGGTGCTTTGGGGTTTAATTCTGTTCTCACAGTGACTCCTCTCACCTGGGAACCCCGTGGTTACCTACAGAGGGTCTGAGGCCTTAGGGATGTAAATATGGACAGGAGGGGTTGGAATCTGCCTATCAGGGAATCTTCCCCTTGCCCAGAGGAGAGTGTGCAGAACTCTTCTGTGTGATGATAATGTTTTCATACTTTAGGTGTAAAAATAAAAAATGGGAGAAATCTCATTTTTCTGGCAGCACGCAAAGAACTTTCTTCTGTGTCACCGCTAAAACTCTGTGAGGGGATGAACACCTGGGAATCTGAAAGAGACATAGCTGGAAAGCATCAATATGAATGGATTTTTCTGCTTCTTTTTGCACTTGAAAGAAAGGTGAAAGTTACAGGCTGAGTCAAGCTTTTACCCTTTATTTCAATCAATTCAGTTATTGCTAAATATGGCTACACACAGGTAGCCCAGGTGACAGAGCTGCCTCCAGCTGCTCCTTGGCCCCAGTGTCCCACGCGGGATGCTTGAGTTATCCACTGAGAGCCCCCTTGAGACTGGAGCACAGGTAAATCTGCCTGTCTGAAGGGCAGGATTGTGTCCTAAGTCCCTCCTCATTCCTTCCTTTCCTCAGGCCCCAGCTGTGGCTGGGCCCACCATTGTGGCTTGGGTGGCAGTGGCACGTTGGAAAGGCCTGGGGGTGCCAGCTGGGGGTGAGAGCTCGGGGTGCCAGCCCAGGCTCCACCAGCACTTGGCCCACACTGGGGCACAGATTGAGAGATGAACTCTTGGAAGCTTGTCCTGAGTGCGGGAGCTTTGGGGTTCAGTCTGGACCGGGCGGTGACGAGTGGAGACGAGAGATCTCTGCAGTCAGATCTTGGAACATGCGGTTTATTGCAAAGGGCGTGGGTACAGGGGCACTGCTTAGAGCTGCCAGCTGCAGCTCTGAGCAGGCCCAAGAGAGCAAGAGTGTAAGCGGGTAAGTAAAGAGAGAGAGAGTGAGAGGAATGAGAGTGAAGAAGTAGTGAGAGAGAATGTCTGAAGTCTTGGTTACAATACAATAAATCATCTTCTGTACTGAATATTCTAATTGTCACTAACCAATCTAATACAAGATACAAATCCTATAGCATTTACATACAGCCTGTAAGAGTTCTTGTATTACCATAGAGTGTTACATCTTAACTCTTAAAAACTACTCTTTGGACCCCTTCTGCTGAGCTAGTAGGGTCTGCTCTGACCCTTGGACCTGCCTGCAAGCAGAGGGTATTGTTCAATCAAGAGGGGATTACCTTCAGTCGGCCATACCATTGTTTTCCAGTTGTTCAGTAACTAAGATTTGGTATTTCAAAAATGGCTTTCATTTCTATGTCGCTTATAGTTTTCATATTGTCAAAATCTTTTGTCAGGCAATCATATTTATAAGGCTTTCCTGTTTCATCTTCCCCAACACTGAGGAGGATGAATGGTACCTGCTGGCAAAATTCGGTGCTTTCACAGAGCTGTGATAAACCCCAAAGTCTTAGACTGCCAACCTACAGCCTCTGCACCGTCACATTCCCCAGTTGCATTTTGTATTGGAATTTTACCTGCTCCCACCTGCGTTCTCCTGCTGGCAGTGCCAGCAGCCCACGTGCTGCCTCTCCTGAGAGCAAGTTCCTGCCTGTTTCCTCTCCCAGCCCCAGCTCTTGCTTCCCTCTGGCAGAGGCAGCTTTAGGTGCAATATCCTGATGTTTCTGCGAGTGGGTTTTGGAATAAACCTACACACGGGATGTTCATGGGTTGCTGCTATGGATTCTGTGAAAGGTGATCAGGAAAAGCAAGTTCAGAGTTACTCAGGGGATCCTCTGATTCCTGCCCGTCTCACGGAGCTGCTCAGGGTGAAACTACTACTCCCATGCTTTTTATTTTGCTCCTCTTAGTGCTGGTTTTTCCCCAGGTAAGTCAGTGCTGGAGCAGCCCTTGTGGGTTTATCTGTGATGAGCAGTGGTTGTGTCTGCACACGGAGATAGCAGATTCCAGCTGTAGTGTGCAAACGTCGGTGCTTTGTGCCTTAGTGCACAGCCACATTTGTCAGCTGACAGGGCTGATGCGATGAGAAAACCTCGCACTCTCCAATAACCTGAGCACAGGCACTTCCTGCGTTGTTACATTTAACCAAAGCTCTGATAAAAAATACTACATTAATTTTTCTAATGGAGACCAGATTCCGCGTTACCATAATTTACGTTTTTGGATAGTCTTTGATTGACTCTGGTGGGAAGGGAGGTGAATCAGTATCTTGTACTTTAGGGAAAGATCTAGGGGAGAATTGAATTGTACTTCCTTGGAATTCACATCACCCGCCCTTAGTCGGAGATGTTGATCTTGAGAACAACAAGCAGAGAACAGCCCAGGAAGGGCTGAACGTGACAAAACAGTGCAGAGCATACAGAAATCCTCTTTGCTGTGTTCATCATTCTGTCTTCATCTTGGATTGTTTCCACCCTTCTCCTCCACCTGGAAGTCACAAGCATCCTGCAGTGGCAGGTACTCTGGGTTCTTCTGCCAGGAGTAGTCTAAGAACAGCTTTTGCTGGGAGCAGCTCTGACCTTGCTGAAATCACTGCTGAAACCTCCCCTGACTCTTGCAGTGCCAGAATTTCAGGGTGCCAGTGGTGAGGCAGGGACTGAGCCTGGTTCATTGTCCCCAGAGCTCGGGTAGTACAGGACAGTCAGGCCAGTAAAGCCCCTGCTCAGGGCTGGGAACGAGATCCTGGCCGGCTTTCCCTCTCTGCCCCTCTCTGCAGTCCTGCTGGGCTATGTCATGCTACTATGTTATAGCATTGTTCCGTGTCTTTTTTTTTTTTTGGAAGTAATGCCGGATATTGGCAGTCAGGGGCGATGGAGCGAGGTGAGCAGTGACCGGTGGACAGAATGAGTTGTTACGGCCTCGGTCTCAATTTTTGGAGCAGCTCTAAGCATCCGTTGTTGTTTGTGTGTTTTAGGTGGTCCACTTGCAGGATGTCCTGGCCCTGGATGCTGGAGGGTGCAAGCCTAAGGTATAGGTGTGGTGTACTTCAGTCAGAGCGGGGAGGCTGTGGTTTCACAGTCTCTCAGCATGTTTTGTGTGTTTTTGCTTTGCTTCTCTGCAGGTGCTGCTGCCGCCCTGGGCGTGCCAAGGGCCAGAGGCGAGCAGGTGAGTTGGCATTTAGGTGGGGTGGCTGATAGGCCAGCGGTCTATGGCAGCGTGCTGAGCGTGTCCCTTTTCATTGTGCAGGTTTGTCCTGGCCACCTCCAGAGTCAGATCAGGATTTGAGGTGAGCTGAGGCAGTGGTGTGGAGTAGCCCGGGGATGCTCTTCTGGAGGGCAACAGTGACGTTTTCTGTTTTGTTGTCTTAGGTACCGTGAGCAGGTGTGGAGCTGAAGTTTGGAGAGAGCAGGTAAGCGCTGAGCCTCGGCAGTTTCGAGGGAGGGGGCCTTGCGGAAGGGGTCTCTTTTGGTGTGTGTTGTCAGAGGCTGAATTTTCTCCTTGTTCTCCATCTTTCGCAGCTGCCAAAGCGGACCATGGGGAACGTGTTGACATCTGAGGTGCTGATGCATTTTTTCTGCCAAGGATGGATTTTGTCCGTTTGTCTTCAGAAAGCTAAGTGTTGGGAGCGGTGGTTGGGAGAAGGGAAAGGCCTTTGGAGTTCCAGGAGGCAATTGGAAGTTAGCTTAGAGGAGAGGGCTGTTGTGGGAGGGTCCCTTGGAAGTAAAGGGAGAGGGTTTCTCCTCAGCATCACCCGAGCCTTTGCTGGGCAGGGCAGTTCCCACCCATCTCTGTCATCGGCCTTTGAGTCTCGACATCATCGTGGATCTTTTTGCCCGAGGAGCTCGCCTTCGGGTCTGGCACGATCGCCACGGTCTCCATTTCACCTACTCGCTGGCGTAGCCACCCGCGGGCATCTTGGCCACTTGCTGGATGGTCAAAGGTAAGGGATCAAAGGTCGGGTTGTCAAGGAATGGGTCAAGGGGTCAAAGGTCAGGGGGTAAAAGGTCAAGGCTCGGGCTCAGGATTAGAGGTTCCAGCATGATTTTCCGTGGTGGTTCCCAGTGTGGGGACACGGGGTGTGGGGTCAGTGGCGCCGGGGGCAGGCAGGAGCCCCGTGGGCAGTGGCCGGCAGCGGCGGGGACGCCTCCGTACGGTCGCGCCCCTCCACTGGCAGCAGAAGCCCCCCTGCACCGTGCGGTGCCCGGCCCCACTCCTTGCCCTCCCCGCTGCTGCCTTCCCGCACTCCCACCGCACCCCCTGCTCCCCTCAAGCCCAGGGAAATGCAGGAAAACACAAAATCATTGAGGTGGAACAGTCACCGGAGCTGCCCGAGCCATCCCCCCGCCTGAAGGCGGCAGCTGCCCAGAGCCAGGGGCACCCAGCAGGATGCAGCTCCCCTTTCCCAGGAGCTGGAGGCAGGGTTTCCCAGGCAGGGGGAGCAGGGAGAATTTCAGCTCCCAGCAGCTCTCTGTGAGTGCTGGATGGACTCTGGGCTGAGCCAGGTGGGAGGTGTGGGTGATGTTCATGTCCCCAGGAGCTGCTCAAATCCACCTTAAACTCCTGGAATGGTCTGTGCTGGCAAGAACCTTACAGACCATCCTGTTCAGCCCCTTGCCATGGTCAGGGACACCTTCCTGGGGTGTCTGTGCCAGAGTGGTGGAATGGGCAGGACTTTCTCCCTGAGCCCAGTCCCGGGCAAGATTGGGGTTCCCATGGGAAGAAGCCTGTGAGCTGCATTTCCGGAGCTGGGAGCCTCCATGCCCGGGAGTGTTTCCAGTACTGTTCTTTGGCTTTTTCCATAACTGGGCATGATGGTTCTCCCCAGAGCAAGGTGGTTTTCCCTGGGTTGTTGGGGTAAGACACTGGCTGTTTGACAGCTCTGTTGTCTCTTTGTCCTGAATGGAAGAGTGAGGAATGGGGGATGCTCCCGACTGTCCCAGGGATGTGGGAACAGCCCAGTTCCAGTGAGGAATGTGACGCCCAGCTCGTGGCGTGTGCCCTGAGATGGTCTTTGCTGTTGTTTTGTCCTTAGAGCCTGTTGGAGTGCTGGCCTGGATTTGGGAGGAGCCAAGTAGCCTGGAGCAGTGAGGTTTTTCCTGTCAGAAATCCATGCTGGGGATGTTTTCCCTGGCTGTCCCAAGGGGAAGGACCAGCTCTGGAGTTTTTGCAGCCACAGGCTGGGGATGCATCCCCTGAAAACCAGTTCAGGATCGTTCATCTGACTCTGTCCCTGACCTGTGGCTTCCAGGGAGCCTTCTGGTCTTCTGGATATTCCCAGGAGAGGATATTCCACCACCTGACTTTTAAGCCGGGAATTCCAAACCCAGTAAGTCGGTCACATTCTATGGGAGCTGCCCCAATGGTGGGATGGCAGAGGGCACACCCCACGCTGCTGTTTGGGACATTCCTGACTGGAACGGGAGCCAGCTGGGCATTTTGGAGCACTGAGGCCACAAGGGCAGCCTTGAGTGGCATTCCCAGGCAATGCTGAGGCATCCCATGCCTGTGGCAACACATGCCTGATGTGGAGCAGAGAGAGGAAGGGAGAAATTCTGAGTTGATGGGAGGAATGGAATTGGGCTTTCCAGAATGGAATTGGTATAGGTTCTGATGGTATCATGGAATCATGGGGTGGCTTGGAAGGGACACAAAGACCCTCTGGGCTCTGTTATCCCATCCCGTGGCAAAGAACACGTCCAAAACTGCCTCCTCACTCCCATGGAATGGCAGTGGGTGTTGGGAGCTCTGGCTGGAGCACCTGGAGACCAGGTAAGAATAGCAGTGGCATTGTTTTGGCTGCTGCTGGATGTGGTTTTCTCTTGTCAAGATGTTCCTCTGATTGATGTTTTCACAGTAGCTTGCTAGGCCTCATTTGAGGATAATTCCAAGCATTTGGAAGTCGTTGGGAAAGAATGAGGAAAAAAGGTGAACCTGATCCATTTCTAGTAATTCTGAACTTCTCTTGCAGCACCGTTCCAGGGGAAAGCTGGTGAAAGGATAAAGATGCAGAGGAACAAGTGTTGTAAACCCCCTTGCCTCCCTGACAAAGCAAACCTTTCTGCAATCCCAGTAAATCTCTTGGAGAAACTGTGGGATCATAAGGTTTCCTAGGAAAGGAAAACTAAGGACAGAGATGAGGAAAGAGGCTTCCAATTAACAATGATTTGATGGAGGTAGGAATGATTCTTGTATGTTTGATGCACCCCTTTTTATTCCTGGGATAATTTTAAATGATTTCTTTAAAAAATCATTTTGATTTGGGAATTCAGATTAGAGAGGAAACGATGCAAAATAAATGCAGGGAGAGATCACAGAATCATCCTGGAATGGCGGAATAATTTGGGTGGGAAGGGACCTTAAGGATCACCTCATTCCATCCACAGGGTGCTCCAAGCTGCGGCCAGCCTGGCCTTGAACACTTCCAGGGATGGGGCAGCCACGATTTCCCTGGGTTTATGGGCACAAGAGGAAATTTCCAGCAGGAACTGAGGGGTTTCCCTTGCTCTGCCTGGCCCTAGCAGGGCTTTGGGAGGCAGAGGCTGTGGGAACAGGAGCTTTGTCCACTGCCTTGGAGGAGTCTCTGATGTCCCAAAACCCAGCAGAGCAAGTGGTTGTGGTTTAACATCCTGTTCAAAGGAGATGCCAGGCCAGGAACGGGAATGGACTGCAGAGCAGGGATGGTGGCCAGCAGAGGGGTGAGTGTCCAGGGGGTCCCAGCAGTCCATCCCTGCTGCCCAGGTTTGGGATGAGCAGGCTGGTGAGTGTCCCTGTGCTTGCTCTGCAGGATGAGGAAGCCAGGCCTGCTGAGGAGGAAGATGAGGAGGTGTGGGAGGATGGAGACAGCGGCCACCAAAGGCTGGGGAAGGCACAGATCCAGGTAGGAGACGTTGCCTTGCGAGGAGAGGGACTTGTGTGTCCCGTTGGAATTTGGGGCGTGAGGCCAGTGGAACAAAGGCTTTGATTCCATTTTCTTGCTCGGGTTTTCACGTGCCTTAAGAGAGCTTTGTGAAAATGTCATTATCCCTGATTGAGTCTCTGAAAAACAGGGATTGAACCTTTCAGAAGGGGCCCAACCCTGCCTGCATGTATCCAAGTGCAGCCCCCACTCCCTGTTTTTGTGTACAGCTGGGATGAGACCTCAGCTGCTGTTACTTGCCAGCTCACAAGTTGTGTAGCTCAGAGCCTCAGCCATGAAGGGCCAGGCTGTGTTTAAAACAGCCCAAGGTGCCAGAGAGCTGGAGTAATTTCCTAGCAGGTAACTTGACTTGGAAGCTGCATTCTAAAATTTGTCCGCATTTAATTGATGTCCCACATGGAGACACCTAAAGAAGCAGAGGTGGGGTGTTCCTAAGAAAAGAGCATCTAAATCCTTTGGTGGTAGAGGGCTTAAAGTCTGAGTGAGGTGCCTTTAGGACACTTCCATTCCAGTATCTGAATAGAATTTAAATGAAGTAGCCAAATCCTGACAAGCTTGTATGAACTCCAAAGCCTCTGCAAGTGGTTTACAGCCAGGGAAGGAGATAAGAGTCTGGAGTCTCTTCCCCAAAACCTGGCTCCTGGTTTCTTTGGCCAGGCATAGGAAGAATTGTGTATTCCCTGGGGCTCTCCTTATGGGGAGAGGTTTACTTATGTGCCCTGGGTTTATTCAGTGCATCTTCAAAGTGATGGAAACTGATTGCATTGAAATGCCAGGGGTGCCAAATGTTTTCCCCAGGCAGAGCTCGGAGCCAGCCCAGTGGGAAGGGGTTTAGTGGCCATTTTCCCGCTCCCTCGGGGCAGCAGCACTGGAGCACTCGCAGCCACCCGTGCCCGAGGTGCCGAGTACTGGCAGGAGGCAAAGCCAGGGACTGGGCAGGAGGAGCTTGCAGTGCTCCTGGAATCGCAGAGCTGGAGCTGTGGGTTAGAACTGCCAGGAGCTGCTGCCTCACTCAAACCTTGTTTAAAGCTCAGCATCCCTCCTGCTCCCTTGGAATGATTGTTGCTTCTGTTGTTGCTCTTTCCCGATCCATTATGATTATTATTGTAAATTCCCACTCCATTTCTTCCATAGCCCTTTGCTTCCCAGAGGTGGTGCTTTAGGCAAGCCCCTCCAGCCTGGGAAGGGGCTTTTGGCTCCAGACTCAGTCCCAGTCCCCATGAGCAGCTGGAGCTGTGCTGTCCCCAGCAGGTGCCTTTCCTTCCTTCCCTGCTGCACTTTGGCTTTTTGAGGGCTCTCTAGGGGGCTGAGGGAGAAGTTCTTTGTCATTCCAGGGCAGCATAAGCCCTGATCCCACTCAAAGCAGGAGGAATCATTCCATCCTTGTTTTTGGATACACCTTTGGTGTTCTCTCTCTTTTGCTGACACTGTGTGGTGAAGCAGCAGCTCCCTGGAATAACTTTTATTTGTAAAACAATGAATTCCCTGCTGGAATCCCAGTCCCAGCCCCCCAGATCAAGGTGCAGTTTAAGGCCTTACACCCTGACCAGGACAAGTTCCTGTCCTTAGACATGGAAAACACGGGAAAACTCAGACTGGATTGGAGCCAGCATCCAGAATGGGGAGAGTGAGGCAGCGTGCTTGGCCCAGGCTGGGGCTGGTACAGGGGGTGTTCCCCATAGGATGACACCCGTTTGGAGCAGATGCTTCTCTTCCTTTGTCCAAAGTCCAATGGCAAAGGAGTGAAGAACCCACAAGTGGGGCCTGGAAGGAAAACAGTTCTGTTAAAATTAGGCAAAGAATGCACTAAGAAAAAATGGACATCCTTTTTAGGTATGAAAGTAAGTAGGGGAAAAATGTTGAAAAAGAGCTCTTTTATTTGGTGCCACCTCTCACTGTTTTATGGATAAAACCCTCTAGTGAGCAATCAGGAGTGGGAAAGCCAGGAGCCTTTGACTTCCACAGTGGACTTAATTGCCATGCTTAATTTCAACAATTTCTTCTTTCTCTCAGGCCAGGAAAACCCACTTAACTTGTCCCATCTTTGTCAAAAGCTTTGGTGTTTGAGCAGCCAAACCCAATGGGCTCTGGCCCCACCAGCCTGTACTGGAGGGCCCCTGGTCCTGCCCATGGTGTGGGATGAATCCCCAATTGTCCCCAGAGGGGGCTGCCCTGGTCCCTGCAGTGCCCAGCACCTGAGACACAGAGAGAGCCCTGTCCAAAGGGGCTCCTTGTCAGGAATGTGGCAGCAGCCCCAGGAGCAGGCTGGAGGTGAGAACTGGGGCTGTGTTTGAGACTGACCAGGTCAGCTCAGTGTTTACCTGTGGGGGGAGTTTGGCCCCCCATGCTGAGTTGAAGCTGGATCAGGGTGACAGATGCTGCATTTTGGGCACCCTGAGAGTTTCTCTCCCCCTTGGAGATTTCCTGCAGGGATGGGGCAGGGCAGGGAGCAGAATTAACCCTGCACCTCCCGTGGGCACTGCTGGCCTTTGTCTCTCTGCTGTGCCATCAGCCTGTGGGAATTTGCTGCTGCTGCTGCCACCCCACCTGGGGGCTGCGTGCTCCTGGCAGCCCTTCCCAGCCCCACACCCGAGCTCCAGCGCTGCCTCCAGGCTGTGTTGGGAGAGTTTGCTGGGAATGTGCCTCATCCCTGGGAGTATCCTTTCCTTCCAGAGTGGCTGGATGGAGCTTCTGGGCTTGTCAGCTTCAGAGTTTGCTTGCAAAAGTCACTGCAGGGAAGAATGACAAGGAGGTTTGTCAGAGTGCTGCTGTCAGACCCCACCTGCCAGTCTGTGCTTTGGCTTGGAGGTTGTTGTGTATTGGCCCTGCAGGGAATGAATGTCCCCTTCCCACCTCAGCCCAGCAGATCCCAAGGGCTCTTCCTGGAGTACTTACTCTTTGCTTCCCTTTGGGATAACTTAATCTGCACCCTTCCAGGAGCAATTCCTTGGCTTCTCCTGGAGAAAACCCCATGGCAGAGGCAGTCTGCAAAGGAGCCCCGAGCTGTACTTGGAGCAGAGAGTGCTGAGAGCTGCGTGTGCCTCTGCTGCCCCAGGCTGGCAATATCCCCATGGAACAGACTGGGCAAATGGCATTAGAGGGAGCACAGTCCCTTCCTGGAAGAGGTTTTCTCCTCTGCAGATCAGGCATGGGGCAGGAAGGGAACTTTGGAGATCAGCTGCTTTCCCCCAGAAAGCATCACTCACACCAGCATGGATGACATGACCTGTGCCCACTGCTCACCATGCACCTGGCCAGAATCAAGAGCAAAGGTGGGTTTGGGTGTGAGCACTTGAAATAACTTTGAAAGAGAAGCAATCACCTTTTGCTGCTTCTTTCTTTCTTGCAGATGCTGCGATTGCCTCTGGGCACATGGGCTGAGCTCTCCCTGCAGGGAACTGTCAGGCCTTAACAGCTGTGAGGTTGTGTTCTTCTCAGTGGGGAACTGGAAATAATTATTAATTAATTGCAGAAATGTTTTCTGAACCTTTCCCCTTTCCTGGTAGATCTTCTCTCTCTGCCTCTGAATTTACAGCTGTTCCCTGGTGTCATTGGCCCTGCCTGAATTCCTTGCAGCTCCTCACTGGGAAAACCTGGGATGACTTTGAGGGGACAGAGGAGACATTTTCAGCTGAAAACCTGGGGTGACTGAGAGGGGACACAAGAATTGTTTGTGTAGGAAAATGGGAGGTGATGTCAAGCAGAGCAAGGTGGCATTTTTGAGGGAAAAGCTGAGGTGATGTTTAGGGGAAAGAATGCACATTTTTGGGGCAGAAAAGAGTTAATATTGTACAGGAAGGAAAAACTGGGGGGTAAAACTTGATGTAATCTGTAGGGGACAGAATGAATATTTTGGAGCAAAAATGAGGTACTCAGTAATAGACAAAGAAGGAAAATTTTGGAGGCCAAACTTGACAAAGTCTCAAGAGCAGAGAATGAACACTTGGAGGGAAAAAGGAGGTGATGAATACTGAGCATGTGGGGAAAATTTGGGGGCTAAATCTGAGCTAATCTCTAGGGGAGAGCATGAACACACTGAGGTAACATGAGGGAATCAGTTGTGGGCAGATAGGGAAACTTGTGTAAAAATAATATTAAATAAGCTGTAGAAAGAACATTTTGAGGTAAAAATGAGGTAAGCAGTAGTAGACAGATGGAAAACTTTGGGGGTAAATCTTGATAGAAGCTACATGGTAGAAAGGAAATAAATATTGAAGGAAGAATGAGGGAGTCAGTAGTGGACAGGTAGGGGAATTTTGGGGGGTCAAACTTGAAATGATCTAAAGGTTGAGAATGAATCTTTTTTGGTAAAAATGAGGTAATAAGTTGTGGACAGTTCAGGAAAATTTTGGGGGTTAAACTTGAGGTAATCTCTAGGGAGAGTGTGACCACTGACATGAACTGAGGCAATCACTGGGGCTAGGCAAGGAAATTTGGGGTGTAAAACTTGGGAAGATCTGTAGGGCAAAGAATGAACATATTGAGGAAGCGATGAGGTGATCAGTAGTCAAGATGAGGTAGAATGTGGGGGGCAAACCCTGAGGTAATTATGTAGGAACCATAAGTGGTTTTGAGAAAAAATCTGACCTAATTTGTAGGGGACAGAATGAACATTTTGGGGGTAAGACAGACATAACCTGCGTGGTTTGGGTTTTAAAATGTAGTCAGTGCACAGGGGACAAAATAGACATTTTGGTAATAAAATCTGAGTTCATCTGTAGAAGAAAGAACTCATGTTTTGAGGTAAAAAGGAGGTGATCAGAACTGGGCAGGTAGGGAAAACTGAGGGGGTAAAATGTGAGGTCATCTCTAGGAGAGAGCAGGAGCATCCTGAGGTAAACTGAGGGAATTGCTGTGGACAGATGGGTAAATCTGGCAGGTAAAACTTGAGGGAATCTCCATGGTAGAAAATGAGTATTTGGAGGTAAAAATAAAGTACTCAGTCAGTGGTGGAGATGTACGGAAAATGTTGGAGGTAAAATCTGAGGTGATCTGTAGCAGAGAGAATGCACTTGATGGGGTAAACTGAGGTAATCACTTATGGACAGGTAGGGAAGTTCAGAGGGGTAAAAACTGAAAGCATCTGTAGGGCAAAGAATGAAAAGATTGAGGTGGAAATGAGGAAAGAGGTAGTGGACAGGTGGGGAAAGTTTTGGGGGCAAATCTTGTGGTAATCTCCAGAGCAGAGAAAGAATGCTTCCTTGTAAAAAATGAGGAACTCAGAAGGAGGCAGATGGGGACATTTTGGGGGTAAAATCTCAGGTCATCTCAAGGTGAGGGAAGGACTATTTGGAGGTCAACTCAGCACTCACTGTGTCTTCCTTCCTTGGCAGCAGCTGGCAGAGAAGGGAGAAGAGGCCTCAGGCTGGAGAGGGGCAGGAGAAAGGCACTGTGGGCAAAGGCACCTCCCTGGCATCCCCAGGGTACCTGTGGGGAACACAGCGGACACTTGGGGAGCAAAGGGAGGTGATGGCATTGTCCCTTTGGGGGATGCTGGCATTTAGATCATTCCATCCATTTGCCTGCTGACATTTCCCAGCCCAGGGGCTTTGGCTGCCGGGGCAGCACAAAGATTGTTCCCTGGGTGGTGGGCAGATTTGGGGGTTGGCTTTGCTAGTTCAGATGAATTCTACCCAAAGCCCTGAATTCCCTGCTGAATTGCCACTGGCATAGCCTCCCAGCGCCTCCTGGAGCATGGATATTCCCATGCAGAGCTGCCTATTTAACACCAGCTGTGGCAGGACCCAGCAGAGCTTCCAGGGAAGCTCAGCAGGGTCAGGGCAAGGACAGCTTCATGTTCCATAGAATTTGCTGTTTGTAACCCTCATCCCCCAGCCCCCCCAATGTCCCTGGGGGCACCTGACAGAGTTCCCTGGAATTCAGCTGCCTGCACCCCCCGAGCTGGGGCTCCAGGTGATATTTGAAAGCAGGAACAGGCGCTGGCTGGACACGCTCCCAGCCCCTGCTGAGGCAGCCCCTGTGCCCACGGGAGGACTTCTCTCCCTGCAGGAGTTGATTTCATTCCAGAGCCTCAGGAGTGGCCTCTGCAAGTTCTTTTCCCTCAGGAAAGGGATGCACATCCCTGCCTTCAGGGCACCTGCAGTGGGAGCCACCTGGGAAAGCTTTCCATCAGTTGTGCAGTTCCAGCTGGCTCCCCAAAAACTCCCAACTCAATCCAAAGAGATTTCTCTGACTCTGACCTTTCATTTGAAGGCATCTCTGAGGGCATTGCTTGGCATTTCATTGCTGTGGGGGAAGCTTGCCTTGGCTTTAACACTGCTGAGGGATGATGGCCTCAGGCTGGAAGGGAAGGCATTTTGGGTGGCTGGGACATAGCTGGCAGGTGTGTGGGAGGTCAGCACTGGGAATTGCTGTCTGAGCCCCTCTGCAAACAGCCCATTCTGACATTGCCCAGTGCCAGCTGTTCCTTGGGGCATTTTTGGGGTGTCAGTGGGGTCTGTCGGGACTGAAGCATCTCTGGGTGCCTGTTCAGAGCAGCCCCTGGCCGAGGGGCCGCGGGCAGCCCTTTATCCATGTCCATCCCAGCGCTGCCCGGGCAGCCCAGTGCCCGTTCCGGGGATGTGTGTTTGGCACACTGCGTGCCACGGGCAGGACACTGCAGGCACAGCTCCTCTCTGCAAATCCAAAGCACAAGAGCTGCTGCTTCCCTTCCTGGGCCTCCTGGCCTTCTCCTTCCCCCCATTCCCTGCCAGCTGGGACACACGCAAGGAGCACCAAGGAACACTCCTGGCAGTGAGCAGGAGTCGCTGAGAGCTCTGTGCAGCTCTGGGCCACAAAAGCTGGCCCGGCCTCAGCAGCCCCTGGGATTTTGGGCTGTGAACACTCACCTGTGGGAAAGGCCCCTCTGCAGGCAGGAGCAGCCCTGACCCTCTCCAGAAGAGCTTTGGGCGTGGAGCAAGTGAACCCTCAGGACTTGCCTTGCTCATTTCTCCCTGGAAAGGGCCATGGAACAAGCACCTTTACAGCTGTTGGGTAAATCCTGGAAAGGGCAGGAAATCAGGGTTATGGGAAGAGTTCAGTGCTGTCACACAACTGCTCACCTGTGTTGTTGCATGATCAGGTGCTGGCCATGGAGCTCTGCCCTATGGCAATTACAGGGGCTGGTGTGGCAAGCAGCATTAGCATAAAAGAAGGAGTTGTATTTGCATAGGAATGATCTTGCTGGCACTTGGCATTCCTATCCCAGGCAGGACATTGCCAGGAGCTGAGATTGGCTTGGCTGGAGCAGGGTGCTGAGAGTGCCCAGGTGTGGGTTCAGTGGCCAGAGGAGCCATCCACATAAGGGTTCGACTTGGTGGTCCTTGTGTAGCCATTGCCACTCAGGATCTCCTGTGCTCTGGAAATAAAGAAGAAACATTTTTCCCTGGCCTTTTAAAGCCAGAGGTTTTTGCAGTGGAGCGTGCAAGCCGCAGAGAAAGCGGGGGGGAGGAAGGAGAGCATCAGGTGTCAAGCGGCAGTTGTGGGATGAGCGGCTCAAGCAGCAGCGAGCCCCGGCGAGGCCCCGGTCCCGCAGCGGGCGCAGTCAGAGCAGGAGCGGCAGCAGCGGCCTCGGCGCCAGCGGCCGGGCCGGGGGAGCGGCTCGTCCCGCTGCAGCCGCGCTGGTTGGGCGGGGCCGCGGCGGGCGGGAGGCCCCCGGGGGAGCGGCCCGGGGCAGGGGGAGGCGGGCGCTGCCGGGGCAGGGGGAGCGGCGGCCTCGGCAGTGCCGGGGCTGGGGGAGCTCCGCGTCCCCGCGGGGGCTGCGGGCGGGGCCGGGCCGGGAGCGCCGGCGCTCCGGTTGCGCCAGGGGGCGCCCCACAGGGCGGGCGGCGCTGAGGGAGCGGCGGCCTCGGGGGGTGCCGGGGCGGGCACGGGCGGTCCCCGCGGCCCGGCCGCTTCCAGGCGCGATCCAGCGCCTGCTGCGGGGAAGCGCCGCCCTCCCGGCGGGCCCGGCACCGGCACGGCCCCGGCTCCCCACGGCCGCAGCGGGAGCGTAGCCGGAGCTCCGGCGGGAGCCCAGCCCCGCGCTGGCCGCAGCCGGAGCGGCAGCGCCGGGCTCGGCGCCAGCGCCAATCCCGGAGCGGCACTTGCCAGCCGCGGCGATCCCGATGCCTAATGCCATCCCCCATCCCACCTCAGTTCTCCGAGCCCGGCAGCCGCACCCCGCCCGCCGAGAGACAAGCGGCTCGGCCCGGGACCCCCAGCAGACACCGACAGGACCCAGCCCCGAATCCCAGGGCCCGGGTCCCGTTCCCACCTCAGCGCCTCGGGCTCGGCGCAGCGCCGGGAGCAGCCCCCGGTGCCGGGCTCCGCACAGCGCTCCGAACGACGGTCCCGCCACAGCCCGGGAGGAGCAGGATGAGCATCCACCGCACAAAGCGGAGCGGGCGCGGATCCGCCGGCATTTACGGGCGCGGGCGGGGCGGGGCGGGCCCGGCACAGGTGTGAAGGGCGGGGTCCGCACAGGTGCGCGGGGCCCCAGAGCGGCTGCGCGGGGCGGGGCCGAGGGGATTTAAGCCTCGGGAATCGGCGGCGCCGCCATTTGCTCCCTCGGCGCTCGGTGGGAACGGTTGTGGCCGGACCGGGCTCTAGATCTCTGTATTTCCATATTTCTATGTCTCTGTAGTTCTTTTCCTTTATATTTGTGTTAGTTTGTCTTCTTCTAACCCTTCTCCGTTCTCCCCCCTCTGCCTCCCCTCCCCCACCCCCTACACCCCCCCCCCCTACCCCCCCCCCTCTCCCCCCTAGCCCTCCCCTCCCTCCCCCCCCGGCCCGGTCCCCCCCATCCCCCCTCCCTGTCCCCCTACACACCCCAACCCTGCCCTACCCCTCCACCCTCTCTCCCCTTCTCCACCGTTCCTTCGCCCCCATCGCGGGTCCCCCCTGCCCCCTCACCCTGCTCCCCTTCCCCTCCCAGTTCCCCCCACCTGCCCTCAATCCTCCCCCTCCGTCTCCCACCTTTCCTTCCCCCTCCACCTCCCCCTGTTCCTCTTCCCTCGTTTCCCCTCTGCACCTTGACCCCCCACTTGTGCTCCGTCCTCGTCTTCCCCCCGCCTCCTTTCCTGTCCCCCCATCCCACCTCTCCCTGCACACCCCGAACCCCCCACCTGCGCTCCTTCTTTGACCCCCTCTGCTCCCTTATTCCCATCCTCTGTCCCGTCTTTCCCCCGCAGCCGCGGGGCACGGGGCGCCGGAGAATAAAGCCCAGAGGGCCGGAGCCCGGCGCCCCTGCCCTCGCTGGAGCCCCACACGGGCCGGGCCCGCTCGGCGGGTCCCCCGTGCAGTACAACAACAGCGCCGGGGCTCCGGCTTTCCACACATCACACTGGGGATCCCCTCCTCAGGAGGGGTTCCCGGGGGGGTGGTGGGTTTCGGGGAGGGTGGTGGGTTGGGGTGGGCCCCCTCCTCAGGAGGGGTTCCCGGGGGGGTGGGTGGGTTTCAGGGAGGGTGGTGGGTTGGGGTGGGCCCCCTCCGGAGGAGGGGGTCCCGGGAGGGGGTCAGGGTGGGCCCCCTCCGGAGGAGGGGGTCGGGGGGAGGGGGGTGGGGCGGAGGGGGGACTTTCCCCCCCTCCAGTCCCCGCCCCCTCTCCCGGACCCCCTCCTCCGGACGGGGCTCACCCCAGCCCCCTCCCCGGGACCCCCTCCTCCGGACCGGGGCCTCGGGGAGGGGGGTGGGGGGGGGAAGCAGAGGGGGTCACGTCACTCTGTGGCATGAACAGACATAGAGACCACAGGCCAAACCAACAGCCCCTCCCGCCCAGACCCCCCCACCCCACCCTCCCTCCCTCCCCCCGGGGCCCCGGTCCGGAGGAGGGGGTCCCGGGAGGGGGCCGGGGTGAGCCCCGTCCGGAGGAGGGGGTCCGGGAGAGGGGGCGGGGACTGGAGGGGGGGAAAGTCCCCCCTCCGCCCCACCCCCCTCCCCCGGACCCCCTCCTCCGGAGGGGGCCCACCCAGACCCCCTCCCGGGACCCCCTCCTCCGGAGGGGGCCCATCCCACCCACCCCCCCGGGACCCCCTCCTAAGGAGGGGGCCCACCCCAACCCCAACCCACCCACCTCCCCGAAACCCACCACCCCCCCGGGAACCCCTCCTGAGGAGGGGGCCCACCCCAACACACCACCCTCCCCAAAACCCACCACCCCCCCCGGGAACCCCTCCTGAGGAGGGGATCCCCAGTGTGATGTGTGGAAAGCCGGAGCCCCGGCGCTGTTTTTGTACTGCACGGGGGACCCGCCGAGCGGGTCCCCCGTGCGAGGCTCCAGCGAGGGCAGGGGCGCCGGGCTCCGGCCCTCTGGGCTTTATTCTCCGGCGCCTCGAGCCCCGCGGCTGCGGGGGAAAGAGGGAACGGGGAGGGATGAGATGGGGTAGGGAGAGGAGTCGGGGTGGGTTGGGGAGAACGAGGGGGGAAGGGAAAGGTCGGGTGAGGGGGAGGGATGATGGTCAGAGGAGGAGGAAGAGAGGGGAGTCGGGTTGGGGAGCGGGGTACGGAGAGAGGAGAAAGGAGGGGTGGGGGAGAAAGGAGGCGGGGGGGGTCGGGGATGCACAGGGGAGCAGGGAGAGAGGGTGGGGGGGCGCTGGGGAGAGGGCAGGCAGGGGGCTGGGAGAGACAGGGAGGGTGTGGGGGAGAGAGAAAGAAACTGGGGGGGGGAGGAAAGAGGTGATAAGCGGGGGAAGAAGGAGGAGGATAAGGGCAGGAGAAACAGGGGGAAGAAAGACGGGGAAGAAAGAGGGGGAGCGGGGGCCTCTCCCGGGCCACGCCGGGGGAGCCCGGCCCGGCCGCAGCCTCCCCGAGCTCTGAGGGAGCAAATGGCGGCAGGGGCGATTTCGGGGGCTTAAATCACCTCGGCCCCGCCCTGCGCAGCCGCCCTGGGACCCCGTGCACCTGTGCGGACCCCGCCCCGCGCACCTGAGCCGGGCCCGGCCCCGCCCCTGAAGCCGCCCCCGGCCCCGCTCGGCCCCGCCCCAGAGCCCCGGCCCCGCCCGGCCCCGGGGCCCGCCCTGCCCGGCACGGGGGCGGCTCCATCGCTCGGGGCCCCGCCCCTCTCTCCCGGGCCGGGCCCGCCCCGCGCACCGGGGCCGCACCGGGGCCGCTCCCGGGACCCTCCCCTCCGCTGACAGACACCGCCCCGCTCGCTCCCGCTCCTTGCCACGCTCGGCAGCCACCGAGGCCGCCGCCCTCTCGGCTCAGCCGGCACCGGGCGGCAGCAGCGCCGCCCAGCTCAGCCCGGGGGCAGGCACAGAGCACAGGGAAAAGCCGGCTCCGGGCGCTCTGCAGCTCCTGCAGCCCGAGCGTCTCGGCTCCTGCGGCCAGGCGCTTGCTGCTTTCCTTCCTACAGAAAAACGCCGGCTCCTTATTCTCAAAACCTGCGGATCTCTATTCCCAGCTTCTTATATTGCTGTATGCGACAGAGTAGACAGAGAGGGCTGGCTTATTTCCAAATGAATTTACATCTAAATCAGTAGCATTTGCCTATAGATGTAAAAGTGAAGAACTTAACAGGTTTTAGTATTCTGCACACATCCCTCCCTGGGAGGAATGGTAAAAAGTTAAAAACAAATGAAACTTTAAAAGTAGAAAGTTAGAAACAAAGTTACAACGGCAGAAATTTAGAAACAAACAAAGAGGTAAAATACAAGAAACAAACAAATTTCTAAAGGGAGAAAGTTGAAAACAAACAAAGTTAGAAACAAACAAAAAAAAATTAGAAACAAACAAAATTAGAAAGGTAGAAATTTAGAAACAAAGTCAGAAAGGCAAGTGTTGAGCCTTTGACAGGGTACCCCTCCTTCTCGGACCAGGGTGAAAGAGCAGAGGAGGCTGCTGTTCTGCTAAGTTCTTTATTTCACGGTCTCACAGCTGTCTTGAAGGCAGAGTTCGAACGGGGTTACATGATACAGCCAAGCAGCAGCAGCAGGCAAAACCAGCTTCTTCTATATGCTCCATACACTATATTTTTTCTTACAGAAGTGTGGATTCCATTTGTTCATTGACCAGTAAGATTAACACACGATTCTAGTTTTCCTTAAACCCATCCCGGTCTAATTCTAACAGTCGTAAGCCTCACACAAGTGTCATCTGCCCTTGTTCCATAAGGAATCCCTCTACAGACAGGGAGTTGTCACCGGCCCCGTGCTCATGGGCTGCAGGGGACACCTGCACTGAGGAGGAAATGGAAATGGGAAAGAGGGAACTGCAACCTGATGGGACGCACCTCTGGCACCACATTTCCTCTTCTTCCTGCTGTCCTGGAAAGCCCCAAGTAAATCCAGTGCCTCAGACCTTGCATCCCTGAACACCAGGAGAGCCGGTGCTTTACCCAGATCCCAGTGCCCTGCACGGCTGCGCTGACACGAGCACAGGCCGATCGCTCCGCCCAGCACCATCCCTCATTTTCTTCCCATTGCTCCCCAAGCGTCCCCAAACCACCCCAGCGTGTCTGTGCCGGGGCCAGGGCCTGCCCCGAGCCCGACCAGAGGCTGTCACCCAGCCCTGCACCAGCTCCCACCCCCGGGTGAGCTGGGAATGCACTGAGAGCTCGGCTCCCCGGGCTCCCCAGCACCCAAACCGGTCCTCAGACACACAGAAATGCCCAACCTGCCCCTCTGGGCACAGCCAAACACCACAATTCCATCATCCCCAAGCAACTCTGGCACTTGCCTCTTCACCTCTGCCCATTTCCAGTAGCCGGGGCTAGGACCGGGCTGTCAGAAATAGCATTCCCTAGGCAGTTCATCCCAGCGCAGAGGAGAAGAGGAGCCTGTCCCTGACCCACACCATGGGCAGGACAAGGGGGGCCCTAGCTGGCTTTGCCTACTCCAGCACCAAAGCTCTTGGTCCCAAAGATGGGGCGAGTTCAGTGGTTTTTCCTGTCCTGAAAGAGAGCAGAAAAGGGAAGTTAATCCCACTGTGGAATCCAAGACTCCTGCATTTCCTATTTCTGCTCTGATTGCTCACTGTGCAGTTTTATCCATGGGAAAAAAAAGGAGAATGACACCATATCAAATAAAAAGTTGATTAATCCACGTAGGGGCTGTGGAGAGGATACAAAGGAGCTTTTCCATGATTTTGGGGCTTGAAGAGGGACTGAATTTCCCTCAAAGCTGGGAAGGGCCTGAGGATAATAAAGCAAAGGAGCAGCTTCATCTCTCCCTGGCAGAGAGCTCGGGGCTCCATTATGGATACAAATCAATCCCAGCAGGATTTCAAAGGGTTTCTTTAGGATGTCAGGTCCCTCTTTATCAGACCCCTGCTGGGATTCAGGGCCTGCCTGGTCACGGGGTGCTTTGATAAGGGCTGGATTTAAATCCCAGATCTGAGAACAGACATGAAAGGTCCCTGGGTTTCTAGGGGGTTGAAAAACTCAAGCTGGATTTGCTGCAGAGCTGAAAAATCAGGGTAAGAGAGAGCAAGGAGTGGCCAGCAGGCCCAGGCTCCTGATCACGCCCCTGGGATCCATGGGATCCATAGGATCCACGGCCTCTGGCACGCTGCTCCAGCACCCTGCAGGGTGACTGACAGCCGGGCAGGGGAAGGAGCCACCAGCAGCTCTGCCATGTGCACCATCATTCACCTTGCACGTGGCCTAAACAGCTACCAAGCACTGATGGACTGACTGAGCCGAAAATATCGGAGAGATCTCAGTTTGCACTCCAAATTCCCTGCAGCCTGTTCCCTTCCTGATCCATCCCTTCAAGCAGCAAGAGTGGAATTCCTTCCATCGTTGCTCTTTCCCTCCTGTTTTCCACTCAACAAGAAAAAGAGCAGCCACGTGAACAGGAGTAAAAGCCCCAAACCCACAAAAAAGCACATTCTCAGCATCACTAATCCCTGCCAAACTGCCAGGAACCTTCCAAAACTACATCCAAGCTTGGAAACAGGGATCCAGTTGTTTGTTTAAGCAGCTATTGATCCAGTCTCTTCCAGCTAATTAAACTATTCACTATTTAAACTCATTAAACTGCTCATCCTGCTCCTGGCAGCCAGAGGCAAAGAAGAAATCGTGTCTAGATTAAATGGTGATGGTGAATGTGCCCATCCCAGTCCTTGGAGAGGTTGGAATTGCATCCCTGTTCCTCTGCTCTCTTTTCCTTCCTTTTTCTTGGAGTGATTCCCACCCGGATTCCTCAGCTCCAGCTCTCTGAGCAGCCTCAGGGGGAGCATTTCATCCCCTTGGAGCCAACTCCATTTGTTGCATCCTTCATGCCTCAACCACCCCTAAAAGCAGGCAAGTGCTGATGGGCAGTGCAGCTGCTTCCACTTGGGAATGTTTCCAGTGGAACAGGGAGGGAATTCTGAGAAGCTTCCACCCACTGCACGTTATTGCTGGATAAAAGGTGAGGCAGCAAAGGATCAACAAAGGGAGATTTCAGCAAGACAAAGTCCAGACAGAGAGGCTGCAAGTGTGGCTGGGGCTGCTAAACTGGGAAAACTGCAAGGTCAGGCTGTGGGAACATGGATTATACTGAGGTCTGGAACTGGCGTTGGGAAGAGAGGGAGAAGGAGAAGGAGGAGAAGGAGGAGAAGGAGGAGGAGAAGGAGGAGGAGAAGGAGGAGGAGAAGGAGGAGGAGAAGGAGGAGGAGAAGGAGGAGGAGAAGGAGGAGGAGAAGGAGGAGGAGAAGGAGGAGGAGAAGGAGGAGGAGAAGGAGGAGGAGAAGGAGGAGGAGAAGGAGGAGGAGAAGGAGGAGAAGGAGAAGGAGAAGGAGAAGGAGAAGGAGGAGAAGGAGGAGAAGGAGGAGAAGGAGGAGAAGGGCCCGAAGTAACTGCACAGTGAATTTCCTTACCATGAGCCAGGCTCATTCCCTGAGCTGACCAATATCTCCGAGCTCCCCTTCATGGCACAGCCCTGCCAGTAAAGAACAGAAGTTCCTGCTGCTCCCACTGGAATTCTGTAGCGTGCCTGGCATTCCATACGTTCTGCTGCCTGAGAATTCCTGCAGCCGTCCTCGGGAAGAGCAGTTCACTGCCACAGGAGGAACAAGAGGAAAGCAGCTGCCACTCTCAGGTTCTGTGCCCTGTAAAAAGTAAAAGCAGATAAAGATCAAAGCTCCATAAAGCTGGAACCATCTCCAACCTCGGGACAGCACTTCTGTGGGAAAAGCGTAGATGGGCAATTAGGAAGGAGATCATCATGCAAATGGGCAAGGGGGGGAATTAAATTCTGCTGCTTTCTGATTGAGGCCTGCTTCAATTTGCAGCCTTTATAATATCAGCTTAATGGGACTTTTTGTGCTTTAAAGAGGTTTTTATTAGCTGGGGGTTGTCCCTGCCTGGACTGAGGCACAGCACAATGAGTCTCCTGCCTCCTGAAGCCGTGTCGTTATCCCAGCATCTGAAATTAAAAACCAGCACTCTGGGAAACCTCTCTACTCTGAGGAGAAGTGTGAGGAGCGTTTGGGTCTGTGGAAAGCCTGGAACAGCTCTGAGAGACACCAAACATCCTGTGGATCCCAATAAACAGCAAAACATTCCAGCAGCTCCTTCCAACACCGCCCTTGTAGGGAACTCTGTCACCCCAGTGGGTATTTGTGGGAGTAAGGAAGAAATCCCACTAATGACCTCAGTGTGATCACCTCTGGTTTGTCTGGGGATAAATCTCCTTTATCCTTCTGGGAGAATAAAGGAATCCAATGCTGCCTTAATCCCCAGCTCCTCAGAGTCTGCATTTCCAGAATCCATCTCCTGGCCCAGCATGGGAAGGGTTGTCCAGCGCTGGAACAGCTGCCCAGGGCAGTGGTGGAGTCACCAACCCTGGAAGTGCTCATAAAATACATGGATATGGCACTTGAGTGTTCATAAAATACCTGGGGAAATACATGGGTAAATATAGGGATAAATTCATGGGTAAATACGTGGATAAAAATATGGATAAATGTATATGGATAAACATATATGGATAATCCATGGATAAATATAGGGATAAATATGTAGGGATAAATATGTATGGATAAATACAGACCTTGCTTCCCTGAACACCAGGAGAGCCGGTGTTTTACCCAGATCCCAGTGCCCTGCACGGCTGCGCTGACACGAGCACAGGCCGATCGCTCCGCCCAGCACCATCCCTCATTTTCCTCCCACGGCTCCCCAAGCGTCCCCAAACCACCCCAGCGTGTCTGTGCCGGGGCCAGGGCCTGCCCCGAGCCCGACCAGAGGCTGTCACCCAGCCCTGCACCAGCTCCCACCCCTGGGAGAGCTGGGAATGCACTGAGAGCTCGGCTCCCCGGGCTCCCCAGCACCCAAACCGGTCCTCAGACACACAGAAATGCCCAACCTGCCCCTCTGGGCACAGCCAGACACCACAATTCCATCATCCCCAAGCAACTCTGGCACTTGCCTCTTCACCTCCGCCCATTTCCAGTAGCCGGGGCTAGGACCGGGCTGTCAGAAATAGCATTCCCTAGGCAGTTCATCCCAGCGCAGAGGAGAAGAGGAGCCTGTCCCTGACCCACACCATGGGCAGGACAAGGGGGGCCCTAGCTGGCTTTGCCTACTCCAGCACCAAAGCTCTTGGTCCCAAAGATGGGGCGAGTTCAGTGGTTTTTCCTGTCCTGAAAGAGAGCAGAAAAGGGAAGTTAATCCCACTGTGGAATCCAAGACTCCTGCATTTCCTATTTCTGCTCTGATTGCTCACCGTGGAGTTTTAGCTATGGAAAAAAAAAGGAGAATGACACCATATCAAATAAAAAGTGCCCTTTTCCAGCATTTTTATTCCAGGCATTAAAAGGATGCTCATTTCTCTTCTAGCATTGTTTCCCTCATTTTAGGAGAACCGTTTTCATCCCAGGCCCCACTCGTCAGTTGTTCGATCCTCTGGCACTGGATTTGGACAAAAGAAGGGACGCACCTGGACTGCAGGAAATCACTGAGAGAAACCCTTCCAAAACCTGACAGAGAAAAACAACAGGAGATGCAGGAAGACACATCCCTCATTTGCACGTCTGGAACGCTTTTCTAAAGACTTCTCTGCATCTGGATGCTCTTTGCTCTTGGCTTTCTTCACAGGAATGCATTTGCTGCTAAACACGTCTCAGACCCTTACCTGATTGGGATAAGGTGGGATGGAGATGAAGACTCCCACAGGGAATAGCCAGGGAGATGCAGGGCCTGGGAACATCAAGGACGGAGAAGAGAAGGAACAGGGATTGTTTTTCTTGTTTAGAGCCAGCAGTGCTGTGAGCTTGGAGAACACACGGCACCGCAGGGATCCAGGGCAGGAGCGGGATAACTGCGGGATAAGGGGAATCTGCTCCCACTCCAGGGCTGTGCCAGTGAAGGAGGGGAATTTTTTAGTGCCTTCATTACACACAAAAACCAAACCCAGCACCACCGAGCTGGACTTTCGTGAGCTGCAAAACAAAGCGGCCCCTGGCCTTTGGGGGAACACAACCTCACCGAGTCACGGAGCCAGGGGATGACACTTGGGAATGATCCTTGCTGCTGCCTGCAGGCAAATCGGATGAGGGAGCCACAGGAGCTGCGGGGTTTCCTGCTCTTCCTGCAACGCCATTGGTCCAGACCAGGAGACCTTTCCTGGAACAGATCTTCCCTGTAAAGGGAGCTACACCAAAGCTCAAGCCCTCATTTAGAGACCCTTGGAAAAGCAAAGGTGAGAGGGGATTACCTGGAGCCCCAGGGGACCGAGGCGAAGGCGATGAAGAAGCAGACAGCAAAGTGCTTCCACTGCTTCTCACTCCAGCAAAGGGAACATCCCTGGAATTTCATGGCCAGCGTCGCTCCCAAACCCCACAGGTGAACCCACACGTACTCCAGGACTGATCTCCTTCAAACTTCCAGCAGCACAGACTCACCGGGAGGAACTGCAATCCAAGGACACACAGCAGCAACCGTCTTCCCGCTTGCCCCTCTCTCCACATTTTCCCTTTCCAGCGGGATGCAGGTGCCACCCCCCAGAGGCAGGAAAACTGCCTTGCAATCCGCTACAAAACCTGCCTGGAAAGCCCAGGATGCCCGGAGCCAGCAGCCGTTTCTCCTGGAGCTCCTGCTGACAGGCATTTGAAGCCTGCTGTGCCTCACAGCTGTTTTTCTGCCAAGGGCATTCCCATCTTTTCTTTTTTAGCCCAAAGAAAGGTTTGCAAAGCTGAGTTTTGTGAGAAGCGCTTCATATTTGGATCATTCTTAACTTGGAGTTTCCCTTGGCACCAAAATCAGGGGCTCACCTTTTGCTTGGAGCTTGGCTGAAGTCCTCAGCAATGCCAGGGAATGTGGCCATTGGAGGCTTTGGGCAGATTTGGCTCATCTGCCTTTTTAGGCCTTGTTTCTTTCTCTCAGCCTTCCCACTGGATTGTGGCCTCCGAGGAATACGTAAAATCCCATTCCATTCCTATTCTTTCGGACAATTTTTTGTACCGTCCCTGTACAAAACGAGGCCCCCTGTTCGGATGCTTTTCCCCACCGTTCCCCGGCACTTTTATCTGCCGGTGCATTCCCTGCGTTGCTTGGGCTCTTCCCAGCTCTCTGAGCTCCTTCACAAGGCAGGAGATCGATTTGGCCCAGGAACTAAACCCTCCCGAGGAATTGTCTGATGCCATCTCCGCATTTGACACCTGATCCTTGTGCTCAAACGATCCCTCTTTCTTCCCTTCAGCCAATTCCAAGGCTCGCTGCCCCCAGCTGCAATCAGGCCCCAGTCTGATCCCTGCAGTCTTCCCTGCCGGGATCCTGCTCAGGAATCCCTGGGCTACAAATGTAAGAATTCATTCTTCCCACCCCTGCCCAGTTCCAAAGGATTTGGTGTCTGCCTTACCCGGCTGGAGCCTGCTTCCAACTCTGTTCTTGCTGCTTCTGCTGCTTTCCAGTTCCCAGGAATTCCACCGATGGAGCGACAGCGTTTTCCAGCTCCGCCAGGATTCCCTCTGCTGCGTTTGGGTGCTGGAAGGATATCAAAACCAGGGTCTCTGGGGCTTTACTATCAGGAAATTACATCCCCGGATTTGTTCATTTCCAAATATTATCTCTTCCCAACAAAGCACTGGGCATCCAAGGAATACAGAAAGTGATGGGCTGACCACTGCTTACTCCTCTGGAATGTCAGAGCTTGGAAAAAAAGGGCACTTGAGGCTTCTCCTGGTGCTGCCCGTGAGGTGTATTTTACTTGAGAGCCCCTTCCCGTGTCTTTCCCTGTATCCACCAAAAAATCCACCCCTTCATTCCCCAGCTGCTTGCTTCCTCCCTCTTTTCCTGTATCCCACAGAATTTTAACAGGTCAATAGTCCCCTCTGCAAGAGCACCTTTCATTCCAAACCTAAGAACAAACGAATCACTTCCCTTCCACCGTCCTTATTAGGATTCCACTGAGAGCAGTGGATGGAAAATGATCCTCTCCTGGTCCCTGCTGGATTCCCGGAGCAGGGATCCTTTCCCTCTTTCCCCCCACCACGGTGCCCTCCTCCCCCTCCCGCCCCACCCCACACCCTTTTCAGGCTTTGTTCCACAGCTTTTGCCTCCAGGCCTCAGATCCTTTCGTTCTCCAGGAGCTCCCAGCAGCTCCACAGCCTTCCCGCTCCCATCCTGACCATTTCTCCGGGAATGGAGCTCCGCATTTCAATTGCCTTCTCTTTTCTCTGACTACTCCCACCAATCCAGAAGACCTAAAGCTGACACAAGGAACACTCGGTGCCCACAAATCCAAACCCAGACCCGGCCATCCCCAAACCAGCAACTCCCGGACAATTTGCGTTCATTCCAACCTAACACTGAGGACTCACCCAACCCTTCAAAATTCCCAAGAAATATCCTGTTGCCTTCACAGCTCCCAGGGGATTCTGCTTCGTGCTCACACGAAGGATTTGGGACTTCCCTGAAAAAACCCATGCAGGGCACGCTGGAATCCCCGATCCCGTGAATCCGGGGAGCGTTAAAAGCTCGGTCCAGCCTGGGCCCCCGGAAATTTTTGCCAAATATCCCCCAAGTCCTCGGGATAACAGAACTCTCTGGTACTGCATTTTTGGCGTTGTAAAGCCTGGAATTACTCTATTCCTAGTGCTGGGCTCTGCATATGGCCGAGAAAATCCCGGCCTCCACACAGACCCAGGTTCCAAACTTTTGGATACATTTCAGCAAGCCGAGAAATTCACCTTCCCTGCTTCTTCTTAAGGGCATCCTTCTCTTCCCTTACCCGGCGTGCTCTCTCCCACTGGGGGTGGGTTTTCCCCTTCCCATGCTAATTAGTCCCTACTTCTAGGAGGTTTAGGTACCTTTCTTCCCTGGGACGGATTTCTTAACACAGCTACCGAGGCTTTGGGAGTCTCCTTTATCTTCTACTTTCTGGATCCATAAATGCCACAATCCAGACGCCCAACTTCAACAAGACATCCTTTCTACCTAAAAACACACACTCTCAACTCTTAGATCTTTTAAAGTTTTACCCCCGCAAAATTCCCCTATTTTTCCACCACTGAATTCCTCAGTCCTGCTTCCAAGGATTTCTTGAATACCACGGGCCTTTTCTCAAGATTTACCCCCACGACCTTCCCTACGTGCCCACTGCTCATCACCTCATTTTTCCCTCAATGTGGTCGTTCTCCACCCCAGAGAGTTTGTCAAGTGTTGCCTCCAAAATGTTCCCCATCTCTCCACTACTCAGTTCCCCATTTTGCCTCCAAAATATTCAATCTGTCCCCTCCAGATTGCATCCACTTTTACCCCCAGCGTTTTACTTCCTCTACAATATTGATTCAACCTTTTCCACCCCAAAAATGTCCATTCTCTCCCTTAAACAGCACCTCAGCTTTTCCCTCAAAAATGCCCCAGAGGGAAACTCAGATTCAGCCCCCAAACTCCCATTTGCCTACACAAACAGTTCTTGTGGCCCCTCTCAATTCCCCCAGGCTTTCAGCTCAAGGAAGAACTGGAAGCCCATTCCCTCATCTCCACCCTTGCTTTGCTTTCCTGGAAAACCTTGCGATCCCACACTTTCTCCAAGAGATCTGCTGGGAGTACTGGAAGGTTTGCTCTCTCAGAGCGCCAGGGGGGTTTACAGCACTTGTTCCTCTGCATCTTTACCCTTTTATCAGCTTTCCCCTGGAATGGTGTTGTGGGAGAAGCTTGGAATTACCAGAAATGGATCACGTTCACATTTTTTCCCCACCAGTTTTTATCTGGTTTCAGATTCCTGGAATTACCCTCAAATGTGCCCTAGAACACTGCTGTGAAAGGATCAATGAGAAGAACAGCCGGAAAGCAGAAAACCACCTCCAGCAGCAGCCAGAATGATCCCATTTCTCTTCTTACCTGGTCCTGCCAGAGCTCCCAACAGCCATTCCCATTCCAAAACAAGAGCTATGGAAGACATTCCTGCTGTCCGTGAGGGTGAGGCGGCAGTTCTGGATGTTCTTCGCTGTGCAATCAGACAACAAACAGAGTGTAAATGATCCTGGTGGTCCCTTCCAAGCCAAACCAGCCCGTGATTCCATGCGTGGATCAGCACCTGTCCCAGCTCCATTCCAGAAACCTCCTCCCACTAACCCAGAACTTTCCTTTTTCTGCTCAACATCAGGGCTTTGCTGCCGAGTGCCCCGGGCAGGGGACGCCTCAGCCTTCCCTGGGACCGCAGCATTCCCTGGGCTGCCTCAGCATCCCCTGCGCTGCTGTTCCACGCCCATCCCGTGGTCCAGCGCCTGCGCGGGCTGCAGTGCCGGGCTCTCCCCACGAGGCGGCAGCACCGGGAGCGAGCAGCCCCGGCCGGTCCCGCTGTCTCGGGGCAGCTGCGCCTTTAACCCGCCCTGAGCCGGCGGGGCCGTGAACACAGCGGGCACAAACGCCACCGCTGCCCTTTATTTCACCCTCAGAGGCACAGGATCGCAGCATTTCCTGGGCTGCAAGGGACCCACAGGGAGCATCGAGTCCAAATCCTGGCCCTGCACCCCAAGAATCCCACCCTGTGCCCGAGAGCCTTGTTCAGACCCAAACGCTTCCCCCAAGATCCTGAAAACACAGCGGGGCTGGGAGAAGGATGACCACGGAGGATTTTTTTATACAGATCTCCTTGCACGATCGTTAAATAATATTATTAGACAGTCCATGAACGCATCCCTGTGCCGGGACAGCCACCCCTGTGCCGGAACACTCATCCCTGGGCCGGAATACCGATCCCCCGCGGCCCCCACCGTCCGCTCGGGGCTGTCCCCGTTCCCCGCTCACCTCCGAGCCCGGAGCACCCGCCCCGGTGCCCCCGGCCCGGCAGCGCTGCTCCCCGGGCTCCCCGCCATCGCCGCTCCTGGCGAAGAAGGGCGGAAGTCACCGGTACCGCACCGATGTGGCTATTCGACCTTCTCAAGATGGCGGCCGGAAGGACCCCCCCCCCCCCGCTCCGTCTATTCGACTGCCTGAATGCTCCCGCCTGCCCCAGGCGCCGCTGACCCCACAGTCGGTGTCCGCGTAGCGGGAAACGCCTCAGAAAATTGCGTGCAAGCGCTGGGCTGGCGTCGGCGTCGGCGTCGCGTTCAGGCAGCCGAGTAGACGCAGCTTGGGGGGGGGGGCCTTCCCTGCCGCCATATTGAGAAGGTCAGAAAACAGTGCACACGACCGCCATCTTGAGTGTGGCAGTGACGACACTTCCGCCCTTCGCCGCCGTCTTGGGTGCTGGCAGAAGCCATTTCCGGTCGAGCCGCCATCTTTAGTGTGGTACACTTAGGGCCCCCGCCGCCCCTCACAAGGGCTTCTGTCTAGTCGGCTGCCTGAATCCGGCCCCAACTCCGACGCCGGCCCCGCGCTTTCCGCGCGATTTTCCGCCGTGCTTCCCGGTGCGAGGACACGGCTGGCGGGGTCAGCCGCGCCGGAGGCGGGCGACGGCTCCGCGACCGGCGGCAGGCATCGGCAGGGACACCTCTCGCAGGGGGCCTACTGCGTCCGCCATCTTGAGTGTGGCGGAAGTGTAAACCACCCTCTGCAAGGTCCTGGCAGATAATAAAATAATAAAATAAAATAAAGACTGTCATATTCTAATAAAAACGTCACTTAACGCCGTCCCGAGAGCGCGGAACTGCGCCTTCCTTTCCGAGCCGCCTCCTTGAGAGCGACACGCGGGCGGCTCGATTCCGACCGTGCCCGCCCGGTGCCTCCCGCCCGGGTCGCGCTGCGACCGCGCCTCTGCTGCCCGGCAAGACCGGCCCCGCCGGGCCGCCCCCCGCGCTGTCATTCCCCGCGGTCGCCGCCCCGCACGGCGCCCGTTCCTTTCCATAGCTGTGGCCCCGCTCATGCACGGCCGTGTCCCTTGGCGCTGCGAACCGCCCTTCGCCCCTCCCCTCCGCTGACACACCCGGCCCCGCTCGCTCCCGCTCCTTGCCACGCTCGGCAGCCACCGAGGCCGCCGCCCTCTCGGCTCAGCCGGCACCGGGCGGCAGCAGCGCCGGGGCGCCGTGTCGGGGGCGGCAGTGCCGCGCTCTCGCCACCAGGCGGCAGCAGCGCCGCCCAGCTCAGCCCGGGGGCAGGCACAGAGCACAGGGAAAAGCCGGCTCCGGGCGCTCTGCAGCTCCTGCAGCCCGAGCGTCTCGGCTCCTGCGGCCAGGCGCTTGCTGCTTTCCTTCCTACAGAAAAACGCCGGCTCCTTATTCTCAAAACCTGCGGATCTCTATTCCCAGCTTCTTATATTCCTGTATGCGACAGAGTAGAGAGAGAGGGCTGGCTTATTTCCAAATGAATTTACATCTAAATCAGTAGCATTTGCCTATAGACGTAAAAGTGAAGAACTTAACAGGTTTTAGTATTCTGCACACAGCCCTCGCTGGGAGGAATGGTAAAAAGTTAAAAACAAATGAAATTTTAAAAGTAGAAAGTTAGAAACAAAGTTACAACGGCAGAAATTTAGAAACAAACAAAGAGGTAAAATACAAGAAACAAACAAATTTCTAAAGGGAGAAAGTTGAAAACAAACAAAGTTAGAAACAAACAAACAAAAAAAATAGAAACAAACAAAATTAGAAAGGTAGAAATTTAGAAACAAAGTCAGAAAGGCAAGTGTTGAGCCTTTGACAGGGTACCCCTCCTTCTCGGACCAGGGTGAAAGAGCAGAGGAGGCTGCTGTTCTGCTGAGTTCTTTATTTCACGGTCTCACAGCTGTCTTGAAGGCAGAGTTCGAATGGGGTTACATGATAAAGCCAAGCAGCAGCAGCAGGCAAAAACAGCTTCTTCTATATGCTCCATACACTCTATTTTTTCTTATAGAAGTGTGGATTCCATTTGTTCATTGACCAGCAAGATTAACACACGATTCTAGTTTTCCTTAAACCCATCCCGGTCTAATTCTAACAGTCGTAAGCCTCACACAAGTGTCATCTGCCCTTGTTCCATAAGGAATCCCTCTACAGACAGGGAGTTGTCACCGGCCCCGTGCTCATGGGCTGCAGGGGACACCTGCACTGAGGAGGAAATGGAAATGGGAAAGAGGGAACTGCAACCTGATGGGACGCACCTCTGGCACCACATTTCCTCTTCTTCCTGCTGTCCTGGAAAACCCCAAGTAAATCCGGTCCCTCAGACCTTGCATCCCTGAACACCAGGAGAGCCGGTGCTTTACCCAGATCCCAGTGCCCTGCACGGCTGCGCTGACACGAGCACAGGCTGATCGCTCTGCCCAGCACCATCCCTCATTTTCTTCCCATTGCTCCCCAAGCGGCCCCAAACCACCCCAGCGTGTCTGTGCCGGGGCCAGGGCCTGCCCCGAGCCCGACCAGAGCCCTGCACCAGCTCCCACCCCCGGTGAGCTGGGAATGCACTGAGAGCTCGGCTCCCCGGGCTCCCCAGCACCCAAACCGGTCCTCAGACACACAGAAATGCCCAACCTGCCCCTCTGGGCACAGCCAAACACCACAATTCCATCATCCCCAAGCAACTCTGGCACTTGCCTCTTCACCTCTGCCCATTTCCAGTAGCCGGGGCTAGGACCGGGCTGTCAGTAATAGCATTCCCTAGGCAGTTCATCCCAGCACAGAGGAGAAGAGGAGCCTGTCCCTGACCCACACCATGGGCAGGACAAGGGGGGCCCTAGCTGGCTTTGCCTACTCCAGCACCAAAGCTCTTGGTCCCAAAGATGGGGCGAGTTCAGTGGTTTTTCCTGTCCTGAAAGAGAGCAGAAAAGGGAAGTTAATCCCACTGTGGAATCCAAGACTCCTGCATTTCCTATTTCTGCTCTGATTGCTCACCGTGGAGTTTTAGCTATGGAAAAAAAAAGGAGAATGACACCATATCAAATAAAAAGTTGATTAATCCACGTAGGGGCTGTGGAGAGGATACAAAGGAGCTTTTCCATGATTTTGGGGCTTGAAGAGGGACTGAATTTCCCTCAAAGCTGGGAAGGGCCTGAGGATAATAAAGCAAAGGAGCAGCTTCATCTCTCCCTGGCAGAGAGCTCGGGGCTCCATTATGGATACAAATCAATCCCAGCAGGATTTCAAAGGGTTTCTTTAGGATGTCAGGTCCCTCTTTATCAGACCCCTGCTGGGATTCAGGGCCTGCCTGGTCACGGGGTGCTTTGATAAGGGCTGGATTTAAATCCCAGATCTGAGAACAGACATGAAAGGTCCCTGGGTTTTCTAGGGGGTTGAAAAACTCAAGCTGGATTTGCTGCAGAGCTGAAAAATCAGGGTAAGAGAGAGCAAGGAGTGGCCAGCAGGCCCAGGCTCCTGATCACGCCCCTGGGATCCATGGGATCCATAGGATCCACGGCCTCTGGCACGCTGCTCCAGCACCCTGCAGGGTGACTGACAGCCGGGCAGGGGAAGGAGCCACCAGCAGCTCTGCCATGTGCACCATCATTCACCTTGCACGTGGCCTAAACAGCCACCAAGCACTGATGGACTGACTGAGCCGAAAATATCGGAGAGATCTCAGTTTGCACTCCAAATTCCCTGCAGCCTGTTCCCTTCCTGATCCATCCCTTCAAGCAGCAAGAGTGGAATTCCTTCCATCGTTGCTCTTTCCCTCCTGTTTTCCACTCAACAAGAAAAAGAGCAGCCACGTGAACAGGAGTAAAAGCCCCAAACCCACAAAAAAGCACATTCTCAGCATCACTAATCCCTGCCAAACTGCCAGGAACCTTCCAAAACTACATCCAAGCTTGGAAACAGGGATCCAGTTGTTTGTTTAAGCAGCTATTGATCCAGTCTCTTCCAGCTAATTAAACTATTCACTATTTAAACTCATTAAACTGCTCATCCTGCTCCTGGCAGCCAGAGGCAAAGAAGAAATCGTGTCTAGATTAAATGGTGTTGGTGAATGTGCCCATCCCAGTCCTTGGAGAGGTTGGAATTGCATCCCTGTTCCTCTGCTCTCTTTTCCTTCCTTTTTCCTGCAGTGATTCCCACCCGGATTCCTCAGCTCCAGCTCTCTGAGCAGCCTCAGGGGGAGCATTTCATCCCCTTAGAGCCAACTCCATTTGTTGCATCCTTCATGCCTCAACCACCCCTAAAAGCAGGCAAGTGCTGATGGGCAGTGCAGCTGCTTCCACTTGGGAATGTTTCCAGTGGAACAGGGAGGGAATTCTGAGAAGCTTCCACCCACTGCACGTTATTGCTGGATAAAAGGTGAGGCAGCAAAGGATCAACAAAGGGAGATTTCAGCAAGACAAAGTCCAGACAGAGAGGCTGCAAGTGTGGCTGGGGCTGCTAAACTGGGAAAACTGCAAGGTCAGGCTGTGGGAACATGGATTATACTGAGGTCTGGAACTGGTGTTGGGAAGAGAAGGAGAAGGAGAAGGAGAAGGAGAAGGAGAAGGAGAAGGAGAAGGAGAAGGAGAAGGAGAAGGAGAAGGAGAAGGAGAAGGAGAAGGAGAAGGAGAAGGAGAAGGAGAAGGAGAAGGAGAAGGAGGAGGAGGAGGAGAAGGAGAAGGAGAAGGAGAAGGAGAAGGAGAAGGAGAAGGAGAAGGAGAAGGAGAAGGAGAAGGAGAAGGAGAAGGAGAAGGAGAAGGAGAAGGAGAAGGAGAAGGAGAAGGAGAAGGAGAAGGAGAAGGAGGAGAAGGAGGAGAAGGAGAAGGGCCCGAAGTAACTGCACAGTGAATTTCCTTACCATGAGCCAGGCTCATTCCCTGAGCTGACCAATATCTCCGAGCTCCCCTTCATGGCACAGCCCTGCCAGTAAAGAACAGAAGTTCCTGCTGCTCCCACTGGAATTCTGTAGCGTGCCTGGCATTCCATACGTTCTGCTGCCTGAGAGTTCCTGCAGCCGTCCTCGGGAAGAGCAGTTCACTGCCACAGGAGGAACAAGAGGAAAGCAGCTGCCACTCTCGGGTTCTGTGCCCTGTAAAAAGTAAAACCAGATAAAGATCAAAGCTCCATAAAGCTGGAACCATCTCCAACCTCGGGACAGCACTTCTGTGGGAAAAGCGTAGATGGGCCATTAGGAAGGAGATCATCATGCAAATGGGCAAGGGGGGGAATTAAATTCTGCTGCTTTCTGATTGAGGCCTGCTTCAATTTGCAGTCTTTATAATATCAGCTTAATGGGACTTTTTGTGCTTTAAAGAGGTTTTTATTAGCTGGGGGTTGTCCCTGCCTGGACTGAGGCACAGCACAATGAGTCTCCTGCCTCCTGAAGCCGTGTCGTTATCCCAGCATCTGAAATTAAAAACCAGCACTCTGGGAAACCTCTCTACTCTGAGGAGAAGTGTGAGGAGCGTTTGGGTCTGTGGAAAGCCTGGAACAGCTCTGAGAGACACCAAACATCCTGTGGATCCCAATAAACAGCAAAACATTCCAGCAGCTCCTTCCAACACCGCCCTTGTAGGGAACTCTGTCACCCCAGTGGGTATTTGTGGGAGTAAGGAAGAAATCCCACTAATGACCTCAGTGTGATCACCTCTGGTTCGTCTGGGGATAAATCTCCTTTATCCTTCTGGGAGAATAAAGGAATCCAATGCTGCCTTAATCCCCAGCTCCTCAGAGTCTGCATTTCCAGAATCCATCTCCTGGCCCAGCATGGGAAGGGTTGTCCAGCGCTGGAACAGCTGCCCAGGGCAGTGGTGGAGTCACCAACCCTGGAAGTGCTCATAAAATACATGGATATGGCACTTGAGTGTTCATAAAATACCTGGGTAAATACATGGGTAAATATAGGAATAAATTCATGGGTAAATACATGGATAAACATATGGATAAATATAGGGATAAATATGTAGGGATAAATATGTATGGATAAATACATGGCACTTGAGGTCATGGGTTGGTGTGACCATGGTGGTGGTTGATGTTTGGACTTGATGATGCTAGAGGCCTTTGCCAGCCTCAACAACCCCAGGATTCCATGATTTTCTGCCTTTTTCTCCTGCTCTGGGGCTGAGAAACTCCTTGAGCGGAGCAGCAGTGGGAGCAGGGAGCCACAGGCTGCACATCAGAGCTCTGCAGGCACTTTTAATCCACCTCTCTTCATGTTCATGGAAGATGGCACAGGAAATCTCTCAGCCCAAAAGCATCTCCCCAGCTCTGCACACCCGGGACAAAGCCGAGGTGAATGATCCCCTCCAAGCTCCTTCCAGAGCCATTCCAGCGGCAACCAGAGGCAGCAGTTCCTAGAGAAACGGCTCCTATCCAATTCAGGAGCCTTCCCTTGGGGAGGAGACATCCATTTCCCCTTCTACCTGTCATTCTTCTTCATTCATGGACTCGATAAGGCAGGAAATCTGGCAGGCTTGAAGTAAAAAACGAGCTGTTCACAGCAAAGAGAGCCTCAGCGGGTAAAAAAAAAACAAACCCCAAACTGTTGGAATCAAGATGAAGTTAATAGGAGCAAAAATAAATAGAAACAGACCCTAAATGTAAATGAACATTACATCACCACTGGCATTTCAGCTCCTTTTCAAATACAGAAATAGCAGCAGATTTAACTTGCAGAAAGTTGCTGTGTTCACACAGCCAGAGCTGCTTCAGGGGCACAGCCCTGAACCTTCTGCTCCCCAAAACAACTCAAGACTCGAGAAAGGAGAAACAGGGATCAGGCAGAGGGGGAAAATCCCAACTTCCCGGTCAAAAGAGGTTAAGAGAAATACAATTCCATCCCTTAACCCTGTGGAGATGGGATCTGTTGGCGTTTGCCAGCTCCAGAGGAGTTCACTCCACCTCGGGCAGATCGGAGGTGAAAGCAAATAATGCAACTGCAGCCCCGGAGAAGGCTGAGCTCTTAATTGACAGAGATTCCAGAGAGAGGGAAATAACCTCCAGTACCATTTGGGCAGCAGGTTTCTCTCCCAGCTGCCACCTCAAATCCTCGAGATCCCCGTTGGCCACCCAAAATTCCAGGCACCATTTCCAGCCTGGAAACAAACTCAGAATGCTCTCAGAGTGAGACCTTAAAGCTGGAGCACCTCAGCCCCCACACCTGCTCAATCCCTGCTCTCCCAGGGGCTCAGCCTGGAGAAAAGGAGGCTCCAGAGAGACCTTTTCTCTCTCTGGAATTCCCTGACAGGAGGGGGCAGCTGGGGGGGGGGGGGGGGGGGCGGGCTCTGCTCCCAGGGAACAGGGACAGAAGTTCTGAGTCATTTCAGGGAGTGAAGAGTTACAGGGCAGGAAACAAAGGCAGCTGAAGAAGATCTGAGACGATTTTCCCTTATTCTTACACACCTCAGACATTCAATTTTGTCCAAGTTTGTGTCTCGAATTTAAACCCAACTCCTTCCCTGTGGGAAGGAGGAGATGATCCCGGCCTGCCATGTGCCAGAGCGAGAGTGACAGAGGGAAGGATGTTACTTGGGGAAGGGTGGCACACTGACATTTCATCGTGGCTGATATGGCAGAGAGACTTCATTTTTTTTAACAGCAAAAGCTTCAATATTTCACAAAATCTGTGTTCCCTGTGATTATTTGTAAAGCATTGTGGATGGGCTTGGCACTTCCCTGACAGAAACACTGGCAGGGCTCTGCCTGGAGGGATCTATAATTGGAGATGGGAAGAGTGGATGGGAGGACAGGGATGCAGCAGAGGGAGATCAGAAAGAGAATTACGAATTCTTTCATTCTTTTCTGGATTTTTTGGGTTCTTTTAATGTGATCCATTTTAAATCCAGGCTTAAGATCTGATTCAACTTCAGATTTTTTTTGCTGCCCAAACTTTCTTCTGTCCCTGGCTGGAGCAGAAAACCAAAATTTCAAAATTCCTCATGAAATAAATAGGAGGGTGGTGTGGGAACAGCCTCACTTTCCCAGGTGGAAACACTTCCCTCCGGGTTTATCATTCTGGGAACAATTCTGGCCCAAAGAAGGGGAAGCACAGAGTGGCACTGCCAGGGTGTGACACGGCCAGGGCACAAGGAGGCCCTGGGTTCTCCTCCAGGTTTGTTTGTGGAAGGTTTGGGGTGGTTTGGGGTGGCTGAAGGGTTTCTGACAGCATTAATTGGGAGTCAATCCCCCTACGGATCCCCATTCCCAGTTCTCCCAGGAAGCTCCTGCAATGGTCTCTAAGGGGTTAATGGAATATCTGCTTTTCCCTGCACGGATGACGGGGCCCAAAGCACTTCCCTGGCCCTGCAGGAGCCCCAGCACTGCAAATCCCCGAGCAACACCTCGGAGCTGCCGCAGGCACCCAGACAGAAGGGGAAGGTGCCCATTCCCTCAGCTCCCGGCTGCCAGATGGGGGAATATTTTGGGCTTTTGGGAAAAGCGTTGGGTTTCCACCTTTTCCCTGCGTGTGAGGAAGCGCCTGGCACCAGGGAATGCTCTGCTGAGCTGGGAGGCCCCGGCATTCCTGGAGAGAAATCTTTAGGATTAGGTGGGGGATTACACCACCTGCTCCCTTTCCCTGTGGCTGGGGGCACCAGGCTGAGGGCACAGCGGGCGGGATGTGCCGGAGACCCAAATCCCACTGGAACCACGGCGTTTTCCATCCCCTTGGGTCCAATTCCGGGCAGGAGCAGCACCTGGAGGACAAAGCTGCGCGGCAGCCGAATGCCGGGTGACAAAACCCCTGAAAAACAGGCTTGAGGAAGTGGCTGGGTGGAAGGGTGAGCTGAGGGAGGTGGTAATTAGAGCACTGGGGGAAGGTGGTAATTAGAGCACTGGGGGAAGGTGGTAATTAGCTCTGCTGCTCACCGTGGCTCAGCCTTCAGCTGTCACTCACCCACGCCTGGAGCCTGTGGAACACGTTTCTGTCCCATCTGCGAGGGAAACGCTTCCCCTTCCCTCTTCCTGCAAAAGCAGAGGAATCCTTGTCCCTGGATGACCAAGGCCGGGCCAGGGGTGGAGACGCCATCCCTGCAAGGCTTCAAAAACCGTGGATGTGGCGCTGGAGGACAGGGGTGGCTGGGGAGCGTGCTGGTGGGGCTGGGTTGAGGGTTGGACTTGGCGATCCCAAAGGTCTTTTCCAGATATTCTCCTGCAAATGGAATGTTTATATAATAAAGCACACAATTTGGAGCTCGTTAAACAGTTATATTTCAGTCAAAACTCTGCACATAATCTCTTCATGAGGGGTTTTGAATTCCACCTCCCCTCTGCAGCAGCGATCCCGTGATTCCAACACGGATCTCCAGTCCCCTTTGGCATTTTCTGATTTCCAGGCAACATCTCATGGCCTCAAAAGCCTTGGTAGACTTAATCAAAGCTGGGCTGAGTCTAAAGTGGACTCGAGCACAACGTTCAGGTGCAATGGATGCTGCTGGAATGGGGGCTCTAATGCCAGGTGTCACATCCTCCCAAACTTCCAGCTCCCGGAACTAGAAAGGAGCTTTAATGGATGGAAAAGAAATCCCCAAACCACAACCCCGTGGGAATCAGGGATGCAGGACTCGGCTGTGCTGCCATCACTCCCTCAGGAATAGCCAGGTTTAGCTCATTCTGTCTGCCCAGAGAGGAGGATTTGCCCCTGGATGCCCTGGAATGTTCCAGGCCAGGCTGGACACTGGGGCTGGGAGCAGCCCGGGACAGTGGGAGGTGTCCCTGCCCGTGGCAGTGCTGGCACTGGATGAGCTTTAAGGTCCTTCCAAGCCCAAATGGTTCTGTGAGTCTTAGAGCCCTGAAATTCTCATGACAGAGGTGGAACTGCAAGAGCTTAAGGTCCCTTCCCAAAGAAACCCCATTGCAGGACTCTGCAGCTTCTGGAGCCCTGGGTCCATGGAAATGCAGTTTCAGAGGAGCTCCGAGGAAATGGGTGTTTTGGGGAGAGCAGAGTGGCTGGAACAGAGGAACAGGAACGGTCTCCTCGAGCAAGCCCTTGTGTCTCAGGGAGCGGGATCGGCTCGCTCCTAACGCACCTGGTGACTCCCAGAGCGGGGGATGGAAACGCAGCCCAGGTCCGAAAGAAACCTCTGCGCATCATGCGCGGGCGCGCTGCCCCACTGCGCGCGGCCCCCGCGCGGGCGCGGTTGCTACTGCGCATGCGCGGGCGCGCGGGCTACTGCGCATGCGCGCGGGCAACTGCGCATGCGCGGGCGCGGTTGCTACTGCGCATGCGCGGGCGCGGTTGCTACTGCGCATGCGCGGGCGCGGTTGCTACTGCGCATGCGCGGGCGCGGTTGCTACTGCGCATGCGCGGGCGCGCGGGCTACTGCGCATGCGCGGGCGCGGTTGCTACTGCGCATGCGCGGGCGCGGTTGCTACTGCGCATGCGCGGGCGCGCGGGCTACTGCGCATGCGCGGGCGCGGTTGCTACTGCGCATGCGCGGGCGCGCGGGCTACTGCGCATGCGCGGGCGCGGTTGCTACTGCGCATGCGCGGGCGCGGTTGCTACTGCGCATGCGCGGGCGCGCGGGCTACTGCGCATGCGCGGGCGCGGTTGCTACTGCGCATGCGCGGGCGCGCGGGCTACTGCGCATGCGCGGGCGCGGTTGCTACTGCGCATGCGCGGGCGCGGTTGCTACTGCGCATGCGCGGGCGCGGTTGCTACTGCGCATGCGCGGGCGCGGTTGCTACTGCGCATGCGCGGGCGCGGTTGCTACTGCGCATGCGCGGGCGCGCGGGCTACTGCGCATGCGCGGGCGCGCGGGCTACTGCGCATGCGCGGGCGCGCGGGCTACTGCGCATGCGCGGGCGCGCGGGCTACTGCGCATGCGCGGGCGCGCGGGCTACTGCGCATGCGCGGGCGCGGTTGCTACTGCGCATGCGCGGGCGCGCGGGCTACTGCGCATGCGCGGGCGCGGTTGCTACTGCGCATGCGCGGGCGCGCGGGCTACTGCGCATGCGCGGGCGCGGTTGCTACTGCGCATGCGCGGGCGCGCGGGCTACTGCGCATGCGCGGGCGCGGTTGCTACTGCGCATGCGCGGGCGCGCGGGCTACTGCGCATGCGCGGGCGCGGTTGCTACTGCGCATGCGCGGGCGCGCGGGCTACTGCGCATGCGCGGGCGCGGTTGCTACTGCGCATGCGCGGGCGCGCGGGCTACTGCGCATGCGCGGGCGCGGTTGCTACTGCGCATGCGCGGGCGCGCGGGCTACTGCGCATGCGCGGGCGCGGTTGCTACTGCGCATGCGCGGGCGCGGTTGCTACTGCGCATGCGCGGGCGCGGTTGCTACTGCGCATGCGCGGGCGCGGTTGCTACTGCGCATGCGCGGGCGCGGTTGCTACTGCGCATGCGCGGGCGCGGTTGCTACTGCGCATGCGCGGGCGCGGTTGCTACTGCGCATGCGCGGGCGCGGTTGCTACTGCGCATGCGCGGGCGCGGTTGCTACTGCGCATGCGCGGGCGCGGTTGCTACTGCGCATGCGCGGGCGCGGTTGCTACTGCGCATGCGCGGGCGCGGTTGCTACTGCGCATGCGCGGGCGCGGTTGCTACTGCGCATGCGCGGGCGCGCGGGCTACTGCGCATGCGCGGGCGCGGTGGCTACTGCGCATGCGCGGGCGCGGTTGCTACTGCGCATGCGCGGGCGCGGTGGCTACTGCGCATGCGCGGGCGCGGTTGCTACTGCGCATGCGCGGGCGCGCGGGCTACTGCGCATGCGCGGGCGCGGTGGCTACTGCGCATGCGCGGGCGCGGTTGCTACTGCGCATGCGCGGGCGCGGTGGCTACTGCGCATGCGCGGGCGCGGTTGCTACTGCGCATGCGCGGGCGCGCGGGCTACTGCGCATGCGCGGGCGCGGTGGCTACTGCGCATGCGCGGGCGCGGTTGCTACTGCGCATGCGCGGGCGCGGTGGCTACTGCGCATGCGCGGGCGCGGTGGCTACTGCGCATGCGCGGGCGCGCGGGCTACTGCGCATGCGCGGGCGCGGTTGCTACTGCGCATGCGCGGGCGCGGTTGCTACTGCGCATGCGCGGGCGCGGTTGCTACTGCGCATGCGCGGGCGCGGTTGCTACTGCGCATGCGCGGGCGCGGTTGCTACTGCGCATGCGCGGGCGCGGTTGCTACTGCGCATGCGCGGGCGCGGTTGCTACTGCGCATGCGCGGGCGCGGTTGCTACTGCGCATGCGCGGGCGCGGTTGCTACTGCGCATGCGCGGGCGCGGTTGCTACTGCGCATGCGCGGGCGCGCGGGCTACTGCGCATGCGCGGGCGCGCGGGCTACTGCGCATGCGCGGGCGCGCGGGCTACTGCGCATGCGCGGGCGCGCGGGCTACTGCGCATGCGCGGGCGCGCGGGCTACTGCGCATGCGCGGGCGCGCGGGCTACTGCGCATGCGCGGGCGCGCGGGCTACTGCGCATGCGCGGGCGCGCGGGCTACTGCGCATGCGCGGGCGCGCGGGCTACTGCGCATGCGCGGGCGCGCGGGCTACTGCGCATGCGCGGGCGCGCGGGCTACTGCGCATGCGCGGGCGCGCGGGCTACTGCGCATGCGCGGGCGCGCTGCCCTTCTTATATTAAAACTAAAATTTTCACTCTGTCCCCTGTAGTTTTCCTCGTATGTACCTTCAAAACGTTCATTCTGTCCCTCACAGATTAGCTCAGGTCTTTTCCCTCAAATTGTCTCTGTCTGTCCCCTACCGATAAGAACCTCAATTTTCATCCCAAAATGTCACCTACTAATTGCCCCGATTTTACCTCAAAACGTTCATTTTCTCCCATACAAATTAACTCACATTTTACCCCCAAAACGTTCGTTTTATCCCCTACAGAACGTGCCCAGCATCCGAGCAACAGGACCGCGAATGCCTGGCGGCAGCAGCGCCACCGCTCCGCGATTTGCGCTCTGGCCACTGAAGCCCCACACGGCCGGGACAAGCATGAGGCGGCGGCACCCACGGAAATCGTGAGGTCGTGGCCTGCGGTACGGGATGTTACCCCCTGAGCGGCAGCACTGAGCGTAAAAAGCCGCCGCGCCCGCACGGCCTTCCCGCGGCGCTGCGCGTGGGTAGCTGCGGCCGCTCCCTGCACACGCGCAGCTTTCTTCAGCCGGCATCGTTGGGCCAATGCGCGCCTGCAGCTGCTCCCCGGGGTGGCTGCAGTGCCTCCTGTGCACCAGCAGGTGGAAGCAGCGAGCAGCACCACGCAGCTCTCCCGCTTCCCTGCGCGCACGTCGCTTTCTGTCATTGCACCCGTGCGGTTTTCCGCGTTACTGCACGGGCACGGCTTCTCAATTTACTGCGCGTGTGCCGCTCTCCAAGTCGTTGCTCATTCCTTTGCTTTTTTGAGTTCTGCCGCTTATGTGCAGGTATTTTTGCTGGGGTTTTTTTAGGTTTGAGGAGTTTTATTACTGCTTTTTAACTGCACGTGCACGGCGCTGCTGAGTTCACATGCACGGGTGCGGTGTTCTTACTTGCGGTGTTAGCGAGAAGGAGAAGAGCCCAGCCCGTGCTTGGGTTCGGGAGGAGTGCAGCAATGCGCAAGACGAACGTTTGAAACAACGCAGGTCAGCGCGGTGCAAACGACCTGGCAGGTGAGGGTAGCGCACAGCGAAAGGCTACTACGCGCACAGTAGCAGAAGTCAGAATTGTGACACGGAAAAACATGCTTTCCTTCTTGCCCCCGATACAGGAGTCCAGGATGGACGCTTGGAGCACGTCCATCAGAGCACCAAGGACCTCTGCAGGAGCCACAGCCCTAAAGACTCACGATGGCACTGAACACCTCTGTGCTCTGTTAACCAAAGACTGGGGCAGATCATGCCTGAAGAAAGAGTGGTCTCTGTTTTTTTCCAAGCTGCTACAGAAACAAACAAAGGTAGAAAGGTAAAAATGAACAAAGGAGGGAAGGTGAGAAAGGTCGTTTGAAAGTCAAAGTCAGAGAGAGAGAGAGAAAGAAAGTCAAAGTCAGAGAGAGAAAGTCAAAGTCGGAGAGAGAAAGTCAGAGAAAAGAAAGAAAGTCAGAGAGAAAGAAAGTCAGAGTCACAAAGAAAGAGAAAGAAAAATAGAGAGAAAAAGGAACAGAGAAACAGAATAGGGTTTGAGAGAAAAAGAAATCGAGTTTAAAAGAGAATTAGTGTTGAAGAGAAAAAGAGAAACTGAGAAATAGAGTGACAGAGACATCCAGAAACAGTTAAACAGTGAGAAAAAGATAAAGAGTTAGAAAAAGTCAAGGGAGGAATAGACTGAAAAGTAAAGCAAAGCAGAGCAGCAAAGCAAGAAATACGGCGAAAAAATTACTAAACCACACCAAAGGAAGAGAGCAACCAAAAGGGGGGAGGGGGGGTATCTTTATTAGGGTTTATTCAACTTTACTGAACGAGGGTTTTTTATTTACACTTCAGCAAAGCAAGTGGAAATAACAACATACACAAGCACAAGCACAAATACAATCCATATGCACACTGGTCAAAGTCCAATTGACATACAGAGCAATATGTGCAAGTGCAGCAGCAAACACCAACACAGAGCAACACAAGCCAACCCCCTATCAGTACAATGTAACAATTGTTCTATTTCTGGAAAATTCATTACATTTTATTGTTTCAGGAAACCCAAAACAACAGCAGCACAGGGAGAAGAAAACACTCATCCACCACACACCTCCTTCAGCTGACACACAAACCCACCCTCGCTCTCGTCTCGAGAGCACCCCATGGGAACGCGGTTCCCGGGAGCCCCAAAATCATCCCGCCTGACAAATCCCCGGCACGGTCGGCACCCAAACCCTGGCGATGAACGGCACCTCACAGACCGGCCGGGTCCCAGATAAACAAACCCAGCCAGGAGGGAAAACATCCCCAGACAGCGCAGCTGGGTTGTTTTTACTCTGAGTTTAAAAAGCAGCTGAAAAGCCTGAAAGGCAAAACTCACACACACAAGGTTAGGACCATTCCACACCCGCACTCTTCTCGCAGGCAGACAGACACAGGCACACACACACACAGTCACACACCCTTCAGCTTACACCCTGACTGCAGCCCTTACTCCAAACATCCCAGCCATGGAGATGCTCCGACACAGCTTCTGGATGCCGCTCCTCGACGTCGAACGGCGCGCGCCGGGAAAATCGGCAGCGTCGGTGACCGTGGAGATCCGGAGCCGCCTCGGGGACCTGCGAGACAACGGGAGGCGGTCAACGAGACGCCGAGGGCTGGGAGTTATTCCCACACCGGGCCCATAAGTCTTCTGCCCAAAAACCCATGAAAAAGAGATGAACCACTAAGTTTGATGACTCTTCTACTTAACCGTGACCCTACGTGCCGGGGCAGGGCAGCTCAAACCCAGAAAGCACACAGGGAAGTGTTTTACCATGTACAGCCCCATGAAACAGAGTGGGCCGAGAGGCAAGAACTAAAACGCAGGGGAAAGCAGGGATTAGATACAATAAAATGTCGGTAGGGCCTTTTTTAAGCTGAACCTAAGTCGATCACTACATCAGGTTGAACTCTATGTTAACTTCCAAAGACATATGTCTTTTCAAATCCAGACAGCTGGTTTAGAACTTCTGTGTTGCTGTTTAGACATCAAGCTTTGGGGCTGAGGTTTTTTTATTCTCAGGTGCTTGCTGGCAGTAAAAATACACTTCACATCTGCAGTGTGTGCACGTGGCTTGGGCTGTGGATTCTGGGGCAAAAAAATTCAGGAATCAGGGAAAGAAAGAGACGGAAAAGAGAAAGAGAAAGGGAGTGTGAAGGGAAAGGGAAAGGGAAAGAAAGGTGGAAGAGAGAAAGGGAAAGGAAAGGGAAAAATTAGACATAAAAATAATATTAAACCCAAAAATAAAAATAAATATGATGCCGCTCCCCATCCCGTTCCCCATCCCATCCCCCGCTCTCCATCCCGTTCCCCCGCTCCCCCATCCCGCTCCCCCATCCCGTTCCCCGTCCCGTTCCCCCCCGTTCCCCATCCCGCTCTCCCGCTCCTCGCTCACCGCCCGGGCCCGTCCGTGCCCGCCCGCCCCAACCGCTCCCGCCGATTCCAACTGGCCACGCGCAGCCCCGAGCCGCCTCCCCATTGGCCAGCCCTCGGCCCGCCCCGCCTTCCCATTGGCCGCTGGGGCCGTCAATCACGCGGGAACACCCCCCCCCCCCGCGCCCGCAGGCGCTGTCCCACGGCGGCCGCTGGAATGCGGCCCGGGCACATCCCCAAGGGAAAAGGAGGCACAAAATGAGGAACTGGGAAGTAAAAGGGGAAGGCTGCGCAGCGCCCGCGGCGCCCCGACAACGAGGAGCAGCCCCCACTCCTCTCCCCATCTTCGTTTTGCACCCCCGAGCCCTGCACGTTATCAGGGAGCAGCCCCAACCCTCTCCCATCATTAACTCGGAGATATTCCATGGTTTTTCCAAACTGCTGAATTTATTGTGCTGAAGAGCCGCTTCGTTCAGCACACACCGGTCCATAGAGCTGCATAGAAAAGTGCTGAGATACAATTCCAGGCTTCCCCAGCCCATCTCCAGGTGTCACCCCCAGCCCTCCCAGGGGCTCCCAGTTCCCAGGGCAGAGCAGAACCAGCACCCAGCCAGCAGCTCCTCGGTCCTGCGAGGTGTGTGGCACTTCCAGAAGTACACGATGCCTTGGAGCAAGCTGGCCAAACAATTCCACACCTAAACCCTTCAATCCCTGCAAGTCAAGGCAGACTCACAAATGCCCAAGAATTCGCACCTGCCATGGAAAAGTTAAAAGATCAACGTCTGCCTGAACTGCATTTGCAGAGTCCAATTGCACCCATTTTGCTCTGCCTCACGCTCGCAAATTGCCCGGAACGTGCTGTGGACAACAGCCTGGAAACCATGGAAAACTCCTGACACTGGTATCCCGACTCTGCCTCCTGCAGACACCCAGCTCAGGGAAACCTTTGCAGCAAAGCACATCCCAAAGGAGCTGTTTTCCCCGAGGAAGCCCAGCAGCGGCAGCGCTGCCCCAGAGCACAAAGCAGCAGCTCTGCTGGGGAAGAGCATCCTTCAGTTCCTCTGCTGCTCACTTGACCAGAGAGCTGTTCCTAGGCCACATTCACTGCCCCACCCTGGATGAAATACCTGCACCCCCCCTTCCAAGTGCTCACTGCTCCCTGCTGTTCACGTGACCTTTTCTACATCAAACTACCAGGAACAGTACCCAGACAAATGGAGACCTTTCAAAAAAAAAAAAAATAAAAAACCTGGGTTTGCATAAATAAGCACTGAACCTAAAAACTTTTATGTTTTCAGTATTCCAACCATGTCCAGATGGTGAGCAGGTGCTAAAAATAACAACAGAAAAGCACAAAAAGACACAAATCTTCCTTCTCGACCTTCAATATCCTCAATTCAGGAAAATCACCAAACTCAACAGCTCTATATAGAAGGGGAAAAAACCCCACGTGTACTTTGAGCTGGTGAGAAGAACAGGAACCTGCAGCAATTAAGGCTGCACAGTCCACAGCAGCGAGAGCTCAGCACACGTCCAGACAGGCAATTCCAGCACCTAAATTAAAAAAAGAAGAAAAAGTTGATTACTTTTTTTTAAAGTTACTCTAAGTTAGTAAAACCAAACCAGCCTTTGCTCTTGATTTTGGCTCACTGATGCACACACACACACAAGAAGCCAATGGTCACACAGGGCCCCCTTGCAGAATTCCTGATCCAAACCCTCGCCTTTCCTGCCCAGCACTGAGGGAAATCTGACAGAGGATTCATAAAGAGCCCTCGCTGAGAGCAGTCATCGCCCCAGGCCTTCAGGCTTGGCAAGATCCTGAAGTGAACGGACCCAAATTCAATTCCTAAATCTGAATCTCTGACAAGTCCTGTTAGAAAGACAGCGGACAGTCCATCAGAACACAGAATTAAAAGGCTGCACAAGGAATAACAGAAGCTTTTCCAGGAATAGCACAAGTTCCTTCTCTCCCTCACCGGTCCGGGACCGTGAGACCGAACCTTGGGCCCCAGGAGACAGGAGAGCTGTTATCAACACCCGAACCTCCCAAGCGTTGTTATTGCTCAGAGAGCTGCGCCGGCACTGAGCTACTCCCATGCGCCTGCAGGGCTCTGGGGAGGGGCAAGACGACCTCCCACTCCTGCCTGGAGAAATTTCAACACCCTAAAAAGTCATTTCCCTTCTCTCTCTCTGAGCCACGGCCAAAGCAGCTGTGTAGAACGACCCGGGGGATTTATGGGAGGGCTGATTCTCTCAGGAAAGACCCCAGACCCTGAGGAAACAAAACCACCCCAAATTTCCAGCTGGAAACACGCTGCCTCCTGAACGGGAGCGCACAAAACTCTCTAGAGCCAGACAGGAGGTGACAGACCGGCAAAAGCCAAAAGATGTGCTCTGCTTGCATGCACTCTCTGACTGGTAATTCCACAGGAAATTCCCCACGGATCGTCAGCAGTCGCCTACAATTTGTCCTCTGCAATCATGACTGCCTTGGCTTTCTGTGGAAGTGTTTCAAACATCCAGGGAGGGTTCAGGGCCTCGGCTGGCTCGTTTATGGCTCTTCCTGACAGGCCCAGGCCAAACCCAAGCACCCCCCTCACTGCTCCAGCCCCAGGTTCAGGGAAATATTGATACGGCTTAGAAATACTCTCCTTCCCTGAAACTCAGTCCCTCCCTGCGCATCCCCGGAGAGGATTTACTCCGTCCTTTGTTCCCGACAGCACCTCTCCAGCGCAAGTCCCACTTCACACAGACACTGACTAAGCAGACCTAAGGCAATGGTTCCAGCAGCAGCTGCAATCCCGAGCTCCCTCTCCTGCACAGCTCATCCAAGCACTCCCAGCAATCTCACCTCGGCCCAGACACCCTCTGTCCTCAGAGGGAAACACAACCCGATGGCACGCAGCTCTGGCACCACATTCCCTCTTCCCTTCTCCCTTTTTCCAGCACACCAGGCTGCTGGCAATGGCATTCCCATGGCAGTTCATCCCAGCACAGAGAAGAGGAGCCTGTGACTTACCCGCACCATGGGCAGGACAAGGGGGGCCCTAGCTGGCAGGGACGGGTTCTTCTAGCACAGAGGTTTCTGAGCCCAGAAAGGAGCCTTGCTTTGGCTTCCCTGACTTATTCAGCAGCCCTCTGGAAACACGTGGCAGGGAGGGAAGCTGCTTTTCCTGACACCATTCAGCTGCCAAAACCAGTAACCCCTCCACAGTGCTCCTGCAGCCTTGCCTGGCCCTGGGGCCATAGAGCAGGAGCCTTGTGGGCATGAACCTGCCCCTGATTCATCCCCTGAGCAAAACCCGCTAGTGAAAGGTGGTGAGAGCAACCAGGGCAGGGGTGGTAAGCAAATCTGTGACATCCAGTTGCCTCACCAAACACGCTATCTGACATACAAAACAATAAGCAGAAACCTTATTTCTGATATTTCCTCACTTCTAAGTCTCAGAACTTGCAACTAAACCTACTCAATCTGAAGATTTGCATATGTCATTTATTAGATTATTTGTAATCTTCCTCGCTGCTGAAGGGTTAACATGGTGTCCTTATATCCTGATGCTTATAAATAATTAAGGACACAGCAGAATTCTTCACTAAAATCTACTGTAGTCTTTTCCAGAACTGATTTCTAATCCTTTCCAAGACAGCTGCACAATTTAATTAAAAAAAAAAAAAAAGTGCTGAACCATATTTCACAACTTGCCAGCTGCCTGCCAGGGCAGAGGGGTGCATGGCTCTGGCAGGGAGGGCACAGCCTCAGCACCAGCCTGCCTGGAGAACCTAGCTCTGCTCAGTGCCTCAAGCAGCAGTGCCTCAGGAAGGACCCTTTCCCAGCCCATCCAAAAGGACATAGGCACTTACTGGTCTGGCCACAGGGAGGGGGTGAGTGCTGCAACGGGGAGGCTCCTGCACAAGTTTGGAGTGGGCAAAGAAGGCACAACTGAGAAGGAATGGCCACCTCAGCCCCTCTCCTTCATTACAGCTCTGCACCTTCCCCTACCTGTAGGTCATAGGGAGAGGTGACAATGGGCACTGAGGGAATTAGTTGGCTGAGCAAGCGGGCGGGCAGAAGGTCCAAGAAGCTGACTTGTAAAAAAACCCCAAAACCTAGAACGGTTCATCGTGATTAACCACATATCAGAAATGCCTTCCTCTCTAATGGTAAAGCCACTGACACACTTCTTCTTCTCTTGCTTTGTCATTTATCTCGTAAATCAACCCATCTGCTTTCAAACCAAACGTGCCAAGTAAATATGAAGATTATTAGGAAGCCTTTTTATTTCCCTAGAGCAAATTAAACAGCTGGAGGTTACATTTTTTTTAACATTGCCAAGCTGTTACCAGGCGTAACAAAAGGCAGTTGGCTGCACACACAGCCCCGCAATGTTTCACTGGGCTGATGCAGCAAAATCAAGGAACTTGTGCCTTGCACCCAGCTGCAAATGCCGGAGATGCACCGCTGATTTTATGGCAACTGTCACACCAGGAGAGCTGATCCTCCCAGACAGTGGAAGTACACAATTAGGTCACATTAAACATCGAGAAAATGCCACAGCAGTTCCACATGCCAACTACAAGGGAGTGACACTGGAAAACAGTTCCTAGCTGGCAAGAGCCATCCCAGCATCAGTGCATAATAAACTGCTAAAAGTTGACAGATGAAGTCTGAGGGTGCAGAAGCGTGAGCAATCACCCAAACAGAGGGATTCATAACATTTTCCCACAAGGCAGAGGAGTAAGACAGGCAAGCACCAAAGCCTGGTTTATTCCCCCTGGGAAGCCACCGCTACCTCCTGTTCACAGAAACAGAGGGGCTGGGTACAGCATTCCTTCAGGAGGGTTTCCTTTAGGGCCAGAATAACAAGATGAAGCAGTGGTGCTCACAGCAGAAGCTTCAGACTTGTGTAGGCTTTTTTTTCCATGTACAACACCAAGCTCCTAGCCTTACCACAGGAGCAAAAGTGTTTGCAGTGTCCTGACCATTGCACCCACACACTACAGAGTACGTCCTTGGCCAGAGGTGGACTAGCGAGAAAAGCACAGCCCACTCTGCTTACAGAAAGCCTTTTGCATCCTGTCAGCACCACCTACGTTCAGCTTAGTCCAGTCTTGCACACCTGAAATCAAAGGTAGTTATGAAAGGCAGCTGTTGTCACAGATAACAGACATTCTGTTGCACAATTATTTGGTGCTCGCCACAAATTGCACCGAAACAACTTCTATGCCATTGCCACAACAGTGGTAATTCTTTAAAACATGAATAAAAGGGCTCTGTACAGGAGGGCAGTGCTGCATGGGGAGAGAACACACCACACCATGTAAACTTCAACACTGTGAGAAGTGTCAGTCTATGTCTTTTTACTCCCATATACTCCCATGTATCTTGAAACTACTTGTGGAGTCTACTGATGACAAAAGCATGCTTAATTTTGCCTGTGATCAAAGACACAGCCATGATGCAGCAGCAAGCAGTGCACCTCAGGGAAACGTCACACAGTTTTTGGGATGGTAAGTGGGCAGCACAGCTTTCTCAGCACATGAATTAACACCTCAATTCTTTAAAAGTTTCCATTTTACCAGTTTCTTCACCAGCACTAGTTGTTGTGATCAGCAGTCCTGTTGCAATATCTCCTCTGCATGCATCCTCACAGAGCATCCCCATGGTTCGCTCCCCAACACAAGAGCAAGGCTATTCTTTACACTTTTAGGTCAGCCCTTTAGCACAGGCCAAGAGCAGCAGCTCATCCCAAAAGCAGCTGTCAGAAAGGCACAGGCAGATACGCACGCAGGAAGTAACCTCCTGAGGTACTGCTGCTGCACTGCCCATGACCAGGTCTGAGAGCAAAGCCACGCACCAGCACATGCTAAGAACCAAGCTGAGGGCTTAGAGGAAACAACCAACCTCCAGGATATTTTGAATTGTGAAACTTAACTTAAGCTACAGCCCAGAACAAAGAAGTTATGACACCCTCATAAACCAGATTTAGTCTGCTCTGTCATGGCACAAGATTACAATGTCACACTTTCACAGAATGGTTAAAGATTGGAAAGGGACCACTGGAGGTCACCTAGTTCCCAGACATGCAAGGGTCCCCCAAAGCAGCTTATTGAGGATTGTGTCCAGATACCTTCTGAATACCTCCAAAGAGGGAGACTCCACAACTTCTCTAGGCAATCTGTTCCAGTGCTTGGGCATCCACACAGTAAAGTTCTTGCTCGTGTACATCAGTTTCTGCCCGCTGCCTTTCGTACTATCGTTGGGCAAAACCCAACCAGAGCCTGGCTCCATCCTCTTGGCACTCTCCCTTCAGATACTGATAGACTTTGATGAGGTTCCCTCTCTGTCGTCTCTTCTCGAGGCTGACCAGGGCCAGCACCCTCTGCCTTTCCTCACACATGAGATTCTCCTTAATCATCTTTGTCACTCTAAGCCGGACCCTCTCCAGAGGCTCCATGTCTCTCCTGTCCTGAGGAGCCCAGAACTGCACACAGCACTCCAGATGCGGCCTCAGCAGGGCCGAGCGAAGGCGCGGGGTCCGTCCCTCCCGGGGAGGCTCCGGCGGCCTGTGTGAGGGCCGGGCAGGAGCGGGGCGCGCCGGCCGCTCCCTCTCGCGGCCGCGGGGCCGCGCTGGGCTCGCAGCGCTGCGGCTGCCGGGCCCTCGCTCCCGGCAGGGCCCGGCCTGGGCCCCACCGCCCGTGCGGGAGCACCGGCCGCCGGACCCGCCTCCCGGGACACAGCCCCGCTCCCGCCCGACCCCGGCCCCGCTTACAGCACCTCGAGCCCTAAGTGACAGCTGGGCTTCGCAGGACCGAGCGCCATGGAAAAAGGGAATCCAGCCGAAATACGCACGCCTCACACTCCCAAGCTGTAGGGTGGGCTCTGATGAGAGCAAGAGCTCATCAAGACAGGCCCAGCCTAACCTGGGGGAGACCTGCGACAGAGGAGCTTGAATGTCCCATACCTGGGAAAGCAACAAAAAGCCTTAACCCAAAATTATTTAAGTAGTTCATATTCAGCATAAGTTTTCCTCCCTAATTCCCCATGCCCTCCCCATGACCCCAGCCAGCCTGGGTTTTGTAGAGTAATTTTAGGGCTCCGTGTTTCTGACCAGATCTCATCTACCGTGACATGTGACAGAGCCCAGTGAGTGGAAGGCTCCAGCCCACAGATCCCCAAGAAAATCTAAGATTTCCTTGCTGCTCATGCAGTTTTCTCAGACTGTTTGTCAAAAGTTATTGGTGGCTATTTTTTAAATGAAAGGAGTAGAGGGAACATAGCTTTGAGGCATATTGGGCTAGCATATTGTTCAGACTCTGTACAGGGACAATAAAGCTTTTAGGATCTTTTGATTGACATATATAATGAAGGTAGCTGTCAAACCTTTGTGCAGCAATTTTATTTCGTATTGACAAGCTATTTCACTGGCCAGGGTTTTGCATAAAAGGAATCATTCACATTGTTGTGGTGCTGCTATTTACAGAGCCTAGAGGACAGTGGCATCACTACAATATAAAGATTAATATTCAAATTTCTTTTGAAATACATAACTCTGTATGCAACCTATCCTACGTGCGCATCTTCATACAGGGAGAAAGGCATTGTTCTGCAGAGAGAAGGGGGCCTGGAGCTGCTGGGGGTTGTTGTTCATTCACTGAATCATCATGTAGCCTTTGAAAAGCCACTTAGTCACTCTGCAGTTGAATGTTTCTCTCTGGGGAGCAGAGAACAAAGCCTCAACACAAACTGCCATCACTGTTACCAGTCAGTGGCAGAGCTCACAGAGCCAGCATGGGGTCAAGGGGCTGCTCTGAGCAGCCCTTGTGTGCACAAAGCCCAGGACAGCTGTGCTCCTCCCAAAGAAGCTTCTTTCTCCTGCCAAAGCAGTGGCAGGGTCAGCTTGGGCTACCTGAGACAGCAGTTGCTGCTTGCCCACTACCTTTCTTTGATTATGAACAATAACTTGCCAAGAAATCACTAGCCTCAGAGAAAACAGGCAGAAAGCAAACAAGAGGGCAAAGCAAAACATAAAGGAGAGGGGGGAAAAAAAAATCCACATAAGCAAGGATGACTCTCACACTATTTGCTATGCAGTCAAGCCCACAAGTGGGTTGTGTATCTGAAGGTGGAAATACAAAGACGTGTCCTGTTCCCTGGGGAAAGGTAAGCAACTTCTCAAATGATCTTTAGAGGCTATTATCAGTCTCGCACTAGCACTGACATACCCTGTGCCCAAAGCCACAGCATGCACACACTGTATCCATAAAAAGAGATATTCATAGCTCTGCAGCTCATAGAAGTGCTGTGCCCGTGCTCTGGTACCAGTATCATTTAAAACAAAACAAAACAAAAAAAAGTTTGAGTTGCAAGTGAGGGCATGGAAGAACTTGCACGGCAAGAATTTGGAAAGAGCATGGTAATCCAGCTTGGTCAATGGGCACACAATTTTTTAAGAGTGTACCACGTTTGTTTGTTCAGTCATTCCTATATTCATTTTCAAGTCCAGAGACAGCAGCTTCATGTCTAGCCCCAAAATAACAGCACTGTCTGAGACAAAACCAGCTTGGTCAGGGGTACCAGAGCTTTTCCCAGCCCGTTTATGTAATAAAGCATTATATACAACTGTTGGAAAACATACCAGTTTAAAAATCTTTTATCTATGACTTTAGCCAGGTTTGCTCATCTTTGCCCCAGGGGAAGGGAACTGAAGCTTCTTTCCAGGGCATTGTTTCTCTAGGTGAGGCCTGATGGGCTTAGCATTTCAACAGACTGGGAGTAGCCCCAACAAGATAAGGCCATCGATGGAACATCAACAGAACCAACAGAACGTCAGCGGCCATCTAGGAACATCTACCCCAGACTCTGCCTCCGGCAAAGACTGATAAGAAATTCAAGCAATGAAGATCTAATTAACATCAGAAGCGAAGAAATCCGGATCTAATAGGAGAGCAGATACTAGGAACTACACAACTTGAGACCAATGAACACTGACCCAATTCGTTTCTATGAGTTTTGACTGCAAAAAAGATCTGAAAATTCTAGTAAAGATCATGTGTCATGGAATGATTCTCTCTGCACACCCGGGCTATGTGCGGATGAGATGATTTCTGTGGTACATCCTGGCCAGAGAAGAAAGTAGTGCCTTGACTCTCTAACATTAAAAATGTTGTTGGAGGCTTTTTGTTTTTCCTGCAGTTTCAGTGACACAACCAGGAAGCAGAACAGGAGCTATATGTCCCTGTTACTTGGGTCCTAAAATACAGAGAAAGAAGACAGGGCAGAAAGCAAAGAAGAAAAACAGAGCTTTGTCCTCATTCACATGATAGCCCTGTAAGGCTCTAACCCAAAAGATGTAACTGTATAGTGAAACATCTATGGGGGACTCTCTTGCCTGGCACAGAGGGGTTCTGCAGATAGACTTCCAGGGTGGGGAAAGAGTACCAAGTCGGCAACACAAATTACTTCAGGCCAAACTCCAATACATAACTAGAGATTCCATAGATACATCCAGCCTTAAGCCCAGGAGCAATACAGGTGGGGAGAACGGAGCCTGGGTGATTAAAACTACCTATTTAAGCAGTTCAAGGCAGCTGGAAGCAGCACTGGTGCCTCTGGGTTTCTCTGTTCATTATTTAAGGTGAACATAAAAACACAGAGTGCAGGAGCCCAAGGATGTTCCTCACTGGCTTCAAGCTGGCAGTTTGCTAAAAGCAGCGCTCCTTGGTTTCCTTGGTTTGCCGACCAGCAGTGCCACCTCCCCTCCCTGCTGCCACGGTGCTCAGCCTTCCCCAGGGTTAACAAAAGGGCACGTTACTCTGCTTCGCCAGATTTCAGCTCTGAGAATTTCATTCTGAACAGTTCAGCATCTGCTTTGGCCAAAACAGTTCCGCTATTTCCAGGAATATTATTAAAGGAAAAATATACTGCTTGGCACACGCTACCTAAATTCAGGCAACCTTTTATATGAGGATCTCTAGCTTCGGAAGGGAAATTTTGAAATCTGGCAGAGAGGTGACCTTTGTGGTAGAAATGTGTCTATCCCTATCAAAACCTACCTACCTTTGGCCAGATTACAGAGCAGGGAAATACTGCAGTTAAGGGCACGGTAACGAGTTCTGAGAACTGCAGTTACTTGCTGTTTCTGCTGTGGGCAAGAGGTCCCTGATCTCCTGCAGAGCTGCAGCTTGTGCTCACCCACTGCCTTGGCCAGTTATGGCTGCACAGGTCCTCCATGGCTGGATGACGAAATTACAGAGCCAAGGGTGAGCGGAGAGACCAGCATTCCATCTGACGCCTACATACATTCCCGTAACTTTCGGATACGGGACAGCCCCATCTGCCACACAGCCCAGGGTCAACGTCAGCATCACGAGTGCTGCGCAGGCACGAGGGCACTGCAGGAAACAAACTGCGACCAAAAAACCCAGGGCCATTACAATACATCGATGCACAGCTGGAAGAATTAATGTCAAGCAGACAACGGCATTGCAGACGTCCCCTAATAACGAAGGCTTGAATCTGCTGTCTCAGTAAAACTCTCTAAACGAGGTTTGTGTGCAGCTTATGGGGAGTTTCTGAAAGAAATATAAATATAGGCCATCATTCTGCAAAGCTTCACAAACCCAAACCCTTGCATTCAGGTGCCATCTCTCGGACTTTGCTGCAAAATCAAGGCCATTCACGTTAAAAGCACAGACAAGAACATCTGCTCAAACTGATGTGTTTTAACTGTATTAGTTAATTATCCAGACAACTCTTCTTATGTCATGGAAATGCAGTTTGAACACTGGCAGATAAATGCTCTTGCATTAAAAAGGGAGAAATCAGTATTTGCTGTTGGATGTAAGCAGCCATTAGAAGAAACAGTCCCACCTTTCACCCAAGCATACCTTCTCCCCATCTTCAGCACATTATGCAGTCCTTCTGTGTATCCGTGTGTGGGATCTCAGGACTCATATCCATATACCGAGAACTGGCATGTCATCATCATCCTGGAGAATGATTTCAGTTCATTAAGTGCTGCTAGGAAAAAGATATAATTCCTCTCACCAAAAGCCTCAACAGGCTACAAAGGAAGAGTACAAGGAAAAGTTAACTTCTTTCTTCATTATATGTATGCCCTTTCCTCATGCATAAAGCAGGAGCAACACAGAACTTCGATACATATAAAGAAGTTCTATAGATAGATAGATTATATACTTCAGTACATATATGTACGTAGATAGATATAGATCTATGTATTATTATGTACATACTTCAGGTCTGGTTAAAGCACAGCGGCGAGCAGAGGGGGTCTGCGGCGCTTTCATTCCGTGAGAGAAGAAAACCGTACCTCCTGCAGAAGGCAAACTGTCCGTGCAGACTGCAGAAGGCACTCAACAAACAATTTTGGTTTGTCACTCAAGTGCTTGGTTAATGATTCACCCTGAACAACCAGGCAAGGAAGAAGCGAGCTTGTCCTCCTTCAGTGCACTGGCTGCATTAAGAAGAAAGAGCTCAATGTGGAGCCAGTGCAAGAGAGAAACTTCCCACCTGCACTGCTGCAGGAAACTCTTCCCAGGAGTATGAACTGGGATTATGTATCACAACAGCAGGTATGGCTGGAACTATGGAACCAACCCAGCCACACACGGACCTTGTGATATATTTTTCATTAGCACAACCCAGATCCTTTACGCAGTAGTTGCCTCCCAAATGTGGAAACTGCAAGATAAAAAGCACATTTGGGTGACTTCTTGATGGGTGACTGCAGAGCCACAGGCTCATCTCAGATCTCCCACAGACCCAGCCTTGGAGTGCCTGCAAAATCCTTTTTTCCTCTTATGCTTCTGAATGGTTAAGGCAGCGTGGCGAGCCATTTTACAGGGGATTTCAAGAAAATGACACGCTTGATGTTTACATGTTTTTGCCCATGAGACAACTTTGATATGCCTTGTGAAACACATGCTTTCACAGAAATCTGAGGAGGAAAACGACATCACCAAGAACAGTAAAATCTTGTTCTGTTTGGAACAGACAATTTTAACAAGACTGTTTTAACGGGAATAGCATTTGGTAGATATTTTTAAATGTTGGCAGCAGGTTTTGCTAGACAAAATTTTATGATATCATTCCTTGGATAGATTGCTAATCTGCAAAAACCCATCATTTGAGACCCATTCTAACATTACAGAAGTCCCTTGATTTCCATGTACACAAGGTCAGGCCATTTATGAGTGTAAAGTGTCCCCAGTACTTAATTTTTCCAGGTGACACCCGGTGCCACTTGGCTGTTTGAAAGACAATTTGAGCCAGTACACTTCCACATAGGACTGCACAGAATAGCCATGTTCTTCTTCCCTTCTAAGAGTTGCATAAGCAGATATAAATGTTTCTGTGTTCAATAACTAAAATTAAGATTCCCTTTGCTTGTAGCCTCCTTCAAGAATGTCACTATTCTGTTTGAGAAACCACATCCTGCTCTGCATCCTATGTGGATTCATTCTGTCAATCCAGGGAGATCAAGTTCAGCAGCCTCCCAGGACTGCTGATAATCTCCTGAAAGTCCACAGTAAACATTTCTTTACACACTGGATCAGATCTGATGAACTATACAACTTCACACCAGCCAGGAAAGTGTGTGGGACTGACTTTTTAACCAATGCAGACGTGGGGGTACACTTACAGGCCAACTATAATTTTCCCTAGAGAATGCTGAGCATATATTTTTTCCACTCAGAGCTATTGTTCCATGTTTTCCCAGGACTTCAGAGTATGTCCAGCAGTGACTGGAACCCCCATGCAGTAAACCCACTCAGGCTTACCAGGAAGCTTCTGTGGGAGCCTCAAGTTTCGGTGCAGCTCAGAAGCTGCACGCGCCTAAAGCATCTCCACGGGAACACGAAGCTTCCCTCGTGCATTTCATTTCTTTATCCGAAATATTCTTCCCACTCAGCCACAACCTAGAAAGGAAAAAAAAGGAAAAGAAGGAAGATCAATTAATTTTGACATAAGGAGTCTTGACTATCCCAACACACTGCCAGGTGAAAAAACATCCCTGCCCCTCTAACAAATCCCCCTGATACTGTCTCCATCAAGTATCAATTATTTAAACGCTGTATTAAGGAGAGTAAAGACACAATGCTTGGAATTCTCAACAACGGCTCAGCTTGGCTACTCCAAGCACTTTCCCACCCGGGGAGCTGAGCAGTCCCAGATTTAAACACCACATTTAATACAAATCTGACAGCAATTTGATTTGATTTGGCTGCCAGCATCGGAGCTGCTTCCACACAGACACACGAGGCTGCTCCGAGCTGCCATTTCATCGGCGCCTGGGGACAGGAACAGCACCCGCACCGGCCACCTGGCTCAGCCCGGGCTCCATCCAGCACCCACCGAGAGCCGCTGCGAGCTGAAATCCTCCCGGCCCCTCCTGCCGGGGAAAGCCTGCCTCCGGCTCCGGCTGCCCCCAGCTCCCACCTCCCGGGGAAAGCCTGCCTCCGGCTCCGGCTGCCCCCAGCTCTCACCTGCCGGGGAAAGCCTGCCTCCGGTTCCGGCTGCCCCCAGCTCCCACCTCCCGGGGAAAGCCTGCTTCCGGCTCCGGCTGCCCCCAGCTCTCACCTCCCGGCAAACAGCAGCTCCATCCTTGGTGGCTGCTCCCGGCTGCGGGCAGCCGCCGCCCTTCGGGCAAGCCGATGGCTCGGGCAGCTCCGGTGCCCGCTCTTCCTCGATGCTTTTGCGTTTTCCTGCAGCTCCCCGGGCCGGAGGGAGCGGGGGGCGGCGGCGGCGCGGGGGGGGGGGAACGAGAGCCCGGCACGGCACCGCGGGGCGCGGGGACCTCTCGTGGGAGAGGCGCGGCGCGCGCGGCACGGAGGTGTCCCCGCCGATGCCTGCTGGCCGGCGCCCACGCGCCTCCCGCCCGCCCCCGACGCCGCTGACCCCACAGCCCGCAGCAGCCCCAGGTGTGAGCGGCCAGGATGAGGAGGGGGCGGCTCCTGCCAGAGTCCACTCTCCGAGGGTTCCCCGGGCACAGCTGTGCAGGGAGCTGCTGGTCCAGAGGGGCAATGGGGGCATCCCGAGTGTCCCTCCAGGGACAATGGTCGGAGCATCCGGCAGGAGCTGGGGAGCAGCCGGAGGCACCTGGGCACAGAGCACTGCTCCCAGAAAATGCCCAGGGAAAACCCCTCGTGCCAAGGGGCAGCACCTGAGCAGGCAGGGCAGCATGTGGGGTCCCAGGGAAACATTCCACTTTCCCCTTTCATCTTGGCAGCCCTTCCCCAGTGCCCCCCCCCAAAAAAAGGGGGGTTATGAGGAGAAAAGGGATTTAAACGGAGGGAAAAAAACTTCCTTTTCCATAATTGTCTGTGTTTAAATTGAGGGGGAATCCCCTTCCTCTGCAATTTTAAGGGCATCAGTTGAAGAAAACCCTGCCTTTTCCATGCTCTTAGGGGTATCACTTGACAGGGAATCCCCATTTTCCATTATTCTCCAGTTTAAATAGAAGGGGAAAACCTTGACAATGCTATTTTATTGATTGGAATTGAGCATAACTCCCCCATTTTCATCATCCCAAGGTTTAAATTGAGGGGAAAGCCCGGTTGTCCCTCCTTTATAAGGGTGTGAATTGAGGGAGAAATCCCCCTTTTTCCATCACTGGAGAGACCTGAAGTAAGGAAAACCCCTCTTTTTCCAGTATTTTAGGGGATTCAGAGGAGAGAACCCATTTATTGCTATGGCATCTATTTAAGTAGAGACAAACACTCCCTAGTCTCTCATTTTAAGGGGTTCAATTGAAGGAAGCTCCCCCTTTTTCAGCATTTTAAGAATTTAAATCTGTACTTCAGGGCACTTCTAGCTGGGTACTGGCACCTAATCTCTCACAAGGGAGCGAGCCCAGCACTCACAAAACCTTCCTGCTGCCAGAGAGCCCATTATTTTTTCAGTTTTATTTATAATGAATACATCCCTAATTAGAGACCCCAACAGGAGTTACACCATGTATATTATTACTATTCTTCTCCACCCTCCATAGTCCTGTGACTCAATAGCCACCAATGAACAATTACAGAACTTAACAAGGAATCATGCAACTCATGTGTCTACGCTGCCAAAACAAGAAGCTTTTTTACCCTTTCAGTGGATGCAGCTGTAGTAAAACAGAAGGCATCTACAGAGCCCTTTAGTCACCTGGAATTTAAGGCAGAGCAGCCAAACAGCTGCAGCTCCTCCCAGTGCTTTTATCCCTTCTGGTAAAATTGCCTCCTCCCTTTTCCCGGGCATTGTGGGAACGAGAGGCGGGCCCGGCCAGGGGTATATTAACCCCAGCCCTGGGTAAAAAGAGGCTCATTCTTTCTGTGGGGTTAGTTGGGTGAGGGTGTCTTTTTATTTCCATGAAGGGGGGGGTTATTCAGGTTTTTTCAGCTTTCTTTCAGCAGGTGCTTTTGGCATCTAAAGCAATAGAGGCTTTGAAGACACTGTGAAGAAGATAGCATTGAGTGCATAGTTCGTGATTTTTGGATTGAGTGTTCAAGGTTGTTAAGGTGCTTGGTGCTTTTTGTATTTTTTTTTTTCCTTTGCCTTGTTTTTCTTAGAAGCACTGCAATTTCCTGAAATTCCAGATTGTGTCAGTATTACACTCCAAATTTTTCAGCAGGTTCATTGTGCTGCAAGAGGGAGCTACCCTGGGTCAGAGATGACATTGGAGATGGAGGCTTCTGATAGGTAAGTTAAAGACTGCAAGTATGGGTGGGAGCGGGAGCAGGGTCCCAGTTAGTAGCTGACTTGTTGGGATTTGGCTTGTATGCCACTACACTGGTGCATTGATTTTGGTTTTCTTTGTCATAGCTGACTAAGAGGCCAACCTGGTGATCCCAGTGCCTTTGGAGATGGCTGAGGTGGACTCCTTTGCATCCAGTGTGGATTCACATCACCGGTCATCTGAAAGCTAAGTTGGGGGCTGGGGCCCGGAGAAGGGATGATAGCAGGATAGTGGGTTGGAAATTGCTGGGAGAGATTTAAAAAGTAGTGTAGGGGAAAGGGATGCTCTCCAAGGGCCTTCTTAGGTAAGCTAAAGGGAGTAGCCCTACTTTTGACTGCAGCTGTAGGGTGTGCAGCGCAGAGCAGTTCCAGTGTGTGTTGTCTTGTCCGGTGTGTGTTCTGTGTCTTTGGCTTCCCTTGGATCAGATCTCTCTGCCTTTTACCCTTAAGGGGCTCATCATAAGCATTGGCCATCATCTCTAGCTTCTTGATCTTTCGTACTTCTCGGTAGGATGCCAATATCACTTGTTCTTTTACCAGTGGGCTTGGCCACATCTTGGAATCACATCTTGAAAGCATTGAGTCGGATCTCTTCTGAGGCCTTGTTCCCAGCTGTACTGCCATCCATCCTTTCCAGCCATGACCTGTAATGTCCTGGGGCTTGTAAGATTGTCAGGATATGGGATCATTCTAAATGTGGCCTTGTCTCTCACAGCTATCTTGATCATTGTGACTGACAGTTCTTAGAACAGGTCACTGTTCCAGTCTTTTCTTCTGCTCCTTAGAGCCTCTTTCATCCACCATTGCCATACCATCAGTTGTCTCTTTTGGCGTCGTCCCTGTCCTTGCTATCGTTCTTCTTGCTGAGAGCTTTTTTTATCATCCTCATGTCACACTGCTTGTAGTATAATGTGTTGTTTGAGTTTGTGTCTAGCCTGGAATTGCTCTGCTCTGTAGAGTAGTCTTGGGGGGGGGGGGCGGGGGTTAGGTGGAGAAGAAAGGAGACTTTACAGGGAGCCTTTTGCTTTGCTCAGCCACCTGAGCCACGCCTTGGATGGAGTGACTGTGGCCAGTCTGTGTGGTGTTCAGTGGAGATGTGGGAGTGGTGCAGTGGTGTCTTGCAGTTTCATAGTAGTTTGTCCTAAGGCCGACTACTGTGGGATCCTAGGCAGTTTGCTTTGAGGAATGAGAACTTGGGAAAGGCTAAGCTTTCCCTGTCTGTCTGGGTAACTTTGACAAATAATTCTTTTGCAGAGGGAGAGCATGTAAACCTGATATGAATGGAGGAGACCAGAGGAGCACAGCAGCGAGGTGGGTCAGTGCCTGAAGTCCAAGCTACGGCCTGACTTTGGGCTCTACGTTTACCTCACTGTTGGGATTTTCATTTTGAAGATGCAAAGCACTTGGCACAGCAGGGTATTGGCACCGGGGGGACCATGAGCTGGATGAGTATTGATTCCAGCACAGAACTGGATGCTACTGGAGTTGTTGTATTAGTGATGAAACTATAAGTAGCCTTTGATTTTTTTTTTTGCGTTTTACAGGTGGTCTGCAGCATTGAAATCACTACTCCAACGTGACAGACACCCTTGCAGAAAGAGGTCACAGCCGAGCACTTTCAGGTGGAACCTATCTCGGCAATGCAACCCTTTTGGACACTACATGGGCATGTGCCTTTCCATTTTGTTTTGCCCCTTCTCCCCTGGGAAGGTTGGTCATCATTCAGCTTTTCAGGGGTGGTGTTTCATTTTGGTTATGTTGCAGGGCTGTTCTTTGTCTTTATTTTTAGGAAGTAAACCTGGATATCAGCAGTCAAGGTCAAGTGAGTGAGGTAAGCAGTGACCAGTGGACGCAACCAGTTATTGCTCGGGTGCCAAATTCTGGGGCAGCTCAAAGCATGCATTGTCTGAGCATCCATTTGTGTGTTTTAGGTGGCCCACTTGTATTATGCCTACAGGGGCTGAACCCCCTCATGGACCAGCTGATGGAGCCAGTTTATCACCCTTGAGCTGCCTGTCCCTGTGAGCCTTCCAGAAGTATTACAGGGCTCTGCAATGAAGCCTGTACCTTTTCTGTTTGAAGGTGCCATCTGGGCAGCCTTTGGCAATGGCTGAGGAGTTGTGGCGAGTCGGGGAGGGAGGGAGGAGCGAGGGTCCCCTCAAGTTTCAGCAATGCCACATCACCTTGTCTCCCCTTAACCCAGGGATACCCTGCGACGTCGGCCTCGGAGTGCGGCCACAGAGTATGAGCCGAGGACCGGGGCGTTCTCAGGAGCCGGTGAGTAGTGGAATTGTTGGGTTTTGGCTGATGTGCTGCTGAGTTCAGGCACTGATGTTGGGTTTTCTTTATTGTAGTAGACTGAGAGAGAACAGCCCTCTGAGGGCAGGAACTTCCCAGATGATGAGGTGGCCTTGTTTTGCACCTGATGAGGATTTGCATCCCTGGATATCTGAGAGCTAAGTCAAGGGCTACACCTCAGGGAGGGGGATGAGAGTGGGGTGCTGGGTCAGGACTTGGTGGGAGGGATCTTTGAATTAGCTTTGGAGATGGGGATGTCCACGAGAGGGACCCTTAGGCCACGTAAAGGCAAAGTCTCGCTGTTGATCACAATGCTGAGGTGTGCAGGGCAGAGCAGTCCCGGTGCGTGTTGTGTCACTTGTCTATTGTGTGTTCTGTGTCTCTATTGTGGGCATCTTGTGTCACATGTCTTTTGCCTTACCCCTTTGAGGGGCTTATCAGAAATGCTGGGCATCATCCTCAGCAGCTCCTTTGCATTCCTTGGCCCGACGCTGGTACCCTTGAACCTTTGACTTGCAAGCTCGGACATGCATCGGAATCGCATCTCTCTTTAGCACTATTGAGTCAGACACCTTTTACAGTCTTGTTCTGAGCTGTATTGACAGCTGTGCACCGCAACGATCCCTTATAACAGATTAGGACTTGGGAGAATGTGAGGATAGGTAGAGGATTCCAACCGTACGATTCTCGGGCATCCATCTTTGCGGTTCTTGGCATAAGTCCTTCTGTTAGGGTCTTTTTCTGCCAGAGTTCTTTGAGCCTCATCTAGGTCATGTCATTGGTAATTCTTCTTGCTGAGAGTTTCCTCTCCTTGTTGCATCCCCTTGTTTGTCATCTCCTGTGTCACAGGTGTCTGTGTGTTTGGCCTGGGGCTGCTTTGCCCTGCTACACAGTCTGGGTGTAGGTGTAATAGGATAGGACTTGACATTTGTAATGTAGGGATTAGTTGGACTCAAGATGGTATTTATAGATTAACACAAAATGTTTGGAGCTGCTAAGTTATGATGCAGTACTTTGACTTTTGTCATCACTTTCTTTCAGATGCAGATGGATTGAATCTGTGGCAGAGTGCCCCATACCAGGTGAGGTGGTTCCCACAGGAAGGTCAGTCACCGTTTGTCTTTGCAGGGCAAGTGTAAATGGTGACTATGTTACAGCTTTGTTCTTCATCTTTATTTGTAGGAAGTAATGCTGAAGATCAGTGGTCGAGGTCGATGGAGCGAGGTGAGCGGTGACTGGTGGCCAGAATGAGTTGTTACTGCTTGGGTATCAGTTTCTGGTGCAGCTCTAAGCATCTGTTTTTGTTTGTGCGTTTTAGGTGGTCCACTGGGAAGGTGTCCTGGCCCTGGGATGCTGGAGGCCAGGTGGGTGCAAGCTTAAGCTATAGGTGTGGTGTACTTGAGTTGGAGCGGGGAGGCTGTGGTTTCAGTCTCTCAGCATGTTTTTTTGCTTTGCTTCTCTGCAGGTGCTGCTGCTGCCCTGGGCATGCCAAGGGACAGAGGCGAGCAGGTGAGTTGGCATTTAGGTGGGGCGACTGATAGGTGAGAGGTACGTGGCAGCATGCGAAGCGTGTCCCTTTTCACTTTGCGGGTATCGTCCGGGCCACCTCCGGAGTCGGATGGAGATTTGAGGTGAGCCTGGGCCAGTGGTGCAGAGGGAGCCCAGCCCATGCATTTATTCTTCTGGAGGGCAATAGTCACAGTTTCTGTTTTGTTGTCTTAGGTACTACAAGTAGGTGCAGAGCCTAAGTTTGGAAACGGCCGGTGAGCGATGAGCCTCAGCAGTTATGAGGGAGAGAGGCATTGTGCAAGGGGTCACTTCTGGGACGTGTCATCACAGTCTGAATTTTGTCATTATTCTCCATCTTTTGCAGCCACCCAAGTGGGCTGTGGGCCATGTATTGACATCCACGGTGCTGAAGCATTCTTTTCTGTTGAGGATGGATTTCGTCTGCTGGTCTTCAAAGAGCTAAGTGTGGGGACTTTTGGTTGGGAGAAGGCAAAAACCTTTGGAATCACAGGAGGCAATTTGAAGTTAGCTGAGAGGAGAGGGCTGTAGTGGGCCAGGCCCCTTGGAGGTTAAGGGAGAGAGGGTTTCTCTTCAGCATCACTCGAGCCTTTGCCGGGCCGGGCAGTTCCAACCCATCTCCATGTTCTTGTGAGCTTTGCATCATTGGATTTTGAGTCTCGATGTCATTGTCCATCTTTTCACCCGAGGAGCCTGCCTTCGGGTCTGGCACGATTGCCACGGTCTAAAGTTTGCCTACTCTTCAGTGTAGCCATGCTTTTGAGCACTTTTGAGCATAGCAAGCACGTGGACATCTTGCATCTTGGCCATTTGTGGGTCGGTCATGTTTTGTGATGTCACTTCAGCCTTTGGCAGCAGAATCCTTCTCTAGGGATCCCTTTGTATCAGCTGGCAGTCGTTGCCTCCTTCTCTAGGCCTACTGCACTTCTTGAGCATCCTCTTACCAGCTTTGGCACTAACTTCTCATAAGGAGTTTACCTTTCACTGTCACGTACTACTGCCGTAGAGCCTTCTTTCCTTCGGCGTCATGGGCCTCTGGCTTATCTTGCACTAGCAATCTTGGGTCCATCAGGTAAAACTGCTGGGCAGTTTCAGTTTGTGTCTATGTTATGTGGTCTGTGTCTGTTGTCTTCAGTGTCATAGGGCTTTGTGATGTCTCAGTGCTTTACAGGCATCGTTATGGGCCATATTGGCAGCAGGAGCACTTGCATACTTTCCTGGATCGGGCTTATTCTGGCATCTTTCTGGTTTTGCTTTTTGAGACCAGAAGAAGTACACAAGGTGTTCCTATCCATCTTCCTTCTCAGTTTTGGTAGTATCTTTTTTTTCATGTGCCGTTCCCTTGGACTTCTGTATGAAGTATACTAGACCCTCCTCACTGCAGTAGTTTTGTAGCTTCCGTCGCCTCAAAGCATCCTGGTCTCAAAAATTTATCTTCTGAAGCGTTATCTCAAGTCTTCATGTCATCTTTGCTTATATTTGATGCACTGTGTGTCCATGTGCCACTTATGCTTGGAGCTGCCCTGCCCTGGCACATTCAGTCCTGGCTAGTTTGAACAGTTTTAGAACTCTCCTCTCCTGTCTATGGGCTTTTGGGTAGAAAGTTTATGGGCCTGGTGTGGGGATAACTCCTAGCTGTCAGCTACTTGCAGACTGCCTCATGCTGTCTTGCAGGTCCCTAAGGCAAATTTTGATCCCTATGGTCACTGATGCTACCAATTTTCCCAGGATCTACTGTTCCACATCAAGGAGCAGCAGATGGAAGAAGATGTTAAAGCATCTTCTTTAGGGGGGACTGTTTCTAGTAAGGGCTGCAGTCAGCGTGTAAGCTGAAGAAGGGGTGTCTGAGAGTGTGTCTGTCTGTGTGTGTTGACTGGCTCTAACCCCTTATATGTGTGTTGTTTTTTGCCTTTCAGGTTCTTCAGTTCATTTTAAAATTTAGAATACGAAGAACCCAGCTGGTCCTGCCCATGCTGTGGGGTCAGTCAGAGGGACACAGGGTTCCTCTTCTCCTTTCTGCTGGGATGAACTGCCTAGGGAATACCATTTCTGACAGCCCAGTCCTACCTGTGTCCTTTGGAAAAGGGCAGAGGTGAAGAGGCAACTGCCAGAGTTCCTTGGGGATGATGGAGTTGTGGTGTTTGGCTGTGCCCAGAGGGGCAGGTTGGGCATTATTTGTGTGTCTGAGGACTGGGGAGCTGAGCTCTCAGTGCATTCCCAGCTCTCCCGGGGGTGGGAGCTGGTGCAGGGCTGGGTGACAGCCTCTGGTTGGCCTTGGGGCAGGCCCTGGGCCCGGCACAGACACGCTGGGGTGCTTTGGGGACACTTGGGGAGCCGGGGGAGGAAAATGAGGGATGGTGCTGGGCGGAGCGATCGGCCTGTGCTCGTGTCAGCGCAGCCGTGCAGGGCACTGGGATCTGGGTAAAACTCCAGCTCTCCTGGTGTTCAGGGATGCAAGGTCTGAGGGATTGGATTTACTTGGGCTTTCCAGGAACAAGGGGAAATGTGGTGCCAGAGCTGTGCCCTATCAGGTTGTGTTTCCCTTTGGGGACAGGGAGTCTCTGGGCTGAGGTGAGATTGCTGTGTGAGTGGCAGGGAACAGGGAGCTCAGAATTGCAGGCACTGATGGAATAATTGTCTTAGGTCTGTTTGGTTTGTGCTGGTGAAAACTGGGATTTGGGCTGGAGAGGTGCTCTTGGGAACAATGGATAGAGTACATTTGCTCCATGGATGTGTCAGGAAGGACAGAGAAGGGGAGTATTTATAAACTGTTCTCAGTATTTCATGCAACTTTGGGGTGGAGCAGCAATGCAGGTGGGTGGGTTTGGCCTGGGCCTGTCAGGACTAACCACAAAGAATCCAGCCAAGCCCCTGACCCCTCAAGGCATCTGTGAAACACTTCCACAGCAACCCAAGTCAGAAATCCAGTTATTAGGGAGGTAAAATTATAGGTGATTGCCTATGATCTGTGGGGAATTTCCTTTGGAATTATCAATCAAGGCAGGGCCTATCTTTCAGCTCTTTTCCTGGTGTGCAGTTTGCTCTCTGGTTTAAATGAGTTTGTGTGCTCCTGTTAACAAGCAGTGTGTTTTCACCCTGAAATTTGGGGTGATAGGCCTTCTTTAGCGTTTTTCCCACAACTGAATCATCCCTTCCATGAGTAGTCCATGTTGTTCTACACAGCTGCTTTGGCCGTGGGTCAGAGAGAGAAGGGAAATGACTTTTTAGGGCATTGAAATTTCTCCAGGCAGGAGTGGGAGGTCGTCTTCCCCCTCCCCAGAGCCCTGCAGGCGCATGGGAGTAGCTCAGTGCCAGCGCAGCTCTCTGAGCAATAACAACGCTTGGGAGGTTTGAGTGTTGATAGCAGCTCTCCTGTCTCCTGGTAGCAGTCCTAGGCGGAGGAGGGGAAAAAAGGAACTTGTGTTATTCATGGAAAACTTTCTGCTGTTTCTTGTGCAGTGTTTTAGATCTTTGTATGATTTACTATCCAGTGTCTGTAGGTAGAGAATGACTTATTGGAGGTAAAAATTGAGATAATCACTAATGGAAATGGTAGGGAAAACTTTTGAAGTGAACTTGAGGTGACCTGTAATGGAGAGCATGAAGATTTTGAAGTAAACTATAGCAATCAGTTGTGCACAGGTAGGGAAACCTTTGGGGGTAAAATACAAGGTCACCTCTAGGTGAGGGAATGAACACTTTTTGAGGTAAACTGAGTGAATCAGTTGTGGAAGTATTAGTAAATTCTGGGGGTGAAACTTGATGTAACCTCCATGGTAGAAAATAAATCAATCTTTTGAGGTAAAAAGGAAGTAATCAGTGTTGGAGAGGCAGGGAGCTTGAAAGTAAACTTGAGTCTGTAGTGCAGAGAATGAACATACTGAAGTTAAATGGAGGTAGTAACTTGCAGACAGGGAAAAAATGTGGGGGTCAAGTCTGAGGTAATCTCTAGGGGAGACAACATTTTTGAGGTAAACTGAGGCAGTCACTAGGTGACAGGTTGGACAAGTTTTGGGGGGTAGAAATTAAAATGACCTGTTGGGCAGAGAATGGACATACTGAGGTGAATATCAGGTAATAAGTAGTGGACAAGTAGCAATAATTTTGGAGGTGAAAGCTGGGGTGATGTGTGGCAGGGAGAGCATACATCCTGAGGTAAAGTGAGACAGTACTGGAAAGATAGTGAAATATTTCAGGGTAAAACTTGATGAAATCTCCAGGATAGAAAGAGAATATTTATAGGTCAAAAAGAGTAAATAGTTAGTGGGCAGGTAGGGAAAATACTGGGGGTAAAACCTGAGGTTATCTCTAGGGGGAGAGAATGAACATAGTGAGGTAAAAATCAGGCAATGACTAGTGAATGTTAGGGCAATTTTGGGGGGGTAAAACTGGAGCTAATCTCCAGAGTAGTGAATGAATACTTTCTTGTAAAAAAGAAGAAATCAGAAGTGCACAGACAGGGACAGCTTGGAGGGAAAATCTGAAGCAATCCCCAGGGAAGAGAATGAACAGCATGAGGTAAACTGAGGTAGTCACTTGCAGAGACACAGTGAAAATTTTGGGGATAGACACTGAGACATTCTGGAGGACAGAGAAAATTACTTTTTGGGGTAAAAATGGGATGATGGGTAGGGCAAAGCTTGTGGGAAAAACTTGAAATAATCTGTAGGAAAGAGCATGAGCATTTTGATGGAAAAATGAGATATTTATTCTTTGCTTCCCTTTGGGATAACTTAATCTGCACCCTTCCATGAGCAATTCCTTGGCTTCTCCTGGAGAAAACCCCCATGGCAGAGGCAGTGTGCAAAGGAGCCCAGAGCTGTGCTTGGAGCAGGGAGTGCTGAGAGCTGCGTGTGCCTCTGCTGCCCCAGGCTGGCAATATCCCCATGGAACAGACTGGGCAAATGGGATTAGAGGGAGCACAATCCCTTCCTGGAAGAGGTTTTCTCCTGTGCAGATCAGGCATGGGGCAGGAAGGGAACTTTGGAGATCAGCTGCTTTCCCCCAGAAAGCATCACTCACACCAGCATGGATGACATGACCTGTGCCCAGCGCTCACCATGCACCTGGCCAGAATCAAGAGCAAAGGTGGGTTTGGGGGTGAGCACTTGAAAGAACTTTGAAAGAGAAGCAATCACCTTTTGCTGCTTCTTTCTTTCTTGCAGATGCTGGGATTGCCTCTGGGCACATGTGCTGAGCTCTCCCTGCAGGGAACTGTCAGCCCTGAATGCCTGTGCAATAACTGCAGCTGCCCAGGCAGACACAGGAAACTATTCCACACATTAAATTGCTGTGACCCAAGGCACTCCTGGAGAGAGAGTGTAGAGAGTTAGAGCACTGATCCTGCTCCCTGCTTTCCCAGTAGTGCATGAACATGATTTCATCCTGATCCTGAGAGCTCCAAGGACAGTAACAACTGAGGTGCCACTGATGCTGCCACTTTTCTGATGGGCCTGGCCCAGAACCATAGCCCAGCAGGGGTCTGTGGGAGCAGTTCAGTTCCCCCTCCCTTCCTGCACTCTGGGCAGTTCCAGGAGCCATCTGATCCCTTTCTGAGGTTGCCACCACAGCCTAAGCTCCCCCCCCCCACTGGGCCATGATGGCATCTGCGTTCCCAGAGCCAGCGAACGGCTCCGGCCCTCGCACCACTGCTGCACATCAGGCCGGGCTAGGGGAGCTGAAATAAAGCCTGGAACTCTCAAGGGTAAACTGGCACCACAACCACAAACCTCCCTCACTTGAGAGTAAAGAGGTGTCCCTGTATTTACACACGTCCAGGAACAATACTCCTCTAGAGCAGGCGTGGATTTACTTTTTTATCAGTTGAACTGGCACTGCTGCCACCTGATGCCATTAAATTCTCCATCCCCACAATCCCTGGTTCCCCTTGGCTGTGGGGTTTTTGCTGTCCCACAGTGAGTTAGGAGGGATCTCTGGCCAGCCTTGTTGCCCAAGAGCATTCAAAATCCTAATCCTCACTTCTCTGACTACTGACTACCTTAAACGCCACTCTGCGTTGTGCAAAAAAGTGCCTTGGTCCCACTGGGAACTGCACATCTCTAACAGCTGTTCTCAGTTATTCCAACTGAGTAAAATAATTATTAAGGAAAAGAGGAACCAGTTAAACCTAATAACTTTTGCCTGATGTTTTCCTCAGGAATGAGTTAGGAGCGCAGTAGCAAGGCCTTCAGACAGGCACAGTGTCTGATATAAACTATATCTGGGCACACATAAAAAATAGGTTATATATAAATAGATAGCTATATGCCCTAATATATAATACATATTTATATTACAGAGTTATGTAAGGCATAAATATCTGCCCTACATCTAACCAAAAATATTTATCACCAACTACCTCTAAATTACCCCCTGACTCCTGATGCTAGGAATGTAACATTTTTAGGGATCCTAAAATCAAACAGATGCAGGAAAATAAACCACGATTTTATGCCATTAATTCCAAGATGTTTTCCTGGATCTGTGCTGCTGCGTCTGTTTTTCTGTAAGATCTTGTGCCTTATCCCTGAAGTGCACTCAGAATTGTCAGGATCATGAAATCCATTTGGGATTTTACTGTTGCTGCAGTATCCAGTGAGATGAGTTTTTTCAAAATTATGTCTCTTGGACCGAGCACATCTCCTCAAGTTCCTTCTCACTTTCTGCATCCTGGAAATGCAAAAAGGGAAAAGATCAATGTACAGCTCAAGTGAAACAAATAAAAAGCATCATTTCCCTTCTTTCTCTCCAACCCCAAATCAGTTTTTAAGCGTATCGTGGAATCCTGGAATGGTTTGGGTTGGAAGGAGTCTTGAAGCTCATCCAGTTCCACTCGCTTCCACTGGGCCAGGCTGCTCCAAGCCCCGTCCAAGCGTGAGTCTGAAAAACCCCAAACAAGTCCCAGATCTAGACAGCCCACTGGAAGAAAACCCAAAATTAATTAGAGCAGCAGAGCCTGGCTTCAGTCTGGCACTTCTCCTTGACAGCACGCAGAGCTGGACGGAGTGGTCAGGGCACACTCGAGGGCAAACTGGGAGAAATCACGGCGGGGTCTGCCCTGGGATGGAGACCCAGCGCCGTCCCGCTCGCCCCCCCTCCGGCCCCAGGGTGGGTCGGTCCCCGCAGCGCGCGCCCCTTCGGCCGGGCTCGCCCACTCTCCGTGAAGAGGGGCGGGAGAGGGGGCTAAGCAGAAGCTGCGGAGACAGGATCCCCTCATGCCGCTTCTCACCGTTGAAGTCCCCGGTGTCGGCCACCACCGTGGTGTGGTGCTTGAGCTGGTCCAGCGCCGACTCCACCTTCTGCCGCTTCACGGGGGACACCGACACGTCCGCGGCTCCGGGGGACTCGCGCGCCCAGGAGGGACGGTACGTGCCCGAAGGGCACCGGCCCGCGCGCTCCCGCCGCCCGCCGCCAATCCCAGCCTGGCTGGGCGGCAGCGGCCAATCAGGAGCGCGGACAGGAGACGGACGAGGCCGGGAGGAGCCGAGGCGGGGCAGCGGGAGGGAGAGCGATTCTGATTGGCTGGTTCGTGAGGGCCGGGCGGGGGTTCGCCTTGGCGACCGTGACGCCGCCATCGTCCCCGACGGAGCGTATCGGGGGAGTCTCCTGGCCCCGAGATCTCTCGGGCCCGGAACCTCCTGTCCCCGGAGTCTCCGTGTCGCCAGAACCCCCGGCAGTCTTCCCCGCGGCCGGTACGGCGCCCGACCCGCCCCTGAGCCACCCGTCCCTCGTGGCCGCGCGGGGCCCGGGCGCGGCCGGTGCCGCAAGGTGGCGGCGGGCAGCCCCTGAGGGAGGCGGCCGTGAGGGAAGGCTCGGGGCCGCGTCGGTGGTGCCCCGCTGCAGGAGCTGAGCGCTCTGGGCTCCCTTCCCCGCCGTTGTGGCAAGGTTCGAAATGGTTTATCGAGTGCAGCTCCAGGCGCTGAGAGAGCCCTCGGCCCAGTAAGGCAGGTGTTTTGGGCTCGTGGTTCGCCTGAACTTTATTTAGGCTGTAAAAGAGGTGATCTTGTTAGTGTGGGCCCACTTGGAAATTGTACTCTCCAAAACATCTACAGAAGGAATTACCAGTTATTTCAGCTGGGTAATTTAATTGTTAAGGAAAAGAGAAGACAAACTTTTGCTTCTGGAAACAGGATGGCTCTTGGCTGGAAATGTTGGAGAATCCGTGTAACAGGCTCCTAGTCATGGGGTTATGCTGTTCCCTCTTTCTGTATGGTTCCACTTGGGACAGCTGCCACAGTCGTTCCCCTTCCAGAGAGGCAAGAATGTGCTTTTGTGCAGCCTTCTCATGCTTTGCCCCTATTCTTAAGACACAGCTATCCAGGCCGTAACATCCTTCTGTTGAATGTCAGTCTCCAAACCCAAAAGGAAATGTGTGGTTTCAGACATTCAGCTGAGTTTCTGAGACTCTCAGTGACAAACCATTATGAAAACCCAGTGAAAGAGACGGAGATGGAGTTATAACTTAACTATTTTAATAAATCTTGTACAGTGCATGGTTATATCATTGTCTCCTTCGCTCAGTTACATCAATGTACAGTACTTTATAGCAGTGTCTGCAGGCAGTACAAACAGAACAGATGCACAGCTCAGTCGCGTGGAAATTTGTAAAAGTGGCCTCTGCAATAAGGTCTACTGAGCTATTTGTTTTAGGAAGTGCTCCTGTGGCTCCCGGCTTTACAGAGCTGTCATGTACACTCCTGTTAAAATCCCAGATAACCGTAATTCCCTGTGATTTGCTTTCCTCTACACCCCAGGACTAGAAGATGGTGTGTTTCCTAGCTCAACATTCGTTTTTATTTTCATTTTAGAAACTTTTTCGCCTCCCGTGCTTGCCATCCTGCCTCCCATCTCCACCCTAATCCGGAGCCAGGGCTTCTCAGGAGGATTGTCCTCTTCATCCCTCCCTGACAAGGTGAGTGCCCTTCTCAGATCCTAGCAGGGCTGTGACTAAACCCAGGATCCTCCCCTGCCTGCACCCTAATTCTGCTGGTGAGAGCAGTGTCCTGTTTCAAATGAAGAAAACAGATTATCCATTGGAGACACTTAAGAATGAAGCCAAAACTAAGGTGCACTGGTGTTCTCAGTTTTAGACATGAGCTCCCCAGATGCTGTTTTAAAGCTTTTTCCATTAAATGTGCAATGACAGGCACAAATTTGGACGAAGACTCAGCATGTGCTGAGAGAGAAAACCCAGCTGTCCCTGGGCTGTGGGCAGCTCTGGAGCTCTGTGTGCTTCACTGCTTTGCAATCAGATTGGTCTGTCAGTCAAACAGAGCTAGAAATGCAATGTGCCAAACTTGCTGTGGACAGGAACTACGCTGCTTGCTTGAGTTTTGAAATGGTGAGTAAATTTTGGAAGCATAATCACTTAATTCTGCTTCTAGGGAGAGGGATTTTCCTCACCCCTATTTACAGATTGCTATATACAAATGCACATAACTTTATGAAGGAAAACGGGAAGTAAAGAGCAACACCCTGTGCTAAATTAGAGGGGTTTTTTTCTTGTGGCCATTTAATTTGTGTTAAACCTGCCTTTCCCAGTGTGCTTTGGGGTTTCAGCTATTTGGGAATCATTTCAGCTGACTTTTTGCAGTGAAAATGTGAAGATGGGGACAAGTGACCAACACCCTGGGAAGGGCTGTGGGTGTGCCTGGGTCGGGAGCAAACGGTCAGGGCTTATCTTCTCCTGGTTTGAGGCCCGGTTTGGCAACACCACCACAACATTCCAGTGCAGGATCCGTGCCCCAGGGAAGGGCTGCACAGCTGCCCCCAGCCCCAGCCTCTGCATCAGCAGCGGTGGGCGGGTGGAACTCACCTATTTCCAGATTCAAATCCCTTTGTTTGTCACTCCTGCTCATTTCTAGGCACTGAAAGCTCATTTCAGCTGTTCAGAGATAGCACTAGCTGGTCCATGGATTTAAGGAAGCAGCCAGACTTTGGGAATGTGTGTTGCCATTCTAGCCTTGTCCAACGAGGGGGCACAGGGGGACAGGACAAGGACAGGCAGTTGTCACCGGCCCTGTGCTCGTGGGCTGCAGGGGACACCTGCACTGAGGAGGAAATGGAAATGGAAATAGAAAGGGTTAGGTTGCCCAGAGAGGTCATGACTCACCATTCCTGGAAGTGTCCGAGGCCAAGTTGGACAGGATTTGGAACAACTTGGGCTTGTGACAGGCATTCCTGCCCATGGCAGGGGGGTGGAATGGGATGAGCTTTAATGTCCTTTCCTTAAACCCAAACCATTGCAGGGTTCTAAAGCCTTATTCCTCTGGTCCAGGCTCCAAGCCTTGAGGCTGGCCTCTCTTGTGCTGTGTGCCACGCCTGCTCTGCCAGGGGAGAGTGGGGAGCAGGGGACAGCCCTTGGAGAAAAGCTTTGGGGGTCTTTTTTTGCTTGAAGCCAGCCCTTGTACATCCAGCCCCGTGTGAATCCTGCTCTGATCGCATGCACGGAAAATTTCAGTATAAAATGTATAGTTATAAAAAAAATACTTCATGCAAAATTAAAACACCTTTCCCAGTGGGACATGGTCTTATTGTCAACCCTTCCCAACAGTGTTCAAGGAATTGTCACTCTGATGGCAGCTGGACCCCAAGGGGAGCTCTGCTGCATCTGGCCTGGGCCAGGAATCATTGCTTTCATTCCCTTTTTTTCTGCACTACTTAGGGCTAAGAGCTGAAATAAAGCAGAGAGACTTTAATTTGCAGAATCAATCCTTTCCTGGCGGCGCTTCGTGATTTCTTGGAGCTCCGACTCCCCTCTGCTTTTCTGGAATGGAAACAAAACAGGCAGTTTGGATTTGAACTTCAAGCTGCAGTTAAGTGACAGTATTTAATTAATGCTGTAAAAGTAGAGCTAGTTTCACAGAGATAAGTGATATCAGTAAAAAGCAGATTAATTAGTGGAAACAGGGGGATCTTACAGATTTGCTCAAAAGACACTTCGGAATTTTTACGTGTGTTTTATTGCTGGTGTAGGTTTGGTTGCATTTTTTTTCCCCACAATTGTATTTTTTAAAATGCCTGTTTAATGAGCTATCTGACGCTGCTGGTACAGCCTCCATTCCAGCAGGAATTATCCAGAAAAATGCTTACCTCCAGCTGGTTTTTCTCCACTGTGATCTTGCTGTAGACTCTGTTTCCCTCATCACCGCACACCTTCTTCAGCTCCTCTCTGTTGAGGGAGAAGAGCTGAGCTCCGGTGAGGATGCCCAGGTGTTCCACGGTCCTGGGGAGACACAAAGTAGGGAGGTGACGATTGTGCTGCACGTGGCCTCGTGCCAGAGGTGAGGAGTTGGAGATGGGAGGCCAGGAGCTGCAGTGGGACCATATCACGGGGCCCTGGGGCTGTTCCAAGGTGGCAGCTGCAATTCCAGTAGCATTTCAGGCCTTGGATTTAGTTAGTTAACTGTTTATCTCCAAGAAAATATTTATACCAGAGAAAGGGAGTGACTTTGGGCTCTGAACATTCTGGTTATAGAGCCTGGATTGAACAGGGTTGAAATCTAATTTGCAACACAGGCTCTGTAAGTAAATCCAAGTGGCTTGTCCCAGGTGAGATGGTGCCGGTGGCCTCCCCCGCTCCTTCTCCAGGGAAGGACGAGCATTGCACGTGGCAATAGGGCAAATCTTACTCTTTGCTGAATGACTTGGCCTCCAGCCAGGCTTTGACTTCTTCAGTGCTGGATTCAAAGGTGAGGGGCACGAAAACTTGCTGAGGCTTTTCCACTTTGAAATTCCTGTGGGGAGGCTGAATTTTATTGTTTGTGATCTTCTTTAGCAGCTCGTCGTTCAGCTCATCCGTTTGGTGAATAAGTTCTGTAGAAACAAGTAGGGAATGAAAGCAAGTCTTCAGTCAAAAATGCCATTAAATGTTTGTGGGGAAACTGTAAGGCAAATGGGGATGTGGCTCAACATTCTTATTTAAATTCAGCCCAGAAAAGTGATTCCCATTTTCCTGTGCCCCTGTGTTGCCATTTATTTTGCTCCCATCACCCCTTGGCTGTTGCCTGATGTGGAAGCACAGTTCTGTGAGAATCTACAATTGGAGGTTTGGAATTGAGACCTTTTCAGTCCTCTCTGCTGCTTCTAGTCACTAATTTGCTGATCGCAGAGCTCCAGGTTTTGCTCCGCAACAGAACAGAAGCGGCAGGAAGCACAAACTGGGAATGAGCAACACACTCATGATGGGATGAGCTTGAAGGTCCCTTCCAGCCCAGGGCATCCTGTGCTTCTGTGAAAACTCCAGTGACTCTTCATCCAGTATCGCTTTCCCCATGAAACTCCTGAAGACTGTGGAGAATAACTCAGTGATACGAACAGATTTGTGTCCTTGTATGGTGGGGCTTCCTGTCGTCCCAGAAGGGCTCCTGCTTCCAGGAGTGGACAGGGTGGGATAAGGGGTGAGGTGAGCAGGGCCCCTGATCTCTCTCCTGCTCTGCGAGCCCCACAGCACGTGCAGGGTGAGGGAGTGATGCGGATCTCCTGTTTGGCCGGGAATTCTGTGGAACCACATGAAGGAAGCGGCCAGGCGGGCACTGTGTGTGTGCCGGGAGATGAGCAAAAGGAAGTGAGAGAAAGGGATTGACCTGAGCTGTTCCTTAGACACACTTAAACATTTTGGAAGAGAAAGGAAACTCTCTCCTTGGGAGGAGGAGGAGGAAGTTAGAACTGGAGGAAGGAGGCATGGGGTGATCACTTATTGCCCTGCTCGGCCCGGGCCGCCCGAGAGCCCCGGAGGTGTCACAAGCCCCAGGGCTGCTCTCTTGGCTCTTGTCCTGCCTGGAATGGCCTCCAGACACAGTGCTGCTGCATTGCTGTGATCAGTAAAAGGTGCAGGGGAGCCCCTTGGGCAGGTCTGGTCCCCCGAGCGCCCAAACCCAGGGGAGCCCAGAGTGGGACACACACGTGCGTTCTTTGGCGTCCTGTGCAGAGTGGCGCGACAACATCTCAGTGCCCCACTTATCCCCGGCGTAGCTGGCAGGCAGCTTGTGGGTTGGGCTGGATGGGCCATAGCCCCTGGGGCTCAGGTCTCCTTTGTACCTCTGGTTAGACTGGTTAGAAAGGGAAAGAAAAGTAAGAATTTTTTTTGGTCGTTTTTAATTTTCTTAAGCTTTCTGCCTCACACCCACGGAGGGACAAACTGCCGTGTTCTCCTTGTGCTGATGTGGGGCTGGGGAGACCTCAGGTGGAGCTGCATGGAAGAAGTTAATTTCTGGGAATGAAGAACCCAAAGCAAAGTCTGAAGTTTGCGCAAGGGAATTCCTAGTTGTGCCAAACGTGTTCGATCTCATTGGAAGGCAGAGCCTCACTGCTCCGTAGCTGGGATGTGAAGCGGGACCACTGCCAAGGGCCTGGAGCGGACTGGAAAGTTTTTTGACGTTTTGATTAAACTAGCAGGGATTTATCCAGAAGCCTGCTGGGCCGCCTTAGGCTTTGCCCAAACGCTGCAATACCAAAATGGGGAAGCAATTCCATGCTTCCCTAGGGTGTTTAGAACACTCCAGCTCCACATTTCTGCAGTGCAAGTTGCAGTATTCAGTTAAATCTCACTTAGATGGTGTTTCCATCTGCCTCCACTCCAGTAACGTGTTCCTGGTGCTGAACTGAACTGGCTGAGGGAAGTGTCCATCTTTAATTTAACCCCCAAGAAAAATCTTGATGTGGAAAAATATGGAAAGCAGGAGGCTGGTGCACAAATAGGAAGGATAGGCCTTATTTGGGAAGACGATCGTAGCAAAATGTGAATTTTATCATAGGAGACTCAGGAATCTCCTGGCTTTGTCTACTTCTGAAGGTCTGTCCTGATTGGTGCATAGTATCCTAAGAAATCAGGGAGGTCTAATGACAACATTATTCCCAGAGGCAGATTGTGCCCTGCAGCTGATACCAGTCAGGTATTACCTGACTACAGACCTGTTTGAGCTCTTCCAGTTTCACCACATCCAGGATATTGTACGGAACATAACCGGCCTGCCCACTCCGGTTGAGCAACTTCCACCACTGCTTATTATCTTCCAACACCTGAGAGAGGGACAAAAATAAATCTGCTGTGGGAAAATGGGATTTCAGGCATAAACAACCAGGATATAGCGGGGCCGAACCATCCAAAAGGTGAAGTTGCCAGAAGGACATCACTGAGGCCAGGAGCTCTAATCGGATCTGTTGCTCTCAGATGCAATCCAGGACTGAAACTTTTCCTGGAAAGCATCAGAATGTATCGTAAGGATGAACAGGAGAGCACCTCTGCGTGCTGAAGAACTCATAGTTCCTACATAATGTCCCTGTTTCTCCAGACCTTTTTTTCCTAATGACTGAGTTTCTGATGTCTTTTTGCATTAAAATAAATAATTAAATAAATAAAAAGCCACATTTTGCAGAGAAACCTTTTCCTCAGGTCACAGATCAGTGTCAGCCCAAGTCACGTCCCACCTTGTCCAGCTGCCAACAGTGCTGCAGTAAGAGAAAGGTTATGAGAAAGGTGCTTTTCAGAGAAAACAAATCCTCGTGGAGGAGGAAGTGGTGATAAGGAACCGACCCAGCGGGGGATGAGCAGGGCTCTAGAGCGAGTTGTTGTCCTCCCTCCTCACTGTGGTTAAAATGGGACCGATGTCTTTGAGCTGAGGAAATGACACAACACAGCACAGGCAGCCTGCTCCAGCTTTGGGTTTGAGCAAAGCTTTGTGTCACTGCTGAGATACCACCAGGGAAAATGGAGTTGGTGCTTGTTGCTATCCCGAGCTCTCTCCTGCCCCTGGGGGACACACCTTTTCCAGGAGCGGTCACGTACCTCCAGGATTTCATCCTTCAGCACCGAGAGCTCATTGGCGTTTCGCGCGGTGAAATCGTAGCGGATTTTGGCAAATCTCTTGGGCACAGCCACCCCCTGGGCCTCGAAATTCCTGCAGAAGAGAAGTGTCCTGAAGTTCATTAACCTGAGCTAGACTGTTGGAAGGACTCTGTGTGGAAGCTGGAATTGTATTAGAGGATCATCATAAACTAAAAATATATGTGACAATGTGGCCAGATTGCAATGAATCTAAAGACAGGACAGGGTTGGCTCGAGCTCACAGAGCTGCTGCCTCCAGTGTAAACTAACCGCCTCGTGAAAGCAAATGGTTTTTCACAGACATTATTCAAATAAAAGGGGAAAGGGGAAAAAAAACCCAACCAAGAAAAAAGGAAGGTTCCCATTAGCAAAAAAAGCCTACATGAAAAAGTGAGGTTGTGAGCTATGGCCGAAGGGCCGAGTTTGGTGCTGATTCTCAATCAATTCAGCAAATGACAGTGCATTGATGCAACTGTTTTTTTAGTCAAATTTAGTCCTGATTCTTCACAGTAATTTGCCTCAAGAAAATGAGCCCCATATCCTTTGGTGAGTTCCCTGTTGGCTGAGGCCCAGACCTTCAGGCCGTGACTTCTCAACATACTTGCAGTGAGACTGGCTCCCTCTTAATTGCTTCTTTTTGAAGTATGGTTTGTCACTATCATCCTGCTGAAGATGAACAGGGCTGGTGTCTCATCTTCATATATTCTTCCCCCTCGTCCCCTCTCCTTCTTTTCCCCTTTTTCACCTCTAAATAAATTTCTTCAAGGCGATTTAACCCTGGGATAGTCTAATCCACTTTAGTCCTTCGTGGTCCACCCTCAGATAGATGTGTTGGCACAGAAGAAGTAAGGGTGTTCTCTTAGGATCTGATACTGTAATAAAGGGAAGAGAAAGATGAAACAGGCATTTCATGTTTGTCTGTTTTCTCTCCATGTCATTTCGTGAACATGTACTCACACTTGGCCAAGAGTAGTGCATTCAGACACTGAATATGAGTGTTGAAGAGGGGACTGAGAAGGAAGAAGCTTAGTGTTCTGCAATAGGAATTATGCTTTGGGGATTTTATGAATTGTTTCCCTCTTTTTCACCATCATGCTCTTCTTGCACACTTCCTTGTCTTTTGCTATTGAGCGAAAGTCTGGAGGCTCAGAAAGCCCAAGTTTCATCTGAGAAAGATTTCCTGTGTCAGAGAGAACGGAAGGGATTCTGTTTCCATCCTTTCATGCCAGGAAGGATGAACTGCCTGTATCAGGAGGTGCCGAATTGGTTCTGGGTGCTGCTGTAGCTCACAGAATTGCAAGACCCAGTGCTGCAGGAGTTCAAATAACAGACCAGTGGAAAGGCTCAGGGGCCACAAGCTGTGCTGCATCTCTCATGGACTTGCAAGGAACCTCTCCTTTGGTGTCTGTGCAAGTGCTGGCTGATGTGGGCACTAGGATTGCTCTTTTAATCAGGCAGCTCCAGTACCTTTCAGAAAAGAATTTTCATGGCACATCATGAGCCATTAATCTCTTGACTAACCATAACATTTCCTTACTCCTTGGTTTTACAGCATTACTCAAACACTGACATTTGTCATTTCACCAGCCATCTCCCTTGACCTCTAGCATCAGGCACTTGCAGGGGGAAGGATCTGGTCTCACAAATATTTTCATACTCTGATCTCTGTGATTTATTAACCATGAAGTTTTGCCTTCAGAATTCAAGATGCCATTTCAAATAATTTCATGTGCAAAAGTCGAGTTATTGGGCAAAAGGGATCCTTGATAGCTGGGTACAAAGGACAGCAGGACTGCTGTTGCTGTTTTCTTTTCAACTACTGTGCTTGCTGTGTGACCTTGAGGAAATAGGTTCACTGCAGCTTTATGGTTCCGTTTTTGCATAGGGAAAATAAGGGCAGTGATAATTGCTTTCAGTTGTAAAACACTTTTAAGATTTATGGAATATGAATGATTCTTACTAAGTGAAAAGTGTTGCAAAGCTGGCTTAGTTGCACACTGTGCTAACAAAATCCCGTATCAGCCTATTGACCCCAGCCTGAAACACTCATTAAAGTTTATAGGACATTTTGGTGGATGAGTTGAGGCAGTTGTTCTGCTGGAAATATCATACTGAAAGCACTTTTAAATCCATCATCCGCTTTGACTTTTTTCTCTATTAAAACTAAACACAACTGCTTGCTCTTTCCAGTTTTCTTAGTTTAGTTTTTGATGGGTAAGTACTCACTGTTAACTCAGCTTGTACCCCCATGGCATCTGAGACATTACAGTTCATTCTAGTCACAGCATAAACACACAATAGCTGTTGTACTGAGACAAAAAGAGTTATAAAACATGTAAGATATCCAATGGACTGGTATTAACTATCAAGTTGCATGGTCACTTTTGAATGTCAAATGTTCTTTTTATGGATACTGCATTAATTTAATTTGTGCTTAAACGTTAGCTAGGCTAGACATTGGTGTCTGAAAAGTACATATTTTTCCAATGTCAAAATGTGTAAATTTAGTATTAAAGAAACAAAACATATTTACTTGTACTAGAGGAAAAATACTTTCGTAGCAAAGAAATTAACTGAGGTGCTCTTTAGAAATAGGTCTGGCTTGCTTACAGAATTGTTGCTTATGCAGTAAAGCAGATCTACAGATGTTTTCTTTTTTTCTTCCAGATAAAACTTGGATTGTTTGAAAAGTGGGGAGATATTTCACCATAGTACAAAAGAAGATACAGAAGAGGAGAGCAGAATGAGAGCTCTGCAAGTGCCACATGCCTGCAGCCTGCTGTCTTTAGCGATGCTGTTCCTTCCAGTCACTGGAACGTCAAAACAAAATATCCCAAGACTGAAGCTTTCCTATAAAGGTAAACTTTTCAGTAGTTTTTCTGATTCTGGCACTTTGGTTTCGATGTGATACTGCCAGCAGTTCTTTTTGTATTACTAACCAGGAAATACATAATAGAAGCCTTAAAGATGGATGAATTCTGCCTCGGGGCAGTATTAAAATCTGGGTTTTTTGTTGTGTTGGGGCACATGTTTCTGAAGTATAAATGTCTTTTAAAAGTATTATTTCTGTTTGCTCCAAGAGGATGTTAACAGACTATACATAAATTAGAGGGGAGTGGTCCTTGAAAGGCTCTGAGGTGCATTGGAGACATTCCTGTGTGGCTGGTGCGGATGATGTGACACATGGAGGACATTCACACCTTCCTACAGCATCAGAGAAAGTTGAGAGCGCTGACTCAAGTGTTTCAAGGGGACTGACATTTATTTTTGTAATAATTCTTTTTCTATCACTAAGTGGATATGTTAAACTCTTCATATGTGGTTTTCTTTCTCCTTGCCTCTTTGGATCACAAAAGCGTGATTCTCTGCAGAATTTCTTAGTCTTGTGTGTAGTTCTTGTTAAGAATGGTACCGTCTGAGGGATTTCAACACAGACATATTTATGTATTAATGGCCAATTTTTTAAAGAAGGTGGATTTCTTTTTGCTTTGCATGTACAGTACACCTCCACAGGCACAGAGATGTGTCACTGACACTTCCTTCTTTAGTGGAAACAAATGCTCTCCAGTTAGTTATGTTTCAGCTATGTCAGCACCTTGCCCTTAGGGGAGCTATTTCTGCTCTATTTTTCAAACTTATGTCTTCCTATGCATTGCAGAGTTACACTCAGGATGGTGTGATGGGACAGGCTGTAGAGCCTTCATCGGGGCTTATGATATGTTTATCATGAGTTTAACACCCAGAGAAATGTATTGAGTAAGCAGAATGACATGCTATTTATTTACAAGCTTCTCTTTTGCTAGATTTGCATGCCACTGTGCATGCTATTCCACTGTGTATATAAATGTGTTTGGATGTGTTTGTGCGAGAGAGACAGAGGAAGCAAGATCAAGGGATCTTGACAACATTTTTATAAATTCAGGGAACAGTTGCACTCCCTGAAGCCAATGCATACAGAAACTGAAAGAGCTGACATGAGTTATGAAAGTTAGCAGTAAAACCCTCCTGACATACAGCCGGCCTTCTCACAGCTAGGCCTTTTGAGCTAATTCCCAAAAGCAGCATATACCATATGGCCATGGCATTTACTGTGGATTTGACACTCACGATTAGTGAATTCCTCTCAACTTCAAAAGCAGATAGCCTTTGGCAAAATCCTGATGGATGCCTTTGGCAGGTAAAGAGGGGGAGAAAGAAAAATTATTGAGGTCAACACAGGGGAAAAAAAATGGCTGAAATCTTAGTTTAAAATAGTGGCAGAGACCTGCTGGGAACAGTTGGGAAAATGCCTGAGCTCGTTTAAAAAGACAGTGAGCAGATGATTGATATTTAGGCCCTGACCCAAACTTTTCTTAGCAACTTTATAAACCTTTCAGTTTGGCTTGAGGGATACCGTTTCCTGTCCAAACTTATTCACCTATATCCCTGTAGGGGGGGAAAATCAACAACAGATACAGATGCAAAACAGCACATAAATCTTAGTTTTGAGAGCTGTGATGGAACTGAAAAGTCAGAAGAAAGAGAATTACCAGAATTTATTGTGCCTTGTCTTACTTTCTTGGGGGGTTGGAAGGTGTATATTTTTCCACATGGAACAAGAAATAATTTAATGCTGTTTTTTCACATTTATGTATTGTAAATGATTCCAGTATGGCTTATCATAATTAAACTATATTTTGCGTGTTGACAACAGAATATCAGATGTACTGAATATTTAATATAGTTGTGAGAATTAAGTCCACCTTCCTCCCCCCAAATCTTTCAGACAAAACAATTCCAAGGTTTCTGAGAATAAGATGTAGGAGAAATGAACTGTTTTGCCAGTTCTCATAAAATTGTTAGTCATGTCACTGACAAGTCCTGGCATCTCTGTTCTTTGGAATTCATACTTGAACTATCATGAAGAGGAGAATACAGGGCTCTTTTCCTTCTTTATGGAAAACAGATGAGAACTGGCCACATCAGGCAGTTCCAAAAACCTGGTCACATGTGTCTTTGAAGGGAAGGTTTCATCTCCTTTCAGGTGCAATGTGCTTATGGCATAGCTCCATCTTCCCAGAAGAGCTGAGCATTTGCTGGGGCAGGAGAGCTGGAAGTAAGCGGGACTTTGCTCTGCAGTTACTGAAGCTTCCAGTTGCATCAATCAGTGGTGGATGGAGGAAGAGGGAGAGGGTAGGGTGGTTAAAGATGTGTCTATAACTGCAGGAGTGCTTCAATAAACCACAGCATGTCAAAGCTCCTTTGTGTTCAAACAGCAATTGAAATTTTAGACCTTCTCTGAATGGCAGTTACAGGTTTCCTTCTTCTCAAGGTTGTCATCTTAACGAATGGGAATCTGTGCAGGAAATGTTAAGATATTCCAGTGAGTGATGTTGGGATCAATGTAAAGTCATACAATGGATTTCCTTTATTGTTTGTCCCAGTCTAAAGATGTGTTCTAAAAAATTGTGCATGTATAAAACTAAAACTACACACAAATAAATTAAAATATGTTGTAGTACAGCATCAAAGTCATATATTTCCCACCTGTGTTAACCGAATACACTATGATCTTTAATCACATATCTCATCCTTTCACATTTTCCCTGATCCATTAGTTGAAAAATTCTCTTATTCACTCAGACTTAACGTTTAGATACTCGTTCATGTCATTACTATCCCAGAAATTGTCACTCCTCTTGTGATGTTTTTAGGGTGCTCTCACTGCATATACCTTACTTATTCAGTGTATCTTAGATACTTCTACAAGATTGAGGTGCTTTTACTATTACAGCTTTACTATTAGGAGAAGGTAACAAACTGTCTTCTAATAGAAGATTATGATCTTTAGAAAACCAGGGGATGATTTTGAGTAATATTCCATATTTTGACTCTCTTTGCCCAGTACTGCTTTCAGTCTAAGACCAACAGTGTGTATTTATCACTCATTTTCATGTAGCTGGAGATAACCTGTGACCTTCATCCAAACTGCAGAACTCCACAAGCACAGAAGTGATATTCAGCTTCCCTAAGCAGCACGTCCTTGTTGTCTGCTGCCTCATTTAACATCCTCATTCCAACCTCTAGAGCAGATGCAGAAGGTTTTCATATACCAGTGTAATTCATTAATGTCATTTTCAGGACAGCATCAGTTCTGTTACTAAAGAATGGAAGGCTCAGTGTCCTAATTCATGTATGTTTAATTCATACAGTGTAGACAGTCTTGTTTCTGTTTGATCTTCTGAGTAATAATTTTTCCTAATTCATTGGGAGGTCCTTCCATAAATATCGTGTGTGTGTCTTTTTAGATTTTACTTCATAGGGAGAAGTAAAGAATAGCCAGACCAGAAGGTTGATTGCCTTCTGAGAAAAAGAAGAAAAAAAAGCAAATTTTTCTCAATTTGTGGCTATCCTAAAATTTTCCTGCCGAAAGAGAGAATCCTAATTGCAAATTTAACCCTATTGATTTGATTTACTTGGCTGCTTTTCATGGACATTTTAGTAAGTGTAGTCTGTGTTCTCAGTGAATGCATTTATATTACAAAAGTGTGCACCCTAGTTTCTTGGCTGGGGGGCATGCCCTAGCCCAGATTTGGACATTGTCACCAGTGACATCCACAAACATCTATCATTCCCGTGTGGGAATGTGGCCATTCCCCAGAGCAAGCCATGCTTACTGTGACAGCAGTGACTTGGTCAGAGGACCAGGAATCCTGCATTGTGACACAGTACAGAGGAATAAGCAGGACTGAAGGCAACGTTTGGCTTTTAAAGCAGGATTTACTTAGCACTGTTAAAAACGACTATGGTAGTAATTTACATCTAATAAACAAAAGCATTATTCTCAGCTGATTTGTTTTTCTCCATATAGAATGAATTAAGATGCAGTCTCATTCTCACTGAAGTCATGGCAAGAGTTTTTCCACTGAAGTAAATTGAAGCAAGATCAAATTCACGCTCCTCACTTTTTTCATCTTACCTAAATAAACTAAAGACAGGTAGTTCTTTCTCCTCTGCTGAAGGATGACAGTGCTAAATCATCAGCTCCACATGGAAATTAGCCATGTTTAAGGATTGTTTAGTTTCACGCAGTGTTTTGCGCACAGGATTTTCTTCCCCCAGAGTGATCCATTCTTAAAACATGGTGAAAAAGCAAACAGAGAACATTTTGGTGCCAGGAATTCTTTTGAAAATTTGACTGGGTGAGTGCATTTCCTTAATGTTCAAAAATTATCCTTTGACCATGCTATTTAACAGTGTCAAGCATTCTGTTCTCTATATTGTTTTTGCTTTAAACCTGTTTCATTTTAGAACTGATGAGATGCTTAACTGTTGCATCAGAGCAGTTAGTTTGTTCAGTTTCAGTACAGCTGGCTTATTTCTATGTCATGCATCATTTAATTATACATATAGAACATAGTTAAAATTGTACAGCTCCATGAGCCTCACTTAAACTGTCTGTGGCACTGCAGTAATCCCAGTACCCTGACGGGGTGTTGCACAGCTGTGACTGGTTGGAATGTGGTAAACTGGTGATGTGTAAGAGAGCCTAGAAGTGAGCTTGCATTTTGCAGCTGTGCTTGCTCTACTGGAAGAGGAAGTTAAACCAGAAAAAAACTGCTCTTGTGGCAATATCAGCATCTGTAAATCTGAATGCTTAATGAAAATCAAGGAAAATGTGCTGAGTGAGGAAGTGGTGCTTTTCCCTTGTTTGTCATTTAATTAATTTTTGGTGGTTTGTTATTTCTCAGAAAAATCTATCTCAGATTCCTCTGTGGAAAAACATGAAGTGTTTATGTGAGAGTGAAGATCCTAGTATTGGATGATTGTCTAGATATGCAAAAGACTTTGCCTGTTTTGTCTCAAAAATGCTTTCTGGAGGCAGTGATCATTGAGACTTAAAATGTACCCTAGCTTGAAGATGGATGGGCACTGCTGTCCATGTGTATATGCTGTCGACTGAGTATAAACTTGAAGGCATTTATTACATCTTAGTAATGGGAAAAGCAGCAAATTTCTTACAGACATTTTTTTTCCTTTTTTAAGCTAGTGAACTTGAAGGTCAGATTCAACTATATGTTGCATTTTCTGTCATATAATTATCATATCTATAATGTCCTGAAGAGCAGCCTCCAGTCAGTGACATCAACAGTTTACACAGCAGTTGAACTAAGAATAACCTTGGAGAACTGACCCATGTCAACCTCTTATGAGTGTAAACTCTAGTTCACAACAGTTTCTGTTTTTTCATGATCACAGAAGGGCCTCAGTTGGATAAAAGAAGAATTGTGTTCAAAAAATACAAAACTATTCTGCTGAATGTTCACTTTACTGTATCTCAGAAGAGGAGAGGAAACAAAACTGAAAGAGTAATACTTAATAAAGTATTTTTGCTCCCTTATAAAAAGAAGGACAGGACAACATCAAAAACAGCTTCCCTAGAAGAATGCAGGGAAGATACATGATAAGTGGCATCAGCTTGGAAGAGGGATCAAAACTCTTTCTTTGATTGCTTTTACTAATGACATCTGTTTAAGCAAATCCAATTCAGAGCAGTTTCAGGAATCCCAAACTTGTTCTCTTTCTGAGCACTATTTGGAGGGCATGATCTGCCTGACATCAGTGTCTGTCTAGCAGTGGACATCTGTGGTCACTATGCAGGTGCTCGATTCACATCCTGTTTCCTTTTCCTCCCTCCCCATTTCTGCAGTTCCATTTATAGGTGAGTTCCCCAAAGAAGAGCTGAGGAACATAGGGGATGACTCTTCCGTACTCACAGTCCTTTGGAGATAAATACACAGAGATAGCAGAAAGAGTCAGAATTTCCTTTAATAAACCAGCGCAATATCAGACAGGAAGGGCCAGGAAGTGCTCCAAGAGCTAGAGCATTACACAGACGGGCTGGGAGGGCTGGGAATGTTCAGCCTGGAGAAGAGGAGGCTCTGGAGAGCCCTTAGAGCCTTTTCCAGTGCCTAAAGGCGCCCCAAGAGAGCTGGAGAGGGACTTGAAGAGCCTGGAGTGAAAGGACAAGGAGGAATGGCTTCCCGCTGCCAGAGGGTGGGTTTAGATGGGATATTGGGAAGAAATCCTTCCCTGTGAAGGTGCTGAGGCCCTGGCACAGGTTGCCCAGAGAAGCTGTGGCTGCCCCTGGATCCCTGGCAGTGTCCAAGGCCAGGCTGGACAGAGCTTGAAGCAACCTGGGATAGTGAAAGGTGTCTCTGGCCATGGCAGGGGGTTGGAACGGGATAATCTTTAAGGTCCCTTCCCACCCAATCCCTTCTGTGATTCCATGATTCCAGCATCTCTACACACATGGAGAGCCAAAGCGCAGTGCAGCATCTTTGGCACCTGATCCTTAAGGTCACTTTGCTGGGCTGATGTTGGGAAACAAGACCTATGGATGGACTGATGAAGTCAGTCAATATTTTTGCCTCCTGTGGTGGAAAACACCTGCGATTCCTTTCCTTGCAGAGCTGCTGGGGGTTAAACAGCAGACAGTGCTTATGGGAATAACCCCTCAGCTGATCTTTGTCTTCCCTTGGTGGTTATTAACAGTGGCAGGGAGTTGTCTCCAGGATGCCCAAACGTCCCAGTGTCACTGTATGTGTCCGTGTGCGTTCATGAGGTTCCGAGGCGGGAGCCAAAGCTCCGGGCGTGCGGATCCATTACCTATTTCCATGTGGAGTGATGTTCTGTTTGAAGGCATCCCCGACCTGTGTCTGCTCAGCCGTCTGGCCACGCTTGAGTGAGGAGTTCCAGTAAGGATATCCATTGGCTGAGGAGAGCTGGAAAGGCAGACATGGAGTCAGTGTTACCAGGAAAGGGGAAAGCTGATCGGAGAAAAGGAGAGGGATAGTGGTAGATGAGTCATGGTCTGGCAGATTTTGGTCAAGGTGTTCTCCAGGGAAGCCTGTGTCCCTGGAGCTCAGTTACGCTGTAGGGTGCTGTTGCCTTGGATTGGGAGAGGCTCATTATTGCTGCCCTTTTCCAGCCTCATTTGCTTTCTGTATTTAACTGGGGCAACCAGATCCAACTGAGTTTTGAGCCAACTACTTGTTGCACGCCACCACTACCCCTGCGGCTCCATTTCTCTGGAAAAGGGGGAGGGAGAGTGAAGAGACAGGGACACAGGACTAACCTTCCTCTTGCAAGTGTCCAATGTCTATTTCCCAGGGAGCTCCACGGAAGATTTCTGTGGGTGGTTCCCAGCCGTTGTGGAATTTGGGGATGTAGGTGGGGATGTTCGTGTCTCGGGGCCACTCGGCTCTAGGACAGAAAGTGGGAATATGAGGGGACATTCACGAAGAATGTGTCTTTCAGGGCATCCCCTGAAAGAAGAAGCAGGAGCATCAGGGAATCCAAGCATCCCGTCTGCGTGGGGAGCCTGGGGAGATGGCAGCTCTGTCCTTACCTGGATCTGGTCCATGTCTCCCCCAGGGAATCCCAGAGGTTTATCTCTTTGGGTGTCAGGTGTCCTCTCAGGAAATCGGTGGTGTCTTTAGAAAGCAGTGGGCTGAGGACAGACGGGGCCAGCTCGGGGCCACCGCAGCTGTTGATGATCTGGGTCACACACAAACCACACAAAGAGGAGAGAACTTGCAGGAAACGGTCAAAATGTCAAACCAGGGACACACAGATGAGCAGGAAGCGAAGACAAAGCTGATCCTTGGATCAGCACAGTCACTGCAAGAAACATCAACCTAAGTCTTTGAAGGAGACTGGACAGTTCAAGGGAACATGAGATTTTTTTGGATTGGAGTCAAAGGAAGAGCTGATCTACAAATGAGCTGTTGTTACAGACGAGTGAAGTGTCAGAAGCTGACACTTCAAAAAATGGAAAGTATCTTGCTATTCCTTTGTGGCTCCTTTTCCAAGTTGGGATTTCTGCTTCCAAGCATTTTCAGTGCAAATACTGAGCCGTATTTGCCTGAAGGTGAGACCAGACAGATTCCCAGTGGGGATTCCAGCTGGCTGCCCCTTTTGTTCACAGTAATGCCTTATTGACCCGGTGGAAGGATTCATATTTGCTGGGATTCCTGTATTTACTTCAAGCTTCAAACCGGATCAGAGGCCAGGAACAACCGGCATCGCTTCTGGAAGTTCCTGAGAAAGCTGTGGCCAGGTATGAGCAGTTTTCCAACCCTGTTGCACAATCTATCTACTTGTAAGTGTGAACTAGAAATAAAAGGAGTTCCCAGTGAGACCTGGGAATAAGATTTACCAGTTCCAGCGGCCTGAAGAGGAAATGCACCGACTCTGAAGCACGGGGGTTTTGGATGTGCTTCCTTAGTTTGGCCTGAAAAGAGAACGTAAACACAGTTTAACCCTAACCTGAGTGTGCCTTCTCTTTTCTGTCACATGGGGCGAGTGTTGTGGACTGATGAGAAGAGTAAGGGATGGAGGAGTAGGAATCACTCATTTTTATTTTGTGTCCATTTCTAATTCCCAGTGAATTTCAGGAGGGGGGGAATACCCTCTCTGTTAAATCAGTGCCTTTAAAGCTAATTTGAACAGACACAGAAGACCTTGGCTTATTTTGAAAGTCCTAGTGAGGAAGGGCCAGGATTGCTGGTGCTTCTGCCTCTTGCAGGGTTGAGAATCCCACTAGTTCCATGGATGGAAACAACAGGATAGGTGTTCTGAGGGTCCCCTGGCAAACTGCTGACAAGGGAAAGTCTCCACCAAGGTCTTGCCTGGGGCACCCGGAGCTGCCCTGGCCACTGAAAGGCTCCAAATCCAGTGGTATTTGAGGTGAGCTGTGGCAGAATGGAGGAGCAAACACTTGGGATTGATTTACTGCAAGAACTGGGTTTCAGTAACAGCAATCAGCTGAGCTGTGGTGAGAAACCTCTCCAGTTTGTGCTCCCATTCAGCTCCTTCTCCTGTCCTGGACTCCTGGCACTGTTGCCATGGGAGACAGGCTCCCCGCTCCTACCGAAATGCAAAGCATTTGAAATGCCGGAGATGAAACATTAATGTGGAGTGGGAAGTGCGAAACAACTGCTGGCAGCAGGGTGACCCAATGAACGGGCACTTCCCAGGGACTCGGCAGCCCCATGGTGAGGAACGTGGCAGGACCCCACCACAGTGTCCCAGCTCTGCTGCGTGCTCCACCCTGGGCTCTTGCCAGGAGATCAGCTGCTCCTTCTGATCCTGAGCAGGCACAAATTAGCCATATTTGCTTCTCAAAGAAAAGGCTGGAGCTTGGTATCCTGCTTTAAGGTTGTTTACAGTCTCTTGGTTTTCCTTATTAATAACTGCCCAGGAAGGAGCTTGTAGGATGTGTTCGCTGGACAAGTTTGGTCACAACTGACAGAATTCCTGCTGCAGTGGTGAGGCAGGGACTGAGCCTGGTTCACTGTCCCCAGAGCTCGGGTAGTACAGGACAGTCAGGCCAGTAAAGCCCCTGCTCAGGGCTGGGAACGAGATCCTGGCCAGCTTTCCCTCTCTGCCCCTCTCTGCAGTCCTGCTGGCCTATGTCATGCCCTGGGGCCACTCTGCCGTTGCTCAAATGGCCAAAATCCACTCATCCAGGAGTGGGAAAGGGAGGGAGGGCACAGGAATTCATCTTAGATGGTGAGGCCTGGAAATTTTCAAGGCAACAAATTGATCTTTGGATAATTACAGCAGAGCAGAGAACACGGTGCCATGGGCTCTGGCAGGGCTGTGCTCAGCTCTTTGTTCTCTCCCAGGTCCAAAAGTGTGACCAGTTCCAGCAGCAGCAGCAGCAGTGACAGCTCAGCCAGCGACTCCTCTGACAGCCAGGACTCCTCTACCTCCTCCGAGGACAGTGACAGTGAGGACAGCTCCTCCTCTGTTGAGAGTCTTTCTGAAGAATGGCTAAAAAGCAAAGGTCATGATAACACAGCAGGCTTAGTAAAGATGCAGACACTGAGTCCTTGAGCAAGAGGTTGCATAGATAACAGAATGTGCATTCAGATAAGTAAGAAGACAGAAACCATACGGAAGAGGAAGATAAGACCACCGTGTTTGCAGATCCCACGGAATAGCTCCCACCAATGAGGAGCTCGACTTTTGCAATATGTATGAGCTAATTAAAGGTACTATAAGTAAGTGTAGTTTTGAAAAATAAATCGAGACTTGCTGAACATGATGCCTTGAGTGCTTGTCTCCCGCGACTCCACCCAACACTCCTCCTCCTCCCCCTCCTCCTCCTCCAGCAGCTCTTCCTCCTCCTCCGACTTCGACTCGGATCCGAGCTCCTCCAGCAGCAGCAGCAGCAGCAGCAGCTCTGAGGATGAGCCCCCAAAGAAGAAGAAGAAGAAATAGCTGGGGAGCTGCAGGACTGGTGTGGAGTGGGGGACAAGCCCCTCCCAGGGGCTGGAGCACACGGCTGCCAAACATTCAATGGTCAACATTTCTACTGCTCACACTTTCCAAGTGTTTTGCCTAGTTGTTCCTAGGACATGGAAGGTATTAAATGGCTTCCTGAGACGTACTGAGAGAGTATTTTTGTGCTTTATCCTTTTATGGAAGATTTTACTTTTTTAGTTCCAAGAAAAATTAAAAAAAAATCTATCATCAGATTCGTTTCCATGAGCTGAAGTCCAGTAACCTGGATGCTTACATGCTGGAAAGCAAAAGCTTTTTATTGCAGGTTATGTTGTGCATCGTGTGCTGTTCCTCTGTTAATGACAGCTTCACTTCCATTGAGAAAATCCTCTCCAACTGTTAAAAGCAGAAGTTTTTCAGCGCTGCTGTGGAGCTGTGGCATAGTTGAAGCTGAATGCACAACGTGTCCCACACAGAGCCTCCCATCTCATCAGCTGGTGCCAAATGGATTCTGTGCTGCTGAGCTTGTGTTCCAATGGCTTTTCCTGATGCTTCCAGGTCCAGTCTTAAGTGCACCATCCAGCTGAGCTGTGTTGGTTTGTTACTGATCAATGGAGTGCTTGTCCTGCCCGCAGGCTCTGGGCTTTTCACTCCCCTGTGGCCTTGGCTCGTGCGTTGGAAGTGTTTGCTGAGACACAGAGTGTTGGTGGTGGGAAGCAGCAGCTCAGTGACTTGGGGCTGCTGCTGCTTTAGGAGTTTCATCTTTGTGCCTTTTTTTTGTCAATTCGGTGTGCCCCAGTGAGACAAGGGCTGCAGTGGGTGTTCTGCAGAGCTCCAGCTCAATATTGCCACGCAGCAAAAGCAGAGAAATAATAACAGCCACAACTGGGCACTGTTCTCACTGGATGCTCAGTAAAAAAGAGACTCCTTGAAATAAAGGGCTCAAAGGAAAGTGTTTCCCTTTGCATGTGTGAAATGCAGGATTGCCGAGTGACAGTCTGCAGAAATTCAGTCATTCTTTGTTTGTGGGAACTGCCCTGGAGAAGGAAGTGAATGCAAAAGCCCCACAAGCCCTACAAAAGCAGATGCAGACAGGCTGCAGAGCAGGGATTGCTGGATGCAGAGTGGGAATTCGTTGTTCTTCTGGTGCATTGAAGCAGTTGCCATTAGGATTTTATTTGGTGATGCAGTCTCCTGAATTTCTTCTTGTCGGAGTGCCCTTTGTGGGGAGGGGGCATCACTTGTGGAAGAATTCTCAAGTATCTTGGTTTAGGTAGAATACAGTAACTAAAGTATTTTTAATAATTTTTATGGAAAAAGTAGTGCGTAGACTTCCTTTGGAATAAACTGTACTTCTTTAAATGTTTGTGCGTGTGTGTCTGTGTGCACTCCTGTGTTTTACAGAACACGCTGCAGACTGTAAATAAAACTACCAGAAAGGTGTTGAAGTCTTGTGGACTGAATGTACCATTTAATGGGAAAGGGAATAAATTATTAAGCAGCAGTTGCTAAGTGGATGCTTCCTGCAAATATCTGAAATCTTTGTGGTGTTTGTGTGCAGGTTTCAGCTGGAGTTGCCCTGGCATTGCCTCCCAGAGGGGCAGGATTGCTCCCCAGGAAGTTCTCCAGCCAGAAGTCCCTCTGGATCCAGATTATTTTTTTAAAAAAGTTTAGTTTGTCTTGGCTTTTTCTTTTTTTCCTGCCCTTTCTGGTTTGTCTCTCCCTGTTCTTCTTTTACAGAGGAACCCCTCCCCAGCCTGGCCAGAGCCGCAGCCTCCTTCATGTGCCGCTGCCTCACTCGCTGCTGCTGGTGCTGGCTCAGGAATGTGCTCAAAGCCCGGCTAAGCAGGAATTGTTCCGGGCCTGCTCTGTTGAATCGCTGCCGCCGCGAGCAAAGCTGCCCCTGCTCCTTGAGGGGAGCGCTCGCTGCAGCCCGGCAGGAAAAGAGCCCAGGAAAAGCCGCGCCCTTTGCAGGAGAAGCGCTGGGAGCAGAGGGGAGAGCGGGAAAAGGCAGCGAGAGCAGCTGGGCGGGCGGGGCGGCATCAGCGCTGATCCCTCCGCGGGCAGGAGCGCATCACAAATAGTCCCTCCGGCGGATCACTCCGCGGGCGGGCGCCATCACCGCTAATACAAGTATTTATAAATTCAAAAGAACTCATTAACACAGAAGAAAGCAAGTATGCTTCATGCTGGGTGGGAAACATAGGGTCTAAGGGATAAGAATTTTAAAGTTTTTTTTTTGGTTTTTTTTGGTTTTTGTTTTTTTTTTTTTTATTTTATGAGAGAACTACATATCCCATGGCACCCACAGAGTTCAGGACGGGTAGAGAGGATGAAACAAACTTTAAAGAGAACCTTAACTGAATTAATAATTGAAACTCAAATGTCATGGGGTATGTAGTTCTCTCATAAAATTAAAAAAAATTAATATAAAATAAACAACTTTAAAATTCTTATTTTATTATTATTCCATGTTCTTCTCCCCCTCCTGGATGAGGAATAGGGGTCGGTATTTGCGGCTGTGCACTGTAAGGAAATAAACGAGGAGTGGCTGAACCTGCCATCGCAGGTGGCTGTGATCTGGCCACTGGAGGAGAGGGTGCAGTGGATCTGGGTAGGGTACTGCCAGCATGCGGGATGGGTGAGGGGTGGGGACCCAGTGCTGCAACCTCTGGAGGCAGATAATCTGCACGTTCTCTGAGTCGGAAATAAAGGTGACGAACAAAGTCATCCGAACGCTGAAAGCGACGGTGGAAAAATGAGGGATCAGATGCCTGTTGTGGATTTCGAAGCTGTGAAGAAGGCATATGAGAAGTTGGAGTTGTATTGGTTGTTGTAAAAAAAGGAGATGAAGCTTGGGAAGATAGAGGAATGCTTTCTGAAGCTGTGCTGGTCACTATATCCTTCTCACTGAAGTGTTGAGCAGGCATTTGAGGATGAAAAAGTCCCATAAAATCAGCTGAATGTCCCTGAGAAGTTCGAGAAGAATGTGCATGAAATGGAATGTCTCGATGCGAGACGTCACTATTAATAACACGTGCTTGGTCCTGTTGTGATGGAAGAGGTGTCCACGTATAGTTGAGAAAGTCCTCTTTCTGTTCTGGAGATAAAATCGTATTTGTTTCGCTGAAATGGCACGGGAAACATGGTTCAGCATCGTGTGATTGTTGTGATAATCCTCTGAGTGGTGTTATCAGAGTGATGATAGGGGGTACATGCCGTGGTGACACGGCAGCTGTTGAAATGTCTCTGCTGTGTGTCCACGGCTGTGGCTGCGGTGCAGACGGGGGCTGTGTGGACACAGAGCTGGTAGGAGGTGTAGCTGCCGAAAGCTCCTAGGATGGAACTGCAGTAGCCGAACGAATTGCACTGCTGGCTGGAGGTGCTGTGCTTATCGGTCGTATCGGCGTGGCAGCTGAAGCGTCCGTGTGTGGCTGGAGGTGCCGGGCGGGCGGCCGGGACCGTGGGCGGGACCGGGCTGGCCTGGGAAGCGCTGGTGCCGGGCAGCGGGGCCGTGGCTGGGCTGGAAGCGGGGGCGGGGCGGGGCTGGAAGCGGGGGCGGGGCTGGAAGCGGGGCCGGGGCTGGGCTGGCAGCGGGGCCGGGGCTGGGTTGGAAGCGGGGCCGGGGCTGGGCTGGAAGCGGGGGCGGGGCCGGGGCGGGGCTGGAAGCGGGAGCGGGGCTGGGCTGGAAGCGGGGCCGGGGCTGGGCTGGCAGCGGGGGCGGGGCTGGAAGCGGGAGCGGGGCGGGGCTGGAAGCGGGGGCGGGGCTGGGCTGGAAGCGGGGCCGGGGCTGGGCTGGAAGCGGGGCCGGGGCTGGCAGCGGGGCCGGGGCTGGGTTGGAAGCGGGGCCGGGGCTGGCCTGGCAGCGGGGGCGGGGCTGGAAGCGGGGCCGGGGCTGGGCTGGCAGCGGGGCCGGGGCTGGAAGCGGGGCCGGGGCGGGGCTGGAAGCGGGGCCGGGGCGGGGCTGGAAGCGGGGCCGGGGCTGGGCTGGCAGCGGGGCCGGGGCTGGGCTGGCAGCGGGGCCGGGGCTGGGCTGGCAGCGGGGCCGGGGCTGACGTCCCGGGCAGGGCCGGGGCCGGGCCAGGAGCGGCTCGAGCCGCGAGCGGCGTTGCCGGGGTAACCGGCACTGAGGAGGGGCGGCCGATGCCGCGCCGCGCAGGCGTGGAAGCGAGGGCTCCCGAAGGCGGAAGTAAGGCCGGGATGGAAGCGGCGGGAGTGATGACGTCAGCAGCAGGCGCCGCCGTTCAAACGCGGAAGCGGCCGCGAACCCGGGCCGCGTGGGGATAGCGGGAGGGCCCGATGGAAGCTCCGGGACCGCCCCTGGCCGCGCGCATGGCTCATCTGATGGGAGGACCCCAGGCTCGGGAGGTAGGGACCTGCCTCTGCCTTGCGCCGTAACACATGGATCGGGCGAGATGGAAACCGAGAAATATTCTCGGCACTCTCGGTTCCTACACTCAGGTGTATTCCTAGTTCCTGACATTCCTTTAAAACTACCGAATTCTTCTCTCAGGTCCCTGGCAAATGGGTCTTTGCAGCCTGGGGGAGTTCTTGCAAAACGGGGTCTAGTGAAGCGCTCTGCAGGAGTGGTTGTGCACCTGAGCGGTCATTAATTGTCTCCTCTAATGAGGGAAACGTGATTAAACTCCCGGTGCTGTGCTGCTGTTGTGTGTCGGCCTCGAGGTGTGAGACAGTCCCTGTGTCACACTGGAGTTGCTTAGTGGCTGGACTGGGAGTGGGACAGGTCTTGTTGGTCAGGAACAAAAGGGAAAATTTATCTTTTGGCTTGCTTAATATCTTGGCTTTATTAATGTATCAATGTCAATTGTTGTCATTTGCTGCCTCCTGCACAGTGTGTGTGCAGCTCTGTGTGAGAGCAGACTCTCCCCTGTTGGGGAGTGAGACAATCCTGGAATATCCTGAGCTGGAAGGGGCCCACAGGGATCACCCAGTCCCACCCCCGTCCCTGCCCAGACCCCCCAACAGCCCCAGCCTGGGCATCCCTGGCAGCGCTGTCCAAACGCTCCTGGAGCTCTGGCAGCCTCGGGGCCGTGCCCATTCCCTGGGGAGCCTGGGCAGTGCCCAGCAGCCTCTGGGGGAAGAGCCTTTCCCTGATCTCAGCGTGAGCCTGCCCTGGCCCAGCTCCAGCTGCTCCCTGGGTCCTGTCTGTGTCCCAGGGAGCGGAGATCAGAGCTGTAGCCCCCGATGTGTTCTGACCTCACACTTCTCTACCAGAACAAACCCAGTGCCCTCAGCAGCTCTTTCATGGTCCTTCCACACCCTTCCCCATCCCCATGTCCCTTCTTTGGATGCTGTCAGCTTTGTATCTTTTGTATACTGTGGCGCCCAAAAGTGCCCCCAGGACTCCAGTACAGTTTAACAGCAATGAAAGAAAACAGTGGATTTCAACTTTGATCTCAAAAGCTGTCTCAGGCCCCTGATACTGCCTCGAAATGTCTTTGCAGTTCTTGCTTTATGACTTGTGTCAAACACGGAGAGAGTGAGACTGAGCCCCTGGGGTCAGGTTCTGTGTGAGAAGCCACACAGCAAGCCAGAAATCTTTGCTCCAGATCACCAGAAATTTACAGTATTGAGGGCGGAAATACTGAGAGTTGAGTCTTGGGAGCTGAGCCAGGAAAGCAGCACCTCTGCCATGGGCAGATTTGGCACGTGGAGAGAGCTCGAGCAGCTTGCAAGAGGTCCCAGCAATGTGTGTGTGGAGCTGGGAGGAGCATGAGTTGCAGTGTCGTGTTTGGAGTCCCCCTGGGTGAGGATGTAGGAATAGACTGGAGTTTTTGGTGACTGAGGTTTCTTTTCTGTGGCAATAATTGTTCTTGGCCACATCATTTTGGTTTGTTACTCGCCTGTGGTTTGTTCTACAGGCCTGTTTCCTTTCTCTCCTACTATGGTGTCTCAGTTATCTTCAGCAGAGGCTCAGCAATAACTAAACTTGAGCTTAGATACTTAAACTTCAGTTCAGAGTAGATACATGGAAGAAATCTTTCCGTGTGAGGGTGGGCAGGCCCTGGCACAGGGTGCCCAGAGCAGCTGTGGCTGCCCCTGGATCCCTGGCAGTGTCCAAGGCCAGGCTGGACACTGGGGCTTGGAGCAGCCTGGGACAGTGGAAGGTGTCCCTGCCCTTGGCAGGGGTGGCACTGGATGGGCTTTAAGGTCCCTTCCCACCAAGGCCTCGTCTTCCTTTGCCTTCAGTGTCTGCCTCAGAGTTTGTACCCAAACCAAAGTGAGGTTGGTGTCACCTTCTCTAAACTGGGAGAACAGATCACTCCAAGCTGTGGGGAGATGGAGAGGCTGTAGGATGGAGAGGGTGCAGCCCTGCAGACGCCGAGCTGTGGGGTTGCTGCTTTCAACAGCCTCGTTGTTGCTGCGGACACAGCTCAAGGTGGGTCTGAGAGAGACAAACTCTGCTTTTGGGGGTTTGTGTTGATGAGGAGGGGAGGGGAGGTCGCTGCTCTGCTTCTTGTAACTGCTGTGGCAGAGCCAGGAGCCCAAGGCAGGACAAGGGCAAAGCAAACCTCTCCGAGCTCTTGGGTTCTCTTCATTCCCAGATATTCTGATTCCTGCCCAAGTCCAAGTTCATTGTGCTGTGCAGGATGCAAGTTTAATCAGGTTTTAGTGCTGGTTTAGCTGAGTGTTTCTAGGGCTTGAGGATGAAGCCAAATGCTCTGCACTGAAAAAGTGATGGATGTTCAGCACGAGATTCTCTTCAGGAACTGGCACGAAAAGTGGTTGCTGAAGCTGAGGGAGAATTCACAGCTTGGCTGGAAGAGGGAGAAGTGCTCACTGCTGGTCTGTCACTTCATCCTCATGAGTGAGTGTGGGAGCTCCCGAGATCGGCCAGGCTGCAATTTCAGATAGTTTAGATGGGCTGGCCTTGAAAAAATCATATTTTGGTGCCTGGAGCAAAAGCTGAAGGTGGCAGGAAGTGGCAGCAGTGGCAGGGAACTGAAGTGACACCACCCTGAGCTCAGAACTAATTTTGGTTGTGACCTTGAGCAGTCCCTGGGCCACACCAGAGCTTTTTGTGTCACCTGCTTTGGGAGGTTCTTCCTTGCCCGTGGAGAAGTTGGGTCTGGCACAGGTCTGCTGTGGAGCACCTGTGCCACCACCTTTAAAGAGCCACCCTGGAGGTGTCAGTGAGCCCCTCAGTGCCTGCCCAGCCTAGAGCAGGGCTGGGAGGACAGGGGGCTCAGGGAGTGCTCATTCCTGGTGGTGTTGGAGCTCTGAGCCCAGCCCTGAGCTGGGTTTGTGGCTCTGAGGGCACGGGGAGTGTCCGGAGCAGGCCTGGCCTGGGCAGAGTAGGAACTCCTGGAGTAACTCCTGAGTAAGCCACACCTTCCACGCGAGAGGGAGGCACTCCCAGAGTCAGGCGCTGTCTCCTCAGAGGTGCTTTGGGGTTTAATTCTGTTCTCACAGTGACTCCTCTCACCTGGGAACCCCGTGGTTACCTACAGAGGGTCTGAGGCCTTAGGGATGTAAATATGGACAGGAGGGGTTGGAATCTGCCTATCAGGGAATCTTCCCCTTGCCCACAGGAGAGTGTGCAGAACTCTTCTGTGTGATGATAATGTTTTCATACTTTAGGTGTGAAAATAAAAAATGGGAGAAATCTCGTTTTTCTGGCAGCACGCAAAGAACTTTCTTCTGTGTCACCGCTAAAACTCTGTGAGGGGATGAATACCTGGGAATCTGAAAGAGACATAGCTGGAAAGCATCAATATGAATGGATTTTTCTGCTTCTTTTTGCACTTGAAAGAAAGGTGAAAGTTACAGGCTGAGTCAAGCTTTTACCCTTTATTTCAATCAATTCAGTTATTGCTAAATATGGCTACACACAGGTAGCCCAGGTGACAGAGCTGCCTCCAGCTGCTCCTTGGCCCCAGTGTCCCACGCGGGATGCTTGAGTTATCCACTGAGAGCCCCCTTGAGACTGGAGCACAGGTAAATCTGCCTGTCTGAAGGGCAGGATTGTGTCCTAAGTCCCTCCTCATTCCTTCCTTTCCTCAGGCCCCACCATTGTGGCTTGGGTGGCAGTGGCACGTTGGAAAGGCCTGGGGGTGCCAGCTGGGGTGAGAGCTCGGGGTGCCAGCCCAGGCTCCACCAGCACTTGGCCCACACTGGGGCACAAATTGAGAGATGAACTCTTGGAAGCTTGTCCTGAGGAGGATGAGTGGTACCTGCTGGCGAAATTCGGTGCTTTTGCAGAGCTGTGATAAACCCCAAAGTCTTAGACTGCCAACCTACAGCCTCTGCACCGTCACATTCCCCAGTTGCATTTTGTATTGGAATTTTACCTGCTCCCACCTGCGTCCTCCTGCTGGCAGTGCCAGCAGCCCACGTGCTGCCTCTCCTGAGAGCAAGTTCCTGCCTGTTTCCTCTCCCAGCCCCAGCTCTTGCTTCCCTCTGGCAGAGGCAGCTTTAGGTGCAATATCCTGATGTTTCTGCGAGTGGGTTTTGGAATAAACCTACACACGGGATGTCCATGGGTTGCTGCTATGGATTCTGTGAAAGGTGATCAGGAAAAGCAAGTTCAGAGTTACTCAGGGGATTCTCTGATTCCTGCCCATCTCACGGAACTGCTCAGGGTGAAACTACTACTCCCATGCTTTTTATTTTGCTCCTCTTAGTGCTGGTTTTTCCCCAGGTAAGTCAGTGCTGGAGCAGCCCTTGTGGGTTTATCTGTGATGAGCAGTGGTTGTGTCTGCACACAGAGATAGCAGATTCCAGCTGTAGTGTGCAAACGTCGGTGCTTTGTGCCTTAGTGCACAGCCACATTTGTCAGCTGACAGGGCTGATGCGATGAGAAAACCTCGCACTCTCCAATAACCTGAGCACAGGCACTTCCTGCGTTGTTACATTTAACCAAAGCTCTGATAAAAAATACTACATTAATTTTTCTAATGGAGACCAGATTCCGCATTATCATCATTTACGTTTTTGGATAGTCTTTGATTGACTCTGGTGGGAAGGGAGGTGAATCAGTATCTTGTACTTTAGGGAAAGATCTAGGGGAGAATTGAATTGTACTTCCTTGGAATTCACATCACCCGCCCTTAGTCGGAGATGTTGATCTTGAGAACAACAAGCAGAGAACAGCCCAGGAAGGGCTGAACGTGACAAAACAGTGCAGAGCATACAGAAATCCTCTTTGCTGTGTTCATCATTCTGTCTTCATCTTGGATTGTTTCCACCCTTCTCCTCCACCTGGAAGTCACAAGCATCCTGCAGTGGCAGGTACTCTGGGTTCTTCTGCCAGGAGTAGTCTAAGAACAGCTTTTGCTGGGAGCAGCTCTGACCTTGCTGAAATCACTGCTGAAACCTCCCCTGACTCTTGCAGTGCCAGAATTTCAGGGTGCCAGTGGTGAGGCAGGGACTGAGCCTGGTTCATTGTCCCCAGAGCTCGGGTAGTACAGGACAGTCAGGCCAGTAAAGCCCCTGCTCAGGGCTGGGAACGAGATCCTGGCCGGCTTTCCCTCTCTGCCCCTCTCTGCAGTCCTGCTGGGCTATGTCATGCTACTATGTTACAGCATTGTTCCATGTCTTTTTTTTTTTTTTTGGAAGTAATGCCGGATATTGGCAGTCAGGGGCGATGGAGCGAGGTGAGCAGTGACCGGTGGACAGAATGAGTTGTTACGGCCTCGGTCTCAATTTTTGGAGCAGCTCTAAGCATCCATTGTTGTTTGTGTGTTTTAGGTGGTCCACTTGCAGGATGTCCTGGCCCTGGATGCTGGAGGGTGCAAGCCTAAGGTATAGGTGTGGTGTACTTCAGTCGGAGCAGGGAGGCTGTGGTTTCACAGTCTCTCAGCATGTTTTGTGTGTTTTTGCTTTGCTTCTCTGCAGGTGCTGCTGCTGCCCTGGGCGTGCCAAGGGACAGAGGCGAGCAGGTGAGTTGGCATTTAGGTGGGGTGGCTGATAGGCCAGCGGTCTATGGCAGCGTGCTGAGCGTGTCCCTTTTCATTGTGCAGGTTTGTCCTGGCCACCTCCAGAGTCAGATCAGGATTTGAGGTGAGCCGGGGCAGTTGTGTGGAGTAGCCCGGGGATGCTCTTCTGGAGGGCAACAGTGACGTTTTCTGTTTTGTTGTCTTAGGTACCGTGAGCAGGTGTGGAGCTGAAGTTTGGAGAGAGCAGGTAAGCGCTGAGCCTCGGCAGTTTCGAGGGAGGGGGCCTTGCGGAAGGGGTCTCTTTTGGCGTGTGTTGTCAGAGGCTGAATTTTCTCCTTGTTCTCCATCTTTCACAGCTGCCAAAGCGGACCGTGGGGAACGTGTTGACATCTGAGGTGCTGATGCATTTTTTCTGTCAAGGATGGATTTTGTCCGTTTGTCTTCAGAAAGCTAAGTGTTGGGAGCGGTGGTTGGGAGAAGGGAAAGGCCTTTGGAGTTCCAGGAGGCAATTGGAAGTTAGCTTAGAGGAGAGGGCTGTTGTGGGAGGGTCCCTTGGAAGTAAAGGGAGAGGGTTTCTCCTCAGCATCACCCGAGCCTTTGCTGGGCAGGGCAGTTCCCACCCATCTCTGTCATCGGCCTTTGAGTCTCGCCGTCATCGTGTATCTTTTTGCCCGAGGAGCTCGCCTTCGGGTCTGGCACGATCGCCACGGTCTCCATTTCACCTACTCGCTGGCGTAGCCGCCCGCGGGCATCTTGGCCACTTGCTGGTTGGTCACGTTTTGCAACATCACTTCAGCCTTTGGTGGCAGAGTCCTTCCCTAGGGGTCCCTTTGTATCACCTGGCAGTCATTGCCTCCTTCTCTAGGCCTGCCGAGCTTCTCAAGCATCCTCTGAGCTGCTTTGGCACTGGCTTCTTGGAAGGAGTTACGTTTCACTGCCGCGTGCTGTTGCCATAGAGCCTTCTTTCCTTCGGCATCGCCAGCTTCTGGCTCATCTTGCTCTAGGAATCTTGTGCCCGTTGCTGGGCAGGTTCAGCTCGTGTCTGTGTTCTGTCATTTGTGTCTGTGTTCTGTAGTTTGTGTCCATCCTCTCCTGTGTCACAGGGCTTTGTTACGTCTCGGTGCTTTCTCGGCCTCGTTCTGGGCCGTAGCGGCAGCGGGGGTCTCTGCTCGCGTCCTTTCCCAGATCGGGCTCATTCCGGCATCTTTACAGTTTTGCTTTTGGAGAGCAGAAGGAGTACACAAGATGTTCTCATCCATCTTCCTTCTCACTTTTGGTAGTATCTTTTTTTCATGGGCCATGGACTTCTCTGGACCCTCCTCACTGTGGTAGTTCCATAGGTTCCATTGCCTCCAAGCATATCGGGTCTAGAATTTATCTTCTGGAGAGTTATCTCAAGTCCTCGTGTCATCTTTGCTTCTATTTGGTGTGCTTACACTTGGAGCTGCCCTGCCCTGGCACGTAGAGTCGTGGCTGGGTTGAACAGTTGCAAAACTTTGTGGTTCATCTCTTGTTTGTGGGGTTTTGTGTAGAAAACTTACGGGCCTGGTGTATGGGGATAACTCCGAGCTGTCAGCTACTTGTAGACTGCCTCATGTTGTCTTGCAGGTCCCCAAGGCCGATTCCGATCCCTGCAGTCACCGATGCTACCGCTTTTCCCAGAATCTGCCCTTCCACGTCAGGGAGCAGCAGTTGGAAGATGTGTTGAAGCATCTTCATCAGTGGAGTGTTGTGAGTAAGGGCTGCAGTCAGTGTGTAAGCTGAAGAAGGGGTGTCTGTCTGTGAGAGTGTGTGTCTGTCTGTGTCTGCGTGTGTCAGTCTGTGAGAGCGTGTGTGTTGACTGGTTCTAACCTTGTGTGTGTGATTTTTGCCTTTCAGTTTTTTCAACTGATTTTTAACTTTATAATAAGAAAACAGCCAGCTGTGAGGTTTTTTTTCTCCCCCATCTGGGTTTTGTTTTTCCTTGGTCCCGTCCTGTCTGTGAGGCGATGTTCATCACCAAAGTTTGGGTGCAGCCAAACAAAGAGCCTCCCTAACAGGGTGGAGAGTACACAGTGGAGGTTAGGAATACAGGGAAAAGGTGCACCAGCCCTTACACCACCCCTAACAGCACCATTTTCCCCCCACCAGCAGCACAATGCAGCAACCCTGGAACCCTCAGTGCAGCACAGCTCAGTAAGCCTGGTGCTGGGATAACCCTGGAACCCTCAGAGGAGGCCAAGCCCCACACCAAAAAGGTGGGGATGACATCTGCAGGCTGGAGAGTGACAGGTACGAGTTGGGGGCTGGGGCGTGTAGAGCAGGAGTGAGGGGTTCCAGGCAGCAAGAGCAGTGCAGGGTATAAAGTAGAGGGGGTTAAAGGTTAGGGGATAAAGGGACAAAAGTCAGGGCAAAGGTTGGGGGGTCAGGGAATCAAAGGTCAAAGTCCAGGGGTCAAAGGTCAAGGTGGTCACTGTCAAAGCACAGAGGTCACATGTAGAAGGTTGGGGCAAAGGTCACAGGGCTCAGGGGGGTCAAAGGTCCTGGGGTCAGGTGTCATGGGTCAAAAGGTAAGGGTCAAAGGGCTAAGGTTGGGGGTCAAAAGTCAGGGCTCAAGGTGTAAAGGTGGATGGTCCAAGGTCAGGGGTCAGGGATCAAAGGTCGGGTTGTCAAGGAATGGGTCAAGGGGTCAAAGGTCAGGGGGTAAAAGGTCAAGGCTTGGGCTCAGGATTAGAGGTTCCAGCATGATTTTCCGTGGTGGTTCCCAGTGTGGGGACACGGGGTGTGGGGTCAGTGGCGCCGGGGGCGGGCAGGAGCCCCGTGGGCAGTGGCCGGCAGCGGCGGGGACGCCTCCGTACGGTCGCGCCCCTCCAGTGCCAGCAGAAGCCCCCCTGCGCCGTGCGGTGCCCGGCCCCACTCCTTGCCCTCCCCGCCGCTGCCTTCCCGCACTCCCACCGCACCCCCTGCTCCCCTCCAGCCCAGGGAAATGCAGGAAAACACAAAATCATTGAGGTGGAACAGTCACCGGAGCTGCCCGAGCCATCCCCCCGCCTGAAGGCGGCAGCTGCCCAGAGCCAGGGGCACCCAGCAGGATGCAGCTCCTCTTTCCCAGGAGCTGGAGGCAGGGTTTCCCAGGCAGGGGGAGCAGGGAGAATTTCAGCTCCCAGCAGCTCTCTGTGAGTGCTGGATGGACTCTGGGCTGAGCCAGGTGGGAGGTGTGGGTGGTGTTCATGTCCCCAGGAGCTGCTCAAATCCACCTTAAACTCCTGGAATGGTCTGTGCTGGCAAGAACCTTACAGACCATCCTGTTCAGCCCCTTGCCATGGTCAGGGACACCTTCCTGGGGTGTCTGTGCCAGAGTGGTGGAATGGGCAGGACTTTCTCCCTGAGCCCAGTCCCGGGCAAGATTGGGGTTCCCATGGGAAGAAGCCTGTGAGCTGCATTTCCGGAGCTGGGAGCCTCCATGCCCGGGAGTGTTTCCAGTACTGCTCTTTGGCTTTTTCCATAACTGGGCATGATGTTTCTCCCCAGAGCAAGGTGGTTTTCCCTGGATTGTTGGGGTTACACACTGGCTGTTTGACAGCTCTGTTGTCTCTTTGTCCTGAATGGAAGAGTGAGGAACGGGGGATGCTCCCGACTGTCCCAGGGATGTGGGAACAGCCCAGTTCCAGTGAGGAATGTGACGCCCAGCTCGTGGCGTGTGCCCTGAGATGGTCTTTGCTGTTGTTTTGTCCTTAGAGCCTGTTGGAGTGCTGGCCTGGATTTGGGAGGAGCCAAGTAGCCTGGAGCAGTGAGGTTTTTCCTGTCAGAAATCCATGCTGGGGATGTTTTCCCTGGCTGTCCCAAGGGGAAGGAACAGCTCTGGAGTTTTTGCAGCCACAGGCTGGGGATGCATCCCCTGAAAACCAGTTCAGGATCGTTCATCTGACTCTGTCCCTGACCTGTGGCTTCCAGGGAGCCTTCTGGTCTTCTGGATATTCCCAGGAGAGGATATTCCACCACCTGACTTTTAAGCCAGGAATTCCAAACCCAGTAAGTCGGTCACATTCTATGGGAGCTGCCCCAATGGTGGGATGGCAGAGGGCACACCCCACGCTGCTGTTTGGGACATTCCTGACTGGAACGGGAGCCAGCTGGGCATTTTGGAGCACTGAGGCCACCAGGGCAGCCTTGAGTGGCATTCCCAGGCAATGCTGAGGCATCCCATGCCTGTGGCAACACATGCCTGATGTGGAGCAGAGAGAGGAAGGGAGAAATTCTGAGTTGATGGGAGGAATGGAATTGGGCTTTCCAGAATGGAATTGGTATAGGTGCTGATGGTATCATGGAATCATGGGGTGGCTTGGAAGGGACACAAAGACCCTCTGGGCTCTGTTATCCCATCCCGTGGCAAAGAACACGTCCAAAACTGCCTCCTCACCCTCATGGAATGGCAGTGGGTGTTGGGAGCTCTGGCTGGAGCACCTGGAGACCAGGTAAGAATAGCAGTGGCATTGTTTTGGCTGCTGCTGGATGTGGTTTTCTCTTTTCAAGATGTTCCTCTGATTGATGTTTTCACAGTAGCTTGCTAGGCCTCATTTGAGGATAATTCCAAGAATTTGGAAGTCGTTGGAAAAGAATGAGGAAAAAAGGTGAACCTGATCCATTTCTAGTAATTCTGAACTTCTCTTGCAGCACCGTTCCAGGGGAAAGCTGGTGAAAGGATAAAGATGCAGAGGAACAAGTGTTGTAAACCCCCCAGCCTCCCTGACAAAGCAAACCTTTCTGCAATCCCAGTAAATCTCTTGGAGAAACTGTGGGATCATAAGGTTTCCTAGGAAAGGAAAACTAAGGACAGAGATGAGGAAATAGGCTTCCAATTAACAATGATTTGATGGAGGTAGGAATGATTCTTGTATGTTTGATGCACCCCTTTTTATTCCTGGGATAATTTTAAATGATTTCTTTAAAAAATCATTTCGATTTGGGAATTCAGATTAGAGAGGAAACGATGCAAAATAAATGCAGGGAGAGATCACAGAATCATCCTGGAATGGCGGAATAATTTGGGTGGGAAGGGACCTTAAGGATCACCTCATTCCATCCCCAGGGTGCTCCAAGCTGCGGCCAGCCTGGCCTTGAACACTTCCAGGGATGGGGCAGCCACGATTTCCCTGGGTTTACGGGCACAAGAGGAAATTTCCAGCAGGAACTGAGGGGTTTCCCTTGCTCTGCCTGGCCCTAGCAGGGCTTTGGGAGGCAGAGGCTGTGGGAACAGGAGCTTTGTCCACTGCCTTGGGGGAGTCTCTGATGTCCCAAAACCCAGCAGAGCAAGTGGTTGTGGTTTAACATCCCGTTCAAAGGAGATGCCAGGCCAGGAACGGGAATGGACTGCAGAGCAGGGATGGTGGCCAGCAGAGGGGTGAGTGTCCAGGGGGTCCCAGCAGTCCATCCCTGCTGCCCAGGTTTGGGATGAGCAGGCTGGTGAGTGTCCCTGTGCTTGCTCTGCAGGATGAGGAAGCCAGGCCTGCTGAGGAGGAAGATGAGGAGGTGTGGGAGGATGGAGACAACGGCCACCAAAGGCTGGGGAAGGCACAGATCCAGGTAGGAGACGTTGCCTTGCGAGGAGAGGGACTTGTCTGTCCCGTTGGAATTTGGGGCGTGAGGCCAGTGGAACAAAGGCTTTGATTCCATTTTCTTGCTCGGGTTTTCACGTGCCTTAAGAGAGCTTTGTGAAAATGTCATTATCCCTGATTGAGTCTCTGAAAAACAGGGATTGAAGCTTTCAGAAGGGGCCCAACCCTGCCTGCATGTATCCAAGTGCAGCCCCCACTCCCTGTTTTTGTGTACAGCTGGGATGAGACCTCAGCTGCTGTTACTTGCCAGCTCACAAGTTGTGTAGCTCAGAGCCTCAGCCATGAAGGGCCAGGCTGTGTTTAAAACAGCCCAAGGTGCCAGAGAGCTGGAGTCATTTCCTAGCAGGTAACTTGACTTGGAAGCTGCATTCTAAAATTTGTCCGCATTTAATTGATGTCCCACATGGAGACACCTAAAGAAGCAGAGGTGGGGTGTTCCTAAGAAAAGAGCATCTAAATTCTTTGGTGGTAGAGGGCTTAAAGTCTGAGTGAGGTGCCTTTAGGACACTTCCATTCCAGTATCTGAATAGAATTTAAATGAAGTAGCCAAATCCTGACAAGCTTGTATGAACTCCAAAGCCTCTGCAAGTGGTTTACAGCCAGGGAAGGAGATAAGAGTCTGGAGTCTCTTCCCCAAAACCTGGCTCCTGGTTTCTTTGGCCAGGCATAGGAAGAATTGTGTATTCCCTGGGGCTCTCCTTATGGGGAGAGGTTTACTTATGTGCCCTGGGTTTATTCAGTGCATCTTCAAAGTGATGGAAACTGATTGCATTGAAATGCCAGGGGTGCCAAATGTTTTCCCCAGGCAGAGCTCGGAGCCAGCCCAGTGGGAAGGGGTTTAGTGGCCATTTTCCCGCTCCCTCGGGGCAGCAGCACTGGAGCACTCGCAGCCACCCGTGCCCGAGGTGCCGAGTACTGGCAGGAGGCAAAGCCAGGGACTGGGCAGGAGGAGCTTGCAGTGCTCCTGGAATCGCAGAGCTGGAGCTGTGGGTTAGAACTGCCAGGAGCTGCTGCCTCACTCAAACCTTGTTTAAAGCTCAGCATCCCTCCTGCTCCCTTGGAATGATTGTTGCTTCTGTTGTTGCTCTTTCCCGATCCATTATGATTATTATTGTAAATTCCCACTCCATTTCTTCCATAGCCCTTTGCTTCCCAGAGGTGGTGCTTTAGGCAAGCCCCTCCAGCCTGGGAAGGGGCTTTTGGCTCCAGACTCAGTCCCAGTCCCCATGAGCAGCTGGAGCTGTGCTGTCCCCAGCAGGTGCCTTTCCTTCCTTTCCTGCTGCACTTTGGCTTTTTGAGGGCTCTCTAGGGGGCTGAGGGAGAAGTTCTTTGTCATTCCAGGGCAGCATAAGCCCTGATCCCAGTCAAAGCAGGAGGAATCATTCCATCCTTGTTTTTGGATACACCTTTGGTGTTCTCTCTCTTTTGCTGACACTGTGTGGTGAAGCAGCAGCTCCCTGGAATAACTTTTATTTGTAAAACAATGAATTCCCTGCTGGAATCCCAGTCCCAGCCCCCCAGATCAAGGTGCAGTTTAAGGCCTTACACCCTGACCAGGACAAGTTCCTGTCCTTAGACATGGAAAACAGGGGAAAACTCAGACTGGATTGGAGCCAGCATCCAGAATGGGGAGAGTGAGGCAGCGTGCTTGGCCCAGGCTGGGGCTGGTACAGGGGGTGTTCCCCATAGGATGACACCCGTTTGGAGCAGATGCTTCTCTTCCTTTGTCCAAAGTCCAATGGCAAAGGAGTGAAGAACCCACAAGTGGGGCCTGGAAGGAAAACAGTTCTGTTAAAATTAGGCAAAGAATGCACTAAGAAAAAATGGACATCCTTTTTAGATATGAAAGTAAGTAGGGGAAAAATGTTGAAAAAGAGCTCTTTTATTTGGTGCCACCTCTCATTGTTTTATGGATAAAACCCTCTAGTGAGCAATCAGAACAGGAATGGGAAAGCCAGGAGCCTTTGACTTCCACAGTGGACTTAATTGCCATGCTTAATTTCAACAATTTCTTCTCTCTCTCAGGCCAGGAAAACCCACTTAACTTGTCCCATCTTTGCCAAAAGCTTTGGTGTTTGAGCAGCCAAACCCAATGGGCTCTGGCCCCACCAGCCTGTACTGGAGGGCCCCTGGTCCTGCCCATGGTGTGGGATGAATCCCCAGTTGTCCCCAGAGGGGGCTGCCCTGGTCCCTGCAGTGCCCAGCACCTGAGACACACAGAGAGCCCTGTCCAAAGGGGCTCCTTGTCAGGAATGTGGCAGCAGCCCCAGGAGCAGGCTGGAGGTGAGAACTGGGGCTGTGTTTGAGACTGACCAGCTCAGCTCAGTGTTTACCTGTGGGGGGAGTTTGGCCCCCCATGCTGAGTTGAAGCTGGATCAGGGTGACAGATGCTGCATTTTGGGCACCCTGAGAGTTTCTCTCCCCCTTGGAGATTTCCTGCAGGGATGGGGCAGGGCAGGGAGCAGAATTAACCCTGCACCTCCCGTGGGCACTGCTGGCCTTTGTCTCTCTGCTGTGCCATCAGCCTGTGGGAATTTGCTGCTGCTGCTGCCACCCCACCTGGGGGCTGCGTGCTCCTGGCAGCCCTTCCCAGCCCCACACCCAAGCTCCAGCGCTGCCTCCAGGCTGTGTTGGGAGAGTTTGCTGGGAATGTGCCTCATCCCTGGGAGTATCCTTTCCTTCCAGAGTGGCTGGATGGAGCTTCTGGGCTTGTCAGCTTCAGAGTTTGCTTGCAAAAGTCACTGCAGGGAAGAATGACAAGGAGGTTTGTCAGAGTGCTGCTGTCAGACCCCACCTGCCAGTCTGTGCTTTGGCTTGGAGGTTGTTGTGTATTGGCCCTGCAGGGAATGAATGTCCCCTTCCCACCTCAGCCCAGCAGATCCCAAGGGCTCTTCCTGGAGTACTTACTCTTTGCTTCCCTTTGGGATAACTTAATCTGCACCCTTCCAGGAGCAATTCCTTGGCTTCTCCTGGAGAAAACCCCATGGCAGAGGCAGTGTGCAAAGGAGCCCCGAGCTGTGCTTGGAGCAGGGAGTGCTGAGAGCTGCATGTGCCTCTGCTGCCCCAGGCTGGCAGTATCCCCATGGAACAGACTGGGCAAATGGCATTAGAGGGAGCACAATCCCTTCCTGGAAGAGGTTTTCTCCTCTGCAGATCAGGCATGGGGCAGGAAGGGAACTTTGGAGATCAGCTGCTTTCCCCCAGAAAGCATCACTCACACCAGCATGGATGACATGACCTGTGCCCACTGCTCACCATGCACCTGGCCAGAATCAAGAGCAAAGGTTGGTTTGGGTGTGAGCACTTGAAATAACTTTGAAAGAGAAGCAATCACCTTTTGCTGCTTCTTTCTTTCTTGCAGATGCTGGGATTGCCTCTGGGCACATGGGCTGAGCTCTCCCTGCAGGGAACTGTCAGGCCTTAACAGCTGTGAGGTTGTGTTCTTCTCAGTGGGGAACTGGAAATAATTATTAATTAATTGCAGAAATGTTTTCTGAACCTTTCCCCTTTCCTGGTAGATCTTCTCTCTCTGCCTCTGAATTTACAGCTGTTCCCTGGTGTCATTGGCCCTGCCTGAATTCCTTGCAGCTCCTCACTGGGAAAACCTGGGATGACTTTGAGGGGACAGAGGAGACATTTTCAGCTGAAAACCTGGGGTGACTGAGAGGGGACACAAGAATTGTTTGTGTAGGAAAATGGGAGGGGATGTCAAGCAGAGCAAGGTGGCATTTTTGAGGGAAAAGCTGAGGTGATGTTTAGGGGAAAGAATGCACATTTTTGGGGCAGAAAAGAGTTAATATTGTACAGGAAGGAAAAACTGGGGGGTAAAACTTGATGTAATCTGTAGGGGACAGAATGAATATTTTGGAGCAAAAATGAGGTACTCAGTAGTAGACAAAGAAGGAAAATTTTGGAGGCCAAACTTGACAAAGTCTCAAGAGCAGAGAATGAACACTTGGAGGGAAAAAGGAGGTGATGAATACTGAGCACGTGGGGAAAATTTGGGGGCTAAATCTGAGCTAATCTCTAGGGGAGAGCATGAACACACTGAGGTAACATGAGGGAATCAGTTGTGGGCAGATAGGGAAACTTGTGTAAAAATAATATTAAATAAGCTGTAGAAAGAACATTTTGAGGTAAAAATGAGGTAAGCAGTAGTAGACAGATGGAAAACTTTGGGGGTAAATCTTGATAGAAGCTACATGGTAGAAAGGAAATAAATATTGAAGGAAGAATGAGGGAGTCAGTAGTGGACAGGTAGGGGAATTTTGGGGGGTCAAACTTGAAATGATCTAAAGGTTGAGAATGAATCTTTTTTTGTAAAAATGAGGTAATAAGTTGTGGACATTTCAGGAAAATTTTGGGGGTTAAACTTGAGGTAATCTCTAGGGAGAGTGTGACCACTGACATGAACTGAGGCAATCACTGGGGCTAGGCAAGGAAATTTGGGGTGTAAAACTTGGGAAGATCTGTAGGGCAAAGAATGAACATATTGAGGAAGCGATGAGGTGATCAGTAGTCAAGATGAGGTAGAATGTGGGGGGCAAACCCTGAGGTAATTATGTAGGAACCATAAGTGGTTTTGAGAAAAAATCTGACCTAATTTGTAGGGGACAGAATGAACATTTTGGGGGTAAGACAGACATAACCTGCGTGGTTTGGGTTTTAAAATCTAGTCAGTGCACAGGGGACAAAATAGACATTTTGGTAATAAAATCTGAGTTCATCTGTAGAAGAAAGAACTCATGTTTTGAGGTAAAAAGGAGGTGATCAGAACTGGGCAGGTAGGGAAAACTGAGGGGGTAAAATGTGAGGTCATCTCTAGGAGAGAGCAGGAGCATCCTGAGGTAAACTGAGGGAATTGCTGTGGACAGGTGGGTAAATCTGGCAGGTAAAACTTGAGGGAATCTCCATGGTAGAAAATGAGTATTTGGAGGTAAAAATAAAGTACTCAGTCAGTGGTGGAGATGTACGGAAAATGTTGGAGGTAAAATCTGAGGTGATCTGTAGCAGAGAGAATGCACTTGATGGGGTAAACTGAGGTAATCACTTATGGACAGGTAGGGAAGTTCAGAGGGGTAAAAATTGAAAGCATCTGTAGGGCAAAGAATGAAAAGATTGAGGTGGGAATGAGGAAAGAGGTAGTGGACAGGTGGGGAAAGTTTTGGGGGCAAATCTTGTGGTAATCTCCAGAGCAGAGAAAGAATGCTTCCTTGTAAAAAATGAGGAACTCAGAAGGAGGCAGATGGGGACATTTTGGGGGTAAAATCTCAGGTCATCTCAAGGTGAGGGAAGGACTATTTGGAGGTCAACTCAGCACTCACTGTGTCTTCCTTCCTTGGCATCAGCTGGCAGGGAAGGGAGAAGAGGCCTCAGGCTGGAGAGGGGCAGGAGAAAGGCACTGTGGGCAAAGGCACCTCCCTGGCATCCCCAGGGCACCTGTGGGGAACACAGCGGACACTTGGGGTTGCAAAGGGAGGTGATGGCATTGTCCCTTTGGGGGATGCTGGCATTTAGATCATTCCATCCATTTGCCTGCTGACATTTCCCAGCCCAGGGGCTTTGGCTGCCAGGGCAGCACAAAGATTGTTCCCTGGGTGGTGGGCAGATTTGGGGGTTGGCTTTGCTAGTTCAGATGAATTCTACCCAAAGCCCTGAATTCCCTGCTGAATTGCCACTGGCATAGCCTCCCAGCGCCTCCTGGAGCATGGATATTCCCATGCAGAGCTGCCTATTTAACACCAGCTGTGGCAGGAACCAGCAGAGCTTCCAGGGAAGCTCAGCAGGGTCAGGGCAAGGACAGCTTCATGTTCCATAGAATTTGCTGTTTGTAACCCTCATCCCCCAGCCCCCCCCCCCCCAATGTCCCTGGGGGCACCTGACAGAGTTCCCTGGAATTCAGCTGCCTGCACCCCCCGAGCTGGGGCTCCAGGTGATATTTGAAAGCAGGAACAGGCGCTGGCTGGACATAGTCCCAGCCCGTGCTGAGGCAGCCCCTGTGCCCACGGGAGGACTTCTCTCCCTGCAGGAGCTGATTTCATTCCAGAGCCTCAGGAGTGGCCTCTGCAAGTTCTTTTCCCTCAGGAAAGGGATGCACATCCCTGCCTTCAGGGCACCTGCAGTGGGAGCCACCTGGGAAAGCTTTCCATCAGTTGTGCAGTTCCAGCTGGCTCCCCAAAAACTCCCAACTCAATCCAAAGAGATTTCTCTGACTCTGACCTTTCATTTGAAGGCATCTCTGAGGGCATTGCTTGGCATTTCATTGCTGTGGGGGAAGCTTGCCTTGGCTTTAACACTGCTGAGGGATGATGGCCTCAGGCTGGAAGGGAAGGCATTTTGGGTGGCTGGGACATAGCTGGCAGGTGTGTGGGAGGTCAGCACTGGGAATTGCTGTCTGAGCCCCTCTGCAAACAGCCCATTCTGACATTGCCCAGTGCCAGCTGTTCTTTGGGGCATTTTTGGGGTGTCAGTGGGGTCTGTCGGGACTGAAGCATCTCTGGGTGCCTGTTCAGAGCAGCCCCTGGCCGAGGGGCCGCGGGCAGCCCTTTATCCATGTCCATCCCAGCGCTGCCCGGGCAGCCCAGTGCCCGTTCCGGGGATGTGTGTTTGGCACACTGCGTGCCACGGGCAGGACACTGCAGGCACAGCTCCTCTCTGCAAATCCAAAGCACAAGAGCTGCTGCTTCCCTTCCTGGGCCTCCTGGCCTTCTCCTTCCCCCCATTCCCTGCCAGCTGGGACACACGGAAGGAGCACCAAGGAACACTCCTGGCAGTGAGCAGGAGTTGCTGAGAGCTCTGTGCAGCTCTGGGCCACAAAAGCTGGCCCGGCCTCAGCAGCCCCTGGGATTTTGGGCTGTGAACACTCACCTGTGGGAAAGGCCCCTCTGCAGGCAGGAGCAGCCCTGACCCTCTCCAGAAGAGCTTTGGCTGTGGAGCAAGTGAACCCTCAGGACTTGCCTTGCTCATTTCTCCCTGGAAAGGGCCATGGAACAAGTACCTTTGCAGCTGTTGGGTAAATCCTGGAAAGGGCAGGAAGTCAGGGTTATGGGAAGAGTTCAGTGCTGTCACACAACTGCTCACCTGTGTTGTTGCATGATGAGGTGCTGGCCATGGAGCTCTGCCCTATGGCAATTACAGGGGCTGGTGTGGCAAGCAGCATTAGCATAAAAGAAGGAGTTGTATTTGCATAGGAATGATCTTGCTGGCACTTGGCATTCCTATCCCAGGCAGGACATTGCCAGGAGCTGAGATTGGCTTGGCTGGAGCAGGGTGCTGAGAGTGCCCAGGTGTGGGTTCAGTGGCCAGAGGAGCCATTCACATAAGGGTTCGACTTGGTGGTCCTTGTGTAGCCATTGCCACTCAGGATCTCCTGTGCTCTGGAAATAAAGAAGAAACATTTTTCCCTGGCCTTTTAAAGCCAGAGGTTTTTGCAGTGGAGCGTGCAAGCCGCAGAGAAAGCGGGGGGGGAGGAAGGAGAGCATCAGGTCTCAAGCGGCAGTTGTGGGATGAGCGGCTCAAGCAGCAGCGAGCCCCGGCGAGGCCCCGGTCCCGCAGCGGGCGCAGTCAGAGCAGGAGCGGCAGCAGCGGCCTCGGCGCCAGCGGCCGGGCCGGGGGAGCGGCTCGTCCCGCTGCAGGCGCGCTGGTTGGGCGGGGGCGCGGCGGGCGGGAGGCCCCCGGGGGAGCGGCCCGGGGCAGGGGGTGCGGCGGCCTCGGCAGTGCCGGGGCTGGGGGAGCTCCGCGTCCCCGCGGGGGCTGCGGGCGGGGCCGGGCCGGGAGCGCCGGCGCTCCGGTTGCGCCAGGGGGCGCCCCACAGGGCGGGCGGCGCTGAGGGAGCGGCGGCCTCGGGGGGTGCCGGGGCGGGCACGGGCGGTCCCCGCGGCCCGGCCGCTTCCAGGCGCGATCCAGCGCCTGCTGCGGGGAAGCGCCGCCCTCCCGGCGGGCCCGGCACCGGCACGGCCCCGGCTCCCCACGGCCGCAGCGGGAGCGTAGCCGGAGCTCCGGCGGGAGCCCAGCCCCGCGCTGGCCGCAGCCGGAGCGGCAGCGCCGGGCTCGGCGCCAGCGCCAATCCCGGAGCGGCACTTGCCAGCCGCGGCGATCCCGATGCCTAATGCCATCCCCCATCCCACCTCAGTTCTCCGGCCCCGGCAGCCGCACCCCGCCCGCCGAGGGACAAGCGGCTCGGCCCGGGACCCCCAGCAGACACCGACAGGACCCAGCCCCGAATCCCAGGGCCCGGGTCCCGTTCCCACCTCAGCGCCTCGGGCTCGGCGCAGCGCCGGGAGCAGCCCCCGGTGCCGGGCTCCGCACAGCGCTCCGAACGACGGTCCCGCCACAGCCCGGGAGGAGCAGGATGAGCATCCACCGCACAAAGCGGAGCGGGCGCGGATCCGCCGGCATTTACGGGCGCGGGCGGGGCGGGGCGGGCCCGGCACAGGTGTGAAGGGCGGGGTCCGCACAGGTGCGCGGGGCCCCAGAGCGGCTGCGCGGGGCGGGGCCGAGGGGATTTAAGCCTCGGGAATCGGCGCCGCCGCCATTTGCTCCCTCGGCGCTCGGTGGGAACGGTTGTGGCCGGACCGGGCTCTAGATCTCTGTATTTCCATATTTCTATGTCTCTGTAGTTCTTTTCCTTTATATTTGTGTTAGTTTGTCTTCTTCTAACCCTTCTCCGTTCTCCCCCCTCTGCCTCCCCTCCCCCACCCCCTACACCCCCCCCCCCTACCCCCCCCCCTCTCCCCCCTAGCCCTCCCCTCCCTCCCCCCCCGGCCCGGTCCCCCCCATCCCCCCTCCCTGTCCCCCTACACACCCCAACCCTGCCCTACCCCTCCACCCTCTCTCCCCTTCTCCACCGTTCCTTCGCCCCCATCCCGGGTCCCCCCTGCCCCCTCACCCTGCTCCCCTTCCCCTCCCAGTTCCCCCCACCTGCCCTCAATCCTCTCCCTCCGTCTCCCACCTTTCCTTCCCCCTCCACCTCCCCCTGTTCCTCTTCCCTCGTTTCCCCTCTGCACCTTGACCCCCCACTTGTGCTCCGTCCTCGTCTTCCCCCCGCCTCCTTTCCTGTCCCCCCATCCCACCTCTCCCTGCACACCCCGAACCCCCCACCTGCGCTCCTTCTTTGACCCCCTCTGCTCCCTTATTCCCATCCTCTGTCCCGTCTTTCCCCCGCAGCCGCGGGGCACGGGGCGCCGGAGAATAAAGCCCAGAGGGCCGGAGCCCGGCGCCCCTGCCCTCGCTGGAGCCCCACACGGGCCGGGCCCGCTCGGCGGGTCCCCCGTGCAGTACAAAAACAGCGCCGGGGCTCCGGCTTTCCACACATCACACTGGGGATCCCCTCCTCAGGAGGGGTTCCCGGGGGGGTGGTGGGTTTCGGGGAGGGTGGTGGGTTGGGGTGGGCCCCCTCCTCAGGAGGGGGTCCCGGGGGGGTGGGTGGGTTTCAGGGAGGGTGGTGGGTTGGGGTGGGCCCCCTCCGGAGGAGGGGGTCCCGGGAGGGGGTCAGGGTGGGCCCCCTCCGGAGGAGGGGGTCCGGGGGAGGGGGGTGGGGCGGAGGGGGGACTTTCCCCCCTCCAGTCCCCGCCCCCTCTCCCGGACCCCCTCCTCCAGACGGGCCTCACCCCAGCCCCCTCCCCGGGACCCCCTCCTCCGGACCGGGGCCTCGGGGAGGGGGGGGGAAGCAGAGGGGGGTCACGTCACTCTGTGGCATGAACAGACATAGAGACCACAGGCCAAACCAACAGCCCCTCCCGCCCGGACCCCCCCACCCCCCCCTCCCCCCGGGGCCCCGGTCCGGAGGAGGGGGTCCCGGGAGGGGGCCGGGGTGAGCCCCCTCCGGAGGAGGGGGTCCGGGAGAGGGGGCGGGGACTGGAGGGGGGGAAAGTCCCCCCTCCGCCCCACCCCCCTCCCCCGGACCCCCTCCTCCGGAGGGGGCCCACCCTGACCCCCTCCCGGGACCCCCTCCTCCGGAGGGGGCCCATCCCACCCACCCCCCCGGGACCCCCTCCTAAGGAGGGGGCCCACCCCAACCCCAACCCACCACCCTCCCCGAAACCCACCACCCCCCCGGGAACCCCTCCTGAGGAGGGGGCCCACCCCAACCCACCACCCTCCCCAAAACCCACCACCCCCCCCGGGAACCCCTCCTGAGGAGGGGATCCCCAGTGTGATGTGTGGAAAGCCGGAGCCCCGGCGCTGTTTTTGTACTGCACGGGGGACCCGCCGAGCGGGTCCCCCGTGCGAGGCTCCAGCGAGGGCAGGGGCGCCGGGCTCCGGCCCTCTGGGCTTTATTCTCCGGCGCCCCGAGCCCCGCGGCTGCGGGGGAAAGAGGGAACGGGGAGGGATGAGATGGGGTAGGGAGAGGAGTCGGGGTGGGTTGGGGAGAACGAGGGGGGAAGGGAAAGGTCGGGTGAGGGGGAGGGATGATGGTCAGAGGAGGAGGAAGAGAGGGGAGTCGGGTTGGGGAACGGGGTACGGAGAGGGGAGAAAGGAGGGGTGAGGGAGAAAGGAGGCGGGGGGGGTCGGGGATGCACAGGGGAGCAGGGAGAGAGGGTGGGGGGGCGCTGGGGAGAGGGCAGGCAGGGGGCTGGGAGAGACAGGGAGGGTGTGGGGGAGAGAGAAAGAAACTGGGGGGGGTAGGAAAGAGGTGATAAGCGGGGGAAGAAGGAGGAGGATAAGGGCAGGAGAAACAGGGGGAAGAAAGAGGGGGAAGAAAGAGGGGGAGCGGGGGCCTCTCCCGGGCCACGCCGGGGGAGCCCGGCCCGGCCGCAGCCTCCCCGAGCTCTGAGGGAGCAAATGGCGGCAGGGGCGATTTCGGGGGCTTAAATCACCTCGGCCCCGCCCTGCGCAGCCGCCCTGGGACCCCGCGCACCTGTGCGGACCCCGCCCCGCGCACCTGAGCCGGGCCCGGCCCCGCCCCTGAAGCCGCCCCCGGCCCCGCTCGGCCCCGCCCGGCCCCGGGGCCCGCCCTGCCCGGCACGGGGGCGGCTCCATCGCTCGGGGCCCCGCCCCTCTCTCCCGGGCCGGGCCCGCCCCGCGCACCGGGGCCGCACCGGGGCCGCTCTCGGGACCCTCCCCTCCGCTGACAGACCCGGCCCCGCTCGCTCCCGCTCCTTGCCACGCTCGGCAGCCACCGAGGCCGCCGCCCTCTCGGCTCAGCCGGCACCGGGCGGCAGCAGCGCCGCCCAGCTCAGCCCGGGGGCAGGCACAGAGCACAGGGAAAAGCCGGCTCCGGGCGCTCTGCAGCTCCTGCAGCCCGAGCGTCTCGGCTCCTGCGGCCAGGCGCTTGCTGCTTTCCTTCCTACAGAAAAACGCCGGCTCCTTATTCTCAAAACCTGCGGATCTCTATTCCCAGCTTCTTATATTCCTGTATGCGACAGAGTAGAGAGAGAGGGCTGGCTCATTTCAAAATGAATTTACATCTACATCAGTAGCATTTGCCTATAGATGTAAAAATGAAGAACTGAACACGTTTTAGTATTCTGCACACATCCCTCCCTGGGAGGAATGGTAAAAAGTTAAAAACAAATGAAACTTTAAAAGTAGAAAGTTAGAAACAAAGTTACAACGGCAGAAATTTAGAAACAAACAAAGAGGTAAAATACAAGAAACAAACAAATTTCTAAAGGGAGAAAGTTGAAAACAAACAAAGTTAGAAACAAACAAACAAAAAAATTAGAAACAAACAAAATTAGAAAGGTAGAAATTTAGAAACAAAGTCAGAAAGGCAAGTGTTGAGCCTTTGACAGGGTACCCCTCCTTCTCGGACCAGGGTGAAAGAGCAGAGGAGGCTGCTGTTCTGCTAAGTTCTTTATTTCACGGTCTCACAGCTGTCTTGAAGGCAGAGTTCGAATGGGGTTACATGATACAGCCAAGCAGCAGCAGCAGGCAAAAACAGCTTCTTCTATATGCTCCATACACTCTATTTTTTCTTATAGAAGTGTGGATTCTATTTGTTCATTGACCAGTAAGATTAACACACGATTCTAGTTTTCCTTAAACCCATCCCGGTCTAATTCTAACAGTCGTAAGCCTCACACAAGTGTCATCTGCCCTTGTTCCATAAGGAATCCCTCTACAGACAGGGAGTTGTCACCGGCCCCGTGCTCATGGGCTGCAGGGGACACCCGCACTGAGGAGGAAATGGAAATGGGAAAGAGGGAACTGCAACCTGATGGGACGCACCTCTGGCACCACATTTCCTCTTCTTCCTGCTGTCTCGGAAAACCCCAAGCAAATCCGGTCCCTCAGACCTTGCTTCCCTGAACACCAGGAGAGCCGGTGCTTTACCCAGATCCCAGTGCCCTGCACGGCTGCGCTGACACGAGCACAGGCCGATCGCTCCGCCCAGCACCATCCCTCATTTTCTTCCCATTGCTCCCCAAGCGTCCCCAAACCACCCCAGCGTGTCTGTGCCGGGGCCAGGGCCTGCCCCGAGCCCGACCAGAGCCCTGCACCAGCTCCCACCTCCGGGTGAGCTGGGAATGCACTGAGAGCTCGGCTCCCCGGGCTCCCCAGCACCCAAACCGGTCCTCAGACACACAGAAATGCCCAACCTGCCCCTCTGGGCACAGCCAAACACCACAATTCCATCATCCCCAAGCAACTCTGGCACTTGCCTCTTCACCTCCGCCCATTTCCAGTAGCCGGGGCTAGGACCGGGCTGTCAGAAATAGCATTCCCTAGGCAGTTCATCCCAGCACAGAGGAGAAGAGGAGCCTGTCCCTGACCCACACCATGGGCAGGACAAGGGGGGCCCTAGCTGGCTTTGCCTACTCCAGCACCACAGCTCTTGGTCCCAAAGATGGGGCGAGTTCAGTGGTTTTTCCTGTCCTGAAAGAGAGCAGAAAAGGGAAGTTAATCCCACTGTGGAATCCAAGACTCCTGCATTTCCTATTTCTGCTCTGATTGCTCACCGTGGAGTTTTAGCCATGGAAAAAAAAGGAGAATGACACCATATCAAATAAAAAGTTGATTAATCCACGTAGGGGCTGTGGAGAGGATACAAAGGAGCTTTTCCATGATTTTGGGGCTTGAAGAGGGACTGAATTTCCCTCAAAGCTGGGAAGGGCCTGAGGATAATAAAGCAAAGGAGCAGCTTCATCTCTCCCTGGCAGAGAGCTCGGGGCTCCATTATGGATACAAATCAATCCCAGCAGGATTTCAAAGGGTTTCTTTAGGATGTCAGGTCCCTCTTTATCAGATCCCTGCTGGGATTCAGGGCCTGCCTGGTCACGGGGTGCTTTGATAAGGGCTGGATTTAAATCCCAGATCTGAGAACAGACATGAAAGGTCCCTGGGTTTTCTAGGGGGTTGAAAAACTCAAGCTGGATTCGCTGCAGAGCTGAAAAATCAGGGTAAGAGAGAGCAAGGAGTGGCCAGCAGGCCCAGGCTCCTGATCACGCCCCTGGGATCCACGGGATCCATAGGATCCACGGCCTCTGGCACGCTGCTCCAGCACCCTGCAGGGTGACTGACAGCCGGGCAGGGGAAGGAGCCACCAGCAGCTCTGCCATGTGCACCATCATTCACCTTGCACGTGGCCTAAACAGCCACCAAGCACTGATGGACTGACTGAGCCGAAAATATCGGAGAGATCTCAGTTTGCACTCCAAATTCCCTGCAGCCTGTTCCCTTCCTGATCCATCCCTTCAAGCAGCAAGAGTGGAATTCCTTCCATCGTTGCTCTTTCCCTCCTGTTTTCCACTCAACAAGAAAAAGAGCAGCCACGTGAACAGGAGTAAAAGCCCCAAACCCACAAAAAAGCACATTCTCAGCATCACTAATCCCTGCCAAACTGCCAGGAACCTTCCAAAACTACATCCAAGCTTGGAAACAGGGATCCAGTTGTTTGTTTAAGCAGCTATTGATCCAGTCTCTTCCAGCTAATTAAACTATTCACTATTTAAACTCATTAAACTGCTCATCCTGCTCCTGGCAGCCAGAGGCAAAGAAGAAATCGTGTCTAGATTAAATGGTGTTGGTGAATGTGCCCATCCCAGTCCTTGGAGAGGTTGGAATTGCATCCCTGTTCCTCTGCTCTCTTTTCCTTCCTTTTTCCTGCAGTGATTCCCACCCGGATTCCTCAGCTCCAGCTCTCTGAGCAGCCTCAGGGGGAGCATTTCATCCCCTTGGAGCCAACTCCATTTGTTGCATCCTTCATGCCTCAACCACCCCTAAAAGCAGGCAAGTGCTGATGGGCAGTGCAGCTGCTTCCACTTGGGAATGTTTCCAGTGGAACAGGGAGGGAATTCTGAGAAGCTTCCACCCACTGCACGTTATTGCTGGATAAAAGGTGAGGCAGCAAAGGATCAACAAAGGGAGATTTCAGCAAGACAAAGTCCAGACAGAGAGGCTGCAAGTGTGGCTGGGGCTGCTAAACTGGGAAAACTGCAAGGTCAGGCTGTGGGAACATGGATTATACTGAGGTCTGGAACTGGTGTTGGGAAGAGAGGGAGAAGGAGAAGGAGAAGGAGAAGGAGAAGGAGAAGGAGAAGGAGAAGGAGAAGGAGAAGGAGAAGGAGAAGGAGAAGGAGAAGGAGAAGGAGAAGGAGAAGGAGAAGGAGAAGAAGGAGAAGGAGAAGGAGAAGGAGAAGGAGAAGGAGGAGAAGGAGAAGGAGAAGGAGAAGGAGAAGGAGAAGGAGAAGGAGAAGGAGAAGGAGAAGGAGAAGGAGAAGGAGAAGGAGAAGGAGAAGGAGAAGGAGAAGGAGAAGGAGAAGGAGAAGGAGAAGGAGAAGGAGAAGGAGGAGGAGAAGGAGAAGGAGAAGGGCCCGAAGTAACTGCACAGTGAATTTCCTTACCATGAGCCAGGCTCATTCCCTGAGCTGACCAATATCTCCGAGCTCCCCTTCATGGCACAGCCCTGCCAGTAAAGAACAGAAGTTCCTGCTGCTCCCACTGGAATTCTGTAGCGTGCCTGGCATTCCATACGTTCTGCTGCCTGAGAATTCCTGCAGCCGTCCTCGGGAAGAGCAGTTCACTGCCACAGGAGGAACAAGAGGAAAGCAGCTGCCACTCTCGGGTTCTGTGCCCTGTAAAAAGTAAAAGCAGATAAAGATCAAAGCTCCATAAAGCTGGAACCATCTCCAACCTCGGGACAGCACTTCTGTGGGAAAAGCGTAGATGGGCAATTAGGAAGGAGATCATCATGCAAATGGGCAAGGGGGAGGAATTAAATTCTGCTGCTTTCTGATTGAGGCCTGCTTCAATTTGCAGCCTTTATAATATCAGCTTAATGGGACTTTTTGTGCTTTAAAGAGGTTTTTATTAGCTGGGGGTTGTCCCTGCCTGGACTGAGGCACAGCACAATGAGTCTCCTGCCTCCTGAAGCCGTGTCGTTATCCCAGCATCTGAAATTAAAAACCAGCACTCTGGGAAACCTCTCTACTCTGAGGAGAAGTGTGAGGAGCGTTTGGGTCTGTGGAAAGCCTGGAACAGCTCTGAGAGACACCAAACATCCTGTGGATCCCAATAAACAGCAAAACATTCCAGCAGCTCCTTCCAACACCGCCCTTGTAGGGAACTCTGTCACCCCAGTGGGTATTTGTGGGAGTAAGGAAGAAATCCCACTAATGACCTCAGTGTGATCACCTCTGGTTCGTCTGGGGATAAATCTCCTTTATCCTTCTGGGAGAATAAAGGAATCCAATGCTGCCTTAATCCCCAGCTCCTCAGAGTCTGCATTTCCAGAATCCATCTCCTGGCCCAGCATGGGAAGGGTTGTCCAGCGCTGGAACAGCTGCCCAGGGCAGTGGTGGAGTCACCAACCCTGGAAGTGCTCATAAAATACATGGATATGGCACTTGAGTGTTCATAAAATACCTGGGGAAATACATGCGTAAATATAGGGATAAATTCATGGGTACATACGTGGATAAAAATATGGATAAATGTATATGGATAAACATATATGGATAATCCATGGATAAATATAGGGATAAATATGTAGGGATAAATATGTATGGATAAATACAGACCTTGCATCCCTGAACACCAGGAGAGCCGGTGTTTTACCCAGATCCCAGTGCCCTGCACGGCTGCGCTGACACGAGCACAGGCCGATCGCTCCGCCCAGCACCATCCCTCATTTTCCTCCCACGGCTCCCCAAGCATCCCCAAACCACCCCAGCGTGTCTGTGCCGGGGCCAGGGCCTGCCCCGAGCCCGACCAGAGCCCTGCACCAGCTCCCACCCCCGGGTGAGCTGGGAATGCACTGAGAGCTCGGCTCCCCGGGCTCCCCAGCACCCAAACCGGTCCTCAGACACACAGAAATGCCCAACCTGCCCCTCTGGGCACAGCCAAACACCACAATTCCATCATCCCCAAGCAACTCTGGCACTTGCCTCTTCACCTCTGCCCATTTCCAGTAGCCGGGGCTGGGACCGGGCTGTCAGAAATAGCATTCCCTAGGCAGTTCATCCCAGCACAGAGGAGAAGAGGAGCCTGTCCCTGACCCACACCATGGGCAGGACAAGGGGGGCCCTAGCTGGCTTTGCCTACTCCAGCACCAAAGCTCTTGGTCCCAAAGATGGGGCGAGTTCAGTGGTTTTTCCTGTCCTGAAAGAGAGCAGAAAAGGGAAGTTAATCCCACTGTGGAATCCAAGACTCCTGCATTTCCTATTTCTGCTCTGATTGCTCACCGTGGAGTTTTAGCTATGGAAAAAAAAAGGAGAATGACACCATATCAAATAAAAAGTGCCCTTTCCCAGCATTTTTATTCCAGGCATTAAAAGGATGCTCATTTCTCTTCTAGCATTGTTTCCCTCATTTTAGGAGAACCGTTTTCATCCCAGGCCCCACTCGTCAGTTGTTCGATCCTCTGGCACTGGATTTGGACAAAAGAAGGGACGCACCTGGACTGCAGGAAATCACTGAGAGAAACCCTTCCAAAACGTGACAGAGAAAAACAACAGGACATGCAGGAAGACACATCCCTCATTTGCACGTCTGGAACGCTTTTCTAAAGACTTCTCTGCATCTGGATGCTCTTTGCTCTTGGCTTTCTTCACAGGAATGCATTTGCTGCTAAACACGTCTCAGACCCTTACCTGATCGGGATAAGGTGGGATGGAGATGAAGACTCCCACAGGGAATAGCCAGGGAGATGCAGGGCCTGGGAACATCAAGGACGGAGAAGAGAAGGAACAGGGATTGTTTTTCTTGTTTAGAGCCAGCAGTGCTGTGAGCTTGGAGAACACACGGCACCGCAGGGATCCAGGGCAGGAGCGGGATAACTGCGGGATAAGGGGAATCTGCTCCCACTCCAGGGCTGTGCCAGTGAAGGAGGGGAATTTTTTAGTGCCTTCATTACACACAAAAACCAAACCCAGCACCACCGAGCTGGACTTTCGTGAGCTGCAAAACAAAGCGGCCCCTGGCCTTTGGGGGAACACAACCTCACCGAGTCACGGAGCCAGGGGATGACACTTGGGAATGATCCTGGCTGCTGCCTGCAGGCAAATCGGATGAGGGAGCCACAGGAGCTGTGGGGTTTCCTGCTCTTCCTGCAACGCCATCGGTCCAGACCAGGAGACCTTTCCTGGAACAGATCTTCCCTGTAAAGGGAGCTACACCAAAGCTCAAGCCCTCATTTAGAGACCCTTGGAAAAGCAAAGGTGAGAGGGGATTACCTGGAGCCCCAGGGGACCGAGGCGAAGGCGATGAAGAAGCAGACAGCAAAGTGCTTCCACTGCTTCTCACTCCAGCAAAGGGAACATCCCTGGAATTTCATGTCCGGCGTCGCTCCCAAACCCCACAGGTGAACCCACACGTACTCCAGGACTGATCTCCTTCAAACTTCCAGCAGCACAGACTCACCGGGAGGAACTGCGATCCAAGGACACACATCAGCAACCGTCTTCCCGCTTGCCCCTCTCTCCACATTTTCCCTTTCCAGCGGGATGCAGGTGCCACCCCCCAGAGGCAGGAAAACTGCCTTGCAATCCGCTACAAAACCTGCCTGGAAAGCCCAGGATGCCCGGAGCCAGCAGCCGTTTCTCCTGGAGCTCCTGCTGACAGGCATTTGAAGCCTGCTGTGCCTCACAGCTGCTTTTCTGCCAAGGGCATTCCCATCTTTTCTTTTTTAGCCCAAAGAAAGGTTTGCAAAGCTGAGTTTTGTGAGAAGCGCTTCATATTTGGATCATTCTTAACTTGGAGTTTCCCTTGGCACCAAAATCAGGGGCTCACCTTTTGCTTGGAGCTTGGCTGAAGTCCTCAGCAATGCCAGGGAATGTGGCCATTGGAGGCTTTGGGCAGATTTGGCTCATCTGCCTTTTTAGGCCTTGTTTCTTTCTCTCAGCCTTCCCACTGGATTGTGGCCTCCGAGGAATACGTAAAATCCCATTCCATTCCTATTCTTTCGGACAATTTTTTGTACCGTCCCTGTACAAAACGAGGCCCCCTGTTCGGATGCTTTTCCCCACCGTTCCCCGGCACTTTTATCTGCCGGTGCATTCCCTGCGTTGCTTGGGCTCTTCCCAGCTCTCTGAGCTCCTTCACAAGGCAGGAGATCGATTTGGCCCAGGAACTAAACCCTCCCGAGGAATTGTCTGATGCCATCTCCGCATTTGACACCTGATCCTTGTGCTCAAAGGATCCCTCTTTCTTCCCTTCAGCCAATTCCAAGGCTCGCTGCCCCCAGCTGCGATCAGGCCCCAGCCTGATCCCTGCAGTCTTCCCTGCCGGGATCCTGCTCAGGAATCCCTGGGCTACAAATGTAAGAATTCGTTCTTCCCACCCCTGCCCAGTTCCAAAGGATTTGGTGTCTGCCTTACCCGGCTGGAGCCTGCTTCCAACTCTGTTCTTGCTGCTTCTGCTGCTTTCCAGTTCCCAGGAATTCCACCGACGGAGCGACAGCGTTTTCCAGCTCCGCCAGGATTCCCTCTGCTGCGTTTGGGTGCTGGAAGGATATCAAAACCAGGCTCTCTGGGGCTTTACTATCAGGAAATTACATCCCCGGATTCGTTCATTTCCAAATATTATCTCTTCCCAACAAAGCACTGGGCATCCAAGGAATACAGAAAGTGATGGGCTGACCACTGCTTACTCCTCTGGAATGTCAGAGCTTGGAAAAAAAGGGCACTTGAGGCTTCTCCTGGTGCTGCCCATGAGGTGTATTTTACTTGAGAGCCCCTTCCCGTGTCTTTCCCTGTATCCACCAAAAAATCCACCCCTTCATTCCCCAGCTGCTTGCTTCCTCCCTCTTTTCCTGTATCCAACGGAATTTTAACAGGTCAATAGTCCCCTCTGCAAGAGCACCTTTCATTCCAAACCTAAGAACAAACGAATCACTTCCCTTCCACCGTCCTTATTAGGATTCCACTGAGAGCAGTGGATGGAAAATGATCCTCTCCTGGTCCCTGCTGGATTCCCGGAGCAGGGATCCTTTCCCTCTTTCCCCCCACCACGGTGCCCTCCTCCCCCTCCCGCCCCACCCCACACCCTTTTCAGGCTTTGTTCCACAGCTTTTGCCTCCAGGCCTCAGATCCTTTCGTTCTCCACGAGCTCCCAGCAGCTCCACAGCCTTTCCTCTCCCATCCCGACCATTTCTCCGGGAATGGAGCTCCGCATTTCAATTGCCTTCTCTTTTCTCTGACAATTCCCACCAATCCAGAAGACCTAAAGCTGACACAAGGAACACTCGGTGCCCACAAATCCAAACCCAGACCCGGCCATCCCCAAACCAGCAACTCCCGGACAATTTGCGTTCATTCCAACCTAACACTGAGGACTCACCCAACCCTTCAAAATTCCCAAGAAATATCCTGTTGCCTTCACAGCTCCCAGGGGATTCTGCTTCGTGCTCACACGAAGGATTTGGGACTTCCCTGAAAAAACCCGTGCAGGGCACGCTGGAATCCCCGATCCCGTGAATCCGGGGAGCGTTAAAAGCTCGGTCCAGCCTGGGCCCCCGGAAATTTTTGCCAAATATCCCCCAAGTCCTCGGGATAACAGAACTCTCTGGTACTGCATTTTTGGCATTGTAAAGCCTGGAATTACTCTATTCCTAGTGCTGGGCTCTGCATATGGCCGAGAAAATCCCGGCCTCCACACAGACCCAGGTTCCAAACTTTTGGATACATTTCAGCAAGCCGAGAAATTCACCTTCCCTACTTCTTCTTAAGGGCATCCTTCTCTTCCCTTACCCGGCGCGCTCTCTCCCACTGGGGGTGGGTTTTCCCCTTCCCATGCTAATTAGTCCCTACTTCTAGGAGGTTTAGGTACCTTTCTTCCCTGGGACGGATTTCTTAACACAGCTACCGAGGCTTTGGGAGTCTCCTTTATCTTCTACTTTCTGGATCCATAAATGCCACAATCCAGACGCCCAACTTCAACAAGACATCCTTCCTACCTAAAAACACACACTCTCAACTCTTAGATCTTTTAAAGTTTTACCCCCGCAAAATTCCCCTATTTTTCCACCACTGAATTCCTCACTCCTGCTTCCAAGGATTTCTTGAATACCACGGGGCTTTTCTCAAGATTTACCCCCACGACCTTCCCTACGTGCCCACTGCTCATCACCTCATTTTTCCCTCAATGTGGTCGTTCTCCACCCCAGAGAGTTTGTCAAGTGTTGCCTCCAAAATGTTCCCCATCTCTCCACTACTCAGTTCCCCATTTTGCCTCCAAAATATTCCTTCTGTCCCCTCCACATTGCATCCACTTTTACCCCCAGCGTTTTACTTCCTCTACAATATTGATTCAACCTTTTCCACCCCAAAAATGTGCATTCTCTCCCTTAAACAGCACCTCAGCTTTTCCCTCAAAAATGCCCCAGAGGGAAACTCAGATTCAGCCCCCAAACTCCCATTTTCCTACACAAACAGTTCTTGTGGCCCCTCTCAATTCCCCCAGGCTTTCAGCTCAAGGAAGAACTGGAAGCCTATTCCCTCATCTCCACCCTTGTTTTGCTTTCCTGGAAAACCTTGCGATCCCACACTTTCTCCAAGAGATCTGCTGGAGTACTGGAAGGTTTGCTCTCTCAGAGCGCCAGGGGGCTTTACAGCACTTGTTCCTCTGCATCTTTACCCTTTCATCAGCTTTCCCCTGGAACGGTGTTGTGGGAGAAGCTTGGAACTACCAGAAATGGATCACGTTCACATTTTTTCCCCACCAGTCTTTATCTGGTTTCAGATTCCTGGAATTACCCTCAAATGTGCCCAGGAACACTGCTGTGAAAGGATCAATGAGAAGAACAGCCGGAAAGCAGAAAACCACCTCCAGCAGCAGCCACAATGATCCCATTTCTCTTCTTACCTGGTCCTGCCAGAGCTCCCAACAGCCATTCCCATTCCAAAACAAGAGCTATGGAAGACATTCCTGCTGTCCGTGAGGGTGAGGCGGCAGTTCTGGATGTTCTTTGCTGTGCAATCAGACAACAAACAGAGTGTAAATGATCCTGGTGGTCCCTTCCAAGCCAAACCAGCCCGTGATTCCATGCGTGGATCAGCACCTGTCCCAGCTCCATTCCAGAAACCTCCTCCCACTAACCCAGAACTTTCCTTTTTCTGCTCAACATCAGGGCTTTGCTGCCGAGTGCCCCGGGCAGGGGACGCCTCAGCCTTCCCTGGGACCGCAGCATTCCCTGGGCTGCCTCAGCATCCCCTGCGCTGCTGTTCCACGCCCATCCCGTGGTCCAGCGCCTGCGCGGGCTGCAGTGCCGGGCTCTCCCCACGAGGCGGCAGCACCGGGAGCGAGCAGCCCCGGCCGGTCCCGCTGTCTCGGGGCAGCTGCGCCTTTAACCCGCCCTGAGCCGGCGGGGCCGTGAACACAGCGGGCACAAACCCCACCGCTCCCCTTTATTTCACCCTCAGAGGCACAGGATCGCAGCATTTCCTGGGCTGCAAGGGACCCACAGGGAGCATCGAGTCCAAATCCTGGCCCTGCACCCCAAGAATCCCACCCTGTGCCCGAGAGCCTTGTTCAGACCCAAACGCTTCCCCCAAGATCCTGAAAACACAGCGGGGCTGGGAGAAGGATGACCACGGAGGATTTTTTTATACAGATCTCCTTGCACGATCGTTAAATAACATTATTAGACAGTCCATGAACGCATCCCTGTGCCGGGACAGCCACCCCTGTGCCGGAACACTCATCCCTGGGCCGGAATACCGATCCCCCGCGGCCCCCACCGTCCGCTCGGGGCTGTCCCCGTTCCCCGCTCACCTCCGAGCCCGGAGCACCCGCCCCGGTGCCCCCGGCCCGGCAGCGCTGCTCCCCGGGCTCCCCGCCATCGCCGCTCCTGGCGAAGAAGGGCGGAAGTCACCGGTACCGCACCGATGTGGCTATTCGACCTTCTCAAGATGGCGGCCGGAAGGACCCCCCCCCCCCCCCCCGCTCCGTCTATTCGACTGCCTGAATGCTCCCGCCTGCCCCAGGCGCCGCTGACCCCACAGTCGGTGTCCGCGTAGCGGGAAACGCCTCAGAAAATTGCGTGCAAGCGCTGGGCTGGCGTCGGCGTCGGCGTCGCGTTCAGGCAGCCGAATAGACGCAGCTGGGGGGGGGGGGGGGGGGGGGGGGGTGGCTTTCCTGCCGCCATATTGAGAAGGTCAGAAAACAGTGCACACGGCCGCCATCTTTAGTGTGGCAGTGACGACACTTCCGCCCCTTCGCTGCCATCTTGGGTGCTGGCAGAAGCCACTTCCGGTCGAGCCGCCATCTTTAGTGTGGTACACTTAGGGCCCCCGCCGCCCCTCACAAGGGCTTCTGTCTATTCGGCTGCCTGAATCCGGCCCGGACTCCGACGCCGGCCCCGCGCTTTCCGCGCGATTTTCCGCCGTGCTTCCCGGTGCGAGGACACGGCTGGCGGGGTCAGCCGCGCCGGAGGCGGGCGACGGCTCCGCGACCGGCGGCAGGCATCGGCAGGGACACCTCTCGCAGGGGGCCTACTGCGTCCGCCATCTTGAGTGTGGCGGAAGTGTAAACCACCCTCTGCAAGGTCCTGGCAGATAATAAAATAATAAAATAAAATAAAGACTGTCATATTCTAATAAAAACGTCACTTAACGCCGTCCCGAGAGCGCGGAACTGCGCCTTCCTTTCCGAGCCGCCTCCTTGAGAGCGACACGCGGGCGGCTCGATTCCGACCGTGCCCGCCCGGTGCCTCCCGCCCGGGTCGCGCTGCGACCGCGCCTCTGCTGCCCGGCAAGACCGGCCCCGCCGGGCCGCCCCCCGCGCTGTCATTCCCCGCGGTCACCGCCCCGCACGGCGCCCGTTCCTTTCCATAGCTGTGGCCCCGCTCATGCACGGCCGTGTCCCTTGGCGCTGCGAACCGCCCTTCGCCCCTCCCCTCCGCTGACAGACCCGGCCCCGCTCGCTCCCGCTCCTTGCCACGCTCGGCAGCCACCGAGGCCGCCGCCCTCTCGGCTCAGCCGGCACCGGGCGGCAGCAGCGCCGCCCAGCTCAGCCCGGGGGCAGGCACAGAGCACAGGGAAAAGCCGGCTCCGGGCGCTCTGCAGCTCCTGCAGCCCGAGCGTCTCGGCTCCTGCGGCCAGGCGCTTGCTGCTTTCCTTCCTACAGAAAAACGCCGGCTCGTTATTCTCAAAACCTGCGGATCTCTATTCCCAGCTTCTTATATTGCTGTATGCGACAGAGTAGAGAGAGAGGGCTGGCTCATTTCAAAATGAATTTACATCTAAATCAGTAGCATTTGCCTATAGACGTAAAAGTGAAGAACTTAACAGGTTTTAGTATTCTGCACACAGCCCTCGCTGGGAGGAATGGTAAAAAGTTAAAAACAAATGAAATTTTAAAAGTAGAAAGTTAGAAACAAAGTTACAACGGCAGAAATTTAGAAACAAACAAAGAGGTAAAATACAAGAAACAAACAAATTTCTAAAGGGAGAAAGTTGAAAACAAACAAAGTTAGAAACAAACAAACAAAAAAATTAGAAACAAACAAAATTAGAAAGGTAGAAATTTAGAAACAAAGTCAGAAAGGCAAGTGTTGAGCCTTTGACAGGGTACCCCTCCTTCTCGGACCAGGGTGAAAGAGCAGAGGAGGCTGCTGTTCTGCTAAGTTCTTTATTTCACGGTCTCACAGCTGTCTTGAAGGCAGAGTTCGAATGGGGTTACATGATACAGCCAAGCAGCAGCAGCAGGCAAAAACAGCTTCTTCTATATGCTCCATACACTCTATTTTTTCTTACAGAAGTGTGGATTCCATTTGTTCATTGACCAGTAAGATTAACACACGGTTCTAGTTTTCCTTAAACCCATCCCGGTCTAATTCTAACAGTCGTAAGCCTCACACAAGTGTCATCTGCCCTTGTTCCATAAGGAATCCCTCTACAGACAGGGAGTTGTCACCGGCCCCGTGCTCATGGGCTGCAGGGGACACCCGCACTGAGGAGGAAATGGAAATGGGAAAGAGGGAACTGCAACCTGATGGGACGCACCTCTGGCACCACATTTCCTCTTCTTCCTGCTGTCCTGGAAAACCCCAAGTAAATCCGGTCCCTCAGACCTTGCATCCCTGAACACCAGGAGAGCCGGTGTTTTACCCAGATCCCAGTGCCCTGCACGGCTGCGCTGACACGAGCACAGGCCGATCGCTCCGCCCAGCACCATCCCTCATTTTCTTCCCATTGCTCCCCAAGCGGCCCCAAACCACCCCAGCGTGTCTGTGCCGGGGCCAGGGCCTGCCCCGAGCCCGACCAGAGGCTGTCACCCAGCCCTGCACCAGCTCCCACCCCCGGGAGAGCTGGGAATGCACTGAGAGCTCGGCTCCCCGGGCTCCCCAGCACCCAAACCGGTCCTCAGACACACAGAAATGCCCAACCTGCCCCTCTGGGCACAGCCAAACACCACAATTCCATCATCCCCAAGCAACTCTGGCACTTGCCTCTTCACCTCTGCCCATTTCCAGTAGCCGGGGCTAGGACCGGGCTGTCAGAAATAGCATTCCCTAGGCAGTTCATCCCAGCACAGAGGAGAAGAGGAGCCTGTCCCTGACCCACACCATGGGCAGGACAAGGGGGGCCCTAGCTGGCTTTGCCTACTCCAACACCACAGCTCTTGGTCCCAAAGATGGAGCGAGTTCAGTGGTTTTTCCTGTCCTGAAAGAGAGCAGAAAAGGGAAGTTAATCCCACTGTGGAATCCAAGACTCCTGCATTTCCTATTTCTGCTCTGATTGCTCACCGTGGAGTTTTAGCTATGGAAAAAAAAAGGAGAATGACACCATATCAAATAAAAAGTGCCCTTTTCCAGCATTTTTATTCCAGGCATTAAAAGGATGCTCATTTCTCTTCTAGCATTGTTTCCCTCATTTTAGGAGAACCGTTTTCATCCCAGGCCCCACTCGTCAGTTGTTCGATCCTCTGGCACTGGATTTGGACAAAAGAAGGGACGCACCTGGACTGCATGAAATCACTGAGAGAAACCCTTCCAAAACGTGACAGAGAAAAACAACAGGAGATGCAGGAAGACACATCCCTCATTTGCACGTCTGGAACGCTTTACTAAAGACTTCTCTGCATCTGGATGCTCTTTGCTCTTGGCTTTCTTCACAGGAATGCATTTGCTGCTAAACACGTCTCAGACCCTTACCTGATCGGGATAAGGTGGGATGGAGATGAAGACTCCCACAGGGAATAGCCAGGGAGATGCAGGGCCTGGGAACATCAAGGACGGAGAAGAGAAGGAACAGGGACTGTTTTTCTTGTTTAGAGCCAGCAGTGCTGTGAGCTTGGAGAACACACGGCACCGCAGGGATCCAGGGCAGGAGCGGGATAACTGCGGGATAAGGGGAATCTGCTCCCACTCCAGGGCTGTGCCAGTGAAGGAGGGGAATTTTTTAGTGCCTTCATTACACACAAAAACCAAACCCAGCACCACCGAGCTGGACTTTCGTGAGCTGCAAAACAAAGCGGCCCCTGGCCTTTGGGGGAACACAACCTCACCGAGTCACGGAGCCAGGGGATGACACTTGGGAATGATCCTTGCTGCTGCCTGCAGGCAAATCGGATGAGGGAGCCACAGGAGCTGTGGGGTTTCCTGCTCTTCCTGCAACGCCATCGGGCCAGACCAGGAGACCTTTCCTGGAACAGATCTTCCCTGTAAAGGGAGCTACACCAAAGCTCAAGCCCTCATTTAGAGACCCTTGGAAAAGCAAAGGTGAGAGGGGATTACCTGGAGCCCCAGGGGACCGAGGCGAAGGCGATGAAGAAGCAGACAGCAAAGTGCTTCCACTGCTTCTCACTCCAGCAAAGGGAACATCCCTGGAATTTCATGTCCGGCGTCGCTCCCAAACCCCACAGGTGAACCCACACGTACTCCAGGACTGATCTCCTTCAAACTTCCAGCAGCACAGACTCACCGGGAGGAACTGCAATCCAAGGACACACATCAGCAACCGTCTTCCCGCTTGCCCCTCTCTCCACATTTTCCCTTTCCAGCGGGATGCAGGTGCCACCCCCCAGAGGCAGGAAAACTGCCTTGCAATCCGCTACAAAACCTGCCTGGAAAGCCCAGGATGCCCGGAGCCAGCAGCCGTTTCTCCTGGAGCTCCTGCTGACAGGCATTTGAAGCCTGCTGTGCCTCACAGCTGCTTTTCTGCCAAGGGCATTCCCATCTTTTCTTTTTTAGCCCAAAGAAAGATTTGCAAAGCTGAGTTTTGTGAGAAGCGCTTCATATTTGGATCATTCTTAACTTGGAGTTTCCCTTGGCACCAAAATCAGGGGCTCACCTTTTGCTTGGAGCTTGGCTGAAGTCCTCAGCAATGCCAGGGAATGTGGCCATTGGAGGCTTTGGGCAGATTTGGCTCATCTGCCTTTTTAGGCCTTGTTTCTTTCTCTCAGCCTTCCCACTGGATTGTGGCCTCCGAGGAATACGTAAAATCCCATTCCATTCCTACTCTTTCGGACAATTTTTTGCACCGTCCCTGTACAAAACGAGGCCCCCTGTTCGGATGCTTTTCCCCACCATTCCCCGGCACTTTCATCTGCCGGTGCATTCCCTGCGTTGCTTGGGCTCTTCCCAGCTCTCTGAGCTCCTTCACAAGGCAGCAGATCGATTTGGCCCAGGAACTAAACCCTCCCGAGGAATTGTCTGATGCCATCTCCGCATTTGACACCTGATCCTTGTGCTCAAAGGATCCCTCTTTCTTCCCTTCAGCCAATTCCAAGGCTCGCTGCCCCCAGCTGCGATCAGGCCCCAGCCTGATCCCTGCAGTCTTCCCTGCCGGGATCCTGCTCAGGAATCCCTGGGCTACAAATGTAAGAATTCGTTCTTCCCACCCCTGCCCAGTTCCAAAGGATTTGGTGTCTGCCTTACCCGGCTGGAGCCTGCTTCCAACTCTGTTCTTGCTGCTTCTGCTGCTTTCCAGTTCCCAGGAATTCCACCGACGGAGCGACAGCGTTTTCCAGCTCCGCCAGGATTCCCTCTGCTGCGTTTGGGTGCTGGAAGGATATCAAAACCAGGCTCTCTGGGGCTTTACTATCAGGAAATTACATCCCCGGATTTGTTCATTTCCAAATATTATCTCTTCCCAACGAAGCACTGGGCATCCAAGGAATACAGAAAGTGATGGGCTGACCACTGCTTACTCCTCTGGAATGTCAGAGCTTGGAAAAAAAGGGCACTTGAGGCTTCTCCTGGTGCTGCCCGTGAGGTGTATTTTACTTGAGAGCCCCTTCCCGTGTCTTTCCCTGTATCCACCAAAAAATCCACCCCTTCATTCCCCAGCTGCTTGCTTCCTCCCTCTTTTCCTGTATCCAACAGAATTTTAACAGGTCAATAGTCCCCTCCGCAAGAGCACCTTTCATTCCAAACCTAAGAACAAACGAATCACTTCCCTTCCACCGTCCTTATTAGGATTCCACTGAGAGCAGTGGATGGAAAATGATCCTCTCCTGGTCCCTGCTGGATTCCCGGAGCAGGGATCCTTTCCCTCTTTCCCCCCACCACGGTGCCCTCCTCCCCCTCCCGCCCCACCCCACACCCTTTTCAGGCTTTGTTCCACAGCTTTTGCCTCCAGGCCTCAGATCCTTTCGTTCTCCACGAGCTCCCAGCAGCTCCACAGCCTTCCCGCTCCCATCCTGACCATTTCTCCGGGAATGGAGCTCCGCATTTCAATTGCCTTCTCTTTTCTCTGACAATTCCCACCAATCCAGAAGACCTAAAGCTGACACAAGGAACACTCGGTGCCCACAAATCCAAACCCAGACCCGGCCATCCCCAAACCAGCAACTCCCGGACAATTTGCGTTCATTCCAACCTAACACTGAGGACTCACCCAACCCTTCAAAATTCCCAAGAAATATCCTGTTGCCTTCACAGCTCCCAGGGGATTCTGCTTCGTGCTCACACGAAGGATTTGGGACTTCCCTGAAAAAACCCGTGCAGGGCACGCTGGAATCCCCGATCCCGTGAATCCGGGGAGCGTTAAAAGCTCGGTCCAGCCTGGGCCCCCGGAAATTTTTGCCAAGTATCCCCCAAGTCCTCGGGATAACAGAACTCTCTGGTACTGCATTTTTGGCGTTGTAAAGCCTGGAATTCCTTTATTCCTAGTGCTGGGCTCTGCATATGGCCGAGAAAATCCCGGCCTCCACACAGACCCAGATTCCAAACTTTTGGATACATTTCAGCAAGCCGAGAAATTCACCTTCCCTACTTCTTCTTAAGGGCATCCTTCTCTTCCCTTACCCGGCGCGCTCTCTCCCACTGGGGGTGGGTTTTCCCCTTCCCATGCTAATTAGTCCCTACTTCTAGGAGGTTTAGGTACCTTTCTTCCCTGGGACGGATTTCTTAACACAGCTACCGAGGCTTTGGGAGTCTCCTTTATCTTCTACTTTCTGGATCCATAAATGCCACAATCCAGACGCCCAACTTCAACAAGACATCCTTCCTACCTAAAAACACACACTCTCAACTCTTAGATCTTTTAAAGTTTTACCCCCGCAAAATTCCCCTATTTTTCCACCACTGAATTCCTCACTCCTGCTTCCAAGGATTTCTTGAATACCACGGGGCTTTTCTCAAGATTTACCCCCACGACCTTCCCTACGTGCCCACTGCTCATCACCTCATTTTGCCCTCAATGTGGTCGTTCTCCACCCCAGAGAGTTTGTCAAGTGTTGCCTCCAAAATGTTCCCCATCTCTCCACTACTCAGTTCCCCATTTTGCCTCCAAAATATTCAATCTGTCCCCTCCAGACTGCATCCACTTTTACCCCCAGCGTTTTACTTCCTCTACAATATTGATTCAACCTTTTCCACCCCAAAAATCTGCATTCTCTCCCTTAAACAGCACCTCAGCTTTTCCCTCAAAAATGCCCCAGAGGGAAACTCAGATTCAGCCCCCAAACTCCCATTTGCCTACACAAACAGTTCTTGTGGCCCCTCTCAATTCCCCCAGGCTTTCAGCTCAAGGAAGAACTGGAAGCCCATTCCCTCATCTCCACCCTTGTTTTGCTTTCCTGGAAAACCTTGCGATCCCACACTTTCTCCAAGAGATCTGCTGGGAGTACTGGAAGGTTTGCTCTCTCAGAGCGCCAGGGGGCTTTACAGCACTTGTTCCTCTGCATCTTTACCCTTTTATCAGCTTTCCCCTGGAACGGTGTTGTGGGAGAAGCTTGGAACTACCAGAAATGGATCGCGTTCACATTTTTTCCCCACCAGTTTTTATCTGGTTTCAGATTCCTGGAATTACCCTCAAATGTGCCCAGGAACACTGCTGTGAAAGGATCAATGAGAAGAACAGCCGGAAAGCAGAAAACCACCTCCAGCAGCAGCCACAATGATCCCATTTCTCTTCTTACCTGGTCCTGCCAGAGCTCCCAACAGCCATTCCCATTCCAAAACAAGAGCTATGGAAGACATTCCTGCTGTCCGTGAGGGTGAGGCGGCAGTTCTGGATGTTCTTTGCTGTGCAATCAGACAACAAACAGAGTGTAAATGATCCTGGTGGTCCCTTCCAAGCCAAACCAGCCCGTGATTCCATGCGTGGATCAGCACCTGTCCCAGCTCCATTCCAGAAACCTCCTCCCACTAACCCAGAACTTTCCTTTTTCTGCTCAACATCAGGGCTTTGCTGCCGAGTGCCCCGGGCAGGGGACGCCTCAGCCTTCCCTGGGACCGCAGCATTCCCTGGGCTGCCTCAGCATCCCCTGCGCTGCTGTTCCACGCCCATCCCGTGGTCCAGCGCCGTTCCGGGCTGCAGTGCCGGGCTCTCCCCACGAGGCGGCAGCACCGGGAGCGAGCAGCCCCGGCCGGTCCCGCTGTCTCGGGGCAGCTGCGCCTTTAACCCGCCCTGAGCCGGCGGGGCCGTGAACACAGCGGGCACAAACGCCACCGCTCCCCTTTATTTCACCCTCAGAGGCACAGGATCGCAGCATTTCCTGGGCTGCAAGGGACCCACAGGGAGCATCGAGTCCAAATCCTGGCCCTGCACCCCAAGAATCCCACCCTGTGCCCGAGAGCCTTGTCCAGACCCAAACTCTTCCCCCAAGATCCTGAAAACACAGCGGGGCTGGGAGAAGGATGACCACGGAGGATTTTTTTATACAGATCTCCTTGCACGATCGTTAAATAATATTATTAGACAGTCCATGAACGCATCCCTGTGCCGGGACAGCCACCCCTGTGCCGGAACACTCATCCCTGGGCCGGAATACCGATCCCCCGCGGCCCCCACCGTCCGCTCGGGGCTGTCCCCGTTCCCCGCTCACCTCCGAGCCCGGAGCACCCGCCCCGGTGCCCCCGGCCCGGCAGCGCTGCTCCCCGGGCTCCCCGCCATCGGCGCTCCTGGCGAAGAAGGGCGGAAGTCACCGGTACCGCACCGATGTGGCTATTCGACCTTCTCAAGATGGCGGCCGGAAGGACCCCCCCCCCCCCCCCCGCTCCGTCTATTCGACTGCCTGAATGCTCCCGCCTGCCCCAGGCGCCGCTGACCCCACAGTCGGTGTCCGCGTAGCGGGAAACGCCTCAGAAAATTGCGTGCAAGCGCTGGGCTGGCGTCGGCGTCGGCGTCGCGTTCAGGCAGCCGAATAGACGCAGCTTGGGGGGGGGGGGGGGGGGGGGCTTCCCTGCCGCCATATTGAGAAGGTCAGAAAACAGTGCACACGACCGCCATCTTGAGTGTGGCAGTGACGACACTTCCGCCCTTCGCCGCCATCTTGGGTGCTGGCAGAAGCCACTTCCGGTCGAGCCGCCATCTTTAGTGTGGTATACTTAGGGCCCCCGCCGCCCCTCACAAGGGCTTCTGTCTAGTCGGCTGCCTGAATCCGGCCCCAACTCCGACGCCGGCCCCGCGCTTTCCGCGCGATTTTCCGCCGTGCTTCCCGGTGCGAGGACACGGCTGGCGGGGTCAGCCGCGCCGGAGGCGGGCGACGGCTCCGCGACCGGCGGCAGGCATCGGCAGGGACACCTCTCGCAGGGGGCCTACTGCGTCCGCCATCTTGAGTGTGGCGGAAGTGTAAACCACCCTCTGCAAGGTCCTGGCAGATAATAAAATAATAAAATAAAATAAAGACTGTCATATTCTAATAAAAACGTCACTTAACGCCGTCCCGAGAGCGCGGAACTGCGCCTTCCTTTCCGAGCCGCCTCCTTGAGAGCGACACGCGGGCGGCTCGATTCCGACCGTGCCCGCCCGGTGCCTCCCGCCCGGGTCGCGCTGCGACCGCGCCTCTGCTGCCCGGCAAAACCGGCCCCGCCGGGCCGCCCCCCGCGCTGTCATTCCCCGCGGTCGCCGCCCCGCACGGCGCCCGTTCCTTTCCATAGCTGTGGCCCCGCTCATGCACGGCCGTGTCCCTTGGCGCTGCGAACCGCCCTTCGCCCCTCCCCTCCGCTGACAGACCCGGCCCCGCTCGCTCCCGCTCCTTGCCACGCTCGGCAGCCACCGAGGCCGCCGCCCTCTCGGCTCAGCCGGCACCGGGCGGCAGCAGCGCCGCCCAGCTCAGCCCGGGGGCAGGCACAGAGCACAGGGAAAAGCCGGCTCCGGGCGCTCTGCAGCTCCTGCAGCCCGAGCGTCTCGGCTCCTGCGGCCAGGCGCTTGCTGCTTTCCTTCCTACAGAAAAACGCCGGCTCCTTATTCTCAAAACCTGCGGATCTCTATTCCCAGCTTCTTATATTGCTGTATGCAACAGAGTAGACAGAGAGGGCTGGCTCATTTCAAAATGAATTTACATCTACATCAGTAGCATTTGCCTATAGACGTAAAAGTGAAGAACTTAACAGGTTTTAGTATTCTGCACACAGCCCTCGCTGGGAGGAATGGTAAAAAGTTAAAAACAAATGAAATTTTAAAAGTAGAAAGTTAGAAACAAAGTTACAACGGCAGAAATTTAGAAACAAACAAAGAGGTAAAATACAAGAAACAAACAAATTTCTAAAGGGAGAAAGTTGAAAACAAACAAAGTTAGAAACAAACAAACAAAAAAATTAGAAACAAACAAAATTAGAAAGGTAGAAATTTAGAAACAAAGTCAGAAAGGCAAGTGTTGAGCCTTTGACAGGGTACCCCTCCTTCTCGGACCAGGGTGAAAGAGCAGAGGATGCTGCTGTTCTGCTAAGTTCTTTATTTCACGGTCTCACAGCTGTCTTGAAGGCAGAGTTCGAATGGGGTTACATGATACAGCCAAGCAGCAGCAGCAGGCAAAAACAGCTTCTTCTATATGCTCCATACACTCTATTTTTTCTTACAGAAGTGTGGATTCCATTTGTTCATTGACCAGTAAGATTAACACACGATTCTAGTTTTCCTTAAACCCATCCCGGTCTAATTCTAACAGTCGTAAGCCTCACACAAGTGTCATCTGCCCTTGTTCCATAAGGAATCCCTCTACAGACAGGGAGTTGTCACCGGCCCCGTGCTCATGGGCTGCAGGGGACACCTGCACTGAGGAGGAAATGGAAATGGGAAAGAGGGAACTGCAACCTGATGGGACGCACCTCTGGCACCACATTTCCTCTTCTTCCTGCTGTCCCGGAAAACCCCAAGTAAATCCGGTCCCTCAGACCTTGCATCCCTGAACACCAGGAGAGCCGGTGCTTTACCCAGATCCCAGTGCCCTGCACGGCTGCGCTGACACGAGCACAGGCCGATCGCTCCGCCCAGCACCATCCCTCATTTTCCTCCCAGTGCTCCCCAAGCGTCCCCAAAGCACCCCAGCGTGTCTGTGCCAGGGCCAGGGCCTGCCCCGAGCCCAACCAGAGCCCTGCACCAGCTCCCACCCCCGGGTGAGCTGGGAATGCACTGAGAGCTCGGCTCCCCGGGCTCCCCAGCACCCAAACCGGTCCTCAGACACACAGAAATGCCCAACCTGCCCCTCTGGGCACAGCCAAACACCACAATTCCATCATCCCCAAGCAACTCTGGCACTTGCCTCTTCACCTCTGCCCATTTCCAGTAGCCGGGGCTAGGACCGGGCTGTCAGAAATAGCATTCCCTAGGCAGTTCATCCCAGCACAGAGGAGAAGAGGAGCCTGTCCCTGACCCACACCATGGGCAGGACAAGGGGGGCCCTAGCTGGCTTTGCCTACTCCAGCACCAAAGCTCTTGGTCCCAAAGATGGGGCGAGTTCAGTGGTTTTTCCTGTCCTGAAAGAGAGCAGAAAAGGGAAGTTAATCCCACTGTGGAATCCAAGACTCCTGCATTTCCTATTTCTGCTCTGATTGCTCACCGTGGAGTTTTAGCCATGGAAAAAAAAGGAGAATGACACCATATCAAATAAAAAGTTGATTAATCCACGTAGGGGCTGTGGAGAGGATACAAAGGAGCTTTTCCATGATTTTGGGGCTTGAAGAGGGACTGAATTTCCCTCAAAGCTGGGAAGGGCCTGAGGATAATAAAGCAAAGGAGCAGCTTCATCTCTCCCTGGCAGAGAGCTCGGGGCTCCATTATGGATACAAATCAATCCCAGCAGGATTTCAAAGGGTTTCTTTAGGATGTCAGGTCCCTCTTTATCAGATCCCTGCTGGGATTCAGGGCCTGCCTGGTCACGGGGTGCTTTGATAAGGGCTGGATTTAAATCCCAGATCTGAGAACAGACATGAAAGGTCCCTGGGTTTCTAGGGGGTTGAAAAACTCAAGCTGGATTCGCTGCAGAGCTGAAAAATCAGGGTAAGAGAGAGCAAGGAGTGGCCAGCAGGCCCAGGCTCCTGATCACGCCCCTGGGATCCATGGGATCCATAGGATCCACGGCCTCTGGCACGCTGCTCCAGCACCCTGCAGGGTGACTGACAGCCGGGCAGGGGAAGGAGCCACCAGCAGCTCTGCCATGTGCACCATCATTCACCTTGCACGTGGCCTAAACAGCCACCAAGCACTGATGGACTGACTGAGCCGAAAATATCGGAGAGATCTCAGTTTGCACTCCAAATTCCCTGCAGCCTGTTCCCTTCCTGATCCATCCCTTCAA